>NW_027286625.1:9314059-10514059 GCF_022747635.1 Hetaerina americana
ACATACGTACTGGGGGAACTGACGCCCTCCAATGATACCCGTGGGATCGAAGCCAGGTCCACCCCATGCAAGAGATAATGCGGCTTTCCCTGCCCATTGTCCTCCGGTGACGTCGGCGATCCAGTGACAACAAAGCGACTGTCGAGCCATGCGTGGAGAGGTGGGCGAGGGGGTGATCGGGAAGAGAGGGGAGAGAGCGAAATCCCCTCAACAGTGCGCGCGGACTTCGAGGTCCTTGGTAATTTAAACCACTCTCTAATCACTGAATCACGACATGAATTAATCCCACGCGGGTTATAACGACGTCGTAAATTAATTCCGACCTATCGCGTAAATAAGTGATGAGTCGACTGCTCTGATTCGGATCGTGAAAGTTTTCCGCCCGCTCACATCCAATTTATTCTTTAACCAACCAATTATAATTCTCATCCGTCTCCAACCATTTGCAATATTGAGTTTCGTTTCACTGACGATAAATGACATCATGAATAAAAAGTACGTCGGTCAGAAGTCCTAATTTAGAAAAATGGCAAGTTTTTTTTAACCATTCATTTAAGTTTCAGTGTTCCTGTCTTTTATCCGGATCTATTTTAAGCAAAAAGAGGTTAAATTGACAAAGTAAAGAACACTACACATTTTTCCACAAAATATATTGAGGCACAACTTGTTGGAACGCATAAAAGGCATCTTCAGTTAGCTAAATCCGTCGAAACGTGAGAATTCAAACTAATTACTGCACTTAAACTCGGCAATTAAAATGGGGAAACCTTATCACAGACCCATGAATATACTTCAGCTATTCTGAATAAGGTAGTGCATAATGATATACATTGAAAAATAAAAAAGGCAACGTGGAAGAGTAAAAATTACTTTTCTCAAAGTCTTTACCAATAACAATTCCAGATATATGACATTTGGAAAATTAACACGATAAATGATGCTCGCTGATAACATTGGAAACATTGAGCTATGCCACAAGGAGAAGCAAGTTTCGGTCCAAAAATGTGAGCATAGGTAAAACTCAAAAGCCTTGGTTCCACATCTACTCAATACCCCGCAAGCCGCCGCAAGGGTGAATGGCGGGGGGTGTTCAGACACCACCGGCTAATGCCGGCGCCGGGCTTCTCTCCAGCTTCCCTTTCCTTTCCCCGTTACCTAAATATCCTCCCTCTGTCAAATTACCCACCTATCATCTCCAATGGCTCATACGATCTCAACCGAAACTAGTAACTACTATGAACCATGCGAAAGCATTGGTGGCCTTTATTCTACCACAAACGAGGATATATAATGCACCAATTCCAATCAACCCGGTAAATGGTTCTTATATGCTCTTATTTTTTTTAAGTTCAACTATGCATACATAATGCACAGTAAGCCAACATTGAGATGCGTGACAGGGAGTAAATACACACCAAGATTTAATATAAAAATTTCGAACTGCTTAAATGATAGTTACCAATAGAAATGGTAACTAACTAAATGATTTAACACTTTTTATAACAGATAAATGAGTGCAATAGCGTTTAGGTACCAGCCCAAACCGACATCTAATCGGTGAACACTAATTACTGTGCATCTTCGTCGCTATTGTTCCTTGCATATATTAATAATATCAGGTCTCAGGTTTCCAGTAAACTTTGCCTATTTGCTGACGATGCCGTGATCCAGATCCAGTGATGAAGAATGGGTATCATTAACTGACCACCTAAATTCAATTCATCAGTGGTGCGAGACATGGGAGGTAGAATTAAATTTGAATAAACATATTTTGATAAATTTTTGGAGGAAAAGTATTTAACCAGAAAACACACTATACAGGGAACCAACATTACACACGCGGAATCGGTAAAAGACTTGGGTGCAAAGATAACTAAGGATATGCCATAAGGAAAACATTATTTTTATTTAATAGACCCATATTTGTAACACTTCTACAGTAAAATTTGAATATACGTATGCTTTTAATGAATATTGGTGCATGAAAGTACTTTCTTTCATATGATTAAAATTTTTCTAATGCATCATCATCAAACAAATATGTGTGTGTGGAGGTAACATGATTGCGATTCTGCATGAATGACTGGTGACATAACACCCCCCGCCACACCCCCTTGCGGCGGCTTGCGAGGTATTGTGTAGACGCAGATAGATGTAGACGAATAGTAGGTACTCCAGTACCGATCACGGTACTCGCGAATATATCCCAAAACCACATGAAGAAACGATAATATGTAAACTAATTTAGCTTAACGCTGCAGAGAGTGCAGAGTACAGCTGTGCAAAGTCTGAGTCAAGAGTACTTACGCCATTTTAATGATCCAGTCCGAGACTTCGTATCAGGCGTTCTATTGTGCTAAGTTTAATACTCACTCTTCACATTTCATGAATACTCATCATTAAAGCTGCTGCCCTATAGACCCGAGAGAGTTCCGGAGATCTAGCGGTAGAACATCCCAAAATTTGGATTTCGTCGGGACACACTTCAGGAATGATTAATGGGACTCTTCTTTTTGACTAATCTCCCACTTCCTTGCCTACAAACCTCCTGACTTCCGTCGCCTTCCTTGGCCTCGCTTTAATTTCCCACCAAATCCCTTGTTTTAGCCAAACATATTTCCATCCCTTCGCCATCGCATCACGTCCCGTTCGCCCATTAAAACTCATTCCTATTCTTCTTCCTCTTCCTCCCTTCTTTCCATCCGTCCGCCTTCCACTTCCTCCCTCCCTAATCTCTATTTCTCTCTCTCTCTCTCTCTTGGCTTCTTATCTCGAACACTCTTCCTCCGTGCCGCTGCCGCTAAAAATAAATTAGTTTGATTTATTTATCTTTCCTTTTAAGCCCCTGGAAATCACCGGAGCACAGCCTTTTTCTTCGACGCGTCGGGAGGGGAGAAAGAGGAGGTGCAGAAAAAGGAGGAGGAATGGAAATTGGTGAGAAAAGAGAGCATAAGCATGAGGGGAGTCAGGGATAGGGAAGTTTTAAAATAAAAAAGAGGAAGAAGAGGGTGAGGCTGGAAAGAGAAGAAATGTATGGCAAAGATATGAGATGGAGCTGGGGACGACTGAGTTTTGTTGGCGTGAGGAACCGTGTGGTGAGCAAGAAGAAGTTTGAAAGGAAAGATTTTCCGGAAGGAAAAGATTGAGGAAGTTTGAGACCATTTTCCATTTTTCCATTCCGCGTGTGACCCGTGCAACACAAATACAAATAAAAGAGAAAAACTACGTCTACGATGATTTGCCAGAGGGAAAAGTAGTAGGACGGCAGGGTTCTTGATGGATTTAGAGAAAATCGAACACGAGTGCGTGTGGAGAGAGAAGCACATTGAGAAAACTAGCAAAAGGGAGAGTTCACAAAATGGAAACATTTAGAACCGCAATAGTTTACAGTCCGTAGCGGAAAGAAAAGATAGATACTAAATTTGTAGACATAAACTTGAACATGCAGAGCATTTCTTCTGACTAAGAAGTATTTTGTAGAAAGGTGGTCAAATTGTAGGGGAAATATGAGAAAAGAATTGCATTCGGCAAAGAAGCTATAAAGAGAGAAAATTAGTAAGTTGATGATAAATATTTTGAGCAAAGGATTCGTTTTCATCACCTAGTTACCATTGGCAGTACTCGTATTTCACGGTCATAATAAGTTATCATCTTACCTGGTATCATATACATCTACATAGCACCCCGCAAGCCGCCAAAAGGGCGTGTGGTGGGGGATGTTAGATCATGTAATTAGAATAACACCGCAAGGAAAACCAACAAATTCGTGCAAATCTACACCCACAAAAGTGTATATATTCATGCAAAAACCTTTATAACTTACACGCATACAAATTAATTTACCAGCAACTGGCATAAACATTCACTCATGAATATGCCTGATGTCTGCGCAACGTAAAATCTTGTCCAGATTTGTAAATGTTATGTCATCAAAATTTTTACAGACTTTGGTCTCTTACTATTGTCATTCTTCATTATTCGGGAAAAGAACGAGTATTTGTATCTATCTTTACTGGACTCTATCCCGCTTATTTTAGCTTGGTGGTATGATCTACCTAAGTAATTTGGGGCATTTCTAATTCCTTCAGTGTCATTGTTAAACTCGTTTCTTCTGAACATTTCTTTAAGTCTGAGTCTCGCTTGTCCTCTTCGCATCTCCAGTGGCTCCCAGCCTAAAAAATTGCTCTGAAAATGCCTGTCACAACTCTTCCTCTTATCATAACAATTTTTCACCAATCTGTCGGGTCTTCTCTGACCTTATCTAATTCCTTTTGCCATATTTTCTCCCTAGTATCCCAAATACTTAGGGCGCATTCCAAATGAGGTCTAACTAAAGTGAAATAACACCCGTATTTAATTTTTTTATCACATTTCCCCACCAACCGTTTAATGAAGCCGAGTTTCTTTGAATCGTAGGAATGAAAAAAAGGTTTAGAAACATACCAAATGATGAAAGTTAATATGGAAAATTTGTAACTAAATCGTTTGAATAAAAATTTAACGATGAAAATAAGATGAGAATATACCGGAATTCAAGTGTTATACACCTACATTCAATTATTCCAACCACAGATCATTAATCCTGAAACGGTAGAAACCAACTTGCCACTGTTAATGCAACACTGTTGGAATGTTGGGGACATGTTGGGAAAATACGAGGGTCATCCGGAAAGTAGTACCCGTTCGTGAAATAAAGACACAAAAGTAAATATTAACAAACATAAAAAATTTTATTTGAAAGAGGATACTTTAAACTACTTCTCAACATAATCTCCAAGCAAATTAAGGCATTTGTCATAACGTGTGACAAGTTTCTGTATTCCTGCTGCATAGTCCTTCGCCGCCAGCTCATTGAGATACGCGAGGGACCCATCTTGCACAAATTTTTGCATAATGCAGATGGTGTTTAACAATTTCATGAACAATTGTTCGAGAAACATTGGGAAAATGCTCACAGATGTCATCAATTGTGACGCGCCGATCGTTCCTCACGAATTCGTCAACTGAGCTCACCAGTTGGTCTGTAATGACAGACGGTCTCCCCGAACGCTCATCGTCGTGTGTGTTCCCCCTCCCCATGTTGAAGTTGCGACACCACCGCCGAACAGACGACTCGTCCATTACATTGTCTCCATACACCTCCTTTAATTGGCGATGAATATCACATGGGCGAACGTTTCTTGCATTGAGGAATTTAATCACTGCCCTCACTTCACAACTGGCGGCGTTCTCAATTTTTTTAAACATTGTAAACAATCACAGAAACAACACAGGCAATGCTAGCGTCACGCAACTTGGCTCAGAGAAGGCAGACAAGCCACTGAAGCTATCTGACCTCGTCCAGCGGCTACTCGCGTCGTCAGCACTTCATGCGGCACGAACGGGTACTACTTTCCGGATGACCCTCGTACTATATGTGATTGATCATTGCTATTATTCCCCCGTTCATTATCACCCCGCATGGTTGAAAAAAGAGCGAGCAACAATAGATTTCGTTGCCTCTCCCAACAAAATACAACCTAGGACATAAAACTACTTTATTATGTCCTTCAATTCTTCAAACGTACAGTCTACTTCCCTTCATTCCGTTCAAAACACCTATCCGATTTCTTCCCCTTACTAGTTTGCCTAACATTCTCCCCTCTATCACAGCCTTCAACATCTCATCGCCAATCAAAATTCTCTTCGTCCACCTTTTCTACCTCCTTTGGATCTCTTCCAGTAACCTTCTCTCCTACCCTAACACTTACTCGTTTTGTTTTCCTATCTGTCCATTTCACCTTTTCCATACTTATCCACACACACACACATTTCAAAAGCCGCCATTCTACGCCAGCCATCTAGCTCGAACGACCATGATTCCGGAACGTTCAAAACCACGCTCCATTTCAAAATTCTAACACATTTTCTGTGAATGATCTCCGACGAAAATTGCGGTAACCTTGTTTAAACACCCAATACCCAGTTCAGAAGTGAAAAGGCGAATCATGCCATCATTTATGGCCTATAAAAGAAAAGATAGAGATAAACAAAAGGAAAGAGAGTAGTTTAACTTTTACACGACTCAAATTATTCGTCACAGGTATAACACGAAGCATTGTGGTTCCTTTTCAGCTAACGAATGATGTCAGTCAGTAATGCGACACGATGAACCGACTATAAAGATGCTGAGAATGTGTATTCCGTTCTTCAAAGGGAAAGACAAAGATTTGATTCATCGACAAAAAAAAGTGGATCACCCCATGGTTTCTTAAACCCGACGGGTGAAGGCTGGGTGTTTAAGTATGAAGTCACTCCCCTTGTGGAGCAGAGTATTTGACAGAGTAGCGTCTCCCGAAGGCTCGCGATCTAAAAATTGGCGAATTACTGCCCAATCAATCGATTCAACTCACTGAGGGAGGATGGAAGGAAGAGATGTAGAGCTGAAGGGGGGTGAAGGACGCGCGAGAGACAAGTGAGCAACGTTCTCGATCAAATTCCACCGACCCTCGCCCATAAACGGTAATTACTCTACGATCTCTCAAAAATGAAACACGAAAGAAAATCTTCGTCCAAACACCGCTTCAAAACCCTATGAAGGAAAGTGGGCGGAGGAGGATCAAATTCATTCACAATTCCACGCAATCGATTGATTTTCTAACGGAAGGCAGTGCGGGAAGCATTCATTCGCTCACACGCGCCCCATTTAAAAGAAGGGTGATTTATGGCAAACGTCTCGCTGCCCTCACCTTGGGATCGAGGGTGATGTCATTCATGGTCGCCAGGGTCACGAGATCGCATTCCCCCAGTTTTACGTTTTAACCATTAATGGTGAATTAATTTTGTTTGTCCGTGAGAAATCGATTAGGCGACGGATAAAAAATGATAATGATTGCTCTGTTCTGTTCGAAAACATTGTAGAGTTAATACGGTCATAATTCACTTTCATTAAATTGGCCAGCATCAATTTTTAGATATAAATATAGATTTTCAGTGTCATAAAATAAATTACTGAAATTAAGTCGTCGGTGTAGTTGACTAACGCGTCCGCCTATTGACCCGGCGGTCGCTGGTTCGAGTACCGCCTCGGGAACGGTTACGATGCCAACTCAGGTGCTTCGACCCCTAGGACATCCAATGACAAACCAAGAGTGGCTTAATGCAGAAGATGACCTCATTCATCGAGAAACCATAAAAATTGAAATTAAATTGTAAACGATAAACTTCATGGAATCCCAGGAATTACCATAGACGTCCAGGGAGCATAATAATTATGAAAAATATAATAATTCCAATAAACCATTAGATCTGTTAAAAATTGATTTCCCTGAACCAAATAAGAAAAGAAGTCATTTTTGATTACATAAACGGTGAGGTAACGCAAGAAGAGATAAGATTTTTTGCATACTGAGAGCGTAAATGTGGAAGGGCATTTTCTAAGAAATTACGGGGAGCAGTAGTTTTATAGGAGGCGACCGACAGCTAAGGTCATTTGCGCCACTAGGGATTGATGGAAAAGGAGGAAGGATGGAGAGAAACCTGGCGTAGGCATAAGCCTACTTTTATCGAAATGCGCCAAGGGGTGCCCAGATTAATGTCCCATCCGACGGACGTCGTACTCACTCAAAGTGCTCTTCACAAAGCACCTCAAGTAGGGATCGGGATACAACTAAAAAATATCAGCTATCTCCAGGATTCGAATCCCTCACGGTGGGAAACCAGTACGTTAGCCACCACACCATACCGATAATTACGGACCAGCTATTAATATAGCTTAATAATATAACATGTACGGAAAAATTGAGACGTGAATTAACTTTCACTGGATAGGTCCATAATTAATTTAAAAAATGAATTCATTTATTGAGTTCAATAATCAATCAGAGGCCCAAGAAAACGTGATTTCGAAAAAGATAACTTTTTAAAAACCACATGAAATCGTCCTTTCCTAATCATTGCCACAAATTTAAAGTATCAAATATTACACCTATTAAGGTCGCATTCACCTTTGGGACGAATTTATAGCTTCAATCCGAGCGATTTTGAAATAAAAACGAGGGCTTCCATGCACACATGAAATATTTAACGCATGAAAATTCAGATCGATTCAATAAATTTAGGCGAGCGAAAGAGAACGAACTTTAAAGGAAAGTAAATTGCCGCCCACGAAATATTTATGTCCCGTTCATTCACCCAAACCAGAATTCGTGTGCAGAAATCATGAGCATCATCGTGACATCATAACTTTTGAATTCACATTTGTCGGTGAATTCGCGAAATTTGAAAGAGCAAATTGTATGGCAAAAAGAAAAAGCGAATTCAGAACAAACAAAAGTGATTGAATGGAGGACGGAATTCGAAATTTTACCATAGCTTCAATTAATTTCGCAATTGAAAGAGTTTAATACAGTAGCGATGGCGTGCAATATCTGATATGTTTAATGGCATGATTTAACAATGTATTCCTTCAAATAAACAAATTAACAAAAACAATTTCAAACATGTAAGAACATCGATATTGATTCCTCAGGAGGGTAAACTTAAGCTAAATAAAGATCACATGATTTTACTAATGAAAAACAGCACACGATTTTACTAAAAATAAAAGCATGTCATTTCAATTCGAAATGAAATACATCATTCTCCTTTTAAGGACGAAATTTCAGCTCAACGTCACTTTCTCACTAGTTTTCGTTTCTGAAAGATTTTAACAGAATTCTGATGACTGATTTTACCACCAAGTACAGATTAACAACTGCCTCGAACGGGAAGTTTTATTTGAAAACTAATCAGGAAAAAAGTTTCCCAAAACTGAGTAAAGGGCTTTTCTCTCATCACTGGAGATACAAAATTATGCATCAGGTTTCTTGATCAAACGCCTAAAAATTCATATTATACTTAGATTAAGCAAATATGCCACTTTGTTTAAGTTATTCTTATCGTGGCAAACGAGATGTACGTAAGAGATGATTAGACCATGAACGCAGCAAAGACAACTTATAACTAGTCAATAACTAGGAAGGATATGAATCTAAATAAATTTTACGCACATATATAAAACATAAATTTGGTTGTTTTTTTGAGTAACGAACTTAAGGGTATCATCAACCAGAAATTGTATGAATAAGCATAGAAACGCTCTGCAAGTCCACAGGAGAAATTACGAAATATGTTAATAGTATTAACCTACATATATGTCATGAGATGAAAAGGCATTTTTCGTACGGCACGTTTGTTTTCTACACACACTTTAAATATAAATAATAACTAATTAATTAATAATAATTGGTGGTTGATACCAATTCTATTAACAGTACACGTTTTGATTATCACTGCGAAGTAATGTTACATATCACAAGTTTTATGGTAAGAACTAAAAGAGAGGGATGAAGCCATACAAAAAACCCCGAGAAAATTAACGAGCTATAAGACAACGCCAAACACCGCACTGGGATTCGAACCAAAGCACCTTGGAGTAGGCTACTTGCCACTTCACCCATCCAGCTGTCTGGATTTATAGTGAAACGTCGTTTTAAAAACTGTACAATCATCATTTACCAGATGGCAAGAAAATAATGTATGAACACTCGGGAGTATCGGATTCAATCACTCAGTGCGTTTTATCAAGATAGAATGAATAATTTCCCTCCGCTTCAGTCAAAATCATATTTAGAACTCGATCACCAAAGGAATAGGTGGAATCTTCACCCAAAGGAAATTGCATCGCGTGCACAAAAAAGGAGTCCGAAGATCATATCGCATGTATGAGACTGAGACTAATGGCTTATGAGCGGTGGAGCTCTTGCCTTGACGGCAAAAATGTATTTTAACATGGCTCCCCTCGAAAGGCGGACTCCGTCTGCTTTCAAAGCACGCGTACCTCCCATCCATTTCCCCGGAAAAACTTGAGGAATGTAATGATACATCATTAGGACTAACCCATGGGCCAAGTCGTCACGGAGAATGAACGAGTTAAAATTGAAGACATGGCATTACCCAGGTCTCCTTCCCATGAAATATAGAACGCATGGAATTCATCTAAAAAAACATCAAAAGCATCATTAATGCTTCACCTAGCAGTCCTAGTGGTTCTGAATTTTTTTCAGTACTTGCAAATACTTGATAATAGAAAAGAGAAGTAGATGCCTATTCCAGAAAATAGAAATGGATTAACTTTCATGAGATGGCCTTTGGGAGAAATCAATAACAATGATAAGTTACATCAAGTGAAACAGAACGAATTAACTGCCAAGCACACTTTTACTCTCTTTTAAGGTTTATCATTAAATATTAAAAATATATTGCATGAGGGCTTACAAGGGCTTGTCGAACAAGGGTACAAGGGCTTCATTTAAATGAAGTAAATGGATAACTTAAGCCGAAAAGTAAGACACACATCATTTCTCGCATCTACATGAGGGATATTTTTACTTGAATGAGAGGTGCGAAAAACCTGCAGTGAATAGAAATTAACATCGAATTACAAGACTATTTTTTTTAATTAGATAGAGCAAAAATAATTCAATACGACGAAAGAATAACTTTTTATTTTGGAGGCGTTCTCCATTATTGCACTCTATTACTTCTAGTTGGAAAGCCAAGTTCGAAAGAAATAGATTTTTTCCAGCTGTTGGCTAGTGGAACCCCGGAATACTTTTCAAAATTTGAAGAATAGAAAATAAGTCAGTATTTCACTATTAATTCACCCCCAGACGGATGATATATATCGTAAATGACCAATTATAAAATAGTAGGAAAGAAAATTTGAAGATTCAGATACCAGGAACCAGGGTAGTTAGTGTATGCCTTCTGCTTTGCACCAGAAACATAAATCGACTCAAAGAATAAAGAAGCAATTGGACGGCATACGAATGAACGATCACGAATTGAAGGGCGACGTTTATTCAATGCCAACCGCAAAGTCGAATAACCACAAAAAGATACCCTTAATATACCAATACGAGATAAGACCAATAACGAGGACCCAATACCACGGCCGAAGACTGACCTCAACGTATTTTTCTCGTTGAGAGACGCGAGATGATTTACGCCATCGTACATCATCGTGGCTACTGTTTCCTAAACTTGTCGACGATAACTCAGGGTTATTTTTTCCTGCAGAGTTGAATTAATCCTTTAGGCCGGTCCACCTTTAATATCGTTACGCTCTGGCATGAGGACGAAACCATTGTCGGAAAGAAAGCTCACCCTTCTAAAAAAGAAACAGCGATGATGTCAGAATAAAAACTTCCTCAGAACCTCTTTTTTTAGCTGGTTCAAAAATCATCATCTCAAGCTCCCTGAGAATAGGGGGAAAGATTTTTTTTACGGGGAAAAAAGGAAGGAAAGAAAACACCGTGGAGCAGGAAAGAACATCAATCTACGTCCATCTCCAGGGCGCACTCGTCTCATACCTACATCTGCCTCTCTCTCTCTCTTCTGTGTTTTCTCCTCTTATTCCTCCTTTGACGTTATCTCCATCCTCCGATCTTTCCTTGACCCATTCTTTTTATCTCACTTTTCCTTTTCTCCCCCTGCGCATTTTCCTCTTCGTCCCCATACCTCCTCATACTTCCCTCAAGTCATCCCCTCTCCACCCACAACGACCTCTTAGCCGTTTGCCTCGATGCCTTCGCAACGATTTTCCACGCCTATCCCTCTCCTTTCCTCATTTCGACCCTTTTGGCCGCCCGGTCCACATCGTGACCACCCCTTCTCCGAGTCTTCCAACATCCAACCCCAGCTCCCACCCGCCCCGCCGATCCCTCCCCTGGTGGGGGCCTCCTATTTCGGCCCGGGCCCCGCATTACGCCCTCCCGTTCCACACTTCCCTTGGGCCGGCGACCGCACTCCCTCTCTTCCTCCTCCTCCTTGGGGACCCTCCCCCCGTGTTTTTTCAGTGCGAGTGGGAACTTACACCTTAGGGTTTCCACGCACTATGGCCCTCTTTTACTCCCTCTCATCCCCGCCTCCCCCTCGCCTCTTCCTCGTTCCCATCTCTGTCCCTCCCTCGCCCTCGTCAAACAACTCCCTTCCGCCATCCCGCGCTCGCACTTCCTTTGGTGGAAATTATACTCTTTGGCACCGGCTCCTCATCTTTCCGGGCCGCGTCGTGTGTATAAACCATTCCCGAACGCACTCCCTCTCGTCACAAACACATCTCCACATCTTCCTTTGGTTCTCCTCCCTCAAATTCTACGCCCCAAGACCACAAGATATATCTCTCTCTCTCTCTCACTTGAAACCGCAATTCCATTTACCTCTCAAAAAAAGAAGACAGAACTGCCGAATCTCCCCGTCCTGTTGACCCCATCGCCTCCAAAAGTATTCAACGTTCAAACCTGAAGAGGTCTCACATAAACCTCAACATAACTGTATCGCATTTTCTACGCAATTTTATAGTACGGTAACGATTTTCTTTTTCGCTATCCGAACTAAGATTAACGCTGGATGAAGCATTTTTGTACACTTCTGCATCTACAACTACTTGACACCCAGCAATCTGCCGCAAGGGCGTGTGGGAACCAACCGTAATTAAGAAAAAAATGGCACGCAAAAGCCACAAATTTATACAATTCACAAACAAAACATGGTATGCATTCATGCAAAAACCCTTACAACCCACATACATGCAAACACTCAAGCTACCAACTAACATATACGTGCACCTACAAATATACCTGACGCCACTTACGTGTGGTCTACTTGATGCTGGTCCATGGACTGATTAGATAAATTAGACATACGCGACGCCAAATCAGGTAGATCATTAAAGACTATTAACTATGCCAAAGAACATAGTGTCTCTTGACTCACATAGCGATTAGGCAAGACGGACTCTTAGAAAGGTACAGGACACTCGAGTATGCTTACAAAATCGGACGAATTATTAAAACTTCCAATTTGGAGCGTGCATTATTTAATATGCGCACTTCCTGATGCGCATTTCAGTCGCCAATCACATCTTACTTTGAAAGCCGCCACTAGGGCTCGTGGAAGTGGATTTTTATGCCACCATCCAAAATGGTAATGGTCGACTAAAATCAATAGTGCAAATATATAAACCAATCCATGAGCATGGAGGATAGATGGACGAAAAGGCTGATCTGATTTCCGATTATTTTCACTCCCGGTCTGAGGAAGTCACTCTTTGGAGCACATCCGCAAAGAGAGCCAATCATCTTAAGAACACGCCACAAGATTTAGAGCACCATAAAATAAAAACCACCACTTGCACGGAGGATGGATGGGGAAATAAACAAAGAAGGATGAACCGGCCGTCATTGTTGTATAGGCTCGTGAATATTGGAGGAAGGTTTTCATCAAAATTGCACGAAATGGCGTGCGAATGGGGGAGATGTTTTCGGACAACCTCATGCTCAGGGATGGATGATGGCGTGGTGAGCATTACGAGAGCAGTCAGAGAAGGTGGAGGGTACGAGAGAAAAACAAAAGGGGACGAGGAGGTAAAGGGTCGTTTTTGAAGGCTGCGCGTGAGGCAGGTGGCCTAAACCCCATAACCTCCCTCACTCTCTCTCCTCCACCCCCTCGTCGACGCCCTCACCCGGGATGTCCGTGGACCCCACCCACACGGATATCCCACCCATGATGCGGGGAAGCTCTTCCATTCCCGATGAATCTCCGCCCCCAACACATTGTTTGCCCGCTGACAGCAACCAACGTCGAACCCCAGATCCAAACAGGAGTTAACTGACAAATGATAGATTTTAATCGTATCGATCTCTAAATCGATCCAATTTGGAAGGCGAGTCGTGCATGGACTTTTAAAACCATCACCCACACTATTGCAGTGGTGAATACATGGGAGAGGGCTTTTGATGCTTGGAAAAAATATTTAAAATTTAAATAAAGTGGCAACTTCGTTAGTGCTTGAAGAAAACCAAAGGGTCGTGTTTACAAACTATTTCTGGAGGATTTATTCGAAATTAAACAACTCCTTCGGTTTCGGAGTAGGCTGGCTGTTACTCAATTCAAGTTCGTGTATTAAACCAGACAGTTCCAGATGGCGAACACACATCGGACTAGGCATGAAACACACGACATGGTCAACTCCCGCGTGCAATCGTTAGCCAGTCTCCCCGTGAAAAACTCGCAGGTTTGCCATTGGTGACCTTATCTCCAGCGGCGGTTTAATGAATGTGCATATGTGCACCCCATATGTTTATGTCCATCATGGAATAAGGTTCCACATCACATCTACTACTTCGTACCACGCAAAACGTCGTAAGGGCGTGTGGCGGGGGATGTTCATCTACATCCACACAATCAATACCCTACAAGCCGCCGCAAGGATGTGAGGCGGGCGGTGTTAGGTCACCACCCGTAAAAAGGAACAAAACCACATGCAAAATCAACACATACAGGCGAAAGCCCTCGTCAGTTGATACACTAAAAATACGTTCCGGTGTGTTTATAAGAAATAGGTCCAATAAAAGATCACCACCCGCACTACCACCTACTTACGGAAATTATGGTGCACTCTTTTTATTGGATTCTAACGTAGATAATTATAGGTTTTACACCACCAATTCTCCTTCTCCGCTTATTACATGCTGCATTTACCCTACATTGTGGGTCCAGTATTTATTTCCCAAATGACTTCAGTCTTTGATTCTTCCGTCGAGGTGTGAGTGTGGCCAAGTTTTCCAAAGGAGGGTTCCCATGCTTCCCAATCAAACGTTCTGTGGTCTTATTATTTCTCATCTTCACTAGGATCTTTTGGAATAAAACACATTAAACACTGGTATATTACTGCTGGATCCAATTGATTTTTGTTTTCGGAGTAATCGTTTTAACGGCTTAAGTTGCTCCAGCTCCGCTGCCAGCCGGAGAGGACACTTTCTTGACTGACCTCCTCGGTCCCGCATCCGGGCGGGGGGACGCCAGTCACTGTCTTATTTACTGGAGGGGGCATATTGTATGTACTTCCGACACTTATGAGAAAATCGTCGGAAAGGGAGACTGTGAGGGACGCACGGGGCTCGGCGGAAGGGTAGAGTGGCAAAGCGTAGACAAGGAAGCGGAAGTGGAGTACAGGGATGTCCGCAAAGGAAATAAAATAATTCAGATGGGCTTTTTCACATTTGTTTGATGCTTAATCCTCGCTGTGTGAGTTTTCACTAGCCAAAATGGTGGTTTTGCGCCTCCACCAATGCTATCATTTAAATGCACACATTTTTACTAGCTCGACCTGCAAGTTTAATGAGCTAAGAATCTGTTAATCTTCTCGTAATTATATTGTCGTTTGAGTGATAAACATTTATTTACAAGGAAGCGATCTACTTTTGCAACCTAATGAAGTGTAATCTGTGTCAAGCAATTCCCCACCGCCGGCGTCGGTGGTGTAATGGTCAGCATAGTTGCCTTCCAAGCAGTTGATCCGGGTTCGATTCCCGGCCGACGCACTTTTTTTTATCCTTCAAGAGATTTGTGCCAGAGGATGCATGAACACCAATTTTAAAAAAAAAGTCATTTTCTGCATCTAAAATTTGTTTCAACACGAGCTTAATTATGAAAACCAGAATAATTGGCCAACGTATTCATTTTAAAAGATTTTGTACTTTTCCACAGACTTTATTTTTGGATAACAATAAGATACAAATGACGTCTATGGAAAAGTACTAAATCTTTTAATATGGATACCAAAATCGTCCACGAAGTGGATATATTATGACAGCCTACATGGTCCTGTATCGGCTACTCGGGGCAAAAATATATAGACGAAGATATTTCCAGTACCGAAGTAGTTTAACTTAAATGTGTTTATTACTCTCATAAAACATAATAAAGTTGGCTCTTTGGTCAATATCATTCAACTAATTTGTTTTTTCTTTAAAATGTCATACGCTGTTGGGTGTTCCAAAATTTAGAAGTATTGAATTTCCGTTTTAAATGGCTAAACAATAAAGAGTATATCTCTCCATCTCTTTTCAAAGAAATAGAAGACAAGGTAATTTTCCACATCCTTAATTTAAATAAGTCCGACCGATTTCACTCTAAAAATCATCTTCTGGCAACCTTAATATTGTATCTTTTGGGCAAAGCAAGGTTTATCAATGTGAAATAAGTCGAATTAATTTAAAGAAATAATGTGGACAAGTATCTGGTTCGTCCCTTCTCTGAAAATAGACCACCTTCACAAAGTTACGCTTGAAACTACCAACTTTACTGCACGATCTCACTTAAATAATGGAGACTAAAATCCAAGTTCGCGGGCTTTGCTCACCTGGGCAGTGGGTTAAAGACCTGCCCACCGTGGCTCCGGAAATATCATTTGCGCAGCTTTGTTACCGATCGTGTTCTCACTCTCCCACCCTACGCTGCTCGTGTATCTGGATCTGGATTCGCGTTCCGTTACCGCCGCAATTCCGCTGAGCATAAAATAACAACGGACTGAATTTCCTCGTCTTCTTCTATCATCCCTTCTTCAACCTCATCCTCCATCCCCTTTTTCCCTTTCATCCCCAAAGCCGTCCACCCTCGCCGAAATCCCTTCAGTCTCCCTCGAAGGCTTTCTTCTTCAACTGACGCCGCCCCTGTTTTTACGGATTGGACCTCGGAAGCCGATAACAGGATTACGTCACTGCAGAGTCTGAACCCGGCGTTAAAGTCTTCGTTACGTTGACGGTGAGGGGTGACTGAAGGGGGGGAAGGGATGATGGGGTACCCAGCCTGAAGGGAAGGGAGGAATGTATTCTTGCGGAGGAATTTACGGAGGGCCGTCAAATCTTGTTTGCTTTTCACGCAGGCCGTCTTATTGGTGGACCTATTTTTATTTTACGGAAGCTTAAAGCAACAGCGTGAAGGGTGGTGCAAATGAAAAGCTTTCGGAATTCACACCAGGACTTTCCATTCGATTAATGGCTTCCGATTGCCCGTTAGATCGTGATCGGAGGGGGTTCTTATTTCGGAAAGAAAGTCGTCGAAGTAAAAATTGCCTGCATGTTTGCGGTCCGAACCTTAACAAGATTCCGATCAAGGCACCATAAAACTGCCTCGGAATGGAGATTTCAAAAATGCCTAGGATTTGGGTCCTGTAAACCGCATCACGAGATTCTACTGTCCGCGGTAAATTTATAATGCATGGACATAAACAGTTACATATAGTATTAAGCCATTTTCACGCGATAATCCCGTGCAAATGTTAACAATTTAAGTTATTGATGTCGCTGCAAGTTGAGTAATTCCCCATATTGATAAATCATTTATTATTTTAAAATAATTTATTACTATCCGATTACACAAGCGCTGTTGAAAAAACCTGGTTTCCGAAACCCGAGTTACAAGAAAACAAGAATTGTCAAGACCGAAAACGTAACCGGATTTGTAACCCGTACCCATTTAGTCACCAGGTTAAGTACGGAGCCGGAATTCGAGTTTCCACCTTGGTCCTCGTCCGTTTTCGTAATCATTTTACTTCTACCGCATGTATGTTCGGAACAATTATCTATGATTCAATTCATGAGCTGTTGCTTCATAGAATTGCAATTCTCTCCACCCCTCAGACTCAAGCGAAAAATGGTTAGAAGTTACAATGCGAGGGGACCCAGAAGGATAAAAATGGAAAATATAAGAAAAAATTAATTCTTAATGCATCCTCAACGTAAATTTCAATATTAGCATAAAATGAAGAAATATACCAACAAAAATTAGACTTCTAAAACGTAATAGTTTTGTCCATAATAAAAAGACTGTACTTTTCCACAGATTTCTATTATAAGATAGAACGCGTTCCGCCGACTTGCGGCATCATCAGGTACAATTGCACCTGATGATGCCGCAAATCAGTGAAACGCGTTGTACCTTATGATAAAAATCTGTCGAAAAGTACCAAGTCTTTTTAGTATGGATAATATATACTTCCACGAAGTAAAGCCTGAAACAGTAGAATATAAGTACTTATTTTGATTAGCTTCATGTTTTCAATTTTAAAACTTAACATTTCCTTAGATCGCTGGCAGCTGTTATTATTTCTTTGAGCTCAAACCCTAGTTGCAGTATCTATTATTAACAATTCTCTGGATTCAGGTTATAGAAGTGAATATTTATGAACTAGATGTGCTTCATTCAATGAATTGAACTTGAAGTTTTGGTTTGGAACAGGTATGTAATTAAAAAAGATTCGCCCTCATTGACTAACTTGGCAATCGATGATTCGTCTACACTCGAGTATAACGGTCATTTGGTTCTAAAGTTAAGGTAACTCAACTTGACTATTACCTGAGAAGGGAAAGTGAAGAAAAGTGTCCTACAAGATGGGCGAAACAAGGGTGCAGAAAAATACCGAGTGAAGGAACGGACGGAGAACTAGACCTTTGAGACGGGTTTTGAGATATCCGAGAACCCTGGTATCTTCAAACCGGCCCACTAAAGTTTTACAAAACGCGTGTTTGAAAAGCACTATTGCACGTCCATCCACAGGGGAGGGTGTTCAGCGCATGGCTTGACTTTCACGCATGATTCTGGATTGGTAATCTGACGGGTCTAAACATGTAACCATTTT
This sequence comes from Hetaerina americana, assembly GCF_022747635.1. Classification (NCBI taxonomy): domain Eukaryota; kingdom Metazoa; phylum Arthropoda; class Insecta; order Odonata; family Calopterygidae; genus Hetaerina; species Hetaerina americana. The sequence goes on from NW_027286625.1 coordinate 9,332,562, forward strand.
AACCTTTAATTAAGTAATTTAAATTATATGTAAATTATTTTTGAAGAATTTTCAAAGTTATCTGGACCATGATTTACATCTATCAACATAATACCCCGCAAGCCGCTGCAAGGGGGCAGGCGGGGTCGTTAAGTCATCACCTTGAGAAAGTTAAAGTTAAAATTTGCAATAAAATGTTTAATTAAGATACGAGTAACAGTATAGATGGAGTCAAATCCATTTTCATTACATTGACTGTTTAAAACCCGTAAAAGAGAACAAAACCACACGCACAATCAACTCATGATGAGAAAACCGATAAAACAATTTCCAGCAGTGAAAAACATATTTAATGGCGACATGTCGATTTTTTACGTAAATATTATATAGTTATATATTTTACAAAATGAAATAAGAGTTATTTATGATATCTGCAGAACATTTATGGATTCAGATTTTCATGCGCATGGAGATTGAATAGATATAGGCACGAATGCATATCCTAAATACAGTCCCTCCCTCATAATATTGTAACTATTCTGAAAGCAGAACATCTTTCTTGTAGACACTCAAATATGCATGAAGCTTAAAACTTCTGAATGGAATAAGTACATATTCACGCATAAGCTTTTAAAAACCAATACCATTCAGGAAGCGAATTAATCAAGACCTTGCCACGAGGCGAAATATTTTACTCAATTCCCATTTTTAATTAATTTTCTCAATGCGATACCATTTTTTCTAACTGACAGGTTCTCCACAGACCACCTATATTCCTCCTCTTTTTTCAAGAGCCTATTGAACGGAAAAGTATAAGGGTTTCGTCGATGCAACTCTCGCGAAAGTGAAAGAAGGCTTCAACAACATGAAAGAGTATGGATATACCTTATAATCGATAAAAGCACGTGGCGATAACTTCCTTGGAATTTTCCCTCCAGGTTTCCCTCACTCCATCAAATGCAATAAGAGTTTGTTTAGTCTCCTGCACTAGCCCCCTCCCCCTTCCAAAAGTTTGAAGAGCTGATCAATTTTTCATCGAGTCCAAGTCAAACACACAATTTCACCCGCCATTTCCTTTCTACGATTGATCTGAACGCTGTAATATTCATAGCGCAAACACTTAACGTCTAAGTTCATCCGGTAAGTAAATATACTTCGGCCCATGTTTATTTTGATACAATAGAGCGATAGCGTTGCCAGGCAATAGACTAGAGTTTCCTTAAATATGCCAAGCCAACACGAAGGAATCTTGACTCCATGCCGCAGGCTGAAAGCATAGCGTGTCCCAAGGGATATTGGATCAAAGGTTTTGTACAAATTTACCGTTGCATACTGAGCAGCGCCTCAAGTTTGCAACCCCTGGTTCTGTATATAACTTAAATTTCATTATTTATTCAAGGAGCAAACGTAAAATTTTTTTCGAGTAATTATGATTACCTAGCCAATAAATTCTGGACGAAAAACCGTTGAAAAGCATGAACCATATTTCCCAGACAACTACCGTATTTACACGCAAAGTTGGCAAAAGGAATTTTGATCTTTACAAGTCATAGAAAAGTCTACATGTAACTTGGGTGTAATTTTACAAAGAGTCACGCAATGAAATCAGTAATGTAAACAGGATTTACTCTTGCGGAAGTCATACCCGCGAGAGAGACTCTCAATGAGCTGTATTAAAATACTGTATATCCCAGTCCATATATCCACCGCAGCAATAAACGAAAAGGCCGATTTTAGTAGATGAGGGTGGTGATCACCCAGCGCTATGTCATACATCTTGAAGACTTCCTCCAACTCTGCCACATGCGGATTTTCGGAAACATCTGGCGCTTAGAAATTCAGGAGCTCGGGTGAAGATATTCAAACGCACGTGTAATTTGAACCCAGGATCTTCCGGCACATTAACCCCCGCCCTACCCACTGGACAACCATGTTTCTCACGACACACGGAGAGCATGAAGGAGGGCAAAAGACTGTTTAAATCTTGGCGGAACAATCGGAATAGTGTAATCATTCAAAATTCGAGCACCATCGGGATGAAAGAGAGGCGAAGCATCGTCCACCATACTTGGAAGGAGAAAATAAAGAGGGATTTAAGACCAATGGAGGGCCAAATTAATCCCAGAAGCTTAATATCCTCCTAAATTGCATTCATAAGCTCACAAACTGGTAGCTCACGCTGGTGAGAAACCTTCATCAACATCTAGATCTACAGAATACCCCGCAAGCCGCCGCTAGGGCGAGTGTGGCGGGGGGTGTTAGGTCCCCACCGTTAAACTAGAATAAAACCACATGCAAAACCAAATTCTGTCACCTCTACACAAATATTATTTTTTCATGCACTCGAAAAAAAATAATCACAAGAAAGAAAGTGCTATCATGCAACAATATTTACTAACAGGATACGCGTATTAAAAAAATAATGTTGAAATAGTAAAAAAATGAGTCTATTAGATAAAATGAATGACACGCAGGAATAAAAATGCAAGGTATCGACAAATTTTTACACTACTAATTCTAATTATCTCCTATGCGATTGCTGTCATGTCTATTATGATCTCTAAAGGTTCGAGGCAAAAAACGAGATTTTAATTCTATCCGTTCTACAACAAATCTATCCGATTTTACGCTGGCAATCTGATCTGCCGTAATAAGTGGGGGCCTGTAATATGCATTTAACATCCTCAGATATGTAACCTGCCTCAAATTTAAGCAGTAAATTTAACCTGTATTTAAGCCCACGATCAGCTGGTAGCGCTTATCCTAATTCTTCCAATGTTGTCGTGACGTTGCTTCCTTGATCATAACAAATTTTCACAAACCTGACTGCTCTACCTTGCACTCGATCTTGTTCCAAAATTAAGCCTACATCATGAGAATCCCATACAGTTGCAGCATTATCAAGTTGGGGTGTAAATAACGTTAAATAACAAAGCTCCTTGACCCCATCATCACAAGTCCTTTTTGTGAATCCTAACTTTTTATCAGCTACTCCGCCAATTTCACGAATGTGTTTTCTTCGGGACTTATCCTTAGTTATCGTTACACCCAAGTATTTTACCGATTCCACGTGTGTAATATAGGTTTCCTGTATAGTGTGTTTTCTGGTGAAGTAATCATCCAACAAATTGTATCGAAACACAGTCATTCAAATTTTATTCCCAGCTTCCATGTCTCGCACCATTTTTGAATAGCATTTAGGTCGTTAGCTAATGATACCCTGTCTTCATGACTGGATATTTCCCCGTATATCACGGCATCCTCAGCAAATAGACGAGATTTACTGGAAACCTGAGACCTGATGCCATTAATGCAAAAGAGGAACAATAGCGGACCAATAACACTTACCTGTGGGACACCGATTGTTAAGCTTACTGCGTCCGATGATACCCCGTCTATTACGACTCTTTGCTCGCGGCCTGTTTAAAAGGTATTAATCCAATCTATTATACATTTATCAATCCTATAACCTCCCAAATTTTGGAGCAATTTTTAATGACGGACCTTATCGAATTCCTTTTTAAAATCTAGAAATATAGCATCGGCCTGAAATTTATTTTCCCCCGAGGGTAAAATATTATATCCTGGGGAGTACCCACAGCACTTTGTCCAAAAATACTGAAAGTGAACCTCAACTATCTATAGTGTATCCCCTCTTCGCCTCCAAAGCCTTCATACACACCCCGATTCGGTGAAATATAAACGAGGAGAGTGAACCAAAACCAAACCCTCTCATATGATCCATGCGTACATTTTCTCTCTCTCTCATATATACAAATATATATATATATATATATATATATATATATATATATATATATATATATATATAATGCATAAGTATGAGCATACACACACATACTACCTTGATCAAAAAGTTCCCGGAATTTATTCAGAAAATTAAAAATACAAGTTTATTCATCTAAATCTATATTGTCCCCTTCAAAGTAATCCCCATCGACTGCAACACACTTATGCCAGCGCTTGAACCAATCCTCGAAACATTTTTTATATTCGGTTTTCGGTATGTCCATCAGTGCTTCCTGCGATTTTTCCATTACTTCCTCTCGGCTGCTAAAACGCGTTCCCCGTAATGGTTTTTTAACTCGATTGAACAGAAAGAAGTCACAGGGAGCCAAATCAGGTGAATTCGGTGGCTGTTGGATGGTATTTGTTGCATTTTTCGTCAAAAAATTACGAATAATGATAGCACTGTGCGACGGTGCGTTATCATGGTGCAAAATCCACGAGTTTTCTGCCCACATTTCTGGTCTCTTTCGGCGAATTGCTTCGCGCAAACGTCTCATAACGCCCAAATAATACTCTTTGTTTACTGTCTGGCCTTCTGGCAAAAATTCATGATGCACTACACCGTTGTAATCCATGAAAACCGTCAGCATTGCCTTCTTTTTTGACTGAAAACGACGTGGTTTTTTTGGTCTCGGCTCATTTGGTGAACGCCATTCACTTGCCTGATGTCTGGATTGCGTGTCGTACTCATAAACCCACGTCTCGTCTCCAGTAATGATCCTTTTGATGAATGTGGGATCGGATTCAGCCTCGCAAATCATGTCTTTTGCGACGTCAACACGGTCTCTTTTTTGCATGAAATTGAGGTCTTTTGGCACCAACTTTGCTGCTACACGACGGAAACCCAAATCATTAACCACAATGTCTTGGGCGGATCCATAGGCAATGTTCAAGTCCTCCGCTATTTCTCTGATGGTTAATTTGCGGTTATTGACCAACATTTCTTTTACTTTATCAATTTTTTCACCGACTTTCGATGTCGATGGTCTGCCACTGCGTTCATCATCTTCGATTGACTCACGACCACTTCTGAACCGCTCGTGCCACTGGTAAACGACCGTTTTTTTTAGAGAATCGTTGCCGAAACACTTTTCCAACATTTCCAACGTCCGTGCGCCACTAAATCCGTTTTTTACGCAAAATTTAATACAAGTTCGTTGTTGCAAATTTAAATCCATTTCTGCAATTGTAAAAAATCGCCAACACACACAGAGATAGATGTACTCTTGGCTACGTAACTTTAGCAAATGTCAAGTTATGACACTAAGATTTAAAGAGAATATCAACAACAGATGTACCAATTTAACAAAAAAAACAGAACTCAAATCGGAACGATGGGAGCGCCACACGGTGGTTATTCCGGGAACTTTTTGATCATATGCCTAGAGAAAATTATGTAAAAAAAGTGAAAAACTTTGAGCCTTTAAGACCTGATCCCCATTCTTCACACCCTGAAAAGCCAATTCCACTCCGTTCTTAGCTCCCGCCCCACCAAAAAAAACTTCTAACAGAGCACACTGAATATTTCAACGGCGATATCTCATGTAAGAGGACGGCGGAGAAAAAAGGAGATGAATCCGCAGGGGTAGACATATACAGACGATAGTTAGGAGAAAAGAAGAAGCAGCGGTAAGGGTTGGGTCGGATGATGATGGTCAGAGGACACAGACGTTCTGTCATCCCCTCAGGGGAGATGAAAATAATAAGCGAGGGTCCAGGGGAAGGTAAGGGGCAGCGGGGAGGCGCGAGAGAATTAAAGGGCCCAGAAAAGTAATGGAAGCGGTGGAAGGGTATATAGAAGCCGGGGTCCACGGTACTATATACTACATACAACGACCCGATGACAGAGAGGTGCAGATACATATATGTACCTAAGTATATACATATGAGGTCCTGCATAGTATTACATGAAGATCTCCTGTCAGTGATAAAAGCATTCAAAGATTTTTCCCACTCCTTCTTCAACTCCAGGGAGATGAAACCTATACCCTTCCGCTTTTCCGATTCCGATTTTCTCTCACTCCCAGCCTCTATTCCCCTTAATTGGTTCCATTTCTCCAGTTCCATTGTTCCACCTCCCGAACACTCACGAGCCCTTTAAAATCCGACCCCTCGCCCTTCCAATGCCCACACCACACACCCCCAAAACGTTCACAACCTTCCTTCTTCAAAAAGATCTCAACCCCGGCCTCCTTCCCTCCCATCGTCCAAGCCGTAGCAAGGCAAAAAGAAAAGAACATGGGTTGGCATCGAACACGTGGTTTGCTGGCGGTTTTTTTTTGTTAATTTTCGACGCATACTCCATGGGCGTCTTCAATGAGTTATTTTACTTCTTCTGCTGGTGATCTAACATCCCCCGCCACACGTCCTAGCGACGGCTTGCGGGGTATTATGCAGATGTAAGTGAATTTTTACTCTCATCTACTGCAAATGGTAAACGCCGTTCATAGCCAACCGAACCACTGCATTAAAGAAAAGAAAAAAATCATTTTTTAGGATAAAAGGAAATGTATAATAACTTTATTTAAAGTAATTCTACCATTGATTAAAAATCTGAGAAATTATAATATTAGTGATGGAAAAATTCTGTTGGACTGCTGTTAAAAATTTCGATGCCATTATCCATCTCGAAATTAGTCATATTAAAACATATCCACACCCTGAGGTTAAAATTTGTTGAGGCCCTCTCTCTTCTTAAATAGGGAAGTAATCTTTTATGAAAACAAAAGATGCATTTAACGTACCCGAGCCACCGCTAGGTACCATGAGGAAATCACTTCAAGTGCATCCTTGGGCTCCGGACATTTGATAGTCAATTCCCCCACTCAGTTAAAAGATTAGCCTGTTATTTCCAAAGCAGAGTTTCATCCCAAGCCTATTCCACACCCCTAATTCATTCCTTGCCTTAATTATCCAAATGACCTTCCGTTTTCCGAATTGCCCCAATCCTCCCACGTCGAAAAACCCTATCTTCTTACTCGTAGATCGTAGCGCCTGACCGACATTTTCTTATGAAAAATACTACTGAGCCATCAAGGCTTTTGAAACTTCATCTAGCCTGCAGTCTGGTTTTCATATTATCATTATTAAAACCTGCAGTGACTCCCTGTACCCTTTCAAAAGAGCCCATATTGAATGACACCGCTCTAATCTCCCTCTCCCTTCCTCCATGCCCCAACGACTGGAAACCACTCCAATTTTTCATCCTCTCTTGGAGTCTTCCCATGCGTACGATCCCGCCCCCCTCTACCATCTCCTCCACCTCCTCCCGTTCCCAGAATCCCCCATCCCACCACACCCTTCCCATCCCACGTCGAACGCGCACTCAAAAACCTTCCGTTCTCCAACCAACGCACCCCCCCCCCTTTCGCCATCTACCCTTCTCCCCTTCTGCCGCTAAACCCCCTCAGGATCCCCTGGCCTATCGAATAGGACCTCAGATAGCGGTTGATGCAATTTGGAAACGCCGAGGGGTGGATAGAATTTGTTGGGGGCGGAGCGGAGGTGAGCTTGAAGAGGAGGGTGAGACGGGCTTCGAAGGGGATTACGGATGCCTTAAGAACGGATCCGTCCGATTGATGCAGAGCACGAAAGACTCGAAGGTCATTGCATCCAGTTGTGGCCGCTTGTAAAAACAGGTTGTAGCTCTTATTCAGGTGGAGGCGACATGAATAAGTTATTTTTTTGCATGGAGACCGTAGTTTTCGTCACTTCTTTTCCCCGCTAACCATTGAAAGAGCAAATTGGCACACATCAATGCATACCCCCAACTGTGACAAGTACTCGCTTTATCCCCTTTATTTTTCCTTTTTACGGGTGGTGACCTAAGACCCCCCAATACACGCCCTTGCGGTGGCTTGCGGGGTATAATGCAGATGTATCCCAAATCATTTCTACAAACCTAGAACAACTATATAAGTAGGAAGACTCTCCGTCAAAATTGCTTTATAATTCCATAATACCTATCAACTATTATTACGCAGGTACTAAAATAAAACAAGGAAATTGCGCCTTTTCAAAAGGCAACGGTCCTTTCATGAGAATTTTATCCCTCATCTTCTTGTTTTTTCTTAATGGGAAACAGTTTGCATAACGGACTTAGAATGATGCCTCGAAACGGTAAGCATAATAATACTTGAACTAATTTTTGTCTCCCGTTTCCTTACCAGTGAGATGGCCAAAAAATAAACCAAGTTGTGATCAAGGTGTCTTCACCAGCCGAGAAAGATGCCTATTGTTCAACCGCCGATCGTGGAATTTCAATGCTTACAAAACCCTTTCCCAAATCTGGGCTGCACCCTAACCGCGGTCAAGAGTTCGCCGATCCAAATTCCCAATGAAATTCCGGTGGTAATTAGGGGCAAAGTTTCGAACTCTTGGTGCACCCCACATCCAGCCCCGTCACCCCTAGAGTCGACACGCGCCCAACACTTGGCAACAAGGACCCACGGGTCCGGAAAAGCAGGGCCTGAAGTGGACTTATCTGCCGACGGCGAGGCGGGTACGGGAAGGAAGAAGAGGACACTCCCGGGAGACGTCGCGGCGCAGAGCGAAAGAGCTTGTCGGCGCCCTCGACGGCGGCAGTGCCCGGAGGCGGGATAAGAAGTTGGGAAATGAGTGGAGGGGGAAAGTAGGGTCGAAGAAGAAAGAACTAAACTACAAGAACTAAACTCGTAGAGGTAGCCCAAGGGACGAAATTGAAGATGACCGGGAGAATGGCCGAGGGTACGAGGAGAGGCAGAAATAAGACCCTCACACGCAAATGGGTACTTCCATCGTTCCGTTCTCATTCGGAGGAGGCAAAATTAAAAAAAAACTAATCTTCAACTTAATCAAGGGGATTTATTTCCTTTCAGTTAATTCCTCGGCATTGCTCACTAGCTCTTTTTTCCGCATGAAATCGCAAGGGCGTGTAGCGAGGGTGTTAGGACAACATCCTGTTATCTATACACTTAAGCATGCATATCTATGTATATTTGCGCATACAAGATAAGTTTGTGAAAAGTTGTTATGAACAAGGTAGCAGTGTCACGACACAATTGAAAAAATTAGGGAGGGAGTTTCTAGTTGACCGTGGACGTAAACACAAGTAAAATTTACTGCGTTAATTTGAGGCAGTTTATTTATCTGAGAATGTTAAGGACATTTTACAGGGACCACTTAATGCAGTAAATCAGATCACTAACGTAAAATAAGGGAGATTTGTTTTAGAACGGATAGATTTAAAATGTCGTTTTTTCCTCGAACCATTAAATATCATAATAGACATGACAGCAATCGCGTGGGAGATTATTAAAATTGGCAGTGTATAAATTTGTTGATACTTTGCATGTTTCTTCCTACATTTTATTCTTTTTATTAAATAGACCCATCTTTTAAACAATGCTACAGCATGATTTGAATGTACGTAACCTGTTATTAAATATTCCGACATGTAAGTACTTTATTTCGTGCGATTAAGGTTTGTCTAGTGCATGTAGAAACTAATATTTGTGTAGAGGTAACATGATTTGGTTTTACATGTGGCTTTTACTCGTATTCTAGTTTGCCAGTGGTGGCCTTACACCCGCCAAACGCCCTTGCGACGGCTTGCATTTGGTAGATGTAGACATACACAAGTACACTTACATGTGTGTAGGCACATACCTGTCCATCTGTAAGTATCAAGCAATGGGGGGTGTGTTCCGGTAAAATTTAAAATTTACCTTCTTTTAATTAAGAATGTAGCAGTGGTTACGCCCGATTTTGCTATGGTTTTGTACTTATCGAGCGAGGGAAGAACAAGGACCTGAATATTCAAATACTAGTATCAATCGCTATTATTTTCATCCCGGAGGTCCAATCCGCCAAATGCAAAACAATAATATTTCTATCAGTGGAACTAATAAATTCCGTTTTTCTGCACCCACAAAGAGTACTCCGTTCTTTCACCTCGAACACATTTACAAATGTATACTGGCGATCTCAGTCAATGATTTAAATTTATAAGTACCTAGTATAAGTATTTTTATCACCCAATAAGTAAAAATGGTAAGCGTAATTAAGTCTTCTTTATATACACTAAGTCGTGGATCAATGGTTAACTCCACCGGCATTTATTCCTTTTAAGATCATAAGTATTATTTTCTCGTAGAAATAGTTTCATTTAAAACAGTGAAAAATTTGAAGCCGAAATTTTTAGGCAGTCGCCCACATCGTGTTTGTAAAATGCTATGCTTTCTTCTTCTCTGCCGAACCCTTCGCTAGGGCTGAATAATCTATTCAATAATGATTATTAATTGAGCGGCGTTACTTTGTGGAAGCGATTCATATCGGAAAAGAAATACATAGTTATTCCATATATATTCCTAGCTTGTGTGTTGTAGGATGGCTTTCATGCTGCATCCTGGGGTGCAGTTTTTTGTTGTTTTGCGGTATATGTGTTTGCATGAGTGTTGGATGAAGGGATTTTTGCAAGATGTGTGTGCGCTGCTGTGGGTGTAATTTTCCACGTTTTGTTTTGCATGTGGTATTGTTCCTTTTTACGGTTGGTGACCTAATGCCCCCCGCCACACGCCCTTGCGGCAGCTTGCGGGGTATGATGTAGATGTAGATATATTTTATTAAACACAACCGAGGTTTCGACTTACAAAGTCATCATCAGGTGTTGTTTAACAAAATATATGTGGAATAACTAAGTATTTCTTTTCTTCCATCTGATGATAGACACTCTCAGCCTCTTCCTTCAGTGACTATTTGTCGACAGGTCCGTAAAACTGCATTACCATGAGATTGGATCTAGTTCTCTGAATAGAGTTAGTCCAGCTTTCGTGCAATTAGATTCTAGTGAAAGTATGAGCTATTGGTGTTGTGAAAGCTTTTTTGAGCCTTGTAACTTCTCTCACTAACTCTGTGCTCGGGAATATGCAGATAAAAATGTTTTAACTTTCTGCTTCGTCAGCCTGTTGCTATACTTTCCTTTTGTCTGTCTGTACATGAGCTGTCTCCGAGTTAGCAAGTCACTTTTTCAATTTAATAAGCTATCATAAGTGAAAACTATATTAATAACACTAATAGGTTAACTTATATTTCCTGGGTATATCTATTACATACCTTTTAAAACCTTGCAATTTTTTGTTAATTAGATGGCTATGTCAAGCCAACAGCTGATTGGCTTGGAAGCGTTGTGTCACATTCCCTATCTGTGTCCTTTGGAGCGGAGACCATTGTATTTTGCATGCCCATATGGTAGTGGTATTTATCCTTCTCACTTTTCAAATTCTAACTTGCACGTAATTGGGTAAATATTAAGTACATTCTACGGCGAATCTGTTAATTAGTTGATAGAATGTGTGCTTGCATGAGTGTGGGTTGAAAGGTTCTTTTGGCATGAATGTGCTGTAGGCGTAGGTTTGCATGGATGTGTCGATTTTGTATTTAGTTTTGTACTCTGATACGGGTGGTGACGCGACAACCCCCGCCACACGCCCTTGCGGCGGTTTGCGGGGAATAATGTAGATGCAGATGATTCTCAGGACAAGAAGGGGTAAATCCAAAATTTGAGCTTCTTTCATTGCATTAGCATAAGCATTTGATTATTAGTGTTTAGTTAAGGCTACAATAAAATGGTCTCTCTCTCACATATTTTTTGTGGGATACTATTAAAGGATAGTGACGAGAATTTATCCAGACAGCAAGCAACTACCACATCATGATTCTTTTGCTAGATTGAACAAGAAAATGGATAATGGAAGTTCGACGATTTTGGGCCCGAGCAAAGTAGCAAGGAACGAGAGGCCAATGGCGAGGGCGAGCAGAGAGGATTGGCAGTGAGGGGATGGTAATTGGTTGCGGGATTGTTTCCCCGCTCCGAAGGGAGTATGGATGGATAAGAAGTAAGATACGGTAAAGAGCCTATCGCCCAACCCCCACCGCCTGCTTCACTCCCCCACCACTCCGCCGGCCCGAGAAACACCTCTTTTTCCAGAGGAAACCACTCTCGGGTAGCTATCAAGCAAGACCACGAGCGCCACCCTTTTCAACCCCCTCCTCCTCCCCGACGGTATCTCCCGATGGACGGCCGACAAGAACTATTCCGTAAAATCTGCCCATGCGATGCGGATGGCAAGGCAGAGAGAGAGAGATGGGTTGGGGAGGCTCACATAAGTATCATGGAGGGCAGGAGAGGAGGTGGTCCTCTCCCGGGTCCTTCGGGTTTGCAACGTAAGGGGGGCAGGGGTGAGGGGTGTTAAATAACCTCCTCTCTCCCCATTTCACGCAAGGAGTTTTTAGGCTTCGAGGCCGGGAGGGAGGGCAAGATGAGGGTAGTGGGAGATGGAGGGGGATGAGTGAGAAGAAGGCCCTGGGGCCACTTAAGGCTCTCATACGAGGGCCTCGAGGGAGAAAGGGGGGGTTGGGAAGAAGCTAGGGGAATAAATTATACCTTCCCTCCCCTTCGACCCAATAGTTGGCTCGCCCAGGAGTTGGCCACATCTTGCCTTCACGAGAGGGACGGGTGGTATGGGCTGAAGGGGTGGTTTCGGAGGGGGAATAGGAGAGGGGGATAGGGAAGGAGGGAGGGGTGTGAAGAAGGCAGGACAGGACAGGGCTGGGGAGAGAGGTTGGCAATCCTCTGGGAGGAGGCCTGGAATCATTCACGAGGACGCCGAGCCAGAGTAGGGACAGAGGAAGTGGAAGGTAGGGCTAGAATAGGACCTGTAGAAGGCGGTCGTCTCATCCCTGACATCAATGCACCTCTAAAATATATGTTCCTCTTCTATCATTTGATTACATTGCTCGAACCATTTCTTATATTGCACTCATTTGCTTGACTACTTTCTCCCAATAGCCCCCGACAATCAATGAAGCTTCGATTTCGGTAGTATTGTGGGTCAAATAGTCATTTTGGTATTCGGCCAAGTTTAAACTAAAAAGAAAATGATAAAGGATCATTAGCCAACAGAATTACTTATGAAACAAAATGTTGAAAATGTATAAAATGCTAAAAATCACAATTTTAACTGTTTAAATATACACCCTTATTTCAGGCATGAACACTATAAGACTACCCTCGTGCTGAGTGCCACGACATTTCTTAAGACTATCGTATTTTACGGGACCAAATACTCTCCATGATTTACTTGGTAGTAAAGTTTTATAATGAGAAATATAGCGAAGTTATGGCGCAAACTCTCACAGCCTGTGTCTGTGTAGATTACGAACGTAGAAAAACACTGCATTGGAAATTTCACAGAAAAAAATAGCTTCATCATTTTTCCTATCTTCATAAGTTAGTTTCTGAATGCCAATGACCTAAAACCCTCAGCCACGCATTTCCTGGGGGACTTGTGGAACACGGCGTAGATGTAAATTTGAAGGTGGTGCTGTTAAGAGTTGAACCACAAAAAGGTAAATTTTAACGGAAGCAATTATTCGTAGAAACGAATGGGTTCACAACCTGTAAACACGCAGTAATTATTTCCTACTTAACCAATAATTTTCAGAAAAAAAGGCATTCTTCAGATAAATAATCACTATCAGGATACATTAAAGGAAGTGAAAGAATATTACCATCAGGCAGCAGAATCATCAGTAATGGTGAGAGAAAACTAGAGAGAGACGACCCAAATAGCCCAAGCGGAGAATAATTTCCCTCGGAGCAAAAACAACCATTAATGTCAAGTAGCACTATTCTGGAAATAAAGGAAAAGACACATAAAAACTTACATGCGGAGGTCACTTTTCTAAAGCCATGAGGCGTGAACTATTTCAGCATAAAATGACTTAAAAGTAATGAAAACTTGGAACTTGTGAAGAATGATGAAAGTTAATTGAAGCAATGAAAGTCCGGGTGACTAACGAAAAAAAAAACTCTTTCAAGGGTTGGTGGAGAGAGAGAGATATCCATGGATATCCTATCAGTAAAAAAATACGAAAATCCGGCAAGTCCTGAGACCAGTCGTTTATTGATGACGGTAATGAGAAGAACCAAAGATTATAGGACATCAAACTAGGAATGAATTACGAGAAAAGAGCAATGAAAGACGTTAGCGTGAGTAACTACTATGTACATGCCAACGAAATGAATGAAAAGTTAGTTGGAGGTTAATACAAGGATAACTTTAAGGGTTGATAAATACTAATTCTCCAATTTATTATTGTTATGCTTCTTAATTTTGAACTTTTGAATCAACTAGCTAACTGTGTGAGCTGTTCGAAAGAAGCAAACATCGACAGTATTTCATGAACATTTGAATCTATCAGTAACATTTAACAACATTTGTTTAAGGCATGCATTTTATGATAATTAAATGTTATTTAAATTACATTCACGGTATATCTGGCTATCATTAACAACAGACATTTTCAATTATTTAAATTGCGCTAATAAAAATCAATGGTAAGTTAGTTTTCCAGTCTTTGGACTACATTACTATCGTTACAACCTAGGATGATGAATATGACGCATAATAGGTTTATACCTTACTTGTCAAAGTCTAGCTTGCATGTTAATGGAGAAATTTTTTACCGCATCCTAAGGCACAATTGTTTGTCACTTGGCAGTATTTGTATTTGCATGCGCGTATGTTGAAAAGATTTTTGCATGAATGTATACGCCACGGTGGGTTTGCATTAATGCGTGGATTTTGCACGTGGTATTGTTCCTAACACCCCCCGCCACACGCCCTTGAGGCGGCTTGCGGGGTATTATGTAGATGTAGATACCTAAGGTGTGTATAGCAAAGATTCAAATAAGATCGTTGGTAAAATTTTGACCTTCCATCGACCTTACCTACAAGTCTCGGTGTTTACTCTATGGACCAAAAAGAACCCATACGAACGCACACAACGAAATGAAACTTGGCGAAGTAAAGCCAATAAATTAATCCGCACACGCACCCATCTACGCATGTTTGCGATCATCAAATTAAATAACGATCACCGCGAAACTTTCAATTGTGTAGAGGCGATTCATTCACCGCCCCCCCCTCCCTTCCGCCCCCGCAGACAAAATATATTAACTCTTCAAGACAATGCGTCTTATTAACGCGCCTTAGATTGGAACTGGGGGTACTAGTGAGATACGTTGTCGGTGGTGAGCTGGCGAGTGAATTGTTCTAGAAGGCCTTGGATAGTGGGTGGGCGGGTAGGGAATGGTGGAGGAAGACGAAAAAGGGGTCCCCCTATCCCTGGAAGCCGTTAAGAGGTTCAGAGCGAAGATAAGTGTCTTCGACTCTGGCGAGTCAAAGGGTGTGAGAGGCGGAGGAATTAACGAAGAAAAAGGGAGGCGACTTCGGGGAAAAAATTGGTGAGGTCAAAGACCGTAATTCGGGTGAGGTTAAAAAGACAATTACCGGGAGGAGTGCACTAGGGCGAATGATGTCTTGCCCGTGTGGAGCATTTTTTTTTGAAAATAGAAAAAAAAATCCTCTTTGTGTTGGAAACGAGTCTTGTTTGCTTGAAAACATTATTCATGCGGTGAGTGAGTGTAAGGCTACTTAAAGTATTCGTCTCAACCATTAAAAAAGCCACACAGGGCCAATTATAGAAGTAATAGCGGATGAGAATAATTAAAGAGGAAGGTCAATAATGTCATTCGTCTAACTTGTAATGAGAACCGTTAATTTCGGGACAGGCGAAGAAATAAAGTTGCTTACTGAAAAGCAAGTGTTCTTGCATGAATGTTTTGCTCGTGGGTAGCATAAATTTGTGTATTTTGCATGCGGTTTTTTTTCTTTCTCAATTACGGGTGGTTTCCTTACACCCCCCGCCACACGCCCTTGCAGCGGCTTACGGGGTATTGAGTAGATGTAGATGTAGAAATGAGAACGGAGCGGAGAGCTAAATAAACTCAATCTTAGGATTATTAACATTCTGATAATGATTAAATTATGAAGATATTCAAGGTTCCAATACGTTTTCAAAATATTTTTTCCAAAATCCAGACATTTGAGTCAAATTTAACTTGTGGTTTAAAAAAACCTTTCAATGTCATGATATCATACTTTGCTCTACTATTGGTTCACAGCATTTAAACTAATGAAATGGTGAATCGAGAAAATATAGTAGACTTTACTCAAGATAATGCGAAACTCAACTTGTGACACCATAGTGCTTGGCTCAGACCGATGCTAACGGCACCGAACTCACTACTTATCTACGGTTCCACATGCGTGTATGTTAAATAGGTTTTTACAAAAATGCTACAATGGGTGTAAGTTAGAATAAATATGTTGATTATGCATATATGGTTTTATACTCTTTTAAGGGTGGTGACCTAACACCCCTCGCCACGCCACACGCCCTTGTGGCGGCTTGCGGGATATTATGTAGATGTACTCTCCGTTTATATGTTCATCCAGCCTTACCAGTCTGGGAGAGTTATTTTTATTTGAAATTTCTTTTGGGCAGGAAGGATAGGGTTACGGGTATCCATAATTATCTTCACATCCACAATTATGTGATTTAATTCTTTGTCGAACTGATTCCAGTTAAAACTACAGCCAAAATTACTTGGGTGTGTTTCTATCATTTAACGGAGAAGAATATTTCTGCTTTAAGAACTTGGGAGAAACGGGAGTGTCACGCCCAAGGAAATTCTTCTCCTCTTCACAATAACACCATATCACAGAGTTGACATTCCTGCTTTCCCCTATCTCTTCCCTCGAGTGCCGGGATTCAAAAACCAACTTCACCACTCGGAAAGCGGAGGAATACCAGACTTTGAGAGGGAACATCCATCTTGTTTCAATTCAACGATTTAATGCACACGGTTTGCAGAGGACCCCTTCATATTTATCCAGGCTGGAGATGGATCGGGAAAGAGAGCTCATTCCAGCCATAATGACGCCACTTCCAAAGCGCGACCCACCTCCTTCATGAAAAGCACCCCTCTCGGAAACGGTAGCCCTTTTTTCTGCGCAAAGAAAAAGAAGGAATCGCCCAAGGCATGGACGCTTCAATTTAGAAGCAGTTTGTTCCCCTTCAACGTTTCCATTACGGACGAATCGTAAACCGAACTTCCGACTGGGTGAGACGAAAAATATGATGAACGCCTTTAATCGATTTGCTTTTCGATGGACGCAAAAAATTAACTCACAAGTCACCGAGGGAGGCATCCTGAAACGCCTTATTGCTCGATCGTGACTCTGTTCAAAGGATTGTGCTCTCATTCTTCCGCCCAGCTCCTCACGATGCTGGAGAAAATAATTACGGAACGTCATATCGGAAGCATTGCCCATGAATAATGGTGCAACCTCAGTAACGTAAATGAAACCAAATTAAAGTAAATGAACGACCGAGAAAATATAAAATAAAATCCTTTCATTGTCATTACATTTTCGGTATTACAAATTTAGCATTACAGCACGTTTGCGTGCATTTCATCAGTATAATTACAGTACATGTGCAAAGCAAACAATAAAAAATTTGGCTCACGTTATACTATACTTTCTATCATACGACGTTTTCTTTCTTCGGCATTGGCATTAAAATCCTGATCATAGGTACCAATGGCATGCCATAGATAAAGAGATAGACATGAAATACTTCACATCTACATCTACTTAACATCCCGCAAGCCGCCGCAAGGGCGCGTGGCACCACTCGTAAATAAGAAAGAAAAAAAACCGCATACAAAAGCCACAAATGTATGCAATACACAAACAAAACATGGTATACATTATTGCAAAAACCTTACAACCTACACACATGCAAACACTCAAACTATCCACTAACAAACACATGCACCTGCAAATATACCTGATGTCTTTGCAATGTTTAATTTTGTCCCAAATTGTAAATTCAATGTTTTTAATATTTTAAGAATGACTTCGGTTTCTTACTATTATGATTCCTGATTGTTCGGGGAAAGAATGAGTATTTTTGTATCCAACTGTACTGAAACCTAACTCCCATCTACTATTAGAAAAATCATAAGACGTATCAAGAATAATTTTAAAAGAGAATATCTATTTTAACATAATGATTTTAAAGTTTTGTCTAGGTTTTTAACCGTATCAAAAACATCTACATACTTTCACTCATTTTAGATTAGAATTCTGTTATCACGGTTGTATTTGAAAGGGAATTTACTTATTGAAGAGACATCTTGATCTTTACCTTCATACTTTTTTGTCAATCCGCTTTCTCACACATGAGGGATGGATGCACTTAGGTTCAAGAATTCAAAATGATCTAGCAATATTCGGTTAAAACAATGCTGATATCACAGATGACGAGTTACGACCACCGTTCACAAAATTTCAACACGACTCCGAACGACTGTTATGGTGGTATGCCCTGAGGCTAAGCCATAAAAAACATGCTGGTAACTCACAAGGGGGAAATTTGGTAGCACTTTTCTTAGAAAAGAACATTTATATTCCTTCACTTTCCAGGTGTGTTTACCAAATCGTGGGGGTGTAAAGCAATGGGGGGGAGTTCATTTCCGAGCGAAGTCGAAAGCTTTATCGCTCCCATTCCCGCCAGGACCCTCCTACGATTGCCATCGGACTTAACGGTTGACGAACTCTAACATGGATCCTTCCGCGAAATGTTTTCAGGCCTGTCATTAACATCCACCTCCACCATTTCGCACTAAATCCGGACAAGGCCGGGAGTATTTGCGGTCGAAAGGAAAGCCGTGACACGCGTTGTTTGTTTCCTCACGGTCGGCTCAGTTTTCGAGTAACAATAAGGACTCCCATGAACTCTTTATCTCAATCGTCCACCACCTCTTTCCCTCCTAACCTCTCTTCATCCATCCCTCGCCGAGTGAGTACATCCTCACCCCAACGCCCTGCCTCACCAACCCCCGATCTCCACCCCTTTTCCCGACTAATCTTCTCTTTTATCTCCTATACCCCTTAACGCCCTCCTCCCTCCCTCAATCGCTCCCACTCAGTCGAATTTATGCCTTCGGTTGGGAGTCCGGTCGCCGAGGCGATGGGTATAAATAATGGATGGCTTCCATGAATCGGCCAGAGGATGAGGAGGAAGCGAGGTGGAAAAGCAAGAAACGCTATCAAGGGTGGAGTCGCACCGAGAAAGATCACGAACAATAGATTTGTTTTGAAATGGAAATATCTAGCATTTGTGGGACATGGTAGATTGCTACCAATTGAAACAAAATGTAACGCATTAATTACTGTTCAATTTTTTAACATAGAATTAACAAAATAAATACTCTCAATTTACCTTCAGCTTATAACCTCATCATATCTCAAAAAAGCAGTGAACTTGGTAATAAAGAAATCGGTAATGCAAAATACCAAGGCTTATTATGGTGACATAAATGGAAATAAGTGAATAAGGGGGCATAAAGTACATCTACATAATACCCCGAGAGCCGCCGCAAGGGCGTGTGGCGGGGGATGTTAAGGTCACCATAAAGGGAAACATAAAGGGGAACAAAACCACATGTAAAATCAACACATCCATGTAAAGCTATACCCACAGTGGCGTTACATTCACGAAAAAATCCTTTCAGCTTACGGGCATGTAAATACTTATACTATCAAATAACAAACAATTGCACCTTAGTATGCAGTAATAAAATTATCCAGTACCGTGCAAGCTAGAATTTGAGCAGTGGGCATTCATCGCAGACCCTAGCTGGGAATAATCGGCAAACAGCGTTCCGATAGAAATTCAAACTTTAGGGGCGAGAGGTCAGCCGAACTACTCTCATTGCGTTATATTCTCCTTCCATATGGCAAGAAACACTATATTACCCTACCTGCATCATCACCGCTTTTAAGCATTTCGAAATGATTCCTAAAATGTGATACGTAGTGTGTTACGAAAAAACAAACTTTTTTGCACTTGCATTGGACCATTCGCAAAGTTTTTGTGACCCATGAATGCCAAAATATCTTGACGCGTATTCATAAAAAGTATCTCTGGAGTGGAGATATGGAGAATGAAAAAAATATCTGTGATCAAATTGGTAAAGAGCCTTTTCGAGTAACTTTCCCCCACCTTTACCTCTCTTGCCAATGTATTCCACTTGCCGTTACTTAGAGTGTACTCCCAACAGTAGTCTCGACTGGAAAAAGAAAAAAACCTACATAGCCTTGAATAATGTTCTGAAAGAGATTTAATAAACCTAAATTAGGCACATTAAGGAATAAATATTGCTAAAGAGAAAACAAGCCATGATAAAATGAAATGCAAAATGACATTTACATCAATGATAACGTAGCTCGTCGAAATATTACAGGAAGTTTTCATTGTGAACAATTGCTATCACAAAATTCACCGAGTCTTCAATATGCTACTTCAATGGATCAAATTCTTTGAGTGTGCTGACGATGCAGCGATATGCAGAGACCTATCCAGATATGAAGATAGGAAATCATCATCTAAATGACCAAAATACGATCCAAAAGTGGTGTGAGATATGAGAGGTAGAATTAAATTTGAAGAAATATTTGGACGAATTTTTGGAGGTGAAGTATTTCTCCCGTAAACATTAACACCGTACAGAATATTATCATAACAAACGTAGTATCTGTAAAATATTTTAGGGTAACGATAACTGTCCTGGGGCATACAGATTCGTGAAACTTGCGGAATAGAAAATAAAAAAACAGGGATTTATAAAAAGGACACTTGAGAAATGTAATGTGAATGTGTACGCATGTAGATGAACTAATCTGAATAAAAATTTTATACTTTCGTTTTTGTAACATGATTTTACAAATAAGAGAACTTAAAAACTCCGCGACTTTAAATAAGCTAACCAGGGATAAGACATTAATTTCGTTTGCCACATCATCGATCTATAGTTCATGCAGTGGGAATTTTGAAATCATTCAAATATCATGCATTCCGTTTTAAACCAAGAGCAGGATACTACTGCCTAGGTTTCTGTTTCTTAATGTGGAAGAGTATATTATTTAACTACTATATGCAGTTATTATTGCAAAAATAATCTGACTAAGCTACTATTTTAAGTCGAAAATGAGAAAGAGTGTGCGATACAAAAGTCGTATATAAACTGAAATGGATGTTTTTTTTGGAAAGGGTTTTATTGCGATCTTTGAAATAATTGAAGTATATAACATATTTTTTGAAATATTTTGGGAGAGGTATTTGATCCTCGAAATGCACACACATTCCTGATCCCTTATTAATACGAAACTCAATTAAGTCCAATCTCTCAGAACAAGAAAAGCTACCGAGAAAAAAAGAAGCGACGAAAGATGATGTCACATTTCTACCACATATTGGCAGTTGGTAATAATCGCAAGCATACTTACGGGATTTACGTAAGACAGAAAGCTTCCGAGAGCTTGGAGGGAAATAACTACTGCCGAAAGCCAGGTATGGAAAAATTAATTACTAGTCCGTGAATGAGTAAAGAGAGAGATGAAAGAGTTATGATGATCGGAGAGAGAAGAGTTATGCCGAGGGGAGAGAGAAGCAAAGATGCGAGAGAGAAGAGGTGAGTTCAAGGAAAAGGCGTATTCAATAAAAGGTCGCAGATGTTCGTTGGTGTCTGGGTGCTTATTGAATCAGTCGCGTTTAAGACGCAAATTGAGCGATGGAAAAACGAATGAGTTTTTTTCACGAGCAGGAACGAGTTTTCGATTCTCAAATCCAAACGTTCACCCATCACGAGAGCTAAAAAAGGGCAATGATTTTTTCTTTAATTTTTTTAACATGGCTCCCGTACGTACCTTAAGTTAGTGGAATTTTAGCATTGAACCACTGGAACGCTGCTGAAGCCCTTGAGTAATTACAACAAAAAAATATCCATAAATCAAAACTGAAATGCGCAACGCTTTTGGTCTAGATCATTTTTTTTCATATGCACTCATTTTTACATTTTTTAAATAAGTAAAATGCCACGTGATGGAAAAACAATGAGAATGAACTATTTAAACATTTTTTGTTTTATTTCTGAGCCTGAGACATGCCAAACAGAAGTATTTCAAACGCTACGACTATAATAAACAAAGATTTTTTTCCGCTAAATGACATTAAATTTTCCAATTGAGCGTGGCATACACCTTCATTTTACATTTAAAAAATTTAATTATATTATCAAATTTATTAGATCTACAATTATTAATATTAGCCTATAGTTCCAAGTAGGTACATCGACTGAGGCAATAACTATAATTCTAACACAAAACTAAAAACCCCAATTCACTCTAAATCAAATTATGCATAAAATCAAAATATAAATAAAAAATTACAGCCACATACTTTCTGTCCACCTCCATATGGTCTAAAACGCATGTTTAACACTTTCCCATAGCCCAACACATCTCCTCAAACACCATCTTCAATATTATATTTCCTCTTAATATAAAATCCAAAAAAGTCTGCAATATTATAATATTTATTAATTCCAAATATCTTTGAAATATTCTACCAATAGAGAATATACCACCTTTGAATAAACTATTTGACCTAGGTTTAGAAAATCCTTTGAAGTTCATTTTACCCAATTTTGGCTTCATTTGCTGATAGCAGTAGTGAAGTCAGGATGCTGTCTATTTTATATGAATATGCGGCTAACTCTCAGATGACAGTTTTTACGCCATCCAACTCTTATTACGACTTACAATTTTTAGACATGTTCACACGCTTTTTTTTGTTCTTTAGAATGATGCTATCATTTATTAAACGTCATCTCACATGGCACCCATAGTTTTAACGAGAAAACGGCGGTGGCATTGGGAAGGTGGCATTACAATGCAGGCGTTCAAGTCTCCAAACTGCTATTGTTACAATCTTCAAAAGGACGCCAGCAGGGACTCCAGAAAGATGGAGGAGGGTGATGAAGGTAAACGCAGAGGTATAGACAACAAGAAGAAGACTGGAGGGGAGAGAATCTCCCATGGAAAGATACAAATCGGATGGAGAGCAAGTGGGGTGGAACGGCGTCCTTGAGTGCCTTAACACAATTGATAGTAGAGGAAGGGCCGAGTCGAATGTGACCGCCAAGCCGTGATGGGCGAAGGGGCAGTGATTTAGGATGATAAGGGACGAGGGGCCAGGGAATTTTGAGGACCGGTGGGCTAGAGGGGTGTTTGAAATAATTGGTGGCGGGGCGGGGTGGATAAACGCTAATGGATGGAAGGAAGACCACAAGGCGAGACAGGATTTTAATAACCCAGGAGTGCCCGAGAGTATTTTTGTATTTATTCCCAGACGGAAGCACAGAGTAGAACTAAATATGTATTGTCAGTCTTCATCACGTCACCTTGGCTACCACTAACGCGAGGAACAGTTTCCCCGAATGATTCCAGTGATGGTAAAGTAACATGTGACATATGTCGAGCTGCATGTTATTTCCCTCACAATTCTGGCGTGGCTGGGGTTTTCAAAGCCAACACCCGAATCTGAACTCGGAATACTAAGACGAGTAGTCGGAAGTTCATACACTGTGAATTAGCACGCAAACTAGAAACTTTCGTCTAAATAAAAATGCGATAATTGTAGAAAATGCGTGTTGGAAGGAGGAAAGTCTTTAATGCATCTCACCTTTGGGTGGCAGCATCTACAAGGATACGCCATCACTGGAATTTACGAAAACTGCGAATAATTTTAATCCAATTATTCCAGGCGTTAGATATATTCAATCGTTTTCAAACAAGTGACCACATGCAGCTTTGGTAGAAGATACGCATTCATGCCCGAAGGAAGATATTTTGAACCCATCTTCTATTGGATCAGTATTTCATTAGATATCCGCTAGTTCAAAGAACAATAATTTATTTATAATCATCAGTCATAAAAGTATCATGAATGCGACGTTTAGCGACCGAAAGTAACCAATCATCGCAAGACGACAGAATTCCCTGGAAGGAGAGCAAATCTTGGTCGATTTCTCGTCCACCAAACTGTCTTCTCATTCAATAATCCAATCTCTTCACCAATAAACAATATCATAAAGAGGACGAAAATATCAGACAATTACGTGACCAAATAAAAATACATCCAAAAACCAGATGAAAGTAAAGAGGAAGATTCAGTAAAAATGGAATTCACAGACGGTAGCAGAAAATAACCTCAGTTGCGTGCTTTATGAGTGTGGAAATGAATGCATGAAAGGTCGAAACACAAAGGACGGCACGAAAATGGAAGAAAATATCGGAAAACGTTTTATTCCATAAGTGGCCCGTTTCCAAGATAAGAGAGAAATGGGAATCCGACGACGATTATATACTCTTCTGGAGCTGGAAGGCGGCACGAAGAATGGCGGAAAGGCGGCAGTGAAGAGAGTAGGACGAATCTGTAAAAGCTATTATGCCATGGTAGGTCGCTGTGCACCAAGAAGTCTTCCCCACACTTCTAAATCCCCCTCTCTCCCATTCAGAATACAAGGTCACGGCCCCTTGACCTGAATTATAACGAAGACGGTCGGAAGAAACGCTGCATTATTCTGTCCGAAGTTTTAGGGTGAAGAAGCGACAGTTTATTTCTCCGAGTAGAACCGTTGGGTCGAAATTAATGTTTAGACGGGGACTCATGAAATGTAGTTAGAGTTCGGTTTAGGTGCGATGATAATTAACTGGAATATTTAAGGATATGAATCACGATGAGAACTGAAAACTACGATCGCTTCGAGCAATGAGAGAGCCCTCCAACAATATAAAATAATTCTGTATCTATTTCTAATTTACACAATCAAGAACAAATCACTTTAATTCTAAACAAAAATATTTATTATTATAGGTAATCTACCGGTTAAGGTAGGTTTTGGATGGACACAACAGCCAAATATTTCTCGTCTCTCCTAGCAAAACACAATCCAACATCCGACTCTACCAGAAAGTCCCTCTTATTCTCCGTATACTTCCTTCCTTCATTCCGCCCAGCATTCCTATCTCATTTTGCCCCTTCCTCGTTCGCCTGAAATTCTCCCTCATTAATCACTGACTTCAACACACAACTACATTCCCCAGAAAGGCGCTGTGAATCCACCTTTCCTGCCTCCTTTTCATTTCTCCCAACAACCCTATATACTAATGAATAACTAATAGTGCTACGATCAGTGATTCATTATGTTCGACTTCCACCATAACATGCCTGAAGCTTCTCAATTTGTTTTTAACCCCATCTCCTCTCCCACCGTACCTAGTCCTCTCCAACCCTTCCTCGTCTGTTTTCATTTCTGCCCACTTCACCTTCTCCACCCTTCTCCATACCCACATTTAAAAAGCCGCCAACCTATGTCTATCAACCTGATCCAATGACCAAGTTTCTGCACCGCACACGCTAAATATCAGTGTTTTAACGAGTCTTTTCTTAATATCTTCACCAATGTCCTGTCGTCAATTATAATACGAAGGCATAAAACTTACACGAAATAATACCTATAGTAGGGAAGGAAACCAAATGCGGGGGAGCTGAAGTAGTACTTTTATGACATATTCCAACCCTAGAGCTTATGACACTGCGCCATTATCACAATTTAGGGATCTCTTTTGCCAACTGGAAAATTGCTGATTGTCCTCCAACGTTGGAACTCAATAAAAAGACCGAAGGTTCATTTGTAAATTAAATTTTATATGTTATTTAGGAGCTGATTGATATAAGTTCTACGAAAACGGGCACCCACGACACAATACGCAGAGTGGTTACTCGATTTGGAATCAATGCCTCCCACTTCATCTTAATTTGTCTGGCAGGATGGCATTTAAGTATGGAAGAAAAATTATTTAATTCAACAGAAAGGTCCACCAACAATTACAGTTAAATCATCTGGCATAGTACATGAAAGTTGATACTCATGCATGCAGAAACGATCTCGACCAAATCTTTTTAACTCGCAATACTTTGAATCACCTTGCTTTTTAATTCACAACGCTTTGCACCTTGAAGCGTTAATCGTGAAAGGAGGGAATGGGTAAGAGGGAGTCAGACTCGCTCCCTCTTAAATTTCTAATTTAGAGAACTCGAAAAAAGATAGATGACCAATGATGACTGGTTCCTTCTTGGAAATGTTAACGGCCGATTTCCCCGGAATGTCAGCGCCAAGAAAGTTTTGGAAAGGGGGAAAAACAAAATAAATGCCGCGCTGGCGCCGGGAAGACTCCGGAAGCCTACGCTTTGGGTCGCTCACCCTCTCTGGATCAAATGTTATATAGCCAGCTTTGATGGCAGCCTTCGCGTGTGAAAACCTGACTTCCTCCGAAACATAGGAAACGGCTGAAATGGTGTCGTGGTACATGAAACGGCTGAAATGGTTTGTTTGGCACAGAATTGGAATATTTCGTGGAGAAAAAGAGAAAAAAAACAATAACCGAACAGATACAAATTAAAATATTATTAATATATTATAGAGCAATTGAATAATTAGCAATTAATAAGGCTGAATAACTTAATAATTTATCAAGAAAAAATATCTTTTTACCTATCCCCGTTAAAAAAAATTACATTTGTCGTGAATGTCGGCAAACTTATAAAAAACCTTTTAAGAAGATAACGTCATCATCTACGTTATCTTGCCAAAAGCATCTACATCTGCATAATAACCCGCAAGCCGCCGCAAGGGCGTGTGGCGGGGGGTGTTAGGTCACCACCCGTCAAAAGGAACAATACCACATGCAAAAACAACAACATGAAAAACTACAACCATAGAAGCGCACAGACCCATGCAAAAAACCCTTCATCCAACACTCATGCAAACACATATACCTTAAACCAGCAAACAGCTGCACCCCAGGATGCAGCACTAAAGCCATCCAACAACACGTAAGCCAGGACACAACCAGCAAGAGTGTGAAACTCCACCACCACATGAACATGCAACACAAAACACTCCCCCCCTCTCCCGAGCAGACAGTGAAAGGCAGGGAATGCGACCCAATGTCAAATGCAAATGTCAAACGTGGTCCCCTTAGAGAAACGCTTAGCCGTCAAGCATTACTTGCACGACTAAAATTATTTTATTTTTGGTAGTCCATCGTTTGAGATTGGTATTGCGTGTACATGAGCATCGCTACTGATGATCATCACCCCATTTCTTCGCTTCATCTAACAAGACAACCTGACATCGACATAAATACCCCCTGCCACCAAAAAGGTGTGTGGCAGGGGGTGAAAGCACCATGTGGGAAGGGAAACTCCTCACTCCAATAAACCCTTATTCAATTCCGCCAACTTTCTATCTCCTGTCATTCCCTCCGACATACGTATCCTTGTCCTGCCCCTACCTCGATTACCTAACGTCCTCCCATCTATGAAAATCTTTGGAATTCCATCGCTAATCAAAATAACTTGCATCTACCTTTTCTACCTCCTTTGGATTTCTCCTAATCATAATTTCTCCTCCCCCCTTCCCCACCATGCCTGTCTACATCTTTGAAGAAATTTATGCCAGCGGATTGAAACTATACCGACAAAAATTCAATTCTTTAACCAATATGTTTATGTTTTAATCACTCTAAAAGTGTAAGTTAAAAAATGCATTAAGATGATAGTCTAAGCATATTTTGAAGTAAGGACGTCCTATCTACCACACTCGGTAAATACAAATTGATTCCATAACTTCATTCAACCGGAATAATAAAGGTAAAAATCAAATCAAACTTCAGTGAAGAGGCCATCAAATGTCATTGCTTTGAGACTTGAAATAAATTAATTGAGTAGTAGTAGTATTTAGGGGAGGCGACCGATAGCTGAGGTCATTTGCACTACACGGGATGGACAGGAAACGATGAAGGGTGGAGAGAAACCCGGCGTCAGCATTAACCTGCTCTTTACGAAAGGCGCCTAAAGTAATTGACCTTTTATTTACATGAGGGTAGGTAAAAGGCTCACACCTATATACCTTGCGTATTAGTTCATATCGCCATTCAAGGAACTCATAAAAATGCATTTATTCAGATGTGTCTACCCACCTAAATACCAGAATCACACCACAATTTTCTATACACCGATGGACTCCTTTGAAATTGATTTTCCTGCGAACAGAAATAAATGGTGGCTTTTTCATATTGGAAACGTGTGAGTACGCCATAAACCCTGGACAAGTACAACAAGTAATCCTAAAGACTTTAAATACGAACTGTTTTGCCAGAAGGAAACTTCAGCAGAGCGTACGCCCTAAAATCACATTGTTCGATCGAGCAAGATGACCTACCGGAACAGACAGGTAAGTTCGGAAAGCACTATTCATTTCCCGTAATACAGCTATGTTCATCATACACGAAAGGCCAGGCGAGGGACATGAATGAAGGTAATTTTACTCTATTTCTCAAATGAGGTTCTCGTACTTGATTACTAGGAAAATGAGATGTTTTCCCAAGTTAACATCAAACTGGTGCTCGCCAAGGCGGCCTCGTCACGTACGAGAGAATGACTTCCCAGAATCGGCGAAAATCGCTCAATTTGCCCTCCTTAACTCGACGCGGAACCAAAAATCGAAGACGCACGGATTCGTATCATTCGCCAACAGGACGTGCATCTGAGGAGCGGCACGAAGATCTTGAATTCCGCCCGCTCATGGACCATGACCCTTCGTCGTCCAACTAACCCCAAGGAGTATGCAAGGTGGGATGAAGGGGTAAAGGAACTGGGGGGGGGGTCCGTGAGCCTGGAGGACGACGAATTTGCTTCCGCGTTGAGTATGAGCGTTGCGTGAGAGGAATAGAAAGCATGGCAAAGGGTTAGAAGAAGACAACATGAAATAAAACAAATGATGGGAGAGGAGGTAGGGAAGAAAAAACCAATGACGGAAGAGGTGGAGAAAAAAAAAACGAAGGTGAAAACGCGAGATGCCGCGAAGTCGCTGCACGCATGCGGAGAACGTCCGTGGGCGGGTCTGATGGGAGATCCGGAGGGAGAGAGTTCAACGCCGGCCTAGGTGGAGTCGACCCGACCCACCGACCGACGCCCGGGGCAGATACCCGACCGCTTCCCGAGGACTCTCCTGCACACGCCCCCCATCTATGCTCCCTCAACCCAGGATTCTCATTTAAAATGAAGAACGTAGTACCGCCGGGGGAGGGTTAGGGGAAAGGCGGAGGTTGGGTTGACCCCCACACAACCGGATCGTGATTCTGGGGGGAAAGAGGGAAGGATAGGTAAGACGGGGGGTGGGCGGGGAGGGGCTGATGAGCTGGGGGGTCACGGGGGCATACGAAGCGGTCTCGCGGTATAAACTACCTCGAGCCTCCCCCCGCCCACTCTTATTGCCCTCCGGTATGAAGGGTGAAGCAGTGCGAATGTAGAAATCGTCTGTGAACACCGGTGCGAAAAATCGATAGGTAAAATAACAATTGGCACGCTGACTTAGTAACACAAGATGTACGTGCACGGGGCTAATTTGCAAAAACGGAAACGAATCGCTTATGGGCGTATGTATCTTTGTAACTATTGCGGCATATTATTTTTTATGGTCCATAAATCTCCTACTTTGTTAGGGTTGAGCGATATTATGATACATCAACAGCGATGCGAGGTGATCATTTGATATTTACAAATTTAAATACACTTTATACCTATCAAATCCAATATAGACGCTTGATATAAAAAACTTGTTGCCGAAAATGGTGTAAAGTACAAAATGATATAGAATGATACAAATTTTATTTATATCAAATATCCATATTGTTAAATATCCAATGTTGGACAAGATGAAGGGAGGAAGAAAGTACTCAGAGATGAAGAGAGACCTGATGAAGAGTAAGATGTTGTGTTTTGCTAGGGATCACAAATTATTTGCTTAGTAATTATGTCCATCCAAAAACCTACCTTAACCGGTAGATTACCTAATAAGAATAATCCATATTGTTATGGTCAAACCCTAAAAGTGATTCAAAAAACCCAATAGCAAATTGGATTACCAGTGCTGAATTATGGTATCAGAAACGTTATCTCATTCATTTTAAAATTAATTACGCTTATATTACAACCATAATGAGAACTGACTGTTGGTATATATTGACTTTGATATATAATGCTAAGCCTGAAAGATGTATATTTGGATCGAATACATTTTTACTACACTTAAATGGAATACGTAAACATCCGCATTCAAGCGAAAACCTCATGTCTTTGCCGAAAGAGCCGTCATAGTAATTATCACGAGGCTTATTAAATATCATCATAGATTTTTTCAAGGTTACCCATTTTACTCAGCATTAACAACATCTGATCAAAGGTTATCTCTTGACGCCACGGAATAAAATACCTGCGAAAGCTACTATAGAATCTATTACATCTTTCTTTCTCTGCGCAGAAAGAAAATTGATGAACGTTCAGGGAATTTCGAGCTAAAAATTTCTGAGAGATGACGTCAGGAACGAATTTCATCGCTTCCCGCCACTGTTGTAACATATCACATTTGATGATTTTCCTCAAGTTAAAAAAAATGCAATAAAATGAGAGAATCCACCATTTTTACGCCCCATGTCCTTTTTTTATTAGCTGTTCACCGTTTCCGCGAATTTATAGCGATGACTCCCTGAGATTTTGGGATTCGCAAAAGCCCCGGTTAAATACGAGAGAAACCGACTGTCGGCTTTTCCTCAGTCGTGGGCGGAACATTCAAGAAGTAGTACGGTTGGCATTTGAAATTTAAAAAACCATATCCTTTCTCTATGTACACACCTGATGTAAGTACGTATGCATATCGCATTTATTCGCCATCTTTACGTAACAACACCTAAAAGTGAACGCGGGAGTTTGGTTTGATGGCTAGGACTCACTTGACACTACTATTTGTAATACTCATATAACAAATATTATCGGGTCACGAAAAATTATATATTAATTTAGACGTATTATAATCACCTTAATTTTTCGATCAGAGGCAAATCAAAGGACTGGGTATGTAAGCATTCCCGTTCATCATCAAAATCCAATGCTCTTAGGAAATACTCTTTTACACTTATAAGTATTCCTATTCACCCTTACAATTACTGTAAAGGTATATTTCTGAAGGTTTCTTAGTTTCCCCCTAACCTAAGAGCTGCGTACTATGTTCGAAATTGAAAAACCGCTGAATTTTAGATTAATTGGATATGATTCTTTCATTGTAGCTTCTATATTTTTGTACTCGCAAAGAATAATGAATTTAAGGCTTCGATGTCAATAGAAACAATTTTTAATTTTAAATTATTCAAGCGTTCACACAAAACAGGGTAAAATTGTCAAACACTAACGGCACATCATTTTGACGAAAAGAGGACCCCCTGCTTAGAATATCATCCCTTCTTCTAAATTATATTAAGTAACTCATCTTTTTGCAAAAATATAAAACGAAATATAGAATAATTAGAGTAAAATTACAATTAAAATTTCATAAATATGAAATACTTTAACCACAAATATAATAGATTTTGGCTAGTATTTCCATCAAAGATGGAATGGATGGTGATTTAGTCGACTTCTATGCACTTATAAACTTTAGATTCTGTTTTTGGGAAAAATTATCAACGTTGATCATTATAAATCCGTATTCCATGTAAAAATTGGAATTGGTTATAGATACTCATGTGAATGCATAACCTAAGCAAATATAACTGACAATGGCGGCACAACAGGGTGTCCCCAGGATTCCCGTTATCTATTTCCAGTATCTATTCTGATAAATTACATTTCGAGTTATGATTGCCGAAACTTAGGTTTGATGCTTGCGGTGATTTCCAAATACTACCTAGATTTGAACGCTTCTACCCCCAGGCAATCACCCAAAGCCCCATGGAGAGAGGAGGGAAATGCGCTTCGCTGTGAGGAGAACGTACAGTAGACGCTTGATTGAATGCCGTTGTTGGTGCAGTAAATTCAACGCCTTCGGAATCGGGAACTGGTAGGCTCTTTTCCCACTTGGTTTTTTGGGGGTGAGAAAACCAAGATAAAGCGGAGTAAATAAAACTTGGAATGAAGGGGGGGAGCAGAAATGGAGCTAAAGTCACCATGTATATTCTTTTTTTTTAGTGTTTTTCCCGTTCGACTTTTTTTTCTATTTCACCTCTCATCCCATCAACGCCGTTCCGTTCCTCGTTCTACGTCGTTTTTAACCGGGAAGATTAATTTTCACGGCCCATCTTATTTTCTTTTTTTTATTAATCGGACCAAAAATCCCCACGTGAGATGGGGAGGGATCGTTTCCGAGTTTATGGATCCAACTTCCACTCCCAAAAAGAAAAGGAATCGCGTGGTAACCAAAAAAAAATAAACGCATCGGGATTTTTATAGCGCGGAGGCAACGAAGCGGAAATGATTCTCACAAGTTCCGGTAACGTGTTGTCGCATCTTCCACCACCCCCTGGCAGGAATTATTCCCGACGTTTCCCTCAATGCGAAAGGAGTACTATCGTATTTTTCGAGAATTTCGCAGCGGTGTTGGTTCCACTATATAATGACCACCGCTTACGTAGTGTGTACCCAGACCCATGCTAACGCACATATTTTCTTAGGTGATTTTGCCTTTTTTTACCATGCATCATATGCCTCCTTAGTTCCAAATATCAACACTTGCCATGGGGTAACAAAACAACTGACTTGGCGCCCGCACACTATTTCCTATTTCCAAAAGTGTATTCCTCCCTCAAAAGACACAATCATGGGACCCTAAGTACCGTCAAAGAAGCTTGCACGCGTACCCCCAAGGAGCCTTCGAGTGACGGTAAAGTTGCTGGCAAAAGAGAGTCGACGCTCAAGGGATGTACTTTGAAGAATATTGAGGCGTTGTAGCAATATCTAAAATAACTTTATTTTTCCGAAACTTCTACCAATACTTTTAATAAAAACCATGTACTTTTGGAACACTTAACACAAAGTTAAGTTAGCATTTAAAAAGTACCAGAAAAAGGATAAACTGCTACTGTTATGATAAATCAGCATGCACCACAAGAAAATTTTCCACGCATTCTCAAACTCGCTACAAGATAAATTTTTCAACTGCGACATCCATTGGCATTTAAAATAAATAAATAATTATTAATACCTTATTACGAACAAAATTTATATTATGCTTATATTACACTCACAGACTACTTCGCATCGCACTAGGAGAGAAAATCGAGTGGATGCAATATTCTTAGATTTCAAAAAAGTCTTAGACAGGATCCTGCCGGAATCATGGATAGGTAAACTGATATACCGCGATATGAAGGAAAAGGTAGTATTTTTGGATTCATAAATTCACATAACATCGAAAAAAGGCAGTAGTCAAGGCTGTAGTCCATGGCATGAGCTAGGGAGAGGTGGCTGTAACATTCGGCGTACTGCAGGGAATTGTCCTAGAACCCTTATTATTCCTAATCTACTTGAATGATTTAACTGTCCGCGTAAAAAGTAGTATTTAGTTATTTGCGCATGGTAC
This sequence comes from Hetaerina americana, assembly GCF_022747635.1. Classification (NCBI taxonomy): domain Eukaryota; kingdom Metazoa; phylum Arthropoda; class Insecta; order Odonata; family Calopterygidae; genus Hetaerina; species Hetaerina americana. The sequence continues at coordinate 9,365,626 of NW_027286625.1, forward strand.
AGTGATATATATAGAGAAATGAAGTCGTCAGTCGATCATGGACTACTCGCTCGAGAGTTGGACAACATTTCGGATTGGTGAGAGGGATGATGCTTTAGAGAGTATCCTTAAACAATGCACATTAATAAAATTTTGGGGAAAGAGAAATAGGGAACTCAGCAGCGAGTATAGATTTCAGGAGATGTGAATAAAATATATATTCCGAACAAGTACTTAACCTACTTAAGGAAATAATAACCGCAAAGCAATGCCTTCAAATTCGGAAATAGATATTCTAATTACTTTGAAAAATGACTAGGTTTATTACAACAAACTAAGACTTAGTCTAAAACTAGTAGCAAAAGGATATTGTAACTTTATCCCACGGTCTTAATTTAGGATAATACACCGTCAGCATCCGGTATTTTTATTCAATTTTTTCCTATCTTCGAAAGAAGCCATACTTATTCTAACGGTATCGAGTTTTCTGCGGTTTTCGCCAGATATACCAGGAAATGTGTAAGTTGCATGCGTGATAATGAGCAGATAATGACAAGTTGTAACAGTAATGGCACAACAGTGAAAGAATAGACCGACAATAAAAAGCTGTGCCCCTTTAATTAAGCTAATCAATGCCACTCTGCTAGGAGAAAAGCAATCGAATGATCAGAAGACGTTTTCATTAAAAATGGTTAAATGACAATCGATTAAATTTCTAAAAGGATTCACACCATGACCATGAAATATATTCTTACTTGAAATAATAAAATTTATAGCACAGTGCAGCCATCTTCCACGAATGAAATTGAAGGAAATAAAGGCCATCACCAAAGGGCGTGTGCAATTCGCTGCTATATCGTGCAGTTCGTGGCGTTAAATAGAGGGAATGGGATTGATGAGGAAAGGAAAACCCGAAAGGTCACGATAACTGTGCGGCTTTGAAGCCGGTCTGTCCGATGAGACCGTAACGCCATTATCAAAATGAAATGTGAGGATTGAAGGCTGAACGAAACAAATGATTCACACAAGCCACAACGCCCCAGTTAAATTTAATTGCTTTAACACTTACCCTTAAATGGATTAAAAAATAAACAAAGGAAGTATCAATTTTACATCACCAGCATATGATCCTGTAAACTACCACCGTGTAATAGGCATATTAGGTAGCAATTATTCATGTGCTGATTAGGGATGTAAACAGAAGAATATATATATATATATATATATATATATATATATATATATATATATATATATATATATATATATATAATGTAAATTATACTAGAAAGCTATTCCCTTGCGGCCGAAAAATGATGAAATATTAATTCCGTCATATAGGATATGGATTACCATTTATACAAGGACTAAATGGTAAGTAAATTAAACTTCGACCCTGTGATATAAAGTCGAGGTTTTCTCACGTGCGAAGATAATTTGTTGTTTGGCGTGATATCATCAACGAAAATGTACATTTTTTAATGAGATAGGAAGATAACGAGAAGAGGACAACTGCAGCTTAGTTATGCATAACCTTTGATATCTCGACTCGCGTAAGGAAAAGAATCAAGACCCGCATATGGTCATTGGCCACCAATAAGATCACTGCTACTTCCCTGGCCAAGCACCTACGATGTGATTATGTTCTGGAGCAACATTTTACATTCTTCATTCTTTTTTCCAATGTGTCCAAGATTTTCTCGTGCCTTCGTTTTTCACGCACTTGTGGGCTTTCCAACCTGGGATACCCTCGGACTTAAATCATCTCTCGGTCAAATCGACGATGTCCTCAATAAACCCCACACTCCTGTCCTCTTGGCCCAACAAAATGCACCTTCCCCTCCATCTTTATCCCCAACCACACACCTCACGTCTTCTTCGCTCATCCGATTCTAGCCCCCCCCCCCAATCCCCAACCCACCATTCTCCCTGCCTATCCCCCCACCCTCTTAATCCCTCCCTTCGTCTCTCTCATCTCCCCCTTACCCCCTCCTCCGCTCCCCTCTTCTCACGAAGCGCTGAGAGGTTAGGGAGGGCGTGCCCCCGCATCTCACGAGAATACCTCTTTCCCCCGACTGAACTCTGCCCTCATTCCCTTCCGCCCACCCCCGCTCCCCCCTGAGACCTCGCCCACGATTCATAATTACCCTCCCTCGGTCTCTCACCCTCTTCCCTCTCTCTCTCTCCTGCTTTCTAGAAAAGAAGAGCTACCACTGGGTGCGATCATGAGGGAAAGAGGGGGGAGGAGAGATGACCTATGTCCCGGATACATCTCCCATGGTAAACATCTTCCTCGTCTTCCAAGCGTGAAACCCTCATTTTTCATCCGTTGGCGAGTGTGCCTCGTGCGTTCTGAGTGTGCTGCACCAGTTTCGCACGAACCGTATTCCTTGAACTTCTACGGACTACCGGAGGCCGCATGTTGCACTGGGGATGATTCATTGCTTTCACGTCGAAAACACACACTGAAATGGAGAATATATTCCACACCACAATTAGCACCACGCGTAGAAAACAACACCTGCACTTCTTGTTCCCTGATCCGGGAAAAGTGTACTTTCTCAGGTGGGGGATCAACATGGATCAGATGAGGAATATATCAAGTCAATATTGTTTTCAGGAATGATTTTCACATCGATTTCACGTTTATAGATAATGAAAGCTGTCAACAATATTAATATTATGTGGTAGTCTATAGTTTAAGGCAGGCTAACATGGTTAATAAAACAATTTTGCAATTGCTTGCCGGTTTATGGTATGTGTTTGCATGAGTGTGTACGCCGCTGTGGGTGTAGTTTTACATGTATCGGTTGATTATGCAAGTGGCATTGTTCCCTGTTACGGGTGGTGACCTAACACCCCCCGCCACACGCCCTTGTGGCGTCTTGTGGGGTATTATGTAGATGTAGAAAACTGTTTGATGACATATCCCTGCGGAATCTCAATTACTCCGTTCAACACAGATTTAAAAATAAAACGTGTTTTATTAGTGTACAAGTATGCATTCATTACCTTTGTTTGTCCCTTATGTTCATCACCTTAGGTAGTTTGCAATTTTAAAAACGCTCAACTTTCAACTGATCCAAGCGCCAACCCATCAGTAAAAAAAGGTATACCTTGCTTATGATATTGATGATAAACAACTTTTCATCTCACCCTTGTTGAAGAGACAAGAACTTTCACTTTTACAGAAAAAAAACATGCGCTCTTTAGCTTCTGCTACGGGGTCAAATCTCAAAGGAGGCGCTAACTTTGATTTCTCTTTTTGAACAAATGAACCACATTTCGTAACCAAAGATCTTTCAGTGGTAGCCATAATTGACGCCAGAAATCAACTTATTATAGCTATAATGACCACAAAAAAGCACAGCTCATACTAAATCACCATCAAAAATGCATGCCCTATTGTCAGGATTCATATTTGAGACATTCAAAAAAAAGTTAGTCACCTCAAATGCGAATTAAATAGGTAGTACGAGTGACCTTTAACGACGTAGTTGGAAAAATTAACTACACTTCCAGACATTCTATCCTCAAAGGGCAACATTTCTCCGATCTAGGCTCCAATTTATCATGACCACGGAGGATGGATACCGTGGGCCTGAGGGAAACAAAAGGATCCCCCTCCACTCGGATCATACACTATGGCTTCGCATTACCATACCACGGTATGCACGTATTGTATTGAATAGTGTGGGCAAATGAGGTCGCGTGGGTAGGGCCGATGGGGTCAGCGTGGGCGACGACAATGGCACCGGGAGAGAGTCCACAAATCTTGGCGCGAACGATGGATGGGTCTCTGCGAGGCACGCGGATGTTCGGAATGGATGGGAGGTTAAGCTCGGAGTGAGCAGTGCCCCTTGAGGGGATCTCACCCACTCATTTCAGCACCGTGGAAAATCCTGCGCGATTTAGCCGAGGCAGGGAATGGAGATGGAGTGTAGATATGGGGGAGAGGGCGCGGAGGGAGATGGGTGAGGGGGGGGGTGAGAGGAAGGGGACAATGGCGATGGAGAAATTTCCATTGAGAGATGGGCACCGCCTATCCTTGACCCATCCCCAGTTGACTTTCCCCTTAGGTTTTCCGCAGGTGAAGTCCGGTTGGGACTATCGACCGCCATCATTCGGTTATTCCCACAATCAACGAAACTGTAGTGGCAAAAGAGAGTAATGAATAAGGGGCTCAGCGCAGAAATTACACACTTTTTTGATTGCACTGGAAGAACGAGACAGGGTCTATTCAAACAGTCGAAATCATGGTCTCTATAATAAAATTCTCAGAGCCGTGAAAATGTACAAAGAGAAAAGGATAATAAAGAATGACACGATCTCTTAGGTATGGTTACATTTGAAAAATAAGAGAAGATTATTTTTCGTACGCTGAGAATTTATGAACAATGACGTACCTGCTGATGTTTTAAAAATTTTACACAATAAAAATATTAGTATTTTCATTATCTTGATAGTAATATTAATATCCGCTACCTCGGTAAGATACAGGGAAAAGATAAACAAAAGATTTCTCGACAAAAGTATTCCGGACACATCCGGAGGACTTTTACGTCGTGAATTACGAGGATTCGTAAGTTTTGATGGGTACTCTTCATGGAATGTGTCACTCAGGAAAGAAAAGCGGAGAAACAGAAATAAGAGAAAGAGCGCTGAAATTATACACTAGGTATAAAATAACACGATTCAACCGAGAATAGAAGCATGACGTTTGACTTAAATCAAGGCATAGGAATGAATGTAACTCCATTTCCTTCAACTGATTGAAATAAAAGCATCAGGAAGATATTATTTCACTGCTTCTGAAGTTTAAGAGCGGTAAGATGTGTATGGTCAAAAAAATATTAGGTGGTTATTCCTTTAATGAAATTTACATGAAAACCTGATAAAACTTAAAGAAATAAGAGAAAGATAATAGCAAACTAATTATTCATCAATGGACTATATACTCGTATATTGAAAATAACGGAGAACAAGGAGGAAAATAAAATTTGGTAACAAAACTTGATCAAATATTTTACCTAAACATCAACGCCCATTTTTCAGTATTACAATTAAAACATACGAAACCTGGGCAACATTGGAAAAGGAGTGGTGAAATAATATATAAAAATTATCAAAGGAAATTTAAATTATTCAGTGACTTCATGCACAATTTAATTACCTTTATTAAGAGGAAACTAATGATTGATTTAAACTATTAATACGGTTCTGATGACTGTAAATTCATAAGATATAATTTTAGCGCTTCATTCATGAGAAAGCAGCGTTCATATTATGAGCTGTCAATTTTTAATTCTATCCGAATTCAGTCATATCATGAGTGCTGAAAATTTCTGCTACAGTGAAACCGTCAAGTTAAACTGAAAGCATGCGACACAGGCTTTTCTGCTTTCAGCTTCTATATTTAGCATTGACATAAAACATACCCTGTGAATAACTACGTCGAATATTCATGACTCTCGCTTCGGAAGCTCACTTGAATATATGTACGTATAACTTTTAACACAGTAATTAAACGATCGCTGCTTTTATCCGAGAATCGCAGTGATATTAACAGCTGTTATTTAAACTCTTAAATTTTGGATTTTTCAACCGAAAAAGGGAGATTTTCGCAACACGCGGACCGAGTTTTGCCTAATAAATTTCCCTGTAAGCGGGTAACTTTTATCCCTGAAAAGGCACAAAAAAGGAAAAACCATCCACAAAGACCAAAAAATCACCTCGAGATCCTCATCTTTTTCCGCGCGATCGATACCCTTTCATTTCCGTATCGGAAACGCGATCTCCCCCGACCGCCCAGCGTTTCCCGTTTCTGCAAGTTTCATCTCGAACTCTCACGGAGGGGTGAATGTGAGGCGGGAAGAGTTGGAAACGGTGCAAGAAAGAGGTAAGAGGGAGAGGAATACGTGCCCTACCGTGAATTCCCGCGGCCGAGTAAAGGACGTAAAAAAACCCCTCTTATTAAAAATAGAGGAGGCGGTTAGGTTTCGGATAAGGACGCGTTGGAAAGAGAGAGAGAGAAGGGCTGAATTCGCCACGAGAACGGCCCGAAGTGGAGTTTTAGAGTTGAGTGAGGTCATTTCGTAACTTTCCATTAGAAGTAGGGGCATGGGGAATGGTGGCAGTGGAGGAGTTAGGGAAAATAGCAGGAGGAGAGGGAGCGACTTGTGTGTGTGTGTGCGAGTGGGAGAGATGAAGGGGAGGACACGGAGCACGGGAGCCACAGCCTTAAGGATCACGGGAGGGAGAGGTAGAGTGTGTTTCAGAGGGGCATGCGGCACAGGAAGAAGCGAGCATGCTTAACGGTTTGGAACATATTTAAAACGAAGAGCGAATGAGAATGCGAAGCCGAAAAAAACAGAGGGGAGATAAAGAATTGAGGGAGGGAAAAGGGGGAGGTCCGGGAGATCGCAACTGTCATTGTCGGAAGGTTAAAAATGTCATCCACCCTGAAAAAAAGAACAGGAGTTAAAAGAGAAAAAAAGAGAAATAGAAGCGGCCACCACTTATGAAATCCCATTGGGAGGGGCTCACGTCAGGAAAAATACAAAACGGGCAAATGGGAAAAAAAAGGAGAAACCGACGATTCGATACGGTTAAATGACGAAACCTATCGTCTGCCTTATTTTGAAAAGGGGCGTTTTTTTTATTTAACGAAAATAAGGTAATAGCGTACGAGAAAATTTGTGAACAATGATGTCACTGGGCTGTGATATGTGCGATTAGCCGTCACCATGAAGGCAATAGTTTCGATGTCGTTTATTTTTCCCTTTGCAGAAAATTTCAGACTTCCTATTGTCTGCGGACAACCGTGACGGGCGAGACCTTTCCTACGCGTATGGGTGGGTGCGACGGGAAATTGAAACTAGCCGACTTCAATGGAAAAATGCTCTTGACGCAAAGAGCCTCGGATTCGCATATTTTCATCGAACTAATTTTACCTTGGAAAAGACACTCTGAGAGCGCCTAAAGGGCTTCCCTCATCACGTCGTATAGTCAATGCTAAATCGTTGCTTTTATCGCCTTAACGATCACGAAAAGCAGGCGTTAAGAATTCTATTGCGAGGTGGATAAAACGATGCCATTTGGAGAATACTAAAGGGTGACTATAATACGATCGATTTTTTCAAGGAAAAATATCTTTGATGCAATAAAATGCATAATCAGCGTAACTAATTGAGAAGCAATTCTTACATCGGATAAAGAGAGAAGCTTATGGAGGACAATCATTTAAAAAAATTTATTTAACGACTTCAATGGGGAGAGATTGAGACTTTATAGTCCCTTATTCCACCTAACCACTACATATTACATAAGGGACAGTTACAAACACCCAATCTCTAGGTGGAGGAAAACTCATCTAGGCGGGAATCAATCCCGCGAGATCTGAGTTGGCAGGCGAGGGAGTTACGTACTCACAAGAAGAGGGATATATTGATTGATTGGACGTATCCGGAAGCACGACAGTTTAATTAAGATCAAAATTGAAGAAGAAGAATGAAACGGGAAGGTTTAGAATGAACTAAGAGGAGATAATGGAAAATATCGGTACACGAAGCTATGTAAAAATTAAAAGATTGTCAGGAAACATAAGAGTATGGATGAACTTTTCCATTAGGAGAACCAACCGTCCGATTGAAATCCGTGTTGACAACGAAGAAAACGAAAAGAATCACATCAAACAAAAACACCTATCCGAAATATTCTCCATTTGTCTACAGTTAGGAATCTCACATTATTTTCGCACGGACTGGTTTACCATACCTTTTTTAGATTTTAAGAAATTATTGAAACAAAATAAGGAACACATGTAACCAATAATACCAATAACTATTATTATTGGTATTCTGCCGATTAGGGTAGGTATTGGATGGACACAGCCTGAGCAATTGTAAGATAATAAATACATTTACCAATATTGCATAAATTGAATGTAGCGCGATAATAGAGATTTAAAATAGTTATGCACGCATTAAAATTTTGTTCATTTACTTTTTTTCGGAGATGTATCTGTGCTGAATGCATCTGTACCTTACTGTATAGCCATTAAGAAACACTCTCAGGTATAATTCATATTTTACTTTAACGGCCAGGAATCCCTAGTCAAAAAGAAATAAGATGGTCCTCATCCACGATAGATCCGTATTTCGTTTATTTCAACGTTAGGCGATCCAACAAAAACCCCTAATGTTCCAACGTTAAAAATCCCAAAAGAATGTTTTGGGATTATCAACTGAAATTCTGAACCTTATGGAAAGTTTCGCTCCCAGCATTTATGCTTTCAGGGCACTGATAATTCTTTTGAAAGGTAGAACGGATTGGCTGACCAAGTAGACAGACTGGAAAAGTGAAAACAGCAAACAATTAAAAAAAAAGGTACGAAAATGACTGAGAACTGGTTTCTATCAGTTAGCAATGCCATTAATTAGTTATATGGTAAGAAAAACGGCATAAATTAATAACAAACTAATTAACCGACGCAGATGTAATGGCATACGGCTCGATACTTGTACCTTCCCGACTTGTATTCCTTCATGACTTGCATCGCAACCGATAGAATGCCACATCGATGAAGGCGTGAGCATAGAAATGATTATGAAAAAACTTAGAATTAAATTTTTAAAAAGAGGATAATACTAAGTCAACCTCAATTACGCCGATTCTAAAGGAATTTCCAGATTTGTAGAGTAAATGCTCATCTACATCTACATCAAACCCTGCAAACCGCCACAAGGGCGTGTGGCGCCGGGGGAGGGGGGGGTTAGGGCACCACCCGTAAAAGGGAACAAAACCACATGCAAAAAAAAACACACACATGAAAAACCATACACTCATAATATAATTGATGCAATACAAGCCTTAATATATTCTTTCACATAATATGAATAACTTGGTGGAATAGTTGATAACGGATTTTCGGTGAGAGTCCGAGTGAACTTAAGCACCACTGAAGCACTGGGCACGTTACGGTATCTTTCCATTCCTCTTAGAAAAGAACCAAGGTTAATTTTCTCCGGGAAATCAAACCTAATGCACCATGGAACCACACACGAAATTACGACTTGTGATCATTATACGATAAACTCATTAACTCCAAGGACCAACGGTAAACAAAACTGGGAGGGCATTACTTCTTTTTTAGTTTGAAAGTGAAATGAAAAACTAGGTTACGAGTTGATTTCTCCCAGAATCTGCGAAGCAAATCGATAATGCATGAAATAAATTACAAAAAACTTGGCATCAAATCAAAGTTTCATATACTGAAGAGAAGTGCAAGCATTATTGATACCGGAACATTGCATTCCAGCGATATTAGGCTTTTATCTCAGGAGGAGAAAGAAAGTTTCTTGAGGGAATTTTAAGGGATTAGGAAATACTGTAACATTTTTACAATTCCATCTACTATTTTTATTCATTAAAAATTGTTGGATTAATTGAATATATACCTTTAACCCATTAAAATCATTTCGGCACTCTTCTAATCTTTACCTCTTCCTTTACCAAAGCACATTATTACCAAGCGATTAACCATTTGAGTTGACTCCTATAGGAGCATACACTGAAGTGTGACTTTTACGTCTGTTAACACGAATTTGGAGTGTTTATACTTGATTATGTTGGATCAGGAATTCTGCAAATGTTCACACATTGTAGCAGTAAAGATAGATAAGGACTGAGAAAAAGGGACATTAGGTAGAGGCAGGAAAAAAATGCAATGGGGGACCAATATTGTGAGGCGAAGAAGAATGAATGGTTCATTGCAACACAGGGTGCGAGTGCATTTTGTTTCGTGTTATGAGGGATTTATCAGAGCACCGTTAAGAAGTTCCTGAGATCATCTAAAACCTATATCAGTATACATGAGTGCCCTATACCTATATTTATTCTAAATATATATATATATATATATATATATATATATATATACATATATATATATATATATATATTTTTTTTTTAAAGGTAATCTACCGTTTAAGGTAGGTTTTTGGATGGCCACAACTAGCAAACAAACATTTTATTTCTCCTAACAAAACACAAAATCCATCATCCTACTCTATATCAGGTCCGTCTTCATCTCTAAGTACTTACTTCCTACCTTACATGATGGACAAAACATATATCAATATATATATATATATATATATATATATATATATATATATATATATATATATATTGATATGGAAATTCTGCAGAGGAAGGGTGAAATCGGTGCAAATCTTTATCGGGAAGTAAGAAAGGAAGATCAACGATAGCAGTCAAAGATAAGGCGGGTAAGGTAATAGAAGACGCAGGAAAGATCCAAGAGAGATGGAAGGAGTATATAGAAGAACTGTATAGTAAAGAGCTTAGACCAACAAAGTTAGACATTGGAAAAGAATATGACGTAGAGGAAGACAGCTTAGGTCCAGGCATACTAGACAATGAGATAGAAAGGGCATTAAGGGAGATGAAACTAAATAAGGCCGTGGGGGTAGATAACATTCCCGTGGAACTTTTAAAATGCTTAGGAAAATGTGGGATGAAGAGGCTATATGGGCTGATCCGTAGTATTTATGAGGAAGGAATCTGGCCGGAAGACTTTGTGAGATCAGTTTAGTTTAGGGGTGTAAGGCAGGGTTGCCCATTATCACCGTGGCTGTTCAACCTTTATGCAGAGGAAATGATCAAAGAGGCATGGGAAGAACTCGAGGTAGGAAGGAAGGTGGGCGGGGAATTCATTAAATCAGTTAGGTTTGCTGATGACCAAGCTTTAGTTTGTCAGTCAGCCAAGGGGCTGCAAGCATTGCTGAGTGAATTGGAAATTCAGTGCGACAGGTATGGGATGAGAATCAATATTAATAAAACAAAGGTTATGCGATTTTCTGGAAAGAAAAAGGCCAAGCTTAACATTAAAATAGGAGGGCAAAAACTAGAGCAGGTACAACACTTTACGTATCTCGGTAGTGTTTTGGACCAACACGGTCAAAGTAGTAGGGACGTAAGGAGAAGAATTGCGCTAGGCAAAGAGGCTTTCACAAGGAGGAGGGAGTTGATGACAGGGACTTTGAATAAGGATGTTAAGAAAAGACTCGTAAAAACTTTGATATGGAGCGTAGCTATGTACGGTGCGGAAACGTGGTCATTGTAACAGGAGGATAGACGTAGATTGGAGGCCTTTGAAATGTGGGTGTGGAGAAGAATGGAGAAGGTGAAATGGACAGAGAAGAAAACAAATGAGGAAGTACTTGGTATGGTGGGCGAAGAGAGGGGTTTGTTGGGAGAAATCCTATGGGGGCAGTAAAAGTGGCTGAAGGGGGTATTGACTGGCAGTGGGATGTTGAAGACTGTAATTGAGGGGAGAATGTTAGGCAAACGAGGAAAGGGAAGGAACAGGATAGGGATGTTGGACTGGATGAAGGGAGGAAGAAAGTACTCAGAGCTGAAGAGGGACCTGATGTAGAGTAGGATGTTGTGTTTTGCTAGGGGCCACAAATTATTTAATTAGTAATTACGTCCATCCAAAAACCTTTCCTTAACCGGTAGATTACCTAATAATAATAATATATATATTACTTATGTGAGTCTCACGTATATGAAGTTAGCAGTAGCGAACAAGGACAAAAACACAGAAACACACAAAAAAAAGAAAAGAAACTCACACGTTTTCGAATTTTCGGTGGTACAAGCCACCTTTCTCAAGGGATAGAAGGAAGGGTCCTTCCTTTCTATTCTTTGCTGTGTGTTTCGGTGTTCTTGTCTTTGTTCGCTGGTGCTAACCTCATATACATTATATATAACATTTTCATAATTTTCTTAGAAGTTTCAAGTACTATGTGAGATTTTTTGGCGTAAAAAACGTCGAACATACACGTAAGAGAGCTAAGGCCTTTGATGACATGACTTAATCCAGATTTCTTTCGCTGTGGCTGAAGTTGCTCCCATTCCGCTTGCTCCAATGACCCCATCATTCATCTTATGACTAAATATCTAGTCTTTATTTTTAACAGTTTTGTCCATCCAAAAACCTACCTTCATTGGTAGATTACCTAATAATAATATGTAATTAGGTACTTTTACGCTGTTCGTCAGAGTGAAAACCATATGAAATTACTTGCGAAGCTTAACCTTTGAAACGGACGAGAAAGTCGTAATATCTCCAAGTATCGAACCCCATTCCCTACCAAAGTTAAACATGCTTTTAATTTTTATTTAAGTACTACTAATTTAGTAGTGTGCCTAATTCACCCTTACTCCGTGATAGAGTGATAGTTCTCGCTTAGGTTTAAGAGTGAGTGACAATTTAGATTTCAAACACGAACACATGGAATATAAATTTCGACTGTCATTCCGAAAATAAAATAACACTCCCATTCATTTATGTGGACGGAACTCGCGGAGAAATTATACCAGCAGTAAAATTAATAAAAAAACAAATCAAGAGGTCATTTCGTGAGGAATTTCGAGGAATAAAACCGGAAACGGAGTGGGAGGCCGAGTAAAAGCCGCTCCACACCTTGAGGGACATCACGAAATATTAATAGCTCGATAGAATAAATTATCCGCGCATATGATTAGGAGAAGTGGGGGTGGGGAAGCGGGGCCCTAATATAAACATCGCATAAATCACAGCGGGAGACCGACAATTGAAACGTCACATGACGTACCACTTGCCCAACGTCCACATCAAACTGCTCCCTCGAACGGGAGAATAATAAAATAGAGACGCACCCCTCCCATCTGATGCCCGCCGCTCGCAACGAAAGAGCGTCTCGCTTGGCATGCTGAGTCTGTCATTAGGCGGCCTGTGAATGCGGTTATCCGAATGTAAATGTAAAGATAGGTTTCCATGCATCCGATTGCTCATCGCCGCAGGTGGAGAACCCAATCAGAAACTAGATCACCTACACGTTTCATAAAACTATCAATTTTCAACGCAAACTTCACAGCAGGGAAATAGATTTGACCATAGATATCAGGCACTTATGAATCACAGTCGTCTCATAGTTCGCATTTAAATCCGCTGTTTGATTAATTTGATAAAAAACATGAACATCACTTTGATGGCTTTCAGAAAATGATTATTGATGAGATTAGGGATAATCAACGTATTTTACCGCAAAGAGCTGAGTTATATGTCAGATGTTACAGCACATATTCCACATTGTCATGCACTCTCACCGATACGTCATTTCCAGTACGGTGTCGCAGGTGTATAAACGACGTATTGAAGTAAGTCGACGAGACGAAATGACGATATTTTGTATTATCAAAATTCAATACTAATGGTCGACTTTACGGTTTAGCTTAGGGTTGCTTGTTGAGTTGAGCTATTTCAGAAGATTGAATACATTTGTGATTTAGTCATTGGTAAACTGCTTCCAAGGAATTAACAACTCCTAAACCAGGAAATTTTTCTTAACTAAGACAATACAATCGCAAGAAGATCCCACGACCTCGGCATTTAAAAATATTTGGAGAAAAACAATTATTTGTATAAGCGGAAATTACTCACTTAATATTTATATGTAATTCGGCCATTTATCTATTTGCTAGTTTTTTGCGTCGGCAATTGAATAAGGTGCGTATTTCATTCTGGTGTGTTCCATTATCCTGGGAAAACGGGAACTTCCATCGGGCAGATTTTTTCACGGAACGACAGCGCTGTACACGGTCCAGCGAGACAGATATTGGGAGAGCCGTGCAATACCGTAGAATAACGGCTGCACATGTAAAATATGTCACACATCAGCGTTTCTCGAATTTACGTCAGGCTTTTCCTCGTGCAGAGGGGCCCAGTATATTTATCCACATACGTTCAAAAATAGACACGTAGGAAACCCGACTACCACGACTACGAACGTGCGTTCCACATTCAAGAACTATTAAAAAATAAATCATCTGAGAGGAAAACTCAAACAACAACGAACAACAAGAAAAAAAACACGGGATAAAAGACAAATGTATCGCGTGACAAACTCAATGATTTTCAATCAAGGTTCGAGAGCGTTGCTTGATTGGAGCAAAAACAAAACGCCATACGACTCGAAACAACGGGTAAAGTTTTATTTGTGGTAGCGCGCCTGTCCCAAGAAGTAAGTGAAACACCCTCAAAACTCTTGCAAAAACTTGCTGTGATTGTCCAGTGCCTAGGATGATTTATAATGAAAGGCCAGCGCAGCAATAGGCGCAATTTGAAGGAATAGATAATGCAAATACCATTATGAAACGCCGGGCTATCCTCAACAGCTTCCAATTAACATGAAAGCAGAAATGGATAGATTTAGCATAAAACGCCAAATTGACAGGTGACCCTTTGATCCAGACCAATGAGAGAGGACAACTACAGAGAAAGTCATTTAATCAGATGTCATGGTCTATAATTGCGAATGAAATGAACACTAAAGCTAGTTTAACACATGGCATACGACTACCCGAAATGACCCTAGAGAGAATCAGAAGAATAATAACAGATCACGGGAAACGAATGGCTGAAATAGAATGGCTCCGGCGTATTTGTGACCCACAAGGGATCTTGATCACTAATTAAAATAATACTTTTCAAACGCCAAGAATGTGAAATTCATATTGCCTAATGTTTAGCCCAAGTTCTTAGGTTCAAAATGATTTCAATCAAATAAAACTGAAATTAATCTTGATATTACCGCACACATATGCTAAAGCATATAGTTCAGGTTTAACAGACACACCCGACCTAGAAAAACCAAGAAGACAACTGAATTTTGGATATTTCTTTAACCTTCAGTAAATTTATACAGGTGTTCATAATAATTCAATAAATAAATTAAGTTCACTTATTCCAACTTCACAAAATTGAACCCGCGAAAATTGAATCAAGTTGATGTTACGTCAATTATTATGCTGATTCTGATATTTTCAATGCACCAGTTAAGACCCCTTTCCCTGTCTCCACTGTTGTTTGGTGTACTACATGTGTACACCTTGATATCAGCTCAATGTCAGTTATAGATATATAACTCGCGTGAGTAATGAAAAGTATTTAGTAGAAAATTAAAAATATTGCGCATTTTTCTTTTGGCTAATATGAAAATATGAGATTTTTCCATAAATTCAGCCGCAGGTGGACAATAACCATTTA
Organism: Hetaerina americana; assembly: GCF_022747635.1. Classification (NCBI taxonomy): domain Eukaryota; kingdom Metazoa; phylum Arthropoda; class Insecta; order Odonata; family Calopterygidae; genus Hetaerina; species Hetaerina americana. The sequence continues at coordinate 9,380,720 of NW_027286625.1, forward strand.
CTATAACATGATACAGGGCATTTGAAAGGCGTTGATAAAATATTTTTACATAAAAGCACAAGCTCACTACACTCAGTTGAACAGTGACTTGAATGCCCCTCGCAAAGAAACGGAATTCTACGTTTAAAACTTATTCACCATCAGGTGAATGTCACCACTCTATGTATAACGGAGACACTTCCGTAGTGAAAGGTGGTGAAGCCGATTGGGAGGACGAAAAAACATACTCTCGTCATGCCGTGACACAATTGAGAATTAATACTACAGAGAATGCACAAGCGATATATGGAACGGGATGACAAAACTGTAAGATACCGAGCCTAAAATACACGAGCCTACCAAATAAATACCGGCCGGTCAAGTCAACTCTGCGGAAATTTATCTTAAAGTAGGGGGTGTAAAGACTCTTTAAAAGTTATCTCTATGGAAACGACCAGACCGAAAATTGACTTCCCTCCCATACAAAAATCCCCGAGGGAGGGAAGAATGTTGTGTGGGCTGGACGAATGTGCCCAAACTCCCAATTTGAGCCGCGTGTGTTTGCATGCACGCACAAATTCTGGACTTGTTAGTATGCGACCGCCGAACGGACACGGACAAAATGGAACCGGAAGAGGGAGACCGAAGGCATTCATTACCGCAGTAATTACTCGCAAATGCCGCACACTCCTCCTCTTCCTCCCGCTGCGACGATATCTTAATCGCACCGGATCCACTCCCTCTTTTCCAGGGCACGCCATTTCCGGTAAGTGAAATCGAGAAAAAAATAATAAAAAAAGACACATCCTGGGAATTAAGACAGTTCAACCGAAACTGGAGACCTATAATATGTAATTAGACACTACACTTTTTGCATGTGCACACATGACTTCCCAATGGGAAGAACACGAGGAAAACGCAAACAAAGAAGTAGTTATGGAACGTGAATTAATAATTGGGTGGATTTTTTGAAACCCCGAGTAAAGATTCGGTTGAAATTTTCATCGCCACTAACGTTTTACGAAAACAAAAAAAGGACCAATCACCTCACAGTTGTGAAGCGTACTTACACTCTCCACATCGTATTTTTCTGGCGATAAAATGGATTCTTCAGAGGGAGTTAATTTATTACAAATGATAGCGTTCACCGTTATATTTTTAATGTTGTATTAGAAGGAATCAATATTTCAATTAAAAATGGAATGAATAAATGATTCATTAATTACCGCCTCTTGCAGAGGTGCTGGTGTAGGTGAGTCGATGCACTTATAATTTTTTCTGCAATTCATTTTTTCCCGAATTTATTTCTAATTTTTTTGGGACAGACCCTGTATTTTTTCTTCTGGTTTGTCTTCATTGCCTAAGATTGATGACAGTGTATGTATTTGCATGCGTGTAGAACGAAAGGATTTTTGCATGAATTTATAAGCCACCGTGGGGGTATAGTTTCGCATGTATGTGTTGATTTTTCAAGTGGTTGTGTTCCTTTTTACGGATGGTGGCCTAACACCCCCCGCCACACGCCCTTGCGGCGGCTTGCTAGGTATTATGTAGATGTAGATGATTCGAGAAATACCCATGAAAAAAACCAGCGTTGAAATGCTTACTTTCGATTTTATCTGAAGATTAAACGGACGCAAAAGTAAAATTTTATGATCGACAAAGATGGAAAAGAATTCCATTATATAAATTGAAAACATCCGGATAGAGGAACGCACACAAAATCATTAAAATTAACGACAAAATAATAATTTTACTTCAAAAGAAATAACTTCAGCTAGCTACAGTGCATGGGATATTTCATCCCTTTCAGACAATGAGTATACATTTTAACGTTTTGGAAAGGGCATGATAAACGAATAAGGAAACTGGCTGAAATCGATCGAAAAATCATTTAGATCTTACAGATTGCAGCAACTCGGTAAATCATTCCTTCACATTAACTCATTGAATCTGAAAAACTGATTAAAAAACAAACTATGTTGCTATTTGTTACTACCCTATTGAAATCCGACGACTTTCAGTTATTTTAAATCGGTAACAATAAGGAAGGACGTACTAGGCATGATGGTGGAGGAGAAGGGATTGCTGGAGAGCATCCAAAAGAGGCAGTAAAGGTAGATTTCCAGCATTTTGATGGGCGAAAGAAATGTTAAGGGCTGTGATATGGGGAAGAACGTCAGAAAAGCGAGAGAAGAAATGAACAGGCGAGCTGAATGGAATGAAGGGAGGTAGAAAGTAAACGGAATTGAAGGGTCTTATTGTAGCAAAGGTTGTCATTTTGTGTCTTGTTAGGCTAGGTTTAGACATAAAGTAGTGATCAGTCAGCGTCTGTCAAAAAAAAAATTAATGGTACAATACCAAATACTACAAAAAAATATTTTTCGACCTTAAATGGTACATTTACAAAGCATGATGTAGATTTGACAGCCACTTATTGAGGCCTCCTGGACATTACAAATCCCATTTTGGCTAAAGAGTCGTATATTCAAATTCTCATAGCCTCTAATCTCCTTATCAGGCGAAACACTTGTCTTGTCTCATTAAACTAAACTTTTCTAACTTTCTATTACAGGCTTCAGCATCTCCATCTACATAATACCCTGCAAGCCGTGGCAGGGGGTGATAGGCCACCAGCCATTCTACATATATTCCCTCTTATTTCCTCATACACCAAAAACCGCGTGGAGAGGGGGCGACCGAACACCAATCATACAACATGCCTACATATATTAAACAGGCTGATTAACCCCTCAACGTTAACGTATGCCCAATTCCAATTTCCCCAGCGAACATTATTGCTGGGGAAATTCAATGCTTAATTTCGTAGTTCTTATAACATTTTCTAACAGTAATGCGAAGAATAGAAAGCGTTGAAAATCAGTCGGGGTAAATGTTTTATAGTGAACTCATTGGAAACGGAGGAAAGCCTATCGAAGATATAGTTTTTCATGATTTAAATCGCACAGCATTCCCCAACTCAAATGTTATAAATGTTTACCGAAAGAAAGGCTAGCAAAAACAAAAGCCCCGCCGGGTACTGCAAAGTGAACGCCCCCACCCCTCACCACCCATCCAGCGCAACACCTTAACGAGCCATTTGAATGGGCGTTCCAGATGACTCGATAAACTCGTGGAATGGAGCTCCAATGAAATCGCTTCCAACGTCGAAGTGAAATTTTCGCCGAATAAACTGAAATATTTAGGAAAACACGGCTTGATGAGACCCTTCGTTTGTGTACGTGTGTGCTAGGCCGAAGTTGCCACGGTGAAATAACGGCAGCCCTTTTGGTTTTGCTTTCGGCGATAGAAAAAAAAACGCTGCATCACCCGGGAAAATCCGAGGCCAGTGCCCCCGGGCAAATAAAATCAGTAAACGGCATCACCTCGCGAGAGTCAAAAGGAACGTGAACCTCCCCTATCGAGTTGACTTTCAACCCGAACACCTCGAAAGCACAAACAAATCGTAAATCGTTACGAGGAACCCTACAAACAGGTTCGTTTCTGGTGGCAGGTCTTTTACTACACGCCTGACACCACCGACAGGCACTGGTGCGGAATGGATCAAACCTACTTGCATATTCCGATTGTAAATCACGTTCAGTGTTAAGAGTAAACATGCCGAAGACCCTCACCCCCCGGGACTTATTACATTTCCTCTGAAAAATCAATGTTCCACGCCTCGGTTGCTACTCAAGTTAAGTGCCAATTGTTATGCTTACGAAATGTATGCTTTAATAATATCATTTATTCTTCTCCATAACCACATGAAGAATGGATAATATAATACCTATTGAAATGGTAACGGTGAAATTTGAAATACCGCGGGCGAAGAGATGAAGTTGCTAGGGCAATTACGGAAAAGGCAAAAATAATAGAGGGAATAAATATCAGTGGAAATAATACTGCATGTCAGTTTAAGGTAGTGATCCAAGGGAAAACGTTGGGTAATCAGGGTAGAAGAAGAAAATAGATTTTTTAAAGTGCAGTAAAGCAGATAGAAGATACTAAGAAATGAAGAAGGATATAGGAAGGTATGGAAAGCAAAAGGAACTTCTCGCTATGCGTTGAGGACAGCAGTCTATTGAGACCGTCAAAAAACTAACTTTTAACAGGCACAACACCTTGAGTGACCTATGACCGTTTCTGATACTGATGATAAGATTCATAACTTCATCAATGATGACGGAGTTATTAATTAATTCCCAAACCTAGGTAAAATGAAAGCCTCAATCGTCTCAGCTATAAGGGTTTCCGAGACGAATTTCATATTCCACCTTTACAAATCAGTTCTCCCTAATGTGTTAGCCTTTTACCAACGCGTGGCATTAGAAGTTTACTATATTATGAAGCGTAATTGGAATGCAAACAGCGCATATGAAATTTAGTAATGGGCTTTTTCTGTAACTTACGACTTTGTGTAAATTCTTACAACTCATTCTCATTCACGCTGAGTCTCAGTTCCCTGGAGTCTCAAAAAAGGAGGATACTGAGATAGAAACCATTGCAATTTTTTGCGGAGATTTTATGACCGCCGACCGCGGTTTCAACTTTTACGACTTCCGGTGGATATTAAAAATCCTGTGGAGGTAAAGCAATGGCTTCGATTACCGGATTACTAAGAGCAGTCTACGGCCAGGTAGGCGTGTGATGGAGCCAACACCTTAGCACTGCTACATTTACGAGTTCTACCAGGCGCAACACAAAGTTATTATTCCAAAATCTACTTCACAATAAACCATCCTTCGATGCATATACTTCTTGCCCCTCTCCGTTCCGTCCTACATACCCTTCCATGGAAAATTAATTTCAACTTTATCATAAGATTACGATATTCTAAGGTGCATTTGTTTGTTAGTTGATAGTATATGTATTTGCATGCGTGTAAGTTAAAAGGGTTTTTGCATGAATGTATACACCACTGTGGGTGTAGGTTTGCATGGACGTGCAGATTTTGCATGTGGTTTTGTTCTCTTTTACTGGAATTGACCTAACTACCCCCGCCACACGCCCTTGCGGCGGCTTGCGAGGTATTATGTAGATGTAAATGTAGATGAGGATTTAATACTAAAGCAGTATTCCCAGTCTGAACTATGCTCGCATCCACCGCTCCTATATCATTTAAACTCAAACCAGTCGGAAGTATTCGGTGCAATAGACTGAAATAAGTCTTCATAACTTCAAGTAATAAAACTTCGCGACGGACTGTCTAAAAATGGAAAAAATGGTTTATACTGTCGTAGAACGCATTTTAACTATTGGAGATTATCAAAATTGAAAGTTTGAGGAATGCAGAAGAAGAAACATTTAAAATAAATGGAAGCTGATAGAAACATGAAGTTATTTTAAGTAGTCCAGGACCGGTTTAAGGTAGTTTCTTGATGGACTCTGCCCCCACACACTACTCTACTCTTCAAGCCTAAACTAAAGCTCAAGCATGACGGAAATCTTCTTAGACGCCACATTACATATCAAGATGGCTATGCATCTGTAGTTCTGCATACTTATTATCTGCCTTGATTCTATCCAAAATGTCTATTCTTTTCTTCTCCGCTTACCTCACTGGTTTCCCCAGTATTCTAACCTCTAAGAACGTCTTCTGCACCTCTCACTATCTCCCGCGTAAATTTGCTCTGCTTTCTTCCAACCTCCTCCCTTACCCAAATATTCACAAACTCCATTGCTTGTTTTCCTTTCCGTTCACTTTATTTTTCCAATTCTTCTCCATATCCATATCTCAAAGACTTTTAATGCTTTATAACGTTTACTTTGTAATCTACACTTCCTTTCCTGCCTCGAAGACAGGTTTACAAAACACACAAAACTACATTCCATAATACCGTTTTCCCAATTTCGGTTATTTGGCAAAGCATTTACTTTTCCCTTAAGTAAAATTGTTGATACATTCGAACCTCTCCGACCATGGGCGAAGCAGTCGCACAAATTAATATATGCACCGCCCTCAAAGCAACGATGCTTCATCAAACCCCAACCTTACACGCTCGTATACAAATACGACACATATTGGACTGTTAAGCACAAATAGGGGTGCTCGTTGCCTCTGGGATCATGCTTTGAGGGAGAGATGTCGTGGGCAGGAAGCATTAGTAAATCATTCACATATCAGTAGGTCACTGTAGGTTCACAAGGTCACGGTGATTCTTCATCACTGTGATGACCTCTCTTCATTTCAGAGCTTTTCATCCGCTCCACCCTATTGCTCCGGTCTGCTTCTCATAGAACGTCGTATTAAAGAAAGACTTCTTTGTCCTGAGTGATGCATTATGGGCGTTCAACTGCGCTCAGTCAGCTGGGAAGGGAGAAGAGGTTGGGTGAAGAGGAGGAGGAAATGGAGATGGGAGAGGAAGGGAGATACTACTGCACCGGACACGGTTTATAAGCTGACGGAACGGATGACTGGGCTTAGTATAAGAAGGCTTGCGAGATATGCATCAAGGGCAAAACGAATGAGTGGAGGAAAGAACCAAGAAAGTTGCTTCCCTCGGTCTATCCGAGCTCCCTTCCTTTCATGATGGACCGATTCCGTGCTACAAAAAAGATTCGAGGGAGGTAGTCGGAAATTACGAGACCATTTCGCTACACTCTCGCCTCCGCGAAGAATTCTTGTTCTGATCTTCGACGAGGATGAATGACACCCAACCTCAGTTCTTTGAACTATGCATCCATCATATTTAAATGCATAAATGTATGCATGCGAAGACGTGGGCGTTTTGAAACATAATGGCAATACTTAATTTCTAATATGTTCATTCCCGTCACTCGAATTGGAGATAGGTACGAACTATGCCATGCCTCTCATCAAATTCTAGGCAAATATCTGTTCACGGACGGTTTCATCCTGAACGGGTATCGGCAAGGAAAGCACTCGTCATTCTGTGCAAAACATTCCTCGTGTTGGTTCTAAAGCTGTTCGCGCCGAATGAGAAAGGATGGTAACGGAAAATATGCGGGTAGATTACGTCAACAAGGGCACCTAGTTGGCAACTGAATGTGGCATCATGCATGCGGTTTTAATGGAGAACACACGTTAACTGTGTGTTCTAAAATTGCCTTAATGCCTTCCGGGGGTTCCGTGTACGACGAAATCCACGTGTATAAACTGCTAAGAAAAAAACTCATGGTGATGCATCGAGCTTTCCTGGTTGGATACTTGGCGCATCAAATGCGATTCAATAAGGGCAAAGTATTCAATAAAAGTGGCAATGCGAAAACGTTAGCTATTAGGGGCCCGAGGAAAGTAAGTAATTGCAAGACATAAACGCACATTTATGTGTATTTCCACCGCGAATAAAATAAAAAAGTCATCCACTAATGCCTTTTTTTTACAAAGTATTAGATAAAAATAGAACGCCAAATTAAGTGGCGAGAAAAGCAAAGAAAATAAGACCGATTTCGTCGAAAATGATTTTTTTTTCATTTTGCATCAACATATTCAAAACTCGTCGGGGAAATCAAAAGTTTGAAGTTGCAGTTTTAATGCATATATCGCAACAAGAGAAAGTTCTAAAAATTTTCCTTTTAATAGTAGATCAGCAGCGTATCTAGGTTGTTGTGGGGTCACGCGAAAAAAAACTAATGGAGCCCTATGGTAAAAGTGGGGAGGGACTCCTAAAATTGAGGTCTCATAAAAACCTAATTCATAAAAATAGATATCTTTCTCCTTGCCCTCCATAAATAATGCGATTGACTTAAGTTAAAAATAAATACGCGAATACGCTAAATTTAATAAAATCTAAGATTACCTAACATGAAATTTATTTTGTGCTCTATACAAAAAATGTAGAATTCGAATAAATTGTAAACTAAATCATCGAAAAAATACAGATTAATTCAGAAATTATATGATCACTTGACGTCACTTTGTAATTCCGAAGAATTGATCATAAATATGGCCTTAATTGAACAATTTCTTTTCAACATGTACGTGAATTGCGGCTGGCTTGGTAAAGAAATCTTACATTAGAGCTCGAAGAATTCCTGTCGGATACGACGGTGATATTATAATGCATGGTTCTAATGTTTTTCTTTCATTACGGAAAAATATCGTTTCCACATTAATACAATTTAAACACTAATCACCATTCCATTTATGCTGATATTACTAATATAATTCACCTAAAAATCACACAATTGTAAATAATTAAATTAAAAAATAAAAGAGAATCATGAAAGAGATAAAATTAACATTAATTAAGATGAAAAATGGTGGGTTTGAACACCAAAAGAAGTGTTATAAACATATCCCTCTGCGCTAACGCTCTCAGAACCTCAGACAAAAGATAGGAATCAAACACCGTGCACTTTAAAAATATCGTTATGGACTCCATGAGAGTATCTTTTTAATGACTCAGGCCCTCTTCTTTCTGAAATAGTGAAAAGGCGTACTCTGTAGCTGACGCTCAAGCTTACGAAACAAGCTCAAAACAATTAATGTCACGTGACTAGAGGCAATAAAGGGTTATAGAAGAATGTTTATGAGCCATTAAATTTTTCACGAGAATTAAAGTTAACGCTGTAATAGAGCTATAAAGACCTTGGGGAACAAGGCGAGCGTTAAGTTTTGAAAACTTGGGCCATTAAAATCATCACGATCTTTTCTTTACGAGAATTTCTTTCGGAGCTTTTCTGATTGCGAAGGACTCCGCTCCTTCGAATCATTTCATTTTTATTTTATCTCCTGTCAAGAATCGTGTCATGTTAATAAGTTGTTGTTAGAGGAAAATGGTTTTGGATACGATACCGAAATGGAAGAAGACGCGACTTCGAATACCCCCTGGCATCCATTACCTGTAAAAAAATTAAATATCATAATTAATATTCGTTTATTAGCTATCTGGTACATATACAATTAACAATTGTATGAATATAATCATCATAATACTGTGAGATATAATTACTCACTTCCATATTTGTTTGTAATACATCATTACAGTTATAAAAGTTGGGATTACAGATTTATTTAATAATGTTATCTGTGATGAAAGAAAAGATGGACCGACTTCAAAATTCGGAAAACACAACATCTGAAATAATAATAAGATTCTTTCTCGGTTTCAAATTAATTTACTTTTAATCAAAACAATAAAATCAGGTTGTATTTTTATTAAGATGGCGTGCGACAGAAAAAGTCAGGTACAATTACTGAACATTTTCGTCAATCGTGGAATGAAGGAGTAGAACCGTGTGTGCAGAGAAAATTCCATTACTGAAACACGCTTTCTTGTAAATTTCGTAAAAGTTGGTTTAATGCAATTAAAAAAACCGAAAGACACTCAGTTCAAATCAATTAACATTTAATAAACGAAAAAACAGCTCTCATCCAATTACCATCATTGAAACGAAGGAAAAAAACGTTAGAAACTATGGAAGGGAAACAAACATTTTATTATTTTTATTTTCTAGGTAAGATGGCCCAAATAATTTTTCGAAACTATACAATTAATATCACTATAAGGCAATCCACGTAGTGGTATTACACGATCATATACGTACGTACTTTCGGGGTTAAATCATTTGTGTGGCTTGATTATTTGGTGTGCCTAGGCTCGATTCAAACTTGAGGCTTTCTTTGAATTATTACTTATGTTTTAAAATTATTCATAACAAATATGTATTCATTTACCGTGTCTTTTAGAAATATACCTATGTCTACATAATACCCCCCAAGCCGCCGCAAGGGTGTGTGGCGGGGGGTGTCAAGCCACCATCCGTAAACTAGAATAAAACCACATGCAAAGCCAAATTGTGTTACCACTAAACCAATATAATTTTTTTCATGCACTCGACAACTTTAATCACACAAAAGAAAGTACGTACATACAACAATATTAAATAACAGGATACGTACATTCTAATCATGCAGTAGAACTGCTAAAAAAGATAGGTCTATTAAATAAAAAGAATAACATGCATGAATAAACATGCAAGGTATCGACAAATATACACACTCCCTAAATTCTAATTATCTCCAACACGATTGCTGTCATGTCTATTATAATCTCTCATGGTTCTAGGAAACACACGACATTTTAAATCTATCCGTTCTACAATGAATCTCCCTGATTTTACGTTGGTGATCTAATTTACCATAGTAAGTGGGGTTCTAGATATGAAGGAGAGAGGCAGGAGAAAAATGGCATCCCACGTTGTAGTCACAAGTAAAATAGATCCGAGCGCCTGTTGAGAAAGACAAAAAACCTTTCGCTGCAGAAAATCAAAATTTATTGCGCTGCAGGAATGCCTTATTACTTTCCAAATAAAATGCAGGAAAAAAGTATACAAATACTACTATTGTATTAATCAAATCATTAACCTAAGGGTCCAAAGTACTGGGCGTGTATTCCAGGTGAGACCTGAACATGGTAAATCAACACTTCTGCTCCTTTCTCCTTACATTTTTCTAAAACTCGTCAAATTGATCCAAGTTTCCTTAAGACGGTTCCACAAGTTTTCTTATCGTTCTCACTTTGTGATACGTTTTTCGTAAGGATGACGATCAAGAGTCTCACTTGTTCCGACATCGTATTTGCACTTCGCCTATGTCGTATGCTGTGCAGAGCATCCTATTTCTTTGTCAACAAATTGTTAATCCTATCCTTTTCTAAATTGGTAACTATAAGGTTTGAAATCAAAAAGTGGGAGAAATAATGGGTGAAAAGTATATTGATGGGCAGTAGGATGTAGAGGAATGTGACATCCCCCAAGAGGTTAGTGAAAGTGCATGCAATTGAGTAGAGCTAATTACTCCCCAGACGCTAAGGGTGGTGCGATAGTAGGAAGAATGTTAGTCGCACGAGGAAGGAGAAGGAATAGAAAAGGGATGTTGCACGAAATGAGAGGATGAAGGAATTGCATGGAGATGAAGAGCTTGCTGTAGAGAAGGATGTAGGGTTTTGTTTTGTTGGGAGAAACAAAATATTTATCGGTAGTTGTGTCCATCCAAAACCTACCTTAAAGAGTAGATTACTTAATAAAATATAAGATCCATCCCTCGCACCGTGATCGACTGGCGACTGTATTGCGGACTAATAATGAAAAACAAATTTTTATTAAATTTATCCAATTTTCTTATCATCAAAGCAAAGTTCCTTCTTTTATTTTTCATTTAATGCACATCGCGAAAGATATCTAACGGTATTATCGAAAAAAGAATAGCAGATTCCCCCTTCCCTACCTTCCTCACTTGTTATCGTCTCCAAATCGACAATTCTTACCTCATTTTTTTTAACACACCCCGTCCAACTCCAAGAATCATTCCCCTCCCCTGCCAGATTCTACCAATTTTTTCGAGTGCCTCCTTTAAGGAGCGATTTCCTCTTTCGATGACAATCGCTCGCCCTTTTTTTTACCTTCCCAGTCGTGTTCTTTTCTTTTCCCCTGCCGGGTATTCCACCTTATCCAATGCCAGCTCCCCACCTCCCCCTTCGTGACACATTAAGGCATCCCGCCTCACTTCCACTTCCATTGTTGGCTTCGTTCGTTATCGTTTGGCGGAAACGAGTCTTCGTCGCCTTGGAGACCGGCGTGGAGGACGTTTGTGCGATGTCAAATGCGATTCTTTTTGGAAGGTTGGTTTCGGGGTGGGAGAAAGGGATTACATATGAATCTACTCGAATTATTTCACCCCCTATTCAACACTCAGCTGTCAGGCGCGGAAGATTCAAAGAAATCCCGACCCACCCCCTCATTCCCCATCTTCGTCTCAGCAGTTCATCAAACGAGTGATTAGGAGAGTGAAACATCGCGAGCGGAAAATAACGAAAGTGAGAAAAAAATGAGATTTTTGGGACAGGATGATGGATTACGAGGGTTGTGACGAAAAGGGATCAAGGTGTGCAGGATGTGGAATAATTACAAGCGTGTGATGCAAGATAGCAGTAATTTGGATTGGAATAGTATTCAGCCTTCCTTTCCCTTATTGTGACTATATAATTTCCCCTCATTGACTTCCATCACATTTTCTCTCCTGGTGCATTAGCATACCCTGCAACACGCTCCTACGGTAAATCGCGGGGACTAGTGGAAATTTAACTGTCCATTTAATTTCTCCCCACGCTTGGTTGGCTTAAGTGATTTTTTTCGCTTCAAATTGACTTTCAGCACGCGAAAGCAATAAGAACTAACATTTTGATTATCATTTTCGTATCATGCGAAAAAATCATTTAATTATATTTTAACCAGTAGCAATGTTTGCTGCATTTCAAAATGATATCGATCTTAAAAGCAGATATCTTGTCGAATACGTTGATATCAACGATCTCAACATATGTCGACTATGGTGACCTCAATATTTGGGAGTAAAATTATGCTTCTGCAACGGGAAATGATTTTATCCCTCTGCCGGCACTATCTGTCAATCAGAGTAGGAATGGCCATCCGAATTATACATACGTAAGTATCAAAGGGTTTTAGTGAAGGTTTCATTTTGTAGAGAGGAGAAAATAGTTATACATGAATGAAATAATTATTAATACCCATAATTTATCATAATTATAATTCCGAGTGTCGTGCTGGCTTCCGGCACAGCCAGATATTTCAAGCCTGCAATCTATGACGCTGGATTTCCAATTTTTAAATATTTGCTCATCAAAATTTCTTCATCATATTTACCCTCCTAAAATTAGGCTGTAACGAAATTATTTCTGAAAAGGCCGTTTATTCAAATATATTACAAAAAACAATAATTCCAGCTTTAGTTATAGTTTGAGGGAAAGATAGTAATTTTATTGGAAACAAATCGCGATTAAGGTTTTCGTGAACATTTTTATTTAATCACCAAAATCATTTAGTCAAATGCAGAAATTATGTCATGTTACGTATAGGCAAGCGTGTGCGCCTACGAGTGTTTCTGTATATGAGATAATATATATTCAAATGTTTGTTGCGCATGCATTGTTGGTGCCCCACCCCCCCGGCCACACACTCTGGCAGCAGTCGACGGGGTTCATTTACATATATTTACTCAGTACCTCGCAATCCGCCTCAGGAATTTGGGGCGAGGAGTGTTGGAGAATCAAAAAATACATTCAGCAATATTAGTAAAATAAATTCAGTTAAATACATGCCTGCTTACATTGTATTCTAGTGCACAAACATGCCTAAATACAAGATTCAATGATTTCTGGGCTTGAAAATTTCATAACATTCTAGCATTCTACTTGCAATTAATTCAATGGTTCCGGGCTCAGGGTTTCGATTTTGCTACGTTTTTGCGTAACTTGCTGTGGAAGAAAGAGTACTTGAATCTGTGAGCGACGGTGTCACATTTAAATCTGAATGTGATGGTGAAGAAAACACAGGAATAATAAAATACTTAAATCTACACCCGCAAAACTTCCGTGTCAAAGATAAACAAGACAAATTATTAACTAGATAGGATGGAGTGAGACATTACAGAACATGTCAAATATTTGATATTGCGCTCAAATCAACCCTACCATAGCGTATATAAATAAAAATCATATGCGGGCTAGTCATAGAGACGTTAGATTTTATCAGACGAGTCGTAGGAAAATGTAATGAAAAAGTAAGAGAGAGGTATTGTTTCACTTTAGTTAGACAACATTTACAATACGCAGTAATTATCTGGTATTCATGGGAGAAAACTTTAATTAAAGACTTAGATAAGACTCATAGAAAATCCTATAGGTTGGTTACAAACTGTCACAAGATTAAGCGTCACGGATATGCTGGAGGAATTTGACTGGGAGCCTCTTGGTTCTCGTAGAGAACAGGCAAGACGTAATTTCTGAAAACAACAGGGAATCTAAGTTTTTTTGCGACAACAAGGGAATTATAAGGACCACTAAATAGATCATTCCAGGGATGACTACAGAGTCGCAGAAAAAATTACACGCCACTGAGTCCCGAGCGAAGGGTAGTACTGAAAGTCAAGACTCTCTCTCCCAAAGGTAGTAAGATTTATTTTTTTCCGGATAGACGGACGGACGGGCGGTGGTTTTTCTCACTGGGTTCAAGGGGGAGTCTCGGAAAAACCTGGAGGCCGGTGGTAGTTGGCTCCCAGCCTTTGCGGAGTGCGGATCGTTCGTTTGCAAAACCTCTATAACGTGACCTCATTACGCTTCGTCATGACCGGTTATTGAAACGGCGCTACGCCACCAAATTTTGCGTAAAACGGGGAAAACTAGAAAAGAGGCTCATTACATGCTGATGGCAGCTATTGGTGATGACGCCATGGGTATATCGGGTGATTTAAAGGGCCCAAGTTGTTTAAGGAGGGTATAGAAGATGTTGAAGGTACCGAACGTTTATGACGCCCTTCGCTCTCGAATAGTGATGAAAATCTAGCTGGAGTGAAGGTTTTTTGGGACAGGGATCGTAGATTAAGTGTTCGCATAGTTTTTGATGAACTTGGCATCCCTAAAAGTGATGTACATCGAATTGTGACCAAAAATATGGGAATGAGAAAGGTGTGTGCGAAGTTGGTGCCGCGATTGCTCTCGGGCAAACAAAAGGAAACTCGCACGCGGATCTGCTAAGAGATTATCGACCATGTGAGTGAGGGTCAATTTTTTTTAATAATGCCTCACCAGATGGCCTTACCTTCCCCCGACTCAAATTCGTGAAGCAAGGACGTCACCATCACTCGGGGGAAGCGTTACAACAGGCCATGAAGAGGGAGCTTAGCAGCATTCCGGGCGCCGCCTTCCAGAAGCCGTACCAGGTGTGGAAAACCAGCTGGATGCGGTGTGTGGACGCCCAAGGTTGCTACTTCGTAGAATTTTGAGTGAATGTATCAATTCTGGCAATGAATTTTTTTTCATCGACTCAGTCCTACTACTTTTAAGAGAGACCTTGCATTTTTTTTAAGGTAATCTACCGGTTAAGGTAGGTGTTTGAATGGAAACAACTACCAAACAAATAGACCTTGCATTAGGAATCGAAAAAGATGATGGAAGCCAAAACAATTACTGGGGTAGTAACATGATTTTAAGGCAATAGAAATGCTATGATAAATTCTTCCTAAAATATGAAAATAAATGGTTCTGAGCCTCCCAAAAGGAATGCCTTAGAGAATACTATTTGGCTACCTGAAACTGCGAAGCACTCCTAATTTATCTAGCCTAGTCACCAAAACCCATTAGTTATCACAAGATCAGTCAAGAAAGGGTACCAAAAGTAAGAGTTAAGAGATATTATGGAAAATATATTTGTCATATCAAGATATTTAGGTGAGGCCATCATTAAATATTGTAACGCCTTAAAAAGAACTTAACCGCTCTAATTCAATAAAAATACTGGTAGGAATATAATTTTAATGATTTTATGCCAGTTGAATTGTTTCCATGCATGAAGCATCATTTATGAAAACTACATATAACTTTCACTTTATTTATTTTTCAAATTTCATTCCAGATTTACGAAAACATTACCCGAAATTTAATACTTTACTAAATTTTGGCAAAATGCAAAAATAATGTACATATAATGAAATCGCGAATATGAACCAGATTGGCCCAGCCATGGAAAATAAAAATGCAATATTCAAGGAGCAAAGGCCGTCAACCTAATGCACGGCAGGATGGTGGTGTTATTAAATTCCTCCCAGAACTGACCGACAAAGGGACGGAAGAGGGAAAGAATGATGAAGAAGGAGCAGCATGGTTGCACGAAAAGAGGAACTGAGGACTGGAAGGGCCGTAATATAGGCCCAACAGAATTTCGAAATTAATCACGCAAATGAATATCATTGAAATTTCATGCTTGATCAACTAAGCATTATTACCAGAATTGTATTACTTCGTTTACCTTACACTGAAGACGAGTTTCATGTCTGATTCCATCTGCCCACATTCATGTACACCAATAAAAACCTTTCCGAGTTTAGTATAGGATAGTTCCATAGGAGCGAAATTTTTAAACTACGACATTTATTAGTTTTACCAGCTACATAGCGTAATATTTTGATCTCAAACGTTCAGACAGTTCCTATAATTACTAAGATGAATAAATGTAATTAAATTCAACATTTTTGCTATCATAGAGCTTAATTCTACATCTACATCTACTTAATACCCCGCAAGCCACCGCAAGGGCGGGTGTCGGGGGTGTTAGGAAAAGCCACCAGTAATTAAGAAAGAAAAAAACCGCATGCAAAAGCCACAAATTTATACAATCCACAAACAAAACATGGTATACGTTCATGCAAGAACATTTACAAACCACACACATTTACAGACACAAACTACCAACTAACATACACATGCGCCTACAAATATACCTGATGTCTCCGCTATGTTTAATTTTGTTCCGACTGGTAAATTAAATGTTTTTAATATTTCAAAAATTACTTCGGTTTCTTACTATTATGATTCCTGATTGTCCGGGGAAAAAATGAGTATTTGAATCTATCTGTACTGGAATCTATCTCCCTTATTTTACCTTAGTGTCTGATCTACCTGATTAGTGTACGGTCATAATAATTCCTTTGGTGTCACCATTAAACTCGTTTGTTTTAACCTTTATAAAAGTCTCAGCCTCGCTTGTTCTCTTCGTATCTGAAGTGACTTCCAGCTTAAATCTTCTAAATGAATCTGGCGGATTTTCTCTGGATTTTATGTAATTCTTTTTGCCTAATTTTCTCCCGAGGATCCCAAATACTTGCGGCATATTCCAAATGAGGTCTAACTAGAGCAAAATAACACCTCTCTTTATCTTTCTCATTACATTTCCCCACCACCCGTTTTATGAAGCCGAGTTTCATTAAAGCAGATCCGCATATTGTCCTCATTTGTGCTCCCCATGAAAGGTGTGGTGTTAGAACTACCCCCAAATATTTAACTTGATTGGCCGTAGTTAGTACTGAGCCCTATACTACCTTGATCAAAAAGTTCCCGGAATAACCACCGTGTGGCGCTCCCTACGTTCCGATTTGAGTTCTGTTTTTTTTGTTAAACTGGTACATCTGTTGTTGATATTCCCTTTAAATCTTAGTGTCATAACTTGACATTTGCAAAAGTTACGTAGCCAAGAGTACATCTATCTCTGTGTGTGTTGGCGATTTTTTACAATTTCAGAAATGGATTTAAATTTGCAACAACGAACTTGTATTAAATTTTGCGTAAAAAACGGATTTAGTGGCGCACGGACGTTGGAAATGTTGGAAAAGTGTTTCGGCAACGATTCTCTAAAAAAAACGGTCGTTTACCAGTGGCTCGAGCGGTTCAGAAGTGGTCGTGAGTCAATCGAAGATGATGAACACAGTGGCAGACCATCGACATCGAAAGTCGGTGAAAAAATTGATAAAGTAAAAGAAATGTTGGTCAATAACCGCAAATTAACCATCAGAGAAATAGCGGAGGACTTGAAAATTGCCTATGGATCCGCCCAAGACATTGTGGTTAATGATTTGGGTTTCCGTCGTGTAGCAGCAAAAGACCTCAATTTCATGCAAAAAAGAGACCGTGTTGACGTCGCAAAAGACATGATTTGCGAGGCTGAATCCGATCCCACATTCATCAAAAGGATCATTACTGGAGACGAGACGTGGGTTTATGAGTACGACACGCAATCCAGACATCAGGCAAGTGAATGGCGTTCACCAAATGAGCCGAGACCAAAAAAACCACGTCGTTTTCAGTCAAAAAAGAAGGCAATGCTGACGGTTTTCATGGATTACAACGGTGTAGTGCATCATGAATTTTTGCCAGAAGGCCAGACAGTAAACAAAGAGTATTATTTGGGCGTTATGAGACGTTTGCGTGAAGCAATTCGCCGAAAGAGACCAGAAATGTGGGCAGAAAACTCGTGGATTTTGCACCATGATAACGCACCGTCGCACAGTGCTATCATTATTCGTAATTTTTTGACGAAAAATGCAACAAATACCATCCAACAGCCACCGAATTCACCTGATTTGGCTCCCTGTGACTTCTTTCTGTTCAATCGAGTTAAAAAACCATTACGGGGAACGCGTTTTAGCAGCCGAGAGGAAGTAATGGAAAAATCGCAGGAAGCACTGATGGACATACCGAAAACCGAATATAAAAAATGTTTCGAGGATTGGATCAAGCGCTGGCATAAGTGTGTTGCAGTCGATGGGGATTACTTTGAAGGGGACAATATAGATTTAGATGAATAAACTTGTATTTTTAATTTTCTGAATAAATTCCGGGAAATTTTTGATCAAGGTAGTATTTCGTAGTTAGTGTCCTGTTCGCCGCTTCCTTTGCTCTAAAATTTCAAAACTGCGCATTTGTCGATATTAAGCATTAATTCCCATTCCTTGCAACATTCCGAGATTGTGTCTAAGTCTCTAGAGAGTAGCTCGCGATCTAGTTGGCTCCATATTTCCCTATATACCACCGTGTCGTCAGCACATAACTTCAGATTGCTACTAACGTGTGCGCTGAAGTCATTAATGTATACCTGTATTAAGAACAGAAGAGGCCCTATTACACTTCCCTGGGGGACATCCGAAGTTGCATCTCTATCCATTGAGCACAACTCATTGATGACTACTATTGGTTTGCAATTTGACACGAAGTCTCTAATCCAATTAATAATTTTCTCATTGATTCCATTGCATTTAAGTTTGTGTAACAATTTATTCTGTGGGACTTTGTCGAAGACTTTTTTGAAATCCAGGAATACTGCATCGACTAGTGCGTTGTTTTCTTCCGAATGAAAAGACCTAGTTGTGTTTCGCAAGATCTGCTTTTCCTAAATCCGTGCTGGTTGTGGATTAGTATTTTCCTACTATCAAGAAATCTCATAATGTTAAAGAAAATAATGTGTTCCAATATATTACAACATATCGGTGTTAAGGAAATGGGTCGGTATTTGGTTGGTTTATCCCTATCGCCGTCTTCATAGATGGGAGTTGTATAGGCTAGCTTCCAGTTGCGAGGTACTGTGCCTTCTTTTACCGATTTTAGAAAAATAATTTCTTAAAACGGGGCAATGTCTTCAGCTATTTCCTTTAATATTTTAGCAGGTATTTCTTCCGGACCAGGTGCCTTGTATGCTTTGATACTACGGAGCAGATGTACTATTCCCTGCTTGGTCAGTGTAAGATCGCTCATGTATTCCCCGGGTGGATGTGGAGGATCGTTTGGTGCGTTTGTGTTATTATTGTAGACGCTCTAGAAAAAATGGTTTAAATATTTGCCTTTTTCACACTATTGAAATAAATTCTCTATTATCCGTCTTCAAAGAATGAACAGTTGGACGTTTACCCTGTATTTCTCTAACATAGGACCAGAATGACTTTGGATTTTCCTCAAGATATTCGAATAGGAAAGAGAGATGGTAGAGCTGTGCGCATGATACTTTTCGTTTTATTATGACATTCTTTTAGTCACTGTTTGGTTTTTACGCATAAACTATTTTGTCCCTTTTAAATATCTCTTTAAAATTAGACTGTAGCTTTCTTTGCCTTTTTAATGCCGATCTGACTTCCCCGTTGTGCCATCTCGGTTCCCTAATGTCGCATTTAAGTTCGGATGGTATGTACGTCTTTATTCGTAATATACTTCAACTCAATGCCAACTTGATTGTGTAATAGACGACCTCACATTTAGTCGTATCGGCGCAGTAGAAGTTTCTTAGGTTCTTTTTAAGCAAATGATTTAATCCCGACCCGATGTACGCTGAGATATAATTAAATCGGAATTATGGCCCTCAGTCGCAAAAGCTGGAAGATTTCCTTTAAAAAAACGACATTTAAAGGCCTCAACGAATTAAAAATAATAACCGGCAGTTAATGAGGCATATTTCCTTAAATTAGAGCCTGGTGCCCATAATCCACAACAGCTCTAATAACAATCTTCGCATACTCTCGTCAGCCCAACGAAAAAAATTAATTATCGAAATATAAAGATATCATTTACCGCTTGCGATTGAAATTAGCAGGGGCAAGTTGAGATCAAAGTTACGTTTTTTTGTGGATGTTAATGCTCCCAGGAAATAACAATGCACGTTACCAGTTTCCCACATACATATCATGATTCCAATCTACTGTACTATCACCCTTAAGATCGAACATAGTTTAATTGGGCAGAAACCAACACTTTTTGGGATACCACATGAAGAGAAAATATATGCGTCAAAAAGACAACCGTTTATAGTTTATAGAACGTAGGCATTACGAAAAACTTAAATTTACCCAATCCTTTTTATGGTAATGGACTTGGAAGTTACTGAAAATTAACCACGTTTATACTAAGATTTCTATCTGTTTTATATTCTTACTTCATTCAGTATATCAGCCGCAGAAAATAATATCATCAGAAAACATATTTTGACCTTCGCAATGCCCTATGGAAGTTTTAATTGTTGAGCTATGAATACAAGTGTATATTCAAGAGCAAGTAGGTAGATAGTTTTTTTAATGCGGAGAAAACGTTTATCAAGACACAATTAAGAAAACAATATACATATAATAGTTATCCTCATTCGGTATGAGTTGTCAAAAAAACCGAAAATCTGATATTATTTCATTGAAAGAATAACACCAATGAGGCGCTTCATGAAATTATTTTCACATTTTCTTAATTTTGCCTTCAGATAATATTGACGAAAACTTCCAATTTCGGGGAGTGTTAAAATTGGACCTAAGCAGGTAACACGTACCCAGCAAGAAGGAAAATATGTGTTTTTGACTTTATGGAGAACGTTAAAATTTCAAATAAAAAGGAATTCCTTCATTTCATGATTACTTTTTTTTATTATTTCAATAATTCATATCCAGAGCTCCTTTTCACAACCCGAAAACACCGAACCACCCTTTTAAATTTAAAATACTTGAAGGCTGAAGTAGGATTGACTCAGCCAACAAAGAGAGTGAAGATATTACTATGATCAACACCAGAGCCCTATGCGATACAAAAGAGGGGAGGAGAAAAACTACAAGATCATACATGTTATGATAAAAAACAAAACAATTATTTAGCGATAAAGTACAAAGTCCAACTTCTTACTTTAAAAGACTGCTGGCATTTTAAATAATTTGAACCGTATGGGTGTTTTTTCAGACTCATATTAGATAAATCGGTAAAATTAATCCCTCATGATTTTAGATCAGATGCAGGATTGGTTTCCTTAGCTTAACTCCTCATACTAAGAGACGTGCTCTTCGAAAAGTGCATCGAACATTGGAGACCCATCATCGTTATCACATATATCGCTCATGTTAGAGGATACTTGATTGACTGCACGACACCCTAGGGAGGGACGAAGTAACTTTTTATGGCTCACTGATAGTCCAAAATAAAAGCTTATGACCGTCTCCCACTTGGGAGAAGCGCCAAGGAGGATTTTTCTGGCGACCCACGGGGAATGTCGAATTGACAAGGGGGCAATGCTAGCACAACACTTTCCTCCTCCCCGGGAGTGGAAAATTCTGGGACCCCTGGCCAATGCATACCTGAGTAAGTAGGTACGTGGTTTCCGAGAGGACGGTGCGGAGGCATAAAAGCGGATGAAAACGTGGGACCTAGAAGGAATGGCGAGAACGGGAAAGCGTTGCGGGAGCAATGGCACATTTACCCGTGTTGATGATGACGACGAGTAGAGAACGCTTTTTGGTGTAATGGACGTGGAAATAATAGAGCGAGGAGCGGAGGGGTGTGGGGGGTGGGGGAGGAGAGGTCATGTCCGATGACCGGCTCCGTGGAAGGAGGAATATAAACAATGCAAACACGTCCGAGACGACGGGAGAGTATGACGAGGGATAAAAAAAAATAACAATTCTTTCGTGAGGGGAACGGGGAGAGGGAAGAGGAAAAATGGTATGGAGAGAGGATTACTTGGAGAAGTGGAGGTTAAGAAGAAGTGCCATGTGGGGGTGAGGAGTGGAGCGTGGGCGGGGTTGGGTGCGGGAGGAAATTTCCGGAGAAAAGTGGATGAGAGATAATTGGAACGAGGGGTGCAGGGAGCGAGGGGTTTGAGAGGCGGAAGATGGTGGTCGGCTTGGGGGGTTGGAGTGGTGGGTTGGATGGGCGATGTAGGGGGGGGGGTGGGAGTGCGCCAGGGGACCAGAGCAGGTCAGTCAACCGATAAACGTGGAGGAGCGAGGCTTGACGAGGCAAACCCCCAAGGGACCAAGAAGCGGGAGGAGTTTCGGGAGAGGGAGGGAGGGGGAGGAAAGTGGAGGGGGATGGGAGGAGGATTGGTGGGAAGGCGGTTGAAACGGCGAGGGGCTTAGGGGGTACAGGACTCGACTAATAACACGGACGCAGCAGGAATTTTTTTTCAAAAACACACGCAATTACCTCACTCCTCTGAAACACTGAGGTGTCGATGTGATATTAATATTTCTCGTACACATTTCTAAAAATGAACATTTTCGTAGAAGGCCTACTTACTTTATTTTTCACCCTGCCCTAGAATCGAAACGGCGTCGTTTTTAACAAAAGGATTTTTAATGTATATTACCAAATGAGGACATTAACACACTTAAATTTGCAAATGCTAAACTGATGCCGGAGTGAACATCTACCACTCCAGGAATAGTTACAATTGGTCTAGTCCTTCAAGAAACTAAATGCAACAAATTCAGAAGAACATGCAATTTTGTTTTCAAGTGAACTACATTTCGCTTATATGAATTTGACAAAATGTTTGCATTTAATTAGATTCAAATTTTCTGGTAATCCCTTGCTATTACTAACAGGTTGACTTAAAAGTAGAGCTTTAATGGCTGAAATACTATAGTTTAAACAAAGTCAATCGTTATGCTAGACATTTCAATTACAGTCGCGCATTGAAGTAAGATGCATCATTCGCATGATGAGATTAAATGTTAGTCAGAGGATTTGAAAAACACATCCGTATTACTCAAGAGTAGAGCGCAAACTGTGGCAAAGGCGTGTGTGTGGTGTAGGGCACAAGCCTACTATGTGCAACTATCAATTCAGACAAATATTGGAAAATATATATTAGCACATTTATAAAACCGCTCGTAAACATACACACATACCTATATACATCATGCAATAATTGAATATATCATTTCATGCTTGTCTTTAACTATTTTATTCGGGCGCTACGACTCGATTTTGTTACGACTGTGCACCGTGCAAGTGAAGAACAAACTCGATCCAGTTGGTTATTCTCTCATTTAATATCGGTGGTCGAATCTACCAACAGAATGTGAAGCATTGAGTAATTCCCTTTGAGTCACAAGAAAACTCACAGGTGCCCTGTACATTTATAAACACTCGGTTTCGATAAACGGATGTGGGGGAAAAGTAATCCGATAGCTGAAGAGAGGTGGTATTTCTCTTTATTTAAGCCACATTTGCAATACGTACGTCGCAAGTATTTGGTATCCTTGGGAGATATCGTTGATGAAGGAATTATATGAAGTTTAGAGAAAACTCGCCAGAGTCGTTGGAATTTGTTAAGATAAGAGGATGAGAATGACAGGCCTTTTAGAGGAATTAAACTGGGAGATGCTTGAGACGCGAAGAGAACAAGCGCGACTTAAAACTTTTAGTATGGTTCTGAACATACGAGTTTGAAAATGACACAAAGGGGATTATAATGGCCCCACACAATTAGTGCAGGTTAGACTATAAAGAAAAGAAGGGAGATATACTCAAAAAAATATAAATATTCGTTCTTTCCTCGGAATTATTAAAGTGATAAATCGATTTCACAATAGAAAAAGTAGAGAAAATGGAGTTACAAGCGAGGACAAGATTAAACACTGAGTAGACATCTGGTACATTCGTAGGTCCATCTGTTTGTGTATGTTAGTTATTAACATACGTAATTTCATGTGTGTGTTCGTTAAATGGGTTTTTCATGAATATATTCATCTACGTAGGTGTGCACCGGCATGTTTTCGTTTGTTTTGTATGTGGTTTCATTCTATTTTACGGGTTTACAGTCTATTTTCCTTTCATTATTGCGTATTGAGTATTGCATAGATGTATCGTAGAAGTGTAAGCATTGTCCGCTTTCTTCAATCTTACTTTTCAATATTGTAAATTTGAAAACTTTTCGTTAATGTTTTGCAAAAAGAAAATCGAAAACAAATAGTTTGCTGATACATCATATTTGTTACCATAAATAATATATTTCAATCATAAGGCATTTGTGTAATGTTTTTCACTGCTTTCATATTTGCATAACTTGATACCCGCCAATTACTTCGGGAATCCGATATTTGTTTTATAAGCGAAGGAAACTGGTTACCGTGCGTAAAAAGTAATGAATTACGACAAGTTCGCCAAACACAAAACTAATCAATGATGTATACAAAACCGATTTGCATCAGTTAGGTCAAATAATGAAAATACATATATTATCAGGGTTTACCCTATTAGTCCTGGAAACATGAACAATTGCAGAAAATATTATATTGCAAAATGCTATAGCTATAGAATTATATTTTTAGCTCGCATGTTATTTCATTCATCTACCTTCAATTGGATGGATTTTAATATCATTGGATTTTCTAAACAATAATCAAATGCATAAATTGTGCTCAAGGCATTTCTTTTTAGTGAATCACTACTATATAGCATTTTTATTGGAACTTCTGCACTACATAATTACTGAGATCTATAAATGATCAAATAAAGTAAATAATTAAGTATAAAACTAAGGAGAGTGGTCCTACCTTAATTATACATAACTCCGTGCGCTGTCTAGCCATACCAAAGCATCTTATCCAATATCAATTTTGACAGAATTTAAAAGTAAAAATGTCGAATAGAATGGTTTGAAGCGTCACTTTGTGGAAGCGATTCATATAGGAAAAGAAAATGCTTTCTTCTATAATATATATATATATATATATATATATATATATATATATATATATATATATATATATATATATACACCTATACATACATAACACATGTGGAAGAAAAAAGTATTTTCTTTTCCGAGCAAAAATGTTCACAACATACCGAAAAAATCCTTCCTTAAGAATTTGCAATAAGTCACGTTTCTCTACACTTTGTTTGCACTCCACCAGAAGTATTACATTCGGGGGGTGAAATAAAATCAACGAGCGCGATGTAGGGCATACTAATAAGACGTACACGACCCTGTTCTTGGAATATATAGTGGAGCGGGAGAAAAGGGGGCCACAAACTACGGCACCAGGGTTTGGAAGAATCGAAATTCACGGAAGTAGAAGAAGTGGAGAAGTAGAAAAAGAAAAGGTAGGCAGAGCTATGAACTAAGATTTATAAGGCTTGAACGTGAGAAAATAAATCACTAAAATAACAACAGATTTAATTTCACTCGAATTAGGAATTTCATAGCAAATCCTACCTAATTACCTCTCGTAATATTTCGTTTAAGTTTAATGCAAATCAAGCACATTTCTACGGAAATTGGCCGACCTCTAAATTTTCTATTCTCTTTTCCGTTAATGACGAATAACGAGTTTTCTGTTTGCAACGTTCCTTGGCATATTTTCCACTATAATAATTTTTTTTTAAGGTAATCTACCGGTTAAGGTAGGTTTTTGGATGGACACAACTACCAAACAAATACTTTATTACTCCTGACAAAACACAATATCCATCATCCTACTCTATATCAGGTCCCTCTTCATCTCTGAGTACTTTCTTCCTCCCTTCATCCCGTCCAACATCCCTATCCTGTTCCTTCCCTTTCCTCTTTTGCCCAACATTCTACCCTCTATCACAGTCTTCAACATCCCACTGCGGGTCAACACCCCCTTCATCCACTTTTCCTGCCTCCAGAGGATTGCTCCCAACAAACCTTCTCTTCGCCCACCATACCAAGTAATAACTATAATAATTATATAAATAAAATGTTTATACTCCTAATTAAATTTTCCACCCTAGTGAACTAATGAGACAACATTTAATTCGTGTGAGGGTCTATAATTTAATTGGCGTGTCTGAATTCCTCTCTCTCCGGATCACCAGAATGCAAAATCTGCATTGGAAAACTAGGAAAAATTAAATTATTAAATTTCCCAAAACGATAATACAAATGCATCATAACTGTAAGCTGTCATAAAAATAAAATGTGTTGAAAAGTGCAATGTACAAAAAATTCCAATAACGAATAATTAGATCCGTTTCCTTGACATATGAAAGCATATAGTATATTTTTTAATGTATTTCTATGAAAAGTCAAGTCAGTTGGAATACAAAAAATATTAAAATGTATAAACTAATAGGTTGAAAATCATAATAAGTTATGCCGAACTTTTTCCGCGTTAAACGAAAAAGAACCAAAAGACTGTAAAAAGAGGGTGGAATTATTTGAACGCACTCCGATAAAAAACCCTTTCCCCATTGTTTCTACTTCAAGAAGAATCCAAACATACAGTAAGCTATGAAAACCGATGCGCTCGGCAAGAGACAGTTTACAATTAAGCCAACAAATATTTTAATGCTGGACGGGCGAGGAAATTTTGCAGTTCGACGTGGAAATGAAGGGTGAACCTGAGAGAAGGACTTGGAAGGAGAAAATGCGAGGGCGGAGAGCACCAAGAATTATCGCCAGGGGTCCGTGTAAATTAACACACAAAAGGGACGTCGACGTACTATCCGCCAAAAGGAAATTACCATTTGCGATGTAGTTTGGCGTCTGTTCCTTTCATTGTTTCTGGAATCTATTAAAAGAGAATTTTGTAAACCGCTTCAGGAATAAGAATTGCCACATTTGAATCTAAATGTTCATTACGAAAAATATTTTAACGACATTACTTCTTATTATTTTTTTATGATGGCTTAATGATCTAACTTTTTCTACTTCCACTCGCCTTGCAAACCACTTGTGTCTCGCAGGTGGCGATTCAATACCAGACATGCAATATTAAAACTTAACTTTTACGCAGTCGTTAGTTACCATGAATATGTGAAATTTACAATCGAAACAATTTCAACTACAAGTATTACAGCAATGAGCGTAAATTACTTCACTACCCATGTAAAATAAGTTGTTATTAAAAAGAAGAACAATAATGTAAAGGTTACATAATATAACAACAATGACAATACAATTACTGACAAGGTTGAGAGTCACAGTTAAAGTGTTTAGCAGCACTCATCTTTGCATTAGATTTTGCGTACACATGAAAATTTTGTTACTTGATATAATCTTGTTGGAATGATTCGCGTGTAAGCAAGAAACATACTAGGTTAACCTGTGACCTTTTAGCACTTTCATTTCTTGGTACGCAAAGAAGGCTATTACAAATAAATAATATTTTGAAATGTTTAAAATACTGCGATTTATACTAATAGTATGATTTTTTGGAGATTGTAATATTATTATAATTTTTTTTTGGTTTGGAAAGGTGATAATTTGAGTAAATTGTCGGTCATGAAACGTAATTAGCTGAGAAAAATAGGTATAAAGGAGACGTAGAAACATAGTCCAGTTAGGTCAGTTCTATGTAATCGGAAATTGGGTAAGTGTTACTAAATCAAGATAGCTCTTTTTCCATTATTAATCAAAGTTTAAATTCATCTTATTTGTACTGCAACGAGTTTAAAAATTATACTTTTTTTTAACCTTTCAAAAATATAATTGTAGAAAAATCCTATACCTCTAGTGAAGACAGATATATGTAGTGACATATAACAGTCAGCATGCTCGAAGTTAATTAATAAGAAAATGACTGTGCAAAGTTGTAGAACCTAGTCTTGCATAGTTGATCAAAGTTTTCACAGACGTAATTAAAGGAAATACATCATCATGCAGATGGGAATTCGAGTGAGCGTCCAGGAAAAATAGCGGAAACACTACTTTTGTCGAAGCGTGAGCGAGTCGAAAACAAAATACCTTCACTGGCATTAAGATTTAGGCGTGCGGGATAAAAATCCAACCCCGAGGTGCATTGTTGCAGCGGACAGTTTAAAAGAAAAGGAAACGGAAGTCCAAGGAGGGAGGGAGGGCGGGGCGAGAATGTAGATAAAAGGGGGAGCAAAACTTTTGGAGCAGGGGGAGGAAAATCGTTTTAATGGGAATGACTCGGCAGGAAGATGGACATCGTGAGATAGATTAAAGGGGTCAGGGTCTTCACCCTCCACCTCCTCTCCGCCGTCATAGACCCGTGATTCGGGGTTCCTAGAATAATCTCCTACACCTCTCACGGGCAACCTCCTCGCCGTTAATAACGAGAAGAAGAAGAAAAAAATAAAAAAATAGGAGATGGACAGAAAATATCTTCCCACTGCGCTTTTGAATGAAAATCTTTTGTTTCCCCTTTTTTTCTCCCTCCTTCCCTATCCCCTCGATGCATTCCGTTTCCGTCTGCCAACCAAACTCGATTCTTTCCCTCCCTCACCCTCCAACCTCCTCCTCCCCTTGTCACGAATTACGGTGTCCCGGAACGTCCGTTCGTTCCCCCTTACTTTATTTTTCCGAACCATGGGACCGTTGTGGGCAGGTGCAGCAGAGGATTCCGCCCCAATCTGGACATGAG
Source organism: Hetaerina americana (assembly GCF_022747635.1). NCBI lineage: Eukaryota > Metazoa > Arthropoda > Insecta > Odonata > Calopterygidae > Hetaerina > Hetaerina americana. Next base: position 9,409,113 of record NW_027286625.1, read on the forward strand.
CACACGCAATGGGGGTTTTCTCATCAGGTGGGAGTGGGGGTGTCTACGGCTAGAGAGACGTACGTGAATGGGACTCCGTTTATCATTTCGGACGATCGGTGCATGGAAACGATTTGGTCGGGTCCTGAGCGTAGCGCTGTTCTCCGGGGGGGGTGAGAGAGGGTGGGGAGGGAGGGATAGGACTGATGAAAAAAATTTCAATAGCAAAAGAGAGGGTAGAAAGTGTACCGCAACGGGGGGCTAGGTGGGGAAGGTTTTTTTTCCCTAATGCGTTTTAATTTTTGGGTAATTTGGATTGTAATCGTGTTTTTTTCCAACTCCTCTCCCACAACCACCTCCGGTCGTTTAATGGTCCCGTGAGCGCACGAATGATCATGCCGGATGAGGCAATTAGAAGGGAGGTTACCTTTCCCACGAGAGACTGTAGTATGCAGTTACTTCACGCTCAGCAATGACCAAGGCGAGAACTAAGGATATTTACTTTTTTTTATTTTTAACGTAACTATGGGTCTCCAATCAAGTGGTAATCGGGTAATTTTCCGTGAGAAAATGGACAAATATATTCGCCGTCTATTTGTTTAAAAACGAGGCATGTGTGTGTGTTTTTCATCGCATGGTAATCGGTAAAAATAAAAGTATTTCTTCTCGCCTATTGGAAACCTTCATCGTGATCCTTTGTCTTCTCTCTCTCCTTTCGTCTCGATGAAGTCTGAAAAAGCAGCGGAAAATAAACGTCGGTTTACCGAATAACGATTGGATTCATCAGCCAAACAATAGCCTTTTTCAGCTGCTAGGGTATTTACAGGAAATTTAAAGTATTACATACACAATCAGTCTCTTTTAACGCATAAACATGAGTCCGGTAAGCAAACTATGGTGACGAGAGGTAATTTGGCGATATCTGCTAAAAAATGAAGGAGCAATCATCCCAAAATATTCGAAAGGAAAATGTATATTTGAAGTTTTCACCGATGATAAACACGACCCATCGGCCAATTTATCAAATACCTTCGTAATTCACAGAATATGGATGAGAAAATATGAAATCTCAAAAAATAATTGAACATTTCTGCATAAAAATATAAGAAACTGAAGGTTTATTTGCTGTACCTACATCGCTGTGAGCATCAACTGCTTCATTTTCAAACAATATTGAAATAAATCATTACCATGAGCATGTTGCGCTCAAATTAAAAGGTTAAATTATCTTTCATGAAAAACCACACAAATAACCGCAGAAAAAAATGCAGGGAAGCAAAAATAAAATGTAACTTTAGAAAAACGGCAAGGATTTCACCAATTTTGAATCAGTGCAGACCTCAAAATTAGGTTGCATTGTATTTCATCAGAATTAATACTGCGTGCATAACAAAGATGACGTCTTTAAAAAATTTTAAAGATTACTGTTGAAAAGTTACTGAAAACTTCCTTAAATGTATTGAAACCTCTTTTCAATAATTTAAAAGAGTCTTTTGCAGTTTGATAGTTCCTAATCCCTTCACGGAATGTAAAATACGGGCTCTACTTTTCTTCTTCCCAATTTTCCATTGTTCTCCCATCTGAAACGGCCTTCAACATCTCATTACTTCATAGCGCTCCTTCCATCAACTGCTTGAGACCAATTAGAATTTAATCCACACTACATCTCTCTTCCGAGGTAACAAAGCACCAGTTAGGCTTTCTTTCACTTGAGCTATGTAGATTCACATGTAGAGATTCATTTGCACTCTGCGTAACATTATAAAAACTAAAATACTTGCAATTAATTCTCATATTTTTTAAAACACTATTATATGCAAAATAGAAATGTATGGATCAATAACGGCTAATTTGATTTTCCTCACAGCATTTAATCGCTTTAAATAGCTTAATAATATATTAACGGAAGTATGTATATGCCTTATTAGGTAATCTATTCCATCGATACACCGACAATAGCGATAGTAAAATATTTATTTTTTTATCCCATTGCCCTCTTTGCTCACTAAAGCATTTCTGGGTAATGGGCGAATAAAGACGTCAAATTGACGTCATGACTTTTTTGGGGAAAAATTTGCTGCGGTGAATACAAAATTGGCATGCTGGACCGCAAAAAAATTGCCATGGGCAGCAAGCCATGACGCTCTCGAACTCCCTCGTTCAATTCAATTTCAATATTATCTCGCCGCGCAATCGTAAGGATTCGGCCCTTTAATGCAAAAATAAGAAAGGGAAAAAATTCGCGAGAGAAATTTCTCCGCAAAATTTTTCGAAAAGATCACATCGCCCCGAGGGTAGAGGGGGAAAAGCAAAAAAAAAAGAAGCTGAGCATGCGTCCGCCGAAAATGAACATTCTTCCGCGTGTGAGAGCTCATGACCAGTTTTTTTATTGTGGGACGTACCGATAAAAAAATATATGATTTCGAACTCTAAAATTTTATGGACGTCGGGATAGCAATGCCCGCGGTTTCCCAAAACAGATGAGATACGACGTCGCGTTAATCCTACTCTCTCACCCCTCTCCCCGCCGGCTCTCTCCATATCTCTTGCCTTCTCCGAAGAGACTAGGGAAAAAAATTGAGAGAAATAATAATAAATAAACACGAAACGGTCGTCTCACTCCATAAAATTGAGATACAATCGAAAATTACCGGAGAACAATCGGCGGGAGGGTTTCGAGGGGGGCGAAGGGAAAAATATAGCTGTGCTTTTACGCACCGATACGTCGTCATACACCGACAACCGTCCCCACCACCCTCACACTACGGAACGGACTGAGACAGGAGTCGGGAGGCGAAAAACGAGCACACATTGACTTATTACGTTAATCCGAAGCCGCTCAAAAATTGTCTGTTATTTATTGGTAGAGGGAGGAGGAGATATTTATCGCTGCATCAACCATAAACCCTTTCCACGTCGAAAACCCTTCGAAACGCGCGTGCGGGCACCGGAGTTTTAGGGGACAAAACGATATCCGTTCAAAAGACACACATGCACACACACTTGCGTGGCATCTTGTAACCCGGAGAAAGCGGCAAATCTCATTTACCCTCCCCCCCTCGTACAGGGATGACGCGTCATGATACCGCATCCGATGCGTACGAAATACAACTCCCCCGGGGTGATTCCGAGGGAAGGGAAATTGGAGGAGGAGGGATGGGGGCAGTGGGAAAACACCACCGGGCACGAGGAAGTTATGCGAACCGAAAATTATGTCCCATGTAACTCTTAATCACCCGGGGCTATATCCTCGTTAGGAGGGCCGGGTCCTGTTCACCATTGGGATTGGGTGTTGTGCGCACGGAAGGGCAAAATGCTCAGCGATGGAGGTTCTAGAGAATACGGACTCGGCGGTGGGATGGGAAAGAAAGTGTGGAGGTCATCGTGGACGTGGGGCGGGGAGTGGAGGGGGGGGGGGTTTGATCCTTTCCATTGCGTATGAACCTACACCTACGTACTTTAAAAAGAAAATTTAACAACCCAAAGCGAACCCTTTTTCAGATCCGAGAGAAAACAACCCTTCTTTTCTCATTCCACTTCTTTAAAGCCTCCTCATCCTCCTCCAATTCCGAAACCATCCAGTCCAGTCTCGTAAAACACGGTCCGGGGTGTGAGGACCGGTAAAGGTGAGATTATTATTAAGAGTGGCGGGATAGAAATATGGGGTGAAATTGGGAAAGGGCGGTGAGAGATTAGAGGGAAGTGGGAGGAGATGGTTGGAACGTAAAGGGATACGAGGGAATGTGAATGATGTGAGGCCTTTTACACGGCGATTGTGAGCAACTCTTCATTTCTCTGACCGAGGTCGAATAATTCCATTGACTATAAAAAAATATGCCCAACGACAGTAAGTTTTCAAATGTTGCAGAGAAAAAATCCCCAGCTTTTTTTACTTTAACGTCAAATTGATGGTGGCATTTAACCCAAACATTTCAATTTCAAATTTTTAAATAACCCAAATTTTCAAATTTAAACCCAATTTTTTTTTGTTTTACAAAATCAAATGAACCCTCCCTAGCCAAAGTTCCATCAACTCAGACAATGTCGTTCCTAACCGTAAGTTTTATTCCGAATTTTTGCTTTCCCAAACACATGTAAAATTCCTGCAGCAGAAAAAAAGAGGGAATACATAGAAGAACTGTATAGTAAATGCATTAGACCGGCAAGTTTCCACATAGAAATATCATACAAGGATAGCTCGGAAAAGGCCATTCTGAATTAGGAGATATAACGAGGATTAAGGAAATTTAAACCACATAAGTTCGTGGGGCGGGCAACATTCCCGAGATACTACTTTAAGGTTTAGGAGAACGTGGTAGCAAGAATTTTTATGAATTAATTTTTAGCGTTTATGAGGGGGGAACTTGACCGAAGGACTTCGTCAGATTACTGTTAGTTCCTTTAGCAAAAAAGAGAAAAGGCAGCCATACATTAGTAAATACTTTGAAAAAATAAGTTTTATTTCACACGCAACTAAGTTGGTACTTAATGCATATCGTCAATTAAATGATGGAGAGCAGTGCAAACGATTAATTAGTATATTATTATCAAATTTTAGGAGTTAGGAAGTGGAGCATGATGCCATAGCTGTAAGGAGGTAATTCAGCGACTGGAACATTGAGTACAATCTGGATTTAGTAGTTCGTTTCGCAGATTTTGAGAAGGCGTTCGATAGAGTTAAATAGGTGGAATTAATGAATGTATTACAGATATGAATGGACCGGAGGGATAGAGAATGGAGAATCGGAATGGACAGTGCTGGGGAGAGGAGTAACACAGGGGTGTCAATTACCATCCGTGCTTTTAAACATATTTGCAGAGGAAAATGAGGCATGGGAAAAACTGAGAGGATAGGAATTAAAGTTGTTGGACAATTCATAAAATCAGTTAGGCTTGGGGATTACCAAGATTTATTAAGCCAGTCATCCAAGAAGTTACAAGCATTGGTGAGCGCATTGGAAAGTCAGTGCGACAGTTTTGAGGTGAGAATAAATGTTAAGAAAAGAAAGGTTTTGCGATTTTCCAGAAAGAGAAAAGCTAACTTAAATATTAAAAATAGAAGTATATCAAATCGGGTTGAATAGTTTCCCTATCTAGGAAATATCTGTACGAAGTTTATTAAAGTAGGTGGAACATCGATAGAAGAATTGCGTTACGTAAAGAAATATTTAAATAAAAAAGGATGAGGGAGTTGATGACTCGGACGTCGATTAAGGATGATACGAAAATATTGGTGATCGTGTTTAGCGTGGTTTTGTACGACGCGGAAACTGGACCACTGATCAAGTGGATTGGCGTAGATTGAAGGCTTGTGAGATGCAGGATCAGAGGTAGACGAAAAAAGTAAAATGGACACGAAAGAAAAAAAATGAAAAGGTACCAGGCAGAGAATTGTTGGGAAAAATCCAAAGGAGAAAGGAAAAGTGGATGCAGAGCTTTTCGGTAGGCGATGGAAGACTGAATAGGGAAAATGGATTTGCAAGTTGAACGGAATGAAGGGCGCTAGAATGTATACAGAATTTAATAAGAGTTTAATGTAGGGTAGGCTGTCACGTTGTGACTACTTAGACAAAATAAAGAAATGTCGCGAAAAAGTTAATTCGGTGTTCATACAAAAACTTAGCTTAATTGTAAGAATACCAAATATTAATATAATATTAATGATACTTAAAATAAAATAGGACCAATTTTCTGAAGCAAAAGTGCATATATTAATCCTTTTTCTAGATGACCCCGTGCAACTATTAAGCTACATACACCTACCTCAACTTTAGCCAGAAACTAACTACCCTTGGCCGGAAGGCATCCTTTTTGCCTCGGGTCGCACCACAGATCTCTGAGGTTATCAGAGATAGTAGTCCCTGATTACAGATTCGTGAGTTATGGCTTGAGTGTGTATTGATAAGGTCAGACCACAAACCCGCCTCATATTGATGGATATGTACACCGAATCGGAGGCCCCCTCCTTTTTGGACACAAGGGAAGCATTCAAGGAATTACATTTTTCATCTACATCTACATGGTACCCTGCTAGTTAGATAATTTCACATCCGATGAGTAACACTAAAACGTATTTTTGCTGCGATGTTAGGTACCAATAAATAATCAAAATATTTCCAACTATGGCGTTTATGTTAACTACAGCAGCATGAAATTCAGTATTAAAGGGTTAAGTGATACTCTCCACATGCGAGGCAAGCTGCTAGCAAAAAAGAACAATAAAATAATAGTTAAAAAGACTAATTATTAAATTCTAAACTACTTAGGATTTTAAAAACAATTTCACCCCTAGCGCGGTTCGGTGGAGTTATTCTGACCCCTCGCTGTCCGTGGGAAAAATGACACCTTAAATCTATAGTTTCTATACTTGATTTTACTTATCATATTGAGTGCTCTCTTCACCCTTATTATTATGCTAATAGTACATCTTAAATATCATCGCTGAAGAGACACATTATATCAACCACTTGTCCACGGGAATATTCCAAATTTCGTAAAATAATTGCTTAAGCAGAACCCTTAACTTAGAAATACAATTATCAATAGGAATATTCAATAGTCAATAGGAATATTTATAATGCTATTTGTAAAAGGTAAGCTATTTGTATAAGCTATTTGTGTAAGCTATTTGTGTAAATTTGTGTAAGCTATTTGTAAATTTGTAAAATTCGAAAAAAGTAAATTTATCATTAATGTTATGAGATTGCGGGAAGCTAATGACTTGAGAAAGTCATTAGCTTCCCGCTGAAGTCCCGCTTCCCGAATGAAAAGAGAAGAAATAATGGGGTCGAAGGTGGACATTCGGAACTTTGGTCGGATTGAGAGGAAGTAAGTAGCAAGTATGAGACGCAGAATATGGAAAGAGATTAGGGCGAAAGATATTGTTCAATTCAAAAGTCAAAATTTATAGACGATGGACAATAGTTTTCAGGGACCATAAAAATATCTACCCTCTACCCGAGATTCGTCTTCATTAAAGCATTCATTATATTCGATCACACGCCATTGGCATGATTTAATCGCATTAACAAAAACTCCGGAGGCAGGGCAAAAAAGGATACGTTGTCACGATGGGAAGAGTGCGGGCGGGGGGGGGGAGATGAAACGACCCGGAGAGCATTGGATGAGCAAATGGTACACAAATAAGTGACAGCATAGACACCGAGAGGAAAGCGGAGTGGAGGATGAACCAACAACAACTACACACTCAGAGGCGCCGGCAAATAAATTGGATAATCCTGTTTGGTTTGTTTGACGCCTAATCTCTCTTTCTCTCTCTCCAAAACCCTGCGATCCTGTGGAAGAAAATTTCCCTCCGCCCTTAATAGACCGCGGAAGGATCAAACGCTAAAGGGTATGAACCTAAAGATTCAGGATTCTCATTTGCAAAACTGATCAAATTATACTGAGCGTATATCATCAAATCTGGCCCAGCGGAATCTATGGAAGATTAAAAAGAAATAGTTTTGAATAACTTCTCAGAGGCCCCATCCTTCCTCCTCATTTTTTTTCCACGGAGCCAAGCTCTTAAAAGCTCCATCGAAATCGCCTTACTCCCTTTTGAATGCACATCCGTGCACGTACCCAAGCGTGCGATCTAATTATTTCAGGGGGATGTTCGAGAAGATTCTCTTCTTGTGTCAAAGAAGTCCAAGACAAAGATATTTTTACGCATTCATGATGTTTTTAATCCGAACCCTTTCCCTCGTAAACTCGCAAGAGTTAATTTTGTCTTAATGAAGAGAAGCTCTTCGAAATAATTAGTTTAGGAGCGAAAAGTTTACTCTTCGGAGCGTCCCGGGCCATGCGATGAATGAGTTATGCAATTAGGCTAGGCGTTTATTGTTTAGGAAGGATTGATCCGTTTTCTTTTAGGCTTGGATAATCACCACCCCAGCTGCTAATTTACGTCACCGAATTGTGCTCTCATGATTCAGGAACATTTTCACAATTACGAACATGCTTTTATCCTTCAGATAATTAAGGATTTTGTGAAAGAGTTTCAATTTAATAAAAACATTTTCATTCAGTTTCGAAAGTCCTATGGGAGCCCATTACCTTTGATTAAATGGGCATATAATTTAGAGCGACACGTACGATATTCCCTCCTCCAAATTCTTATATTCTAGATGGAAAGCAGGCCCATAATAATTTTTGAGAGAGTGAATATTTTTAAAAATTTTGCTTAATTTTTGCAATGATCATAAAAGATGAGCATTAAAAAACAAGTCCAAACACTGATTTATTTTAATAATTTTTCCTCAACGGATGGAATAAAATATACATGGAATATATAGCGAAATAATAAATAATTAATCAGTGAGGTCATTACTTCGTCAAAATTAGTCTAAAATAACGTCTCACTCTCATGGATTTACTATATGAAAAAAAATCACAGAAATCAATCCAACGATTGGTTTAATAAGTGATGATATAATTCCCCAAATGCAAAGCCCAACGGCTTGGGAAATTCGCATACCAGGGTAGGGGCCAGGTCATTTCCTCATGCCGCCTCCGTTTTCCCAGGGAAAATAGGCACGCGAAAAATCACACTCCCCGGGTGCCCAAAGTCGTCACCCAGAATTGAACCCGCGCCCTCCAATCAGTTGCCCAACGCTCTGCCCACTGACCTACCACGTTTTCCTTACAATATGAGACAAACTTTAAAAACTACGATTGTAAAATAGTAATGATGGCTTCGAAATTTAACCTAAAACAAATAAGTATTGTCAATTATTAATAATACTATTTTAATGTGAGTGATATAAATTGTGCTGCGAAATAAAATAATAAGAAATAAAGTAATTAGCCTCGTATATAATTCTGACGAGGGTATTAGGGAACTAGTCTTTTACAATTAATACGCTCTTATGATTTATTATTAATGGTATTTAGATTGTCAAACGTTCAAGCAAGGTTAGGAATAGACAAATTTAATAAAAAGAGTAATTAGGTAGATTCTTTAGAGAAATGATAAACCAAGTGCGTACTTATTGGTCTTAACTCAACTGGGCGTGATCGAGTAAAGCTTTGAATTTAAATATTTAAATACAAATTATAGAAGGAAGTTTTCACGCTTGAATTTTTTCATTATGTATCGTGCAAAGGAAGAATAATAGGTACTTGAATCTGCAAAATCCTACAATGTATTCTATATTAATAAGTATACATTTACTTTTCCATAGTATTTCCATGTAGATCACTATTAACACAATCAGCTCCAAATTAGCTAGTTACAATGAATCCGGATGCTGTGCTGGACCAAAATTCACGGCTCCTCATCACAAAATTGTCTATTCCAGAACGATTCATACGAAAATTAACTTCTAGAATGTGTATGCGTAAACTAAATGGGAATAAAAGCCATTCAAAAGTCACAAACTACATTCGCAATAATGGATTTCCCGAGTGAATTTAAATAGATTGTGGGGATTTTTTTTTTTTTTAACGAGAAGGATTCCGAACATCCAATATTTGTGAATCGGGAAACTGTTCGATTCAAAATAACCCTGAGGAAGAGATACAGTGATTACCGTGCTGCATGAATGAAAGAAAAATGACAGAGAGGAAAACATTAGACGAGACTTTTCATTACTAGAGGCACGAGGAAAGCACCTACGGGCATCAATTTTCTTTACCCCTATTAAATGCCGGAGTTTGTGAATGAATCGGGGTTTTTTCTCCCTCCCACCTCCCTTCTTCCTCAATGCACCCTTCCAATTTCTCTCCCACTTCACCCCCGGTCATCATGCATTTCCACTCCATTTTCCTACAGGTAGGTGGGCGGGACGGGAGTATATATAACAATCCCTTCTTCCCACCCAGCCCCACTATCTTCTTAGTCGTCCCTTCTTTCACTCGCGGTAATCCGTGTTGGACTCTCCCGTCCCCTCCCCTTCCCCATTCGAGTGCCAAGAGTCACGCGAAGGGCATGGGAGGACAAAGAGGAGAGAGGAAGGGCATGTCTCCGACCCCCCTCACCCCCGTGAGGCCCCACCACCCCCGTGGAATTGAGGGGAAAAAAAGAGGTGATCGAGAGGGAAGGGTGGTAGAAGGGAGGGACTGGGACGGGTGCAGAAGAAGCGCGAGAGACAAAATGAAGAGTTTACCGAATCCCGGCCGTCGGAATTAAGAGGGATCGAGACCGCATGACATCCGCAATCATCTACATGCACGGAGAACATGCTGGCCTCCCATCCGGATGGAAAATACCTCTTTGATTGATGATTTAAACAAAATCAAATTGTATCTAATTTGAAAAGTCGAGTTAGGTATGCACCTCGTCGACTGAGATGCTGCAGACAGAAAATGATTGCTATGATGGATGTTAAAATTGTTCATTAGGCTCAAGCTCAATTAATATTTCTCTTGGCACAAAATTCAAGTCCTTTCAATACATGATATCTGTAGCTTTAACGGCGTCAGTAAAAAGTGAACTTACATAATAAAATGGTCCGACAGGGTCCGCATAATAAGTAACGGGACTGGTTCCAAAAATCAAAATTTATTGCAGTTATCAGTAACATTGCTTAATAATATTCAAAATATATTCCTCCTGCATCGATACACTGAGTTCGGCGAGTCTACCACTCGTCAAAAGCCCGCTGGAAGTCGATTTCCGGAATATTGTTGAGAGCCTTCATCGTCGTCGCTTGAACCGCCTCGATTGAGTTGAACCAATATCCATTGAGCTCCCTTTTTATTAGCGGAAACAAGAAAAAATCAGGTGGAGCCAGGTCGGGGCTGCATGGGGGGGGGGGGGAGGCAACGTTGCTCGACGATGCGCTCCATGCTGGCGTGACGACACCACAAACAATCACACGTCACAAAAAGCCACCTCCTGTCTCAACACATGGCCGGAGGAGACTGAACTAAAGTGCGCCTGAGTGGTGGGGGACCCCTCTACCGAGCCGACCGGTCGGACCCCCATCCACCGGTCCGTTGAGGCTACGGCGAACCAGGAGCGATACTTATTGTACAGACCCTGTAGCACAGTTTCGACTATTGGATTGATGCCTTTTGAAATGTCATGAATCAAAATCATTCTTGCCGCGTTTGTACTCTAGAATCGTAATTTTTGTTTGCAAATTTCAACTCCTTGTGTATAAAAAATTTTTAAAATTGGAAAGTTATCGACTTTTGTCGAGGTAAGTTGATATATTATACACATATATAGCCACACATTCTCATATATTATTCCTTCGCCATGCGTTCCAACACTTTATCTGCGGTCTGAAATGAAAGTTTCAAGAGATTCTTTGAGGCGTTCCCAACACCTATTATCGCATTGATGAAAGTTATAAAAGCGACTCGGCTGACACTCACCATAAAACTTCGGGTTCCTCCCAGAGACGGCACGCCCAGGATTCCGCGGTAAGCGTTTACACAAATAACTTTTTCCACGTTTCGGTGTGAAGGAAATTAATCGAAAGGTCCCTCCATCGTTGAAGCGAAATTTCTCGCTCCATTTATTCCTCCTGGAGGCACTAACTGGGAGGGATTTCGTAGGATTTCCTCTAGTACGCAGGTAAACCTCGGCATTGTTCCACAGTATTTCATGTTTACTTTACCGTTCGGTGGAACTTGGTTGTGAATTGCTTCATTCCAAAACAGGCCGTGAAAAACATCCGGCAATTTCGAGACTTGCAAAAGGTAGCGCAATCTGACACTATCGAAACAGTTAATATGGCTCCACTTTGAGTAGTTGCTCTTATTCACAATATCATTTGTCTAGTACTTCTTCGGGGTATTTTTTCCGTTAATTTTGTCGTTTCCATCTTTCTTTTCCACATCCATATTTCAAAGGTTTTTAGGAATTCTACGCCTTATACATCTTGCTTTAATGACGAAGTTTCTCCCCCACATAAAATCACGCTTAGCATCAAAGTTTTCGGGAACCTTTACCTAATATCCTCATTCAACGTCCCTGCTATCAACGCTGTCTTCTATACGAAAGCTTCTTTACCCAGATAGTTAGATGAATTGTTCAACCGTCTCTAGTTTTTAGCCTCTAATTTTAAAGTTTAAATTAACATTGATTTTCTCAAAAACCTAAAAACCTTGGTTTTTTTTCATGAATCATCTTTCCTTACCTATCACTCTCATTTTCAAAGGCTCTCAGCAATGATTGTAAACCCTTGGCTGCCTGGTTAACTACAGATTGATCATTGGCAAATTTAACTGATTTAATGAATTCCCAACCTACTTTCACTTCTCCCTCTATCCCTTACCATGTCTACCTTACCATTAGTTTTTAAAATAATATATGATAGGAAATATTGTAGCCCCCTGCCAAGTACTCGACATCCCGACTTCATCCGCTGCTACAGACACCTGAGTAGCATGAGACGTATCGGTTGTGGATTAATCTCCTATCCTTCCAATCTACTCTAGGTAGAAGACCTTTTTTCTTGTACCTGAATATGGTTCTGTGAAGTATGTTACCAATAAACTTGTGAAAAAGAGCAAATTTGTAATTCTCATGAAATTTATCCTGATCGCATTCTGTCCTCCTTTCTATTAATGCCCTCAATAAATAGAAAGGGTGTAGGTGAATGTAGATAAAATCTTTAGTACTTGTGAATTGTCCGTCCGGAATGTGTAGAATGCTAACCGGTAGATCCCGAATTGTATATGTGCCAGCCCTCTATCAATATTTTTATTGTCCTCCTTGTGTAGGCATAGGAATAGCAGCTAACCATGCATTGCTTGTAAATGTATAGACATGTTTCATGAATGGAGTTCGGTCGTTCCCTTTCCACGCGGTTTCGCCCAAGGACGATAACACCTTCGCCAGTGGCTAATACCACAGTCATCCACACCCTAACATTCTTCATTTAGAATTTTGGTTTCTCAAACATCTTCATCAGACTCCCAAATATTCCCATTTCCCACTGTTCTTGAAATGAAATTTCTCATTCTTCACACTTGATTGCAGCATTTCGAATACTTAAGTCAAGGACTTTATCACGTTTTTAAACGATTGAAATTAATGAAAAAAGGAGCCGGTGAATTGCTACCATTCAAGATGATGTGGTGATTTATATGCAAATCAAACTGGTGAGTTACGTAGTCTGAATAGCGCTTGAGGGGAAACAATGAACCAAAATGCATGTTTAAACTGAAGTCGGTGGACACCTCTTCTATCTCATCAAAACATGATTTGCAAGCTCTAAATGACAGAAAGATAGAGCCATTTAGCCCCTAGGAGATTTCGAAACAAATTTCAAATCTATCCTTAGAGACATAAAAGAAACTCTTCACTCTTAACTCTTCCGTTCTTGGGAGAGAGGTAATTTCACTTCATTCTAGTCCAGCATACGCATTTGGATAAATATGAGCTCCAACCAAATGCAAATGAGACCAAGTGTACGTTTACTTTAAGAATATACGATAAGGTTTATTTCAGAAACACATTAATGGTGCAGTTACAGGTATTTTTGTGCAAATACAAAATCAGTAGGTTGATCTTATTTGGCTAAGAAAAATACATACTCATCCCGAAAAGTCGAAGAGTGCGAAAAACTTAATAGTACAGCTTCTGTATTATCATAGTCAAATTTGATTTTTATGTAAATATAATCCCAAAAAAATCATTACTTTAACTCCTCCTTTTAAATTTCTTTTCGCTCCCTCACTCTCTTTCGAAATTATTTCCCACATCAAGGAGAGTTTTCAACACCATTGAATATTTTAAGAGACGTCAAATTGATCGCAAATTTAAAATTTTAGACTCCTACCAGATCCTCTATAAGGCATATTTTTACAATTTTTTACAATTGCAAAAAAAATTCATTGGGGTATCTCAATATCAGGATGAATTTTTACTATCACCGTTCTCATGACTGGCATTAAACCTAGGAATTACTCACATCAATAATAAAATTTTTAAAGTGACTCAAAATTGACGAAATGATGAAAATCCTTTAAGATGCCGCTACAGTAACTTTTAACGGAGTCATCCACTAATATTCATTTCAATGCAACAATTTCCAAGTGTAAAAATCATTCGCCTTGACCGGAATTCGAACCCGGCTCCCTCAATATCCGGTGGAGTGCTTCAGGCAGTTAAGCTATCGAGGCGTCCCTCTGAAAATCTGAAATTTTGGGGGATTTTAAAGGAACAAGATGTCGTGACACATTAGCGGATGACTCCGTTAAAAATTGCTGTTGGGGCATCTCCCGTAGTTTCTTGGACTTTGTCAAAGGTAAACCTGCCTAACTGTTCAAAGTTGGCCTTAACCTCGTGGGCTATGGCGCACTACTACGAATGCCTGTGACATTGTATGCATGGTATTTCATCACAACACCTCATTCCTATAAAGCCCCTGACATTTCAGCTCGATTGCTTAACTGGCTAAAGCACTCGGCCGGACATCGAGGGATCCGGGTGCGAATCCTTGTCAAGGTGAATGATTTTTACAATCTGAAATTTTTGCATCCTTGAGGATAAGAATACTAAAGGAACAGTAGTCTGCGTGAGAGTACTAAGTATTTTTCCGCAACTGCCTTACAAACAGCTGGCACTTAAATATTGCAAAGAAGTTATGTATTCGCTCAAATGGCTCCCCTAATTCTCATGTGAGCGTATTTAAATGAAAAAAAAACATTCTTCTTCTCTATTCAACTTTTCTCACATTCACTCTAAAGATTTAGGTCATACATCTCGGTATCATTCACCCGTTCGCTTCGCTTTCCTCATTCTGGAGTCAAGGGATCAAGGGTTCTCCAAAGGGAGGAGGCTCGTTTTCTCACACCTGCTCCAAGGACGTGGTTTGCAGTCGGAGGAGAAGCAAAGCCGAGCGAGCCCTTCACTCAAGACCTCCCTCCCCCTTCAATAAGGAGAAGCTTTCAACTTTTACGAAAGAACAAAGAGGCGACCCGACGCTTGATTGATGCTCTTCCCAAAGATTTTGATTTTATTCACTCATGTATACGCGGACAACCGCCACACAACCCGTACGCATGGATTATTACTAATTCTGGGGTAGTCTACCGTATAAGGTACGGGATTTGAGAGACACATACTTATCAACGCTATGTTTCAAAGGCTCACCTAACTAGGCAAAACACCTCATCCAGTCCTATGTCTATTCCTTTCCTCCCCCTACCTCTCTGCCTAAAGTTCTCCCATTCATCATAATCTGCGGAATCCTATCGCCAATACTCAAAATGTCCTAAATCTACTTTGCAGCAATAAACCCCCTCATCCACCTAGTAGTTTTCCCTTAGTCCCTTTTGACTTTAATTTTCCAATAATTCACCACACGCATACCTCAAAAGCCACCAAATCAACGCTCTAACCCTCTACCTCAACGACCATGTTTCTGCGTCATACAAAACCAAATCAACTACAAATAAAAAATTACACTTTTCTTTACTTAACTTCGTTATTCCAAGCCCACGTTATCTACCGGCTGCATGCTGCTATGCTGTATATAGGTAATATTTTTGGGGATATCGGATACTAATTTCATCTTTTTCACTCTAAGAAAGCAGCATTCTCATTTGAAAAGAATACATATTACAATTTAGGCATTACAATTATTTTATACCATAAATTCGGTCATTTGACCTACTCATTGTAACCTGAAATCATACAAAATTATTTCAGAACGTTAATATCTAGTAGTCATTATACTAGGCGGGTGTTTCAAAATACAGTTAATGGATACAATAGAAGCAGCCTCAAAAAATCAGTTAGAAGTATCTCGGACTACATGCAGTTGGAAAATCAAGATTTATGTTGCGCTCGTGGTGACGCTGAATAATGAATGGCTTTCATTACTGTGCACGGATACGTTGAACAAATTAATGAGTTGACTCAAGATACATTTTCATGAATTCAAATCTTATTTAACTCTCTCCCGTATGAACTCCCTCCGCGTAAAATCTTTTTGCCTAATGCAATTATTCCCCTTATGTCTCTTGCTTCCAAGTTAGATGTTCTTTCTTAGTTTATGCCCAACAATTTCTATCTTATATTCCCTAAAATTATCTGAATATTTATTTTGATCACACCGATGCTTAGGTTTACATATACACGCATGAAAAATTAATAAATACACGATAGAATCGATAAGAAATTAATGCCAAACGATTGTAGATAAACAATTAAATAAACGTCGGGGAGGGTCTAGAGGAGGGTGGTATGATTGCGTGGTGGGTGGACAGTTCATTTCCCGGCCAAGGTCTCCGGGTTTGATTCAGGGTGAAGCCTCTGGATACCTCCAAGGTTAAACCAAGCTGTGTCATTTTTTCGGGTGGTAGATATTCGTGGGAAATTCCAAGTAAGGAGGGAAAAGGAACAGATCTCTCAATCCCAAAAACCACAGTGCATAATTCAAGGTGAGTTCTTGATGCACGTATCAGATCAGCCTTTGGGTTAATTGCTTTGTTCTTTAGGATAGAGATATTATATGACAAATGAAACCAATTCAGATAGTAAATATTCAGAGACCAGAGACCAGAGATCAGTGGATGGCATCATCATACTATATGCTCAGGCGTTCACGTAATATTTCAGGTATTTAAGCGGAAGGGCAGCGATCCGAATTCAGGAAGTAGATATCATTTAAATACATACACGCAGTACCATGGAAACCACCACTACGGTGCGTGGTAATTGGTTAAATTAAGGCCAGAATTGATCAACGGGAAGACGAAATGATAAACAGTTAAAATATTCAGAGATTCAAAAAATATTCGCAAGAGAACATTGAATATAATTATTTTCATGAGTTTACAAGATGAATCGATCATCAGGAAACGCGGCGTGGGAATTAGGCGTAATCGCTATGGGCATATGAAGGACGCTGAAAGCAATATGGATTACCTAAATTTAGGACACAAATAGGGAAGCTACATTATTTCAATGACTGGATCCAGTATCGAATGATACCGTGATTTTTCAAAGCAAGAATTCTATAAAATCGCTTGATTCTTTATAAAGCTTTATGAACGAAGAAAAGTCGTCTTAAAATAAATTTTAGGATTGGAGCCATATAATTCACGGATAAACGGGAGAGAATGTACCTCATCGGGAAAATAATTAGTATGAGTTTGATGTTGACATTGAGTTAATAATTGCAATCTCCTTAATGAGTTGATAGACAAGACAGCAAGGATAAAACAAAAGAAATATACTTGATAAATGATCTTTTCGCGGATAATTTGGGACCAGAGTAAGCATCAATAAAACACTACTTTGAATAATCACTTACCAGGCAATTTGCCACTTTATTCTAAAATTGACGAATGAGCTCACCGACTCTTACCTCTCCATCAATAGCGATGAAATAATACCGCCTCGTAGACGCTACTATATGAGTGTTTATAGTAAAAGCCGATAAAGAAAAACTACAATCTCATCATTTTTTCTCCTTGATGTTGACAATTCAAGACAATTTCCAAACGTTCTCTTATTTAATGGCTGTGGAATAGAAAGTTGAAATCTGTAACTCTACCCCAACTTTTATAAAGATTTAATTTTATTTTCCGAGTTTCCATCTATTCTTCTGACTTGGTTTCATTCAACCAGTGGTCCTTTACAATTCTTCCATTAAAGAATGAAACATGTTTGATCCACTGCATGGGGTGAATCCATTTTTTAATATCTTTCAAACAACTAAGAGAAAGCAAAAATGATCGTCGGCGAAATAACTTTGATACAAATGGACAAAGTTGAATGGAAGCGAGTGAACACAGAACGGGATGGTAACACCACGGGTAGCAACCGTCTAATAACGGCTTGTATTCATTTAAGAAGTGGCTAGTCACGGAAAAAGGTTTATACCTTTCCTCAATGACACATTCAAAAACCAAAAAGGCTGGTGGTATTGTATACAGGTATAAATGCCTGAAATCAATGAAGGCGGAATTAATTTTCAAGTCCGAATAGTTTTGATCATTCCGAATGCTCAAGATAACATTCATTAAAGCCATGATGAAACTACTTACGCTTCCGATGCGGTATTTGAACCTAATACCCCATAGCGATTTAACACACCATTAAATGAAAGCTAAAACTTTCACCTTGCCTTACTTATCCCTAGAAAAACGTTCCCGAAAATATGTGACGCTTCTTCTTGGGATGCAAGAAATCACGTATCTTATGGCCATAAAAGTACTAAATATAATTCCTAGCAATATAATTTTACACGATGCATGACCATTTTATAAACAATTTTCAGGATAGTTTGACACAGGATTATTGCTTTAATCAGGTCATTTTTTATAACGGGTTATTTAACTCGTGAAATTTGATGAGATGGACAGACTTGGCCATCACTTGATGGAAATTGCGAATAATACATAAACACGCCTTGTTTCCATTTCAATCAAAATACAAAAATAGCAGTAATCTACAATAACAATCAAACTAATTTATGAAGAAACCAAATTTTTGCAAAAACTTCGATTACAAATAATAGCAAAAAGTTTACCAAAAGTTAAAGCGCTTAATACCTTTTCTCTGTTATTCATCATTGAAGCTCACACAACATCAATTTTATTTAAGGAAATGAACCCATGGCCTTTTAATTTTGTTCAACCTTTTTCCATACCCAGAAAAAAAGTGACGAGAGAGCAGGATTGCTGTTTTAATTGGTATGGTAAATGATGTCACGCAAACTGGCGTTCAGGTAACACCGTCAGCAGCCTAAATGACATGTATTTGAATTATCTAGGAATTGTTGTCATCTAAAATACATTGACCTAATCATTAAGGGAAAATTTTGAACCTTGAATTAAAGGATATTAACAGAAGAAAATTATCTAAGGTCATTAAAACATATTGGCATTAGGTAAGAATAAAATAAATAAAAAGGACGGAAAGAAAAATCGTTTTAGTTCTAAACATGGCAAGGGAAGGCTCACGGCGGTTGGGGCAATTTTTTTTCCATTTAACACCAATATGCTAATTATTCGGTAATTATATTCAAAATTCAATTAAATATACGCAATTGTTTATACCTCTGGGCAGTGCTTGGAGATAAAGCGGCAAAATAGCAGAATGATAACTTTAGTATAAGTAGCATTATCAAAGAGCAGAAAGTTCCTACCAGGGTTTAAGTAAAAACCTGAAGACAAAATGAGATAAGAATTTTAACAGCGGTTCATGGTAAAATGGCTTCAAGTTTTAGATGCTGAAATTCTGATCATTGAGGAAAACTATGAGCGTAAAATTTGGCTGCTTGATAGAATGATGAAGGGTTTGAAATCTCTGAAAGTGTTTGGCAAGCGAGATAGAGGGCGGAGAAATATTTTGGACGTATAAAAGGAGATAGAAAGATGACTCGAAATTGAAAAGAACATGGAGCACATACAGTTTAGGTTGAAAGGAAGTGCTTAAGAAGTCTACGACGTTGCATAACATTCTTAAAGGAATTTCCAAAAGCCAACTTCAAACGGCAGACTGCCTACTTTAATCAGTTCATAAAAATCTAAATAGATTGCATTCTTCATATGTAGCACGGGGAAAACAAGAGGAAGTTCCCGTGATGCGTACTGTAAATAGTCCTTTGGGAACTATCTCCCTATATAAGAGATGAAGTAGATGCTCCCTCGTAGATGGTCACACCAGCGTAAACATTGCCGAAGAGGTCACTCACAGATTCAAGCACTCTTATTCCCTTGCGCAATACACAACTGTTGCAAAATATTATTTTAGCGCTCAAATATTTTAATTTAAAGACCATAATTTGGGGTAGAAGCCTTTAGATATGCGATGACCCAGGGCTATTTAAAACTTATTACAAAGATATAAAGGTTTTGCCTCCGACATTGGAGATGTAACTAAGCCCCCTAATTACATTGGCAGGGCCGACAATTGTCACAACATAGATTCAGGCATTCGTTTTTCCCGCCCAGTATTCTCTAAAACAATAAAAGGGGAAGCACCTAAGTCAGTAATAGGTACGCGCTGTCGAAAAAAGGGGCTCACAAGATTAAAATTCCCCTAAAGTCTCTCCAAGTCTGCCCCTCCCCCCGTTACTTGCCCTTGTGCCAGGTGGGGCGTAGGTGAATGTAGATAGTCTCTTATATTTGTGAATTGCCCATCGGGAATGAGTACAATACTAACCGGTAATAGTCTCAAATGTATGCGTACCCGCCCTCTTTTAAAGGTTTATCTTATCCTCTCTGTGTAGGCATAGGAATACCTGCTAATATGTAATACTCGTAATATTGGTAGGCATGTGGCATGATTGGTGTCCGGTTGCCCCCTTCCACGCGGTTTTTGGTGTATCGCGGGGTGTAGGGTGCATGAAGAAATAAAGGGAATAAATGTGTAATGGCAGGTGACCTAACACTCCATGCCATACGTCCTTGCGACGGCTTGCAGGGTATTGTGTAGATGTAGACTACATTTAATGCTTTAATCGAATAAGCCAAAATTGCATGATGCATACATTCATGTAAGCGTGTATGTGAATGAATATTTATACGTTTTAACAATTACACTATGTTATATGGGGGGACACTCCCGCTATCTGCAGCGTTGGGTCACATTCCCTACCTATAAAAAGAGACGTTTCAGGCGTGAATGGTGGAATTAATTAATTAATCTTGCCAATTGAAATTTCCCTACCTGTATCCTTAGGAGAGGAGATCATTGTATGTTGCATGTCCATGGGGTAGTGGATTTTTGCCTTCTTCCTTGTCAAATTCTAGCTTGCACGCTATTGGATAAATTTCATACTGCATCCCAAGGATGGTGGCCTAACACCCCCCGCCACACGCCCTTGCGGGGTATTATGTAAATGTAGATATAGAGGGATTAAAATAGCAAATATCCCACACCACAAGCCGTTGTGGCTGCTTACGGGGTATTGTATAGAAGCAGATGCACTTTAAATTGGTAGAACACCTAGAATGAACTATAAATGTGTAGCAAAACATAATCTGAAAAAGAATGTATGTGAACTCTGCGTCGAAGAATCGAAAGAGTTGAGTGAAATGAAAGAAGGGAGCTTATGGTCTCAATTTTGCCCGAATAAAAAACGTTTATCTATCTATCCGTTATCGTTCATTGGAGCAGTATTCAATGCATACTAAACATGATGACAACGGCCAAGTCGTGCAGAGTAGTACTGACATGAAAAAGTAGCGACATTCTTCCATAATAGTGTTATGATCCCATGTGTTCCATTCATCGCCCTTTCTATGAGGAAGGTTGGGAAGTCAACGTGACGGGAATTCCAAAAGTTGGGGTTGAATAACGCGCTGCGTTCGCATAGCAACCGTGGCTGACAACCTTCTCTCTCCCTCTTGCGGAAGAAAAAGTCGAGGGAGGTAACAAACGAAAAAAAAAGAAGACCAAAAAAGCAGACCAGCCGTAAGCGCTCTTCCACTTTTTTCTACCACACTCAACCGGAGGCTTTTCCGATGCGTTCAACCATAGGAGAGCAATAAACGTTCGCAGAGCGAGCATTAAGCTGCAGTTGAGTGTATTATCCTCGAGGACAGAATGGGCTCGAAGCCACCCGATACCCGCCCGGGAGTTGCAAAAGAAGGGCAGGAGGACAAACGAAAGAGGAACTCCAAAGAGAAAGATGGCCGATAGGGCGGGCATTAAAAGGAGAGAGAAAAAAGCGAACCAGCGTTCCAGTCAGCTGATCGTCATAACACCCGTGCCGAAACATGCTCCCATGCTTGGCGGAGCATTTAGGTAATGCAAATCAATTTTCGACCAAAAGTGAAAACGCCGTTCCTAGTTATTTCAATCATTTCTTGACTGTTGAAGCCAAAGTAACGCCTTTATTCCGTCGGTAAGAGGCACTCGGAGAGTTTAAACAAGGTCAGTCGTTCTATAAATGTCATGTCCTATACAGTAAAGCTTCGTGAGCACATTAAAAATGTTGGGATAAAGGTGGAAGGGTCAGCATGCTTCAGGAAAATGTTTACATCGAAATATATGATTGTTAAGAATATTCTAAATTCAAAATTTGAGATGTATGGTTGTGGTAAGAGGAATTATGGAACACTTGGATTCCATAACAATCAACTAGTTATATCAGTGTGGTGATTTAAGCCTCAATAAAGACGTAACTAAAAAAATAATAATAGCTAAGATTTTAGCTGCAAATAAAGTATCTCATTAGATTAAAAAAAAGAGACCATTAGCGAATAGGAAGATGCTATACCTATTAAAACTTCGAATAACCACCTTAAGAGAGATCATGATTTATCATTAATTATTAACGTTTTTTGAAGTTATCCAAAGATATTTTCCAGCTTTAAAAGTAAAAAAAATGAAACTTGAAACACATTTTACAGATGGAACTCTGCTCAAATGGAATTTTTCTGTGCCTTTAGCTAGAAATGATCTATGACACCAATTAGCTCACATGTGAAGATATAAATTAGAAAACAAGTTTAAATTAAAACTGCACAATTCAAAATCAATGGCTCATTGTTTAAATAATTAAAGTTCGTTAATATCGATGAAAACAAATGAGGAAGTACTTGGCATGGTGGGCGAAGAGAGGGGTTTGTTGGGAGCAATCCTATGGAGGCAGGAAAAGTGGATGAAGGGAGTATTGACCGGCATTGGGATGTTGAAGACTGTGATAGAGGGTAGAATGTTGGGCAAAAGAGGAAAGGGAATGAACAGGATAGGGATGTTGGACGGGATGAAGGGAGGAAGAAAGTACTCAGAGATGAAGAGGGACCTGATATATAGTAGAGTAGGATGATGGATTTTGTGTTTTGTTAGGAGTAATAAAATATTTGTTTGGCAGTTATGTCCATCCAAAAACCTACCTTAACCGGTAGATTACCTTAAAAAAAATATCGATAGCGAATACGTCCGCAGAAAAGATTTGCAAGCGGTTGTTCACTCACTTCTTCGCCTAGGTTTCAATTTGACTGAGGAATATACATGAAAATTTCATCACCTTGGGCGAAATTACCTCATAAGGCAGTCCAAATCACAGGAGAGAAGGGGAAATGAGGGGATGAGAGAAGTAGGGAGAGGGATGTGGGTGGGAGATGGAGGGGAGAGTAAAGGTAGGAAGCCGAGGGAGTGCCTTCATCATGCTCCTCCCAAGTTTCACCTTCCCTACCCCCCCCTCCTCTTAATGATCCGAATGAACCCGGCAGTTCGTGATCGCAACCGTTGTTCCTTTGAATCCCCCTATATTTCAATACGCCTTGATTGACCCTGCCTTCCCATTTCGACTGATAGCAAAGGGAAAAGCCGGAATGGGAGGGAGAGGACAAGAACTATTAGGGCGCCACCTGGATCATTTCCCCGGGACCGGATGTAGCTCGCATCGTCCCCTATCTATAAGGCTGTGCGGTAATGCGATGCACCTACTGAGTTGCAGATTCGAAATCGCCTTGTGACGTCGATCCTCCCGAGGATAGGGATGTAAATGAGAGCTGCAGGATATTACATTTCCATTCGCCGACTTTCCCTGTAAATCCACTGTTTTCTACACACGAGCGAGTAATCTGAAATTGGCAATGATCACGTATCTTCGAATCGAACCCTAAATCAGCTGAATTTGGAAGATCTATTCCGTCTACGCGATAAAAAACTATCAGAAACAATTTTTAAAAATTGCATTCGTTGCTAAAACAATTAAAAAAAGGCATAAAAAATTACTTAAATATTCAATTCGACGACAAAAAACCATCAAACGAAGCAAATGATAAATCAACAGTTCTCCCGGCATTATTTAATCTGTAACGATCTAGTAGTGGAAAATCCAACTCTAAACTCAACTCCAAATGCATGGCCAGTAGACCGGCCTCTATTCTACCCTAGCATTGAACATTCTGATCGAAATATTGTCCTTATCGATTGAGAATACTTTCAGGAGTGGGAATTATGACATAAAATAAATCTTCCATCTGGACTTCCAATGTCAGCCAATCAACAGAGTAATCGCCAGAGACGAAATATCGATATGACAAAAATATGCAGTGAATTATTACAGCAATAATATAGTATAAACATCCTCTTAAAAGTGAAATAATAAATATCCTCTTTGGCCACGTCGAATACCCTCCATGCGAAGACGAGGGCAGGGGATGAGACATTTGACAAATGGTAAAAATGAGATTAAATGGCAAAGCATCCCCAAGACGACAGCGATGATTCAAACGCGATTACGGACATTAAAACCGCAATATCCATGGATGGGGATACTGTCGATACGTTAGGTAGACATTTATATATAAATAAATATATATATGTATATAGATATATATACGAATTAAAGAAAAAATATATATTTATTTATTCATACATATGTGCCTATATCGCACTGCGGCGTTCAAATTCAAGTATCGAATGGCGTTGACCTCACAGCCCCCAAAAAAGGACACCCCGCCATCCCTTTCCCTTTCTCACCCCCGAAACCATCCACCCGCCCCTCCCCTTACTACTGCCGCCTCTCATCCCATCATTCCCTAGGGGGGCTTAGATACAGTTTGGAAAGCGGAGGCGGTCGTTGAACTCGGGGCGAAAACCTTCAAAAACCTCACTCCCGCATGCAACGGCGGAGCCTCGAGCCGACTTCCATCCGAACACAATCCCTCCTCCCCCACTCCAACTCCTCACCCCATCCGTCCGTCTAGTGGCCATTACAATCAGGTTTGTGTAAGACTCGCGAGCCTAGAATGGTCCTCCCCCACACCCCGCCTGCCTGCCCCTCACCAACCGGACACAAAAATGGGTTTCCACATCGACGACGCAAGTCGTTAGACATATAGTAAATAAATAAAAAAAGAGATAAAACATGCGCGGGTCGGTCGCGGCATCTCGCACGCGTTTTAACAGCGAGGATTCGGGATCGCCCTGAGCGACTCCGGCCGGCAGGTAATTAAACTCTCGGCTCCTCACTCGCTTGCACCCGAGCCCGAGTACTCCGGCGTTCCACGACCCCGGCGGGAAGACGGAAAGCAGGGAGGGAGAGAGAGGAGCCTTACCAAATAACCTATACCAATAAGCACCAAGATTTAACTGCAGGTGGAACTCACGCCGCCGAGCCACATGACTTCAGTCATCCAGGAGAGAAAAAGTTTGCAACACTGTACTAATCACTTCAGTGCAGGAAGTTGTGCACGTATATAAAAACGGTTTGGCTGCATTACTCATAAAAATTCGGCGTTTCGGTTCCAAAACGAGTTAACAGGCAATATCGACTAAAAAGACCGCAATCTAGAATGTATTACTTATGTACATACATGTAGATCATATGTGGGCTGATATGGATGCTAATTAGAAATAAAATAAGCTCTATCGTTCTGAATTTTTGTTTCGAGGAATGTAAATTCGGTTTGATTCGTAAAAGTTTCATACTCCAGGCTTGTTGGATTAAAAATCTCTAGGAAAAAATACCACTTCGGAGGCATACACGCTAACACCGAACCTATCAAAGGGAAAGTATTTTAGGAAGCCCCAGAGAGCTGCATTACAGAAACTTCAAAGAAATAGTACGGCGGAAGTGAAATAAAATGAGAGGCATTATTTCGCATTGCTTTATTCCTCACCTTGAATACGCATCGAGTAAGTGGGACACTATGTCGAAGGATCCAATATCGGAAAAGGACACAGAAAAAGTGCCTCTCCTTTCTATACGCCTTGAATTGTTAGTTCATTTTTTTTCTCACGGAATTCTCTTCAACCCATTTACCCGAATTACTTCTTCAACCTGCAAATTCCATCTACTCTAACAATGAGTTATGCCATCCTAATTAGATATTTAACTTAATCTCTTAACTCCTTGGAGGACTAACGAGATCACCTTAGATGTAGGTATTCTGTAAAACCAGAATTCTAGTATCACGAATGTAAGCTGAACGTTTTTCCCTGATCCGCTACCGATTGATTATTGGAGTAGTGGATAATAAGGCTCTGAGATCGTATTCGACGCATATACTTGTAATGCAAAAACTAGAGTGAAACTCCCCATATTCAAAACATATCGACGAGCATACCATTCGCAGATTAAGAAGTTTGAGGTGGAATTTGGAGATAGAAAGCATCAAATTATCCCAAATGTATAGTAGTTTCACCATCATCCACGTTTTTTTCTTGACCTGGCCCGGGAATTTTTATTACAGCTGCCTTAAACGAGCGAGTGTTATACGCGTGGGTGGACGTAATCTAGTTTGACTTGATATTTGAAGAGGGACTGAACGCGAGGTCTGGGAGACCGTTGCTCAGAGCAAATCTAGGCGTCGTGACGACAGCAGCGAATGACCTTTAGCTCCTAGGATGTGGGCTGGCCAGCATATACGTACTTCGGCGTGTGGGCGTCCGTTGGGTATTGTTAAATAAATCTGTTGGCCAAATATTTCTCCCATAAAAAATGCCGACCCGCTCCAACTCCATGAGTGCCCGAAAAAAAAATTTCAACCTTTCAGGTAACGTGCACTCTTCACTTCTCCTCTATGCATAATCCTTTCCGCCAAATTCTATCCGACCAATGCCACTCTCCTCTGCCCGTACACCCTGCCTTTCGGGAGGAGTAAAGAGGAGAGCCTCTTTACGTCCGTCCCTCGCAATCCGCGTGAGGAGGCATTCTTTCTGTAGGTGCTATTCGTTGGGAGCTATCTCGTGGGCGCTCAAGGGGTCGACGGGGGTCACGCCTAGAAAGGCGAACAAAGTTGGAGGGCTGGAGAGAGAGAGAGAGATGTGACGCAACGTCGAGAGAGTTTTGTGAGCGGTGGCCGAAGGGGGAGGAAGGGGAATGTGCCGCGGAGCGGAGAAGAGAAAGGGAAGGAAGATGAAGAGGTTGAAGGATGGATGGCATTCGGAATCTTCGCTCGCGGGTGATGCTTAGGAGTGCAAAATGCACCTAATCTTCGTTCCCCTTATTCGACACGCCCACCCGTAGTTTTTGAATTTAGTTAAGCCATCAAATTTTCGTGAACAATATATATTTCAATACCATACACTGCACACAAACCGTGATCAACAATATACACACGCGTAGCAAAACCTTGGATTTATTTACTTAACTTTTCTCTTCTCAAGTTTCGGTAAACATACAAACACCACGGAAGTATTCGCTCATTCGCTCTTCTCCAATTTCCATGCAGGTGGGAAATCAAATATTTGGCAGGGGAACCGTGGTAATGCTTTAGGTCTTTTCACGTTAAGTTTTCATCTACATCCACATAATACCCCGCAGTCCATCGCAAGGACACGTGGCAGGGGATAGTAGATCACCCGCCATTCTATCTCTATTTCCTCATGCACCTGGTACCACGCGATCCACCGAAAACTGCGTGGAGTGGGAGCGACCGAGCTTTACTCAGAGTCACAATATAGATACGCATACAATTATGTTTAGAAAGTAGCATAGGTAGCATTCGTTGAAGTGTTCAGATAACTGAAATGTAGGAGACAAAAAAAGATTCAAATACTGGGAAAAGAAGTCTCGTTTTTTTGAGATAACATACCGGGAAAAATTAAATTCATATAATGAGTTTACCGGTTCCTAATTGAGTTACGAGATTAATAAATCTCGAGGGCGGGTATGGTACCAAGCATGTGGGGCATAACATTGACTGAATCCCGAGGCGCCTTTCGTTTGCTAGTATTTGGGACTGAACCAGGTGCCTCCATTGTCTTCCTCATACTCTTAATCCCAGCACGACCGTAATTAGTCAAACATCCTGAATTCCAGCGGAACTTTCACAAGTATTGTCCTCAACAATGATTTCGGCGAAAATAAATTTCCTCATGATTATCACATAACAGACAAAGAATAATGATGGAAATAATTACGGATTAAGCAAATTTTTTAAAAGTCTCTGTTATGGATAGGCGCTGCAGTAATTTTTTTGCCTCGTAACCTCCCACAAAATTAACGGCAACTTAATTGCTGACCCAACTTTTTTATGGGGTTCATGTCATCATATTGTAATGCAACCAGCGGGAAAAAATCAAACCCGAAACGGTTACAATGTTTAAAAAAATTATAAATTAACACGTCCACGCAAGTTTCATGCGAGGGTTTATAGCTAATTGGCAAGACCATATTTGGATATAGGACCACGCTAGAAGATTTTCAATCCCCTGGATGGGAAACAATGACTTTCGGAAACGGCCGCGGGATCGTTCGGCCGTGTAATGAACAACGCCTCGACGTCGCTGGCCTCGAACGAAATAGGCCAAAAGTTTACGCGGATGCACGTACTGGCTTCGTGAAAGAAAACGCTGCCGCCTAACACGGCCGCGCCTTCAGCACTTTATATAACACGTACGCCGATCGTTAATATTTATCACGCAACTTCAGAGCTAAGCAACAGATTTTTAAGTCTGCATTTTTTCAAATAACTGAATCCTTTCAACCGCGCGAATGAATACATTACACCATTTTTATCAGGTGTGTACGGGCAAAGGTTGTAAGGCAGTAAATGAAAGCATTAATTTCACCACACAATATAGATAATGTGAAACAGAAAAATCTCTAAGAAGATGTTGAAACTTCTAAAGCCGCACGCTTAAATTAGATGACAATAGTAGAGTGGGACAGGATTGTTTATTATTAACATGAATACCGTTCAAAACTATTCCTTCTTCGACACAAATCAAGATGTTTATAAAATTACCAAGCGCTACTCATAAGTGAGTACAAATATGCATCTAGTGGCTAGTTTTCAGTGATTTCAGTAATTTTCCTGCCACTTCCAATAAAGAGTCGTCTTCTTTATTACCTATTTTCTACCAAAGAGTAAGACTTCTAAATGAGTGCTGTTGACGTCTTACTATGAATCAGTATGGGAAAACAAGTCTGAAGTAGAAATTTCTTTCTTGAACGACGGAGCTTCCTTCGTCATGAGGTAGGAAAAATATTTATTCGAATTAATCGTTGCTTTTGAACGCTTTGTAAAAGGTAATAAAAATATTTTAATGCATAACTTGACTGTAATCAGAGAATCACATCTCATAGCAACGAATAATTAAGGCAATTTTAGTACCCGATTTCAAGGAACAGCTTCACTAAATGAGAGGCGCACTTGCAAAATACGTGAGAGTGAACCCCAACGTAGATAAAAAGGAAAAGTGAACACGATTATGGCCAATAATTGGAAATAACCTTAGGTAGAGGAGCTCTATTAATCGCAAAGCGATGGGTGCCTAGATAAAATAAATTACGCAAGGAAAAAAATTGCGATATACCTACGCGAGTACAGAAGAACGTTAAACGTATTATTTCGTACTTTCCTGACATCTGTGTAATAAACTCCCTCGATTAAACGTTCGCTCAATCCTTATCACATCAAAACTGTGCTCAAGGAATATGAATTAGATAGAACAAAAAAATCCTTTGACCATGCAAAAAATTCATGGTTATGCACAGATTTTATCTATTCGTTTTTGGTATTATGATCCCCATTAATGAAGGCATTTTAAAACGGCCGCATTGAGCCGTTGTCCCTTAATTTGTGTAAGTCAAAAAATAAAGAAGGTGAAAAATCATGAAGGAAGAGGGAGAGAGAGAGTTTCAGATCAAGGCAAGGACTGCGTACCAATTCATAATCAAGTGGAATTTCAACTGAATTCATTTGCACGTTAATCAACATTGCAGCTGTTTACGCTTAATCGGAAAAACTACATCGGAGTATTCCGCCGGTAGGAGGGGTTTTCCATCCCATCGGAGGACAAAAAAAGAGAGGAGCCCGAGATGAAAAAGCACGACGTGATTTAAAGCCGACGGCGGCTAGAAAACGTACGACGGCCGTTTATGTGCTGGAGGCGGAAATGAAAGCAGTCTGACATTATGTTTCCCTCTGAACGCTTTGCTGATTCCTGTGGGAAAGGAAACCGTTGAGACGATGGCTTGACGAAGCATGCTCTTCTTCCTAACCTTTCTGGAATACGATTCAAGCGGGGTCATACATCGACTACATCAAGCGGCAATAAAGAATGCGTGAAAACGGGCTAAGACCAGAGTGGTCGCGTTCGAAAATTAATTATAACGGAAGTGAATAACTTATTCTTTGTGTAACGTCATTCCAAACAAGAATGTTTCGAGATTGAGCCCTTGTCATACAAACAAGATCGGCGACATGAAACCCTCTAGCGATGATTACAGTCATTCAATATTAATGCTTTCCCACGCAATGACACTGATCCGTATTCATGCGCTAATAAGCAAATGATATTT
The DNA here is from genome assembly GCF_022747635.1 of Hetaerina americana. Taxonomy (NCBI): domain Eukaryota; kingdom Metazoa; phylum Arthropoda; class Insecta; order Odonata; family Calopterygidae; genus Hetaerina; species Hetaerina americana. The sequence goes on from NW_027286625.1 coordinate 9,439,223, forward strand.
TTTTAAAGCATTGCCGAGAAACTCGGACAAATTGTGACCATTATAGTGATACAGTTTCAATAACATGCATATTTTCGTATAGCAAAGTGAATGGTAGAAGAAAGTTATGTTATTTTACTAGTGAACACCTGAATAAGGGCATAGATTTTATGGTTTCTGCGCGTAATTTTTCCTTTTATATTGTAAATTAATGCTACCGAATGCTCCCAAAAATATTTGTTCTTACTAAGTTGCACAAAGTTTAAATTTAATCATACTTTATCTCTTTAAGAAGGAAAGTGGAAATGATTAAATGATAGTAAATATGCTTGGCACAAACTTCCAAATTAATTGATAGGTGTACCACCAAAACTTCAACTTCCAGGAGGATTGCTACATTGTCCTTGTATGTAAAAATTTTTTCTGCGCCCACAAAATAACATATAAATGAAAATACCGATTTTCCTCAGCGTCAAATAAAAGCCATTAAAACAAATCCATCCTAAGATTTGGATTCAAAGTTAAAGCCTTAAAAATAAATAAATTAAACAAAAATTTAATATAGGTTCTTCCCGGCCTTTCATACAAAATTATTCTGTATCGTTTAACGTACCTTCAACGTCACCTCTGATCCCGTGCAAATTCATAATTACCATTACGGCCTCAATTGCTCAAACTGAACCCTCATTTCGCTTGTTTCTAAAAACAAAATAGCCGCAATCCGCGTGGAAATCAACAAATCTTTTAACATTTTCTAAGCAATGTGGGTTACTTTTCGTGCAAGTACAAGAACGGGGAGTGTGTGCAGCGACATCTGTCGTTCACTTCTTATCGAAGGAAAGATCCTTTGAGAAAATGTCTCGCGGGCAAGAGAGATGGAAAGTTTTTGCAGCTAAACTAATTCAGAGGACACATCGCACACTTAAACCCAAGCGCACTGAACATTTTCCGATGCATAACAAAAGGCCAAGGAATTCATTCCTCTTTCCAACTTTTGTCACATGGATGGGATGCAAAACAAAAACAATGAAATTTTCCACAATTCCAAACGGATACATGCATACAACTACAACCATAAGTGTAAGAAAGTTACATTGTTTTTGTTTTCTTAGGTCTCTCCAAAATGAAAAATAATCCACCAAGTTACGCCTTAGACTCTTTGCTAGACACAAAACATGTCGGAACAGGCCCTACGTACAATTTTAAGGTGGGAGTTATCACGTCCCCACGGGGGAAACGGAATAACCAGGTCTTCTGGGAAGTTTATTTGAACGACCATTGTAATTTATCCCCGGACTCTCCCCCTCTCTCCCCCATCATTACTCTCGCCAAAAATTACAGCCTTCCATTTTCGACGAACGCTTTACTGCCGAGATAACCCTTAAAAACATATCTACAACCTCTCCCCTTCCAAAAGGCTGGCACCAGCCCGCGCGTCTTGTAGCTAGGCTCGCTCTCTTGGAAGTTCCTCCTTCGCCGTTTTATGGCGTATTAACTCCGGCTGCGAAAAAGGAGACCCATAACTCGGGCCTGTAAAAACACGGCCCCTTATCAGCGTGCCTCGGGCGACCTTAATATTTCGGCGGGCGCACATAGCCAACCAACCCACAGACTCCCAAGGCCCCGCATCCAGCCCATGCCTGCCCTTCCTATTCCATGATTTTAAAAGTTCATCCGACATAGGAGAGGGCGGAGAGGGGTCGCTCCTAATGGTAGACCTTCACCCTAACTCCGTCTCGTTTCACCCCAGGGTGTCACGCACCCTCCCAGGGCATGACTACCGCGGCGAAAAAAATAAAACGTACGTTAACGCAATCACCCTCCATGGTGTTTAACACTTACATCTCGCCAACGATGCTCATCTACGTGTACCGGGACAAGAGTGTGCATGTTTCATCCGTATTCATTCCCGATTAGCCTTCTACTCATAACTGTTCCTTGAACTCTACTGAACGCCTTCATGCGATAGAAGAAGATCGGGAAAAATAACAGAGCATTTTAAAATTAAGAGTAACGTTTATAAATGTTACTTATTTATACGTATCCATAATACGTGCAATTCGGTCCCAAAATAAGTGCTTTCATAGACATTGTCAGGGATAGAAAAACGTGCAAATCATAACATTAACAGACATCAAATCTCGTATTAGCCACGTTTGCTGAAGAAATGGATCCACGCAATACGTATGTATGACCTCCTCTGAACCTTTTTCTATTCTGCACTTTCTGCCTCATTTCCTACCACCTATTGACAGCCTGAAAATTATTAATTCTCTTAGTCACTTTCCAAAATACCTTCAATTCCAAAACAGTCTCTAAGATCCTTCCTTCTAATTCTCTATATATCCTCCATCAACTTTTATGGTATTCTTTTAAACCTTCTTTTTCAAAACTTTTATATCACCTTATCTTCCGCTTTCCTGCCTATCGATTTATTTTTTCAGAATTCATCTTATTACAACTTTACAGCCCCAAATAATATTCGTTATTTTCTTTTCCATACTAAAATAATTTTAGGGCTCTGACTTTGGGAATTCTTGGGAAAAATGTAAAGAAAGGATGAAAATCTGCATTTAATAAATGAAGGAGGGAAAATTAATTTGAACTGGACACTTACTTTTGGTGAAAATAAATAAGGCTCTAAAAACTGCACTGTTTATGAGATCTACGAAGACGGAAACAGGTATCTATTTCTACATCTCAATGATACCCCACAAGCCGCCGCAGGGGGCGCGTGGCGAGGGGCGTTAGGTCACCATCCGTAAAATAGAATAAAACCACATGCAAAACCAAATCATGGTACCCCTGCACAAATATGATTGTGATCATGCACTCCATAAATTTTAATCACACGAAAGAAAGTACTTGCACGCAACAATATTCAATAACAGGATAAGTACATTCAAATCTTGCTGTAGAACTGTTAAAAAGATAGGTCTATTAAATAGAAAGAATAACATGCAGGATATTGAAAAATATATACACTAGCCATTATAATTATCTCATACCAAATTGCTGTCATATCTCTTTTCATCTCTAATGGTTCGAGGAGAAAACGACATTTTAAATCTATCCGTTCTAATTCTCCCTGATTTTACGTTGGTGATCTGATCTACCATAGTAAGCCGGGGCTAGCAATATGCCTTTAACATACTCAGGTTGGTAATCTGCCTAAAATTTACGCAGCAAATTTATCCAGTATTAAAGCCAACGGTAATTGTAATAAGTAAACTAATACGATCAACTATTAATCTGTTTAAATTGGAAACAAACGTTTCGGTTAGGATTATGAACATTGGAGGTATATGATGATAATTCCATCAAATTTTTCGAATCAAAAACCGAACGTTACAAAAAGTCCTAAGATGTGAGAAACCAACACCTTAAAGCCGTGGCCATAATGGAACGAATTCATACCTCCTCGAAGAAAATATTACTTCCATAAATCAGGGTACGGATCGAAATTGAACAGAGATTCTCCAATGAATCAAAGCATAGAACGTCTGTCGAGGATACAGGTACCCTCGTCAAAACCAGGAAACAAAGATAATGCAGAGTTATTAGAACGGCCAACAAACAATACAGTAGTATCAAAATAAATGCTTGAGAGATCAGGAACTTGACTTCGTACCACAGCAGTATTCAAACCTGGGAACATCCAAAAGGCTTCGAAAAGATTTTCTGTGGAAAAGTGCAAATTTTGTCTTTCTCATAAAAATGCAAATACCCAAAAAAGATCAGACGCCTCACAATGAACTACGTCTTGTGCACAGCTATGAATAAAAATCTTTCACCGAGCACTTTCTCCGATTTCTCCCATACTCCTTGACTCCACAAAGACTTGACGAGTGCCAATTATATACAAAAAGAGCTTAAATATACCAAAGCGTTCTTCGTTTCTTTCTCCAAGAGAAAATCTTTTTTGCCTAATTGCCTAACAATAGGTTCCAGTCTTTTAAATATTGGTTCTATAAAATACATTTTTGAGCACTAAGATAGGTACAAAGCATAATGCCTAAAAAGGCGTTATTGAATTCAACTAGAAGAATAATCTGTATAAGCAAAGATGTGCGAGTCATGTTGATTACATCTAAAAATTAAGTACCTAACATTGAGTTACTTCGAACAAATAGGAGAATAGAAAATGCTTCTTTCATAAAACTACTAGTAGCTCTCTAATAGGAACATCAGCAATTTTTCGGCTAATGGATTCGGATGTTCTGCCACTGGTATAAAAACATTTAATCATAATAACTTTGCAAGGCGAACGTTGACTTAGAAAGACTAGCCATAGCCCATCGTAAAAGTATTTTAATCCAATGAAACAGGCAAAAGTATACCCAAACAAGTGCACATAATGGCGTAATGCATGCGCCAATGAGCGTTTCATGAAGCTGTAAGGATCACACCTCTTGCGATTTCAACCGTATAATTAGGATCTTAAAAGCCGGCCTGGCGAGAAGCGAGTATAATGTTCTAAAAAATTCACTTTACAGCCTTCAGTTAAAGAGTGACAATCGCTTTATATGCCACTGCCATCCACATTATAATTGAAGTTAAACGTCGTTGCAGTGGTCTAGTACATTAATACGGGGTTCATTGTTTCAGTAGAAGTAGGCCATGATTTCATCTCAAGTTATTTTCCTCATGTGAAAATTCTCCATGGTTCCTTGAAAATTATCTCACGTAAAAATGAGCCAAGCAACTTGTAAATACAAGTAATTATTACAGTGGGATTCAGAGAAACTTTTGACTGATACAATGGCGCTTAATACCAGGAAAGAAACTGCACTTCAATCATGGTAAGTTAGAAGGTAATAATGGTTTTATAGATCCAAAATAGTCATGTGAGATAGTTGCAGTGACTAGTTCTTATAAAAATGGAAAATAGTACTCAAATGAAGCACAATCATGCCTCTAAATATATAGTAAAAATCTAAAAAATCGACCTGGACTTGATATTTCCATCGCCACACGCCATTGTGTAGATGTCGATGCAATTGGTATAAGAAACTTATCTGAAAAATCTTAATTATATTTTTCCCAAGGCATGAGGCCGTTTTTGTAGATCTTGAGACAGTGTGGGCGAATAAATGAAATCGTCAATAATAAATAATACCCCATTATTGAGTTGCCCCTGAATTGATTGCCTTTCAAAAACTTTCTTGCATCGGAAATATTGCGAAAATATATTGGAATAACAAATGAAAAATTCTCCAAAAAGTTGTAGGCCTTGGAAAAATGGATGAAGAAACAATCTTATAATAATTCCTAAAATCGATAGCTTCCTAATAACACACATCTAATTACGAAGGGATTCTGCTGATTATTTAAAACTTGAAAAATTAAATAAATAACGGTTGCAAGTACGTAACATTCTTTATGCTTTGATCAGGTAATTATCAGAATTAAGGCTTGAATAAAAAAATAACCCAAGGTTTTTAATACATAAATTCCTCATGCATAAATTTATAAGATGTATCTTATGATATAATCCTAGAATATAAGCCCAGAATAATTACCTTTTTCGTATTAATTACTTTAATCCATGGAATTACATTGCTTCTCTATTAGATTCTAATTTACATCTGCGTTCGTATATACGAGGGCTGTCAAGGAAGTAACTTACGTTTCGGCCTAACGTGGCGGTGGATAGGGTTGGCGTCACCGTCTTGGTGTCTAAACATCCCTACACTCAGCGCGCACTCTGCTGTGGTAGTGAGTAGACTGGTTCTTCTACTTTGCTCACTGCAAACTGTTCAAATGTACAATAGAAAATCTTGCGAGTTGTCAGCGAGGGATTAATGTCTCGTAATATGAAATGAAAGCGTATGCTTGATACGGAAACGCCCTTATGAAAACACCCCAACAATTCTACTCAGGGTATATGGGGATTAAGCTGTGCATGTTTTGATTTCTCGGTGGTTGGTGATGCAGGATTTTTTTATCTTCAGACAGTACCTTTATAGAGTAACCAGCATAGTCAGTCAAATTAACACTGTTAGTAATCATATAAAAAATGTGGTAATGCACAAAGAAATCAATATTCATATAATTATTATATACGATAATTTATTCATGAAAATATATTACTCGAATATTAATTCGTGAAAATCACTGTCTCCAACGTAGATAGGGTCAGAAAATTCGAATTCAATTGTCAGCTATTTAAACACAAATAGCTCGCCAAAAAACTTGTGACTACATTCATATTAAAAGAATTACTAATTTTCCACAGGTATCTGATGACGCCGCAGTGTGGTGAAACGCGTTGTGCCTGAAAATAAAGTCTGTGAAAAATTACAAACTCCCATAATATGGACATCACACCATTCCACGAAGTGAAGCCTGAACGTATAAAGTGTAATGTGTCAACGTGTTACATGAGAAATAAATGATTTAAAGAATTGCCTAGAAGCAGAGATTCACGGGACACATTTTGAGGAGCAAGCGATACGAGTAGAACATAAAAATCTATGGCCATGCCTTCCATTGATTCTTTTATTTTTAAATTAACATTTGTTTATATGTTTAAATGCGTTTCTGGACAACGCATGTTACTCAGAGGATCGATTACTTTTTCCGGTATGAATATTTTCTCGTTTAGAAATAAGAGAGTGAAATTTAATTTTTCTGAGAAGCAATTCTTCACTGCTATGCCCGTATTCAGCAGAGTTGAATTACTGCATGCAATGGAATTTTTTATGACGAATTATTTTAATTGAAAAACGATCACACGACACAGAAAAACAATATTCGGCATGGTATATGCGCGGCTCACCCTGAGTATTATACTCGTTAGAATTCCTACCAAACGGTCGGTTACTCATGAAGAAGGGGGCTGCAAACATTAACAAGCCTCGGGGTCTGGCATAGAGGATTTTTTTTAAGGTAATCTACCGGTTAAGGTAGGTTTTTGGATGGACACAACTGCCAAACAAATATTTTATTACTCCTAAAAAAACACAAAATCCATCATCCTACTCTATATCAGGTCCCTCTTCATCTCCGAGTACTTTCTTCCTCCCTTCATCCCGTCCAACATCCCTATCCTGTTCCTTCCCTTTCCTCTTTTGCCCAACATTCTACCCTCTATCACAGTCTTCAACATCCCACTGCCGGTCAACACCCCCTTCATCCACTTTTCCTGCCTCCATAGGATTGCTCCCAACAAACCCCTCTCTTCGCCCACCATACCAGGTACTTCCTCATTTGTTCTCTTCTCTGTCCATTTCACCTTCTCCATTCTTCTCCACACCCACATTTCAAAAGCCTCCAATCTACGTCTATCCTCCTGCTTCAATGGCAACGTTTCCGCACCGTACATAGCTACGCTCCATATCAAAGTTTTTACGAGTCTTTTCTTAACATCCTTACTCAAAGTCCCCGTCATCAACTCCCTCCTTATTGTGAAAGCCTCTTTGCCTAGCGCTATTCGTCTCCTTACGTCCCTACTACTTTGACCGTGTTGGTCCAAGACACTACCGAGATACGTAAACTGTTCTACCTGCTCCAGTTTTTGCCCTCCTATTTTAATGTTAAGCTTGGGCTTTTTCTTTGTAGAAAATCGCATAACCTTTGTTTTATTAATATTCATTCTCATCCCATACCTGACGCACTGAATTTCCAATTCACTCAGCAATGCTTGCAGCCCCTTGGCTGACTGACAAACTAAAGCTTGGTCATCAGCAAACCTAACTGATTTTACGAATTCCCCGCCCACTTTCATTCCTACCTCGAGTTCTTCCCATGCCTCTTTGATCATTTCCTCTGCATACAGGTTGAACGGCAACGGTGATAATGGGCAACCCTGCCTTACACCCCTTCCTAACACTGCCCATCCTGACTCCCCGTTTCCCACCCGCACCTGAGCAGTCTGAGACATGTACAGGTTGCGGATTAGCCTCCTTTCCCTCCAATCTATTCCTATCTTCTGCAGAATACTCATTAGTTTTTCCCAATTCACTCTATCGAACGCTTTTTCGAAATCTACGAAACAGGCAAATACCTCCTGGTAGTGTTCTATATTCCTCTCGATTAATAATCTCATTACTGCAATGGCATCACGCGTACCTCTCCCCTTCCTAAACCCAAACCGATCATCCCCTAAGTAATCATTTGCCCTACTCTCTATCCTTTTGTTTATGATCCTGAGAACAACTTTAGCTGCGTGGGATATCAAATTAATTGTCCTATAGTCCTCACATGACGTGGCCTTTACCTATTTCAGAATAGGAACTAAAACTGATCTCACAAAGTCTTCCGGCCAGATTCCCTCCTCATAAATACTACGGATCAGCCCATTTAGCCTCTTCCTAAGCATTTTAAAAGTTCCACGGGAATGTTATCTACCCCCACGGCCTTATTTAGTTTCATCTCCCTTAATGCCCTTTCTATCTCATGGTCTAGTATGCCTGGACCTAAGCTCTGTTCCTCTACGTCATTTTCTTTAACAATGTCTAACTTTGTTGGTCTGAGTTCTTTACTATACAGTTCCTCTATATACTCCTTCCATCTCTCTTGGATCTTTCCTGCGTCAACTATTACCTTACCCGCCTTATCTCTAACTGTTAGCATAGCTCTTCCTTTCTTACTTCCCGATAACGATTTAACTTTGCTGTACAGCGCACCGATTTCACCCTTCCTCTGCAGACTTTCCATATCCTCGCACTGCGTCTTCCACCATGCTTCTTTTGTTGCCCGCCTCAATTTATTGTTCAATTCTTCGTACTGCATTTTGCCTAATTCTGTATTCATATTCTTCCATTTTCTCCGCTCATCCATCTTTGTAATCATCTCATCCGTGATCCATGGTTTCCTAGTCCTTTTAGCGTTAACGGTTCCAATAGTGTCTTTTGCGGATTTAGACAACCCTTTCTTGAAACTTTCCCATTTTTCTTCGATAGTACCAAGCCCTTTACCATCCTCCATGATTTTCTCTATCGCCTGTTTGTATTCCTTCCTTTTCAACTCATTTAATGCTTCTACATTCCATTTTCTAACTCGCCGCCCCTGGCATAGAGGGTGGCCTTACAAAAGCAGAGGTTCAATATGTACAATGATCGATACTGTGTTATGGGTTTTAACTTGTTTCAACGTTTCTGAAGAGGTAGAACAAAACAAAAGGCTTTTTGGAACGATGCAGCATTCCAACATTCGCTCCGTCCCTCCTTCCCGTTCCTCCACACCTCAGACTTCATTTAAAGGCCAGCTAACCCCTCTTTGTTTTTCCCGCTATTATCCATTTCCAATCGTTTGTTCGTTCACTACATTTCTTCAAAGTACGACGCATTAGATCGAACTAATGAGCCCAGGGACGCGAAATACGGCGGCCACCCTTTCAGAAGGGGTTTCTCCCCAGAGGAATACCAGAAAGAGACGGTGGGTGGGGGTGAAAGTAGGGGGATGGTGGCCTTTGAATTCGATAAATGAAGAGAGACGAGGAAGGTCTATCAGAATGTCAATAAAAATACTCTCAAGAAGTGGTGAGAAGGGAAGAAAGGAAAACAATTTTATGGGCAGGTTCCAAGAGGAGGAGGATGAGGAGAAGATACCGAAGTCGGTCATTACATTGGTTTTCACCGGTGAAAGCAAGACTTTTCTATCTGTGAGCTCGAAAAAAAAACCTCCTTTCAAATTTATTTTATTTCAAAATTTCGATAAATAGATATTTTGCTTCTAAAATATTTTATCAACCTTCAAAATGGCAAATTAACTCCCTTACAGATAATATTATCCCAAAAAGAGCTGAATCCACATTTACAATTCGTAATCAGATTCCAATAGTATTAAAACCCTAATAGAATGTAACTAAAATAAAATGTAAATAGTGGAAAAAATAGCAAAAACAAATTGGCAACGGGTAAAGAATTTGTGTGATTTTCCTTTGCAGAGGATTTGATATGAGACACTGTCTCAAGCGTCTTTCATACTAGGCGTAAAGCGCAAGTCTTTTATACTAGGCTTAAATGAGTGGAATCTGCCAAGTTAGCCTTCCCTCATTTACGCCCAGAGGAATTTAATTAAAAGTGCAAAATATCGTTGACTATAAACCGAAAATGAATTGGCAACGTACTACAGACAGAGATAAAGAAATATTTTTTTCGTCATTAGATTCCAGACACTCAGAGGAAATACTAGCATTTCCTAAAAGGCATTATAGAAAGAGAGTAACTCATAGTTTTGCTTCTATTTTAGCAGAGAATCAAAGTGAAACACTGAAGTAAAGTGAAGGTGAACAATGAGGACAACTAATTTGAGCTAGTTTAATAAAAAGAGGGAAGACTCCAAGGAAATTAGATCACATAAGCAAAGCCGGAGATTTACGTATTTTCATTTTCTAACTTTGCCTCCTTTCCACCCTCAGCACCCGGTACTTTCTTAGGGATCTTTCATTTGGCCCCGTCCTCCTCTCCTCCACATCTCGACCCTTATAACGTTCTCACGCACATTTTCTCTCGTGTTACAGGGAGCAGGTTACGCCTTCCACAACCACCCTTGCCACTCTATAAATTTCCCCTAAACTTTTTAACCCTTCCTCCCACCTCATATTAATAACCCACTCTTTTCCTACCCTTACCGCCGAATGCGACCCCACCCGCGTCATTTTTCATTACACATGCACGGCTTCGTTTTTTTTCCACCCTCCTTTCGCTAATTACCGCTACTCTTGCCGCACCGCGCTGCTCCTCCTTCCTTCACACTTGCTCATTCGGTTTCGTGGCGCAAATCATGCTTCTTTCGGAAATCTGCGCCGTGAAAATAGGCGAAATATTCGTTTGTTTTCGTTACACCGCAGTGGTGATTTCGATCCGAAAAATAAAACTAGCAGCAAATACGCAAATTTTCGGGTTGATCTTCAGCCATACCAGTCATATACAGAGTAAGTACAGGGCAGACACCTATCGAAGCCTTAACATGGAAATCACCACGATTGACGATCGTCCCACTCTCAAGTATTTCTCATAGAAGAGTGTCCCACATGGACGGAAAGTGTTCTACGTGCCATTGTCTGCATCAACCACTCGCATTTAAGTTTGTTTAAAGGTAGAATAAAATTTAAGAAGCAAATTATTCAAATTGCCTAAATTTTGGCACATGATTTGTTCAATATTAAGCCACCTGCGGTCCTAAACCTTTTTTTTTCTTCAAAAATTTCTTATATTTTTTACTCGTCTGCAAATATTTAGAAGGATTAGGATTAGAAGGAAGGAAGAATTATTCATTAAAAAAATCAAGCATCAATATTCACAAAAATATCCGAGGTCATTTCTTTTTCCTTTAGGAAATAAGGAACCTGATAATCTCGAGAAAATGACAAATTTCCCGACAATTTGGTCTTTGGAAGATTGCATTGCAATATGAATATGCATTCAAAGCTGGCAGATAATTATAGCTCTCAGGACCCGAAATGCAATTTACTGATTTATTTTAAGATACGAACTAAGGAGTCACAGCATCGTAAAGACAATAACAAAAAAAACTAAAATTGAAGAACTTACAGACGACCGAGGAGAAGATATTTTGAGCAGATGAAGGGAGTAATGAGGGCAGGAACTTAAGAAAAAAATTAAGATGGTAGCAGAGATGGAGGCAAAGCAACCTTCGAATTGATAAATACTAATGAGGCTGGTTGGTGAATGAATTATTATTGACATATTAATTTTTACGTCTGCATCAGGGATATTAATCATCTTTCTAAAGATGCATCTATGCATACAGTGGAAATCGATTAGCCAGACAGATGAAAAACCTTAATAAAAAACATTTCTGGCTAATTGAACACCTGAGAAGGTGATTCAATGGTAGGAGCTAATCCAAGCACAGATGTTTGGGTGACACTGAGTGGAGAGAAAAATGTATAGTGAAAAACGGAAATGAAATCCAAGTTAGGAATTACCTGCAAAGACATGGGATCATACAGCCTGCAGAGCCAAAATTATTGGGCTATTATTTCAGGGAAACTTTCATATTTTTTTTTTAATTAACAAATACGAGGGTGATCCCCATAATTCGATATTATTTACAAAAAACTACGCGTCCAAATTCCTAGAGTCATTTTTAATTGGCTCCAGTCACTTTAAATTTAGGTAAAAATTGAAACTCGTAGTGTAAATAGCAAACTTTTGAACAGTAAAATAATTTTTTCAATTAAAAAAGAGGTTATTTTTCTTAATATCGAAATTTGCTTAAAAACCATTGGTCAAATGATTGATTTTTAAGTTATAACTACCAGGGTCACTATCACTTCTAATAATTACGAGGGTCATCCGGAAAGTAGTACCCGTTCGTGAAATAAAGACACAAAAGTAAATATTAACAAACATAAAAAATTTTATTTGAAAGAGGATACTTTAAACTACTTCTCAACATAATCTCCAAGCAAATTAAGGCATTTGTCATAACGTGTGACAAGTTTCTGTATTCCTGCTGCATAGTCCTTCGCCGCCAGCTCATTGAGATACGCGAGGGACCCATCTTGCACAAATTTTTGCATAATGCAGATGGTGTTTAACAATTTCATGAACAATTGTTCGAGAAACATTGGGAAAATGCTCACAGATGTCATCAATTGTGACAATGATGGACTCATGTGACTGGGATGACGGAACCTGGCATCAGCCACGGGAGTTTGTGAACTACAAGTATATAATGGACGTTTTCAGTGATGCCACGCCATGGCAAGTGGCATGGACAATTCCCATGTTATCAACCACAGAGATATGGGCCCTAGAAGAGGAAGTACCTATAGTGACCGCCGAAGCCTTAGCAGCCATCATGGCGGCGCACCACGCTATAAGTATCGCGGAACCGGACACAGCCATTAATGTATTTATTGATAACACTGCTGTATTATATAGTTTTATAAAAGGACGGGGAGTTGTTTTCAACAATGACAATGTATTAAATCTTTATATGTCTCTAATAAAAGAACTGTCACGCAACGTGACCTGGAGGTATGTCCCTTCCGAATCAAACCCGGCCGACCGTCCTTCTCGGACCGTCCTACCTCCCTATGCCCGCTCGGCCTCGGATTCGGGGTCCGGGTGGGTATATAGGTGGGATGACGCCTGAATTGGTCAGTCGATCGAGGTTTTGCATAGAGGAAGGGAGGTGCCTCCAGATCTCTCTGGGGAGAGATCTGGAGGCACCTCCCTTCCTCTATGCAAAACCTCGATCGACTGACCAATTCAGGCGTCATCCCACCTATATACCCACCCGGACCCCGAATCCGAGGCCGAGCGGGCATAGGGAGGTAGGACGGTCCGAGAAGGACGGTCGGCCGGGTTTGATTCGGAAGGGACATACCTCCAGGTCACGTTGCGTGACAGTTCTTTTATTAGAGACATATAAAGATTTAATACATTGTCATTGTTGAAAACAACTCCCCGTCCTTTTATAAAACTATATAATACAGCAGTGTTATCAATAAATACATTAATGGCTGTGTCCGGTTCCGCGATACTTATAGCGTGGTGCGCCGCCATGATGGCTGCTAAGGCTTCGGCGGTCACTATAGGTACTTCCTCTTCTAGGGCCCATATCTCTGTGATTGTGTCATGATGACAGTGATCAATGATCGTTCCTCACGAATTCGTCAACTGAGCTCACCAGTTGGTCTGTAATGACAGACGGTCTCCCCGAACGCTCATCGTCGTGTGTGTTCCCCCTCCCCATGTTGAAGTTGCGACACCACCGCCGAACAGACGACTCGTCCATTACATTGTCTCCATACACCTCCTTTAATTGGCGATGAATATCACATGGGCGAACGTTTCTTGCATTGAGGAATTTAATCACTGCCCTCACTTCACAACTGGCGGCGTTCTCAATTTTTTTAAACATTGTAAACAATCACAGAAACAACACAGGCAATGCTAGCGTCACACAACTTGGCTCAGAGAAGGCAGACAAGCCACTGAAGCTATCTGACCTCGTCCAGCGGCTACTCGCGTCGTCAGCACTTCATGCGGCACGAACGGGTACTACTTTCCGGATGACCCTCGTATCATCATCAACCGTTCATCCTTGAAGATTTTCACGCGAAATAATTTTCAAACAGGAGGACTTCTACGAAAAGGAACGAAATTGGAAATAGCAGCGGTAAATCAAAAAGTGTATCTTTTGAGTAAGAAATATAGGGAATAACAAAAGGGTGGAGGACTCAAATTCCAATCCGAGAAGTGCTCCTGAATCGTTATCCAAACATAATATAGGGGGATGAAAATAACTTGAACATTTTTTACTCAACTACAAAATGCCAGCTGTCCTCAGTAGTGATGAAAACTTCATGGGGATTGCAAATTATAGCGTCCATTTGAGTATTTTGGGTACAGAGAGGGTCGTAAAGTTAATTTAAGAGTCTCGAGAGAAATATCAAAGAAGGGGCCACGGGAGGGGGGGCAAGAACCAGTAGCAGGGTGCAAAAACCTCTTAACTCAAAAGAGAAGCAGATGGTGAGGAACTTAAAGAGAGGCAAAAATTTGGCAGGGTTGAGACCTGGAAAAGTACGCATGGGCACCCGTGAAATGAGAAGGGAGCGAAATGTGTACAACAGAATAATCTTTATTATTCTTTGGGACTAGTCCCACAGAGCCAACAAAAAAGGATTGAGAGCGTTTTAAACAAAAAAAGTGCATAAATGAATCATGAGCTTACAAATTTACTTTAGAAAATAACACAGCGATATTGATTTATGCGAGGGCTCTCCAAAATGTAACCTCCATTATTATTAATTTTATTAAGTAATCTACCGGTTAAGGTAGGTTTTTGGATGGACACAACCACAAAATAAATACATATTTTGTGACTTCTAACAAAACAAAAAATCCAGCACCCTACTCTACATCAGGTCCCTCTTCATCTCTGAGTACTTCCTTCCTCTCTTCATCCCGCCCAACATCCCTATCCTCTTCCTGACCTTTCCTTGTTTGCCTAATATTCTCCCCTCTATTACAGTCTTCAACATACCACTGCCGATCAATACGCCCCTCATCTATTTTTCCTGCCTCCTTAGGATTTCTCCCAACAAACCCCTCCCTTTGCCCACCATACCAAGTACTTCCTCATTTATTTTCTTCTCGGTCCTTCTCCATTCTTCTCCACACCCACATTTCAAAAGCCTCCAGTCTACGTCTATCCTCCTGCTTCAATGACCACGTTTCCGCGCCGTACATAACTACGCTCCAAATCAAAGTTTTTACGAGTAATTCAGTATTAGCTCAGTATCCCCAACTTTGATTTTGGGAATTACGTTAAGATAAAATTAATTGATTAAATTTGAGCTCCGGCGTTGCATAGCTTGAGTTTATCTTCGACTCAGAGGATAAACATTTTTTATATCGGTTCAGAAGAAAAAGTCCATATTTCCAACAGATTACACCGGAGACGTCTCCATTAATATTTTATATCGTATTACTAGGCTCATTGAGAGAGTAGTGGCGGTATATTTGAAGCTCGGGGAGCCGATTCACTTATGAAATCAATGGATATTCCATCAATTCCCATTGGATTCGGTTTGACATTTTAAGGAATGCATCGAGGTCTTCTGGTGTCAACTATTGAAAATAGAAACTGTCCGCGTTGAAACGAATGATGACATCTGAGGAAGTAGGAGGAGGAGAATCTGAATCATAACTTTCTTAACTAGGGTTTGGAAAAAGAAAGAAAATATTTAAAATATTCAGCTGGTCAACCGTCGAGTTAGAGGCTATAGTATTATCAGGTTGAGGAATAAGCCCCAGTTCTCTATGCTCGCGTTCCATTTTGCTAGGTTCATTTAGCGTAGACAAAGCTGTGTGATGGCGATGAGGCTAAGGCTCAATAATTAAGGATACGAACCAGAATCCGAAATTCTCTTCAAAAGTTTGAAGGTCTAATGATTTTTCAAACGGATGACACCCCGCTCAGGCCTGTCGCTCGTTATTAATACATTCCTGGATTCCGTCGGTCAACCACGGAGCGCGTGGATGTTTGGGAGAACAAATGCATGAAGGCGTATGTGTGTGAAGGGTATCAACCGAATGAGAATACAAATACTTTATCCCTGAATCTATCGAGGATGAAAAAACGGACACTTTTAAACGATTCTGCTCCTAAGTTTCGAAGCTACTATAAGTGAACGGAGCTGGAGAGGTCCGAGATTCATTAAAACTTATTAGATATATTTAATAAGCCATGGGTGGAGAGAAAGTGAATAAGCGATCGACAGTGAATATCACTGAAAATTTTCCTTATCCTCAACTATTCTAAATAGTAGTACATAAATATGCGTACGTAATAGTATCGTGTGACTCGTTTTAACTACTAGAATGGTGAGCAGCTTTCAATTACACCATATAAATAAAATAAATTGAAGTTAATAAAATTCATTACATAAAAGCTAGCATAGCAATAATTTATGAACATTGAAATCACCCAAACTAAAAAAGGGCTTTATTAGTCGGACTGAGTTTTAAAACGAAAATTCAAGATCATTATTGCGACCAATATTTGGTGGGCAATGCACTAAAGAGCTGAGAATGCAAAACTTAGTTTCCAAATTCATTGATGTCGTCAATTTTTGGTGGGCAATGTACTACCGATAGCTTAGTCATTGAATTTCCAGAGACTTCCAAGATCACACATTCAGGACGTTAGATTTAATCAGAAAAGGTGAATATTTCATAATCACCGCTGTTATTGATGAAACCTATAATTCTGATTTTGCTCCTTAGGGCTGAAAATATAATTATTCTCATCTCGCATACCCCGTCAACTTGTCTAGTTGATGACCTTTCAATTGCCAACAAACTGATTCAAGTCAGACGAAAACGTATTTCACCATAAAATGTTTCACAGCACATTCATGCTCGAAGCCGTTGATTATTACCAACGTGATGCATGTAGAGAGCTTGGTAACCACTTGGAATGAAGATGGAACACCAGCGGCCGCTTTTACAAACCGGACATCATTAGGAGAGATTGGTGAACTGAATGCTAGTGTAAATATAAACGTATGTATTTTTTCATCTCGTATCCCACTGCCCTAAAGGTTTGCGGTATTTTTTTCTTGGCCCAAAGAGATTATTGCGCCTTGCGCGTTCTTCATGCGCTGCGAGAATAATCATCAAATGTTAGGGTTCGGGCACTTAATGCAATTAAACTCCCAGGATCCTCGCCCCTAGCTCATAAATCCGTAAATAAGTTTGACTGGAGAGAACATCCATCAGCGGGAAATGCATTCACGCGGCCATAGAAAATGGACTCGAGTAATCATGAACACGTTGTTTTCTTGGGGTGGGAGGAGAAAAAGAAAGCCTTTCGAAGGCCGTAAACGCAGTACAAACGCAGGAGAGAAGTAACGGTAGCGTTACATCTCTTGTTTTTCACAAGGATTCGGAGAAGTTCGAGGGGGTAATAGGTGTACTGCATGAAACACAGAGGGATGAGGGAGAGATTTGGATACCGCATTTATAGTTGGAAAAAATATAACGTGGGGAAAACAAGGGAAAATGGGGAAATGAAGGGAAGAGAAGTACCTGAGACTGAGTTTATGCTGTAGCAAAACGTACAAAATGGTCAAATTGCTCAAGATAGGAAAGAAATTATGATGCGCTTGAATATCATATAAGCCCCTTATATCTTATGATTTATCATTAATCCTTTACATAAAAAGATTGTCATAAAACTCAAGAACTACTTTAGGTATGTATAATATCCTGAGAGTCCCTAGGATAATTTAATTTTACCTAGGCCCCAGGATTATCCAGATATTTCTTAATTTGAATGAACTATAGCATAGAAACTATAAAGATATGGTAAGACTATGAAAAATAAGCTAAAACACTAAATTCTTTGAAGAAAGAAATTTTCTTCTGTGGGTGACCCACTACACAACATATTTTCAGGGTAACTTAAACTACAGATTATAGACAATAATCTACACAGATGAAAATGATAATGGACCACTTCTTAAAACCGTTACACGTAACCGTTCACTCGGTTTTTCTAAGCTACTTGATTGCGTTACAGCACTGCAGTAAACAACAGCATCTGATAAAATGCTTAAAATTTTATTCTACACATAAACCACAACTAAAGAAAATCAAATATAACTGTCTTCATATTTCTCTATTTGTTTGCGTTGAACGCCATTCGGTGAGTTGTTCACAAAACTTGCGAAAGAAAAAGTCTGCAAACATATTCTACAAAAGATCTCAATATAAGAGAGATAGATATTTCATGAAATGCAGGACCCCTATGCAACTGCGTGATTCGCTTACATCGGTCGCTTCTCATATGTTCTCTTAAAACGTGACTCACTTCGAAGAAAACCTGAATTCAAACCATTGTCTCTTCTCTCACGACTGGTAGCTTTCATCCTTTTCAGGATAGAAATAAAAAAAGGTATGCTATTCTGGATTGAAATCCACTGCTTTGTTAACAGCAATTTCATTTGATACAGGGCTTGAATGCAAAATTCAAATAGGCCACACACTATCAGCTAATCATAATGGGAAAACACGAGACTACCAAAAAAATGTGATAGCCGGCTAGAAGTTAACTAGGACAGTTTTATCGAAATGCAGAATTTTCTAAGTGTTAAAATCATTTGCCTTGACCGGAATTCTGTACTTTAATGCATATTAGCGGATGACTCAGTTAAAAGTTGCTGTTGCATTAATAATTAGATAATAGGAAAAGGAAAACATAGGAAAATTGTATTAAAAAGCAGTTTTCAGGTGAGAAATTAAATTAATAAGTTTTCTCAGTGTCACTCGAACGGATTTGGAGAAGTTGACTTTCAATTAATTATATAGGGAAGAAAACTAGGAATATTTGAAGGCATGATTGAAAAAACTCAAAAATACCATGCGTCATACCCCTGAAGTGTGTCCCCTGGTGTAACATAGATCACATATGTACAATTATGATTGTTCTGCCAAAGAAAAAGGTCGTTTCATTGATAATAGCAACATAACCTAGATGGTAAACATAATCTTTGCTTATTTACGCATAGATCCTACCTCCATCCTGAACAAGATACCTATCCCCCCCCACCTCACTGACTAACAAGTTCTACGTTCTCCCCTCTATCACAGTCTTCAACATTCCATCAATCCATCCAAAATGCTCTGCAACCACTTTTATTACAGTCTTTGGATTTATCCCAACAATCCTCTCTCATCCCCACCATTCCTAGCACTTCTTCGTTTCTTTTCCTATTTTTCCAGTCATCACCACAGCTAAACCCAAGCTTTCCATCTACGGCTACCATTTTTCCTCAAGGACCTATTTTCCGTGCAGTAAACATAAACTCCATGTAAATATTTTATCAATCTTTCCTAATTTTCTCAGGCAATATCTCCCTCTGCTTTCAACCTTCAAGCATTAAAGTAATTATTATTTCGTAGATGTAGATGAGGACCACTTATTCACAATTGTTTCTATGTTTTATTTGGCTGAAGCTTTTCATGGCGAGGGTCTAGGATATTTTACTCCCACAAAGACGTCTTTATATCCTTTGGACTTAATTACTTTCCTAAGATTTTAATTTTGCCATTGCTTTCATACATTTTTTTAAGGTAATCTACCGGTTAAGGTAGGTTTTTGGATGGACACAACTGCCAAACAAATATTTTATTACTCCTAACAAAACACAAAATCCATCATCCTACTCTATATCAGGTCCCTCTTCATCTCTGAGTACTTTCTTCCTCCCTTCATCCCGTCCAACATCCCTATCCTGTTCCTTCCCTTTCCTCTTTTGCCCAACATTCTACCCTCTATCACAGTCTTCAACATCCCACTGCCGGTCAACACCCCCTTCATCCACTTTTCCTGCCTCCATAGGATTGCTCCCAACAAACCCCTCTCTTCGCCCACCATACCAGGTACTTCCTCATTTGTTCTCTTCTCTGTCCATTTCACCTTCTCCATTCTTCTCCACACCCACATTTCAAAAGCCTCCAATCTACGTCTATCCTCCTGCTTCAATGGCAACGTTTCCGCACCGTACATAGCTACGCTCCATATCAAAGTTTTTACGAGTCTTTTCTTAACATCCTTACTCAAAGTCCCTGTCATCAACTCCCTCCTCCTTGTTAAAGCCTCTTTGCCTAGCGCAATTCTTCTCCTTACGTCCCTACTACTTTGACCGTGTTGGTCCAAAACACTACCGAGATACGTAAATAGTTCTACCTGCTCTAGTTTTTGCCCTCCTATTTTAATGTTAAGCTTGGCCTTTTTCTTTCTAGAAAATCGCATAACCTTTGTTTTATTAATATTGATTCTCATCCCATACCTGTCGCACTGAATTTCCAATTCACTCAGCAATGCTTGCAGCCCCTTGGCTGACTGACAAACTAAAGCTTGGTCATCAGCAAATCTAACTGATTTTACGAATCCCCCGCCCACTTTCATTCCCACCTCGAGTTCTTCCCATGCCTCTTTGATCATTGCCTCTGCATACAGGTTGAACAGCAACGGTGATAATGGGCAACCCTGTCTTACACCCCTTCCTAACACTGCCCATCCTGACTCCCCGTTTCCCACCCGCACCCAAGCAGTC
Source organism: Hetaerina americana (assembly GCF_022747635.1). Classification (NCBI taxonomy): domain Eukaryota; kingdom Metazoa; phylum Arthropoda; class Insecta; order Odonata; family Calopterygidae; genus Hetaerina; species Hetaerina americana. The sequence continues at coordinate 9,459,753 of NW_027286625.1, forward strand.
TGAGACATGTACAGGTTGCGGATTTACATATTAACTCATTTTTCATCCGCAATCACAGTTGTTTTTCAATTGTTTTGATACTTTCTCACGTTTCTTGTTGACACTTTATCCAAGAAACAAATAAATAGAGTAAAGAGAATTAAATTTTTACGACTGTTTGGATATAAGATGGTAACAGAAGGTTACATGAATAACATCCGTAGAATGAGGATTAAAAGGTGATAAATTCAACGAATGGGGCCCGCTGTAAGTACAAATTCCGGCCGAGGACAACTAACGTGCCAAAGGAATCTACCTCTTAGTGCTCACACCTAAATAGAGCTCCCCGTCGCTTCTGCCGGTGAGGATATACGCCGAACAATGAAATCATAAGCCAAAAATTTAACGATAAATTGGAGCAAAACTAATTACACAATTTTTATTTCCATAGAAATACACACATTTTAAACCATGACGTCTAATACTAAAAAAATCACCTATGGAAACATAAGAAATTAAAACGCCCGGAAGAAATGAGTAAATAAACTTCAGTGAATACTAAATTTCTAGGCCAAGGAAAATCGATATAAGAAGCCGATGATAGGATCAAATACGACGCATTGCAACGCAGACATTAAACCATACCAAGCCTGGACAAAAGAATGCATAATGTAATGCCAGAAACGGTCAAGGAAATTGAAACCAAACCGAAATGTGAAGAGAGGGGACATTGAGGACTTACTTATTTTCCGAAAGAGCGAATTTTTCGAACGATAAGATCAAAAATCGAGGACCGTAGAAATCCAGGAAATAATAACGAGAGGACAATCGCTCGAATCAAGTGCGCGTTTCGTTTCCAAAAGATCGCCCGAGACGATTCGGTTTCGCCCCATCCCAGTTCCAAGAAAGCGAGGACTTTGGAGGATACTCGGCGGCTTCTTCAAATAGAGATTAATGGTTGGTTGGTCATGCTCAATGAATGAATGGGTTCATTCATCCCGAAGCAGATGGGGGGTGCTCTCCGTAGGAGAAGGGCTGAGGACGGGAGAGAGAGCGAGAGTGGGAGGAGGGATGACCGGAGGGAGGTGGCTAAGGGGTGGTTTCAAAACGCGAGGTCGGGTGGACGGAGGGGGAGGGGAAAAAGGTTTCCAAAGGGTAGTGGGAGGGATGTTATAAAAAAAGGAGCAACTCGAGAGAAGGGCAGTTACCAGGCGGGAGGACTGCATGTTGTGTCGGTCTCTGGAGCAGTTGACAGTCAGCTGTTTAAACCGGAATCATCGGGACAAAAAACAGGGAGGTTGGGGGTGGAGGGAGATGGAAGTAGGGAGGTGGTGGAGGGAAGGGTAGGGGAGTGAAGAGACTTTATTTCGCAGAAATGGGCATTTGAAAGCCGTGAACCTTCCACCGCCCCTTTTTCCCCCGCGAGAGGTCTTGATTGGATGATGGAGCGCATCGTTTGCGGCGATTTCGGTGCGTTACTTGAGTGAATAATGAATCAATTGAGGAAATGACTGCATGAGAACGCACCTCCTCTCCCTTTCAGCCTCATCAAGCTAGATACTCCGTGAGATCACGCGGTATTTTTTTAGCACCGTGCGCTGTTGACGTGCACGGCCATAGAAAAGAGAACTTGTTTTATCTACGGATGCCCGAGTGCATTCATTTAGTGGAACACCACGGATGAGGCTCATGGAATTAATTGACGTTCGAGTTCATCATATCTCTGTACTCAAAACTTCATTTGAAATAATGAGGAAAAAGCTCTAGCAGTAATAATCAATGATATTACCAAATGAAAACTGATATTAAAAACTAACTACGCATCGATGAGGTTTTCTTAAAGAAGCGGGGCGGAATAAAAGCGGAAAATCATTGCCATATTATTAATAAGAAATTTGTTTTTAATTTACAACTTGCATAACGTTAAAGGCCATACTATCACGAAAACCAGAATAGTTAAAGTTAACAATAAAAATGTCTAGCAAATAGGGTATAATAAGTTTAACCCAAATGCATGCATTTTTCAGTATTATCGTGTGTTTTTCTGTCAAACCCCCAATCACATGACACATGTGACTGCCGCCTTAATGACTCCAGTCCTCGATACCATGTTGCTCGCCTTTCTTTGATGTTTTCAAGCTTCGCCTTCTATCCCTCGTCTCTCTCTCTGTGGGGAAGGGAACGTCTCACGCCGTCACATTCCCTACCTGTGGCTATGCACGGCGTGGAAACATGGTAATTGAAGCAGGAAGATAGCCTAGATTGGAGGCTCTTGAAATGTGGGTGTGGAGAAGGATGATGAAGGTGAAATGGACCGAAAGGAAAACGAATGAGGAAGTACTTGGTATGGTGGGTGAAGAGAGTGGTTTGTCGGGAGAAAGCCTATGGAGGCAGGAAAAGTGGATGAAGGGCGCATTGATCGGCAGTGGGATGTTGAAGACTGTAATAGAGGGGAGAATGTTAGGCAAGCGAGGAAAGGGCAAGAACAAGAGATGTTGGACGGGATGAAGGGAGGAAGGAAGTACTCAGAGATGAAGAGGGGCTTGATGTAGAGTAAATTGCTCGATTGTGTTTTTTTACGAGCCACAAAATATTTATTTGGTAGTTGTGTCCATCCGGTAATTTACTTAATTATAACAATTAGGTGAATCAAGCCATTTTTTAAATTGAGTCTTCCTCCAGTATGTTTACAGCGTTGCACGTAATTTCATAGTTATTTACTGAATATTTTTCCTTTTCCCTTCCTCTCCCATATCCCCCCTATCACCTAGCCTTCCCACTTAGTGCTCGCACCCCCTGCGACACATCTCTTCGATGGATCGCATGGTATTTATGTCGATGTCAAATGCCAATATATGTCGAAGTCTCTTAAACCATAATGGCTCCATTGTGCAGAATCAGAATAAAAGTGTCTCCACGCACGATTTTTAATGGAAGTTATTACTTAATGTAAGTAGCCTACATTATTTTACTTCGTCTTCTTACTTTTTAATGATCATCAAGAAATTTAAAATGGATGAGGCACACAAATAGAGAAACGTCACACTTACCACAGGGTAATATGATGTTGAAGATAAAAAAGATATCCAACCTGAAAAGAAAACGAGAGTTATTTAATGCTTGTTGAGGAATACTCTTTGCGGGTTCGAACAAATAGAAATAAATAAATAAAAGAATTGTTGGCAAAATGGCTGACAAAAAGTTAGTTAAAATTACAAGAGAGCGATGGCTCACTTTAACACTGAAAACTATAATTAGGGAGCATACAAATATTTGAAAATAAAATACGTCATATCAGCATATTTTCTTATGGAAAATACACAATGGAGGAAAATTATAACTTACATATATGAGCTTATGGAAGAAGCATAAACTTATGCCAAAAGCTACTCTGCTTGTATGTCAAAATCATACATTTCCTGTAATAGGAACAGAAAAGCTAGAAACACTTTAATGTAGTCATACTTAAATTTGAGGTAAGAGTCCAAACTTTTTCCAACCTTTGCTCTACTGCGCGTGAGAAATCTTTTTATTAATATATACCCTGCAAGCCACCGCTAGGGTGTGGCATGGGGGGAATACACACCAGAATAATTTTACCCGAGCATTACCCAACCGCGGTCGAACAATATAATTATGATCCCCTATCGGTCGTGAAAAAATAGCGTCTTGAATCCATCTATTCTACACTTATTCATTCTAACTTTATTGACATGATGCCTCCTACCTTAGTACGATGGGGGTGATAATATATTTTCAACAATCACTGATCACAGATACATCACTGATACAGATACATCCTTCAAATTTATTCAAGAAATTGAATCTGTAATTTAAATTTCGCTATGCGAGTAATTCCCAGCCTGGTTCTTCAAATATTTTGGATACGCTACTAAGTTTATCATAGTAACATTTTACAAATCTAGCTCCTCTACGATGCACGCGATCTATTTTGGCAATCAATCCAACTTCGTCAGGATTCCATATACTAGTAGCATATTCTAAACGAGGCCTAACCAGTGAAAGATAACATTTATCTTTAACCTTTTCCTCACATTTACCCAGTACTCTTCTGATAAATCCTAATTTATGGCTAGCTTTTCCACACATTCTCCGCATGTCTCTAACCAGGAGAGATCGTGAGCGACGGTAACGCCCAGGTATTTAATTGAATTTACAAAATCCATTTCCATGTTCCCAATACAGTAGGCTTTCGGGTTGTAGTTGCTGTTTTTCCATTAAGTTAAGTATACGCACTTTTTAAGTTTAATTCTAATTGCTTAGTGTCGCACCAGCGTTGCATAGCATTACGGTGATCTGACAAAGCTGCTGTGTCCTCAGGATCACGGATATCACGGTGAACCACTCCATCGTCGTCAAATAAACGTATCTTACTAGTGACTACGGAGTCAATTTCATTAACGTAAACTAACGATAAAAAAGAGGTGCGATAACACTTCACTGGGGAAGACCTGAAGTGACTTCTACAGTATTTGAGCTAACTCCATCTATCACTACTCTTTGAACCCGACCATACAAAAAGTCTTCAACCAACCACGAATATTTCCATCCATGCCATATGCTTCTAGCTCTGCGAGTAGTTTACTATGAGGTACTTAGTCGAAGGCCATCTTAAAATCTAGAAAAATCGCGTCCACTGGAAAATTTCTCTCGGCCGAAATAAGAATATCATGAACAAAAAGCTCAAGTTGTGTATAGCAGGATCTACCTTTTCGGAAAATGTGCTGATTTTTCATAAAAAACTTCTAATTATCGAGGTGTCTCACGATCAAACTGGCAAACATATTTTCCATAACCTTACACGAAATTGATGTGAGGGATATAGGCCTGTAATTGCTCGGTTCCTCCTTATCTCCGTTTTTAAAAATTGGTGTTACGTTAGCCGTTATCCAATCTCTGGGAACCTTGTAATCTACCAGCGACTTCTCAAATATTATTTCTAAATGCGGCGCAATTTCCGAAGCTAGATCCTTTAATATACGAGCGGGTATTTGATCGGGCCCGGAGGATTCATTAGGCTTAATATTTTTCAGTAATCATTCTATCCCATTGAATGAGATTTCAACTTTAGGCATCGGTTTACCGGCACGATTTGATAATATATCGGGGTTATTCTGTGAGAAATTGTGAACACGCTTTGAAAGAAGGAATTTAATAAATCAGCCATTTCCAAACTCCTGGTTACTCTTTCGCATTTATCGAGATACAAGAAAAGACAATAGGCTATAGTTAATATCCCTGTATAGACCTATAGTTTTGCATTTGTTAATTAACATGCTCGATGAATGTGCTCGTTTGTTCTCAAAGGTGGAGTACGTTTACTGTTAATGATATGATACCTAATGATAATGAGATGGAAATTATTTTCAGCGCACCTAAATATAATTAAAGTATTTCTCTGATGACATTATAAGAAATCACTTCATACAAATTTATCTTATTTGTGAGTTAGAGATAGACTTAAGCCGTTCTTTAAGTGAAAGCAATTGATTAATTTCCCAGGGTGAGTGAGAGCCTTTAGAATTCGAAAATATTTTGAAACGAGTCATCACTTGGACGACTTCAAAAGCTTTCGGAAGGTCAAGAGGTTAATTCGTTCTAAGTTCATTAAGATGACTGCTTAAAAGAATCAACACAAGCCACGTCAGCCTATCAAAACTCAAGGTCAAAATCCACCGACATGAAATATTTCAACATGCACACTCATTTTTCTTCATAAGAATAATTCAACATATTAATGCATTTAGTCAGCTGTTTAATAATGAATTTACATTTTGCTCTCCAAATAACAGAAGGATAAAAAAGAATCAAGTACGTAAAAGTTATAGTGAATAAATACTACATTCCTCAAGTCTGTGTTTCACTCAATATTTCATGAAAGATCCGAGTGATTTAACTGGAATACGCAAGAAATCGCTTCGCACATAGTAATAGAATAGAGGATATACATTTTTCTTTAAATAATATTATGGCAAAAGTGCTCTTGCTTATGTATGAGATTAAGTGTTTCAGGACGCGAGATATATTATATCTTTATGAGTTTTTAATTGGCCGCGTCAGGCAAAATGATTTTGAATCGTAAACCTACTTCATCGACTTTTTTACATGCGAAGTAAAGCTCAAAGAGATATTAGAAAATGGAAATCGTATGCACGCGTATGTGAGAATGAAGGTTCGCAGGTAGCACCACATATCTAGGGCACCTATATTTTTCGTTTAGCGGCGACACAAAAAGGATTTTCAATCAGCTCATTATCGTCTCCCAAGCCGTAAGAGCTTTCGTAATGGTTTCAAAGGCCTCAACGCGCACATATAAGAAGCAACCACCTGATTTCCATTAGCCGCACCAAGAGGACCTATTGAAGGAGCGGCGCAATGCATTTAATCAATGGATTTGACCTGCACCGATGATGACAATGTCTGGTGTACTCCGTGCAGTGATGCAATGAGGAATGGCATATCGAAAGGTCAAGAATACTCGGAGGGAGGTGGGATGATATATCCATTGTGGGGGCCTTGAAAAGCATTAGCTCCGGAGACAACGACGTTGCAGGAGAGGAAGTGCTCAGGGGAGCAGATTATGAGAGGCTTTCAGATCGCTCAACAACAGCGCAAAGAAGGGCCTTTCCTCAAAGACTACACGTGTATATTGATGCATTTATCACAAGGGGGCTCCACCTAGATGATTGGTGCAATGGGTACCCTTAACGAAATTTGAGATCATCCCCCTTTAAAAATCTGCTGCTCCCCTTATATTTTTAAGATTAAAACGCTACAAACTTCATAAGTTTACGGAAATACACAACAGAAGGGAAAGATCTAACAAACAGGTTGCACACTGTAACCTCTGCCTCAACCTGAAAACTGGTACCTGTACTCTGTTGAATGTGGCCTTTTTAAGGAGAAAGTTAAGCAAGATAATTGACGAAGAAATAACTAGCCTCAGTTCGCAAACCCATAGAATCGGAAGATTATCCATTTCAACCATCTTCGATTTCTAACATGAATGAAGGCATACTCACTGCTCGTACGCATTCAGGTGAACATGACCATGTCCCTCACACGTCTGAAGATCCGCAAAGTGATTTATTATTAACCCAGGAAGGGATGAAAGAAACCCCAAACTCCCAGGTATGGAAATAATCTCCACCAGAATCCTAAAGGAAGCCAGCTGAAGACATCGCACATAATTTAAACGCAGTTTTCTGCATGTCAAAAATGGGTTCAACACCTAGATGCTGGAATCTACATGTCTCTAAAAAATGAGGCAATTGGGACGGTCTCAGTAATTACAGAACCATGAACGTAGTATCGATATCCTGAAAATTCTAAGAATATGATATATCCATTGTAGGATACCTCTCTCCATTGTAGGATACCATTGTAGGAAATCTCCGCGGTAGGAACATACTCTGCCCTAATGGCAAGCACTTAGGAAAAGCAAATCATGCGAAACGCAGGTATTTTTAACCTTGATATCCTCAAATTGGGGAAAATGAATACACCAGTGGATGCTGTATTTTCAGATTTTTGAGAAAATCTTAGACAAGGTCCCTCATGGGAAGTTGATTTAAAAACTATGATACTCGTATTATGGTAAGAACGATAAAGTGGCTTACTGGGTTAGAGACTTCTTGTCTAAAAATAAATAAAAAATTAATCGTCAATGAGGAGAGCTCGTTAGAGTCGGACGTAAGTTCAGGAGTGCCAGTAATTGTAATGTCCCTACTTTCTTGATTTGACAAACGACCTACGTTCTCACGTAAACAGCAGTTTTAGTTCAATTGCAGACGAAAGATTGATTTAAGGGGAAATAAGGATATCGGCCCTCCCCGGACTACAACCTTGACGTGGTGGAAGGGCTTGTGCGTTCCGATGACCCCTAGAGCTGTGCTGGCGGGAGTAATAATTATTGCTCCTGGTAGGGTCACCCATGCCAGATAGGTCGAAGGTTAGGAGCCAGGCGAAAGGTAGTCCACGCAGCGTCTGTTCCTCAGTGAGGCGGCTGCAATGGCGTCTGACCCCAGTGGGGCGGCCAGTAAGTGATGGTGTCACGTTAAAAACACTATTGAGGAAAGCAACGGGAAACCACCTCAATTATCATTCCCAAGAAAACTATGATGGACAATAGAGATATTTTGAGTCCTGGCAACCACGGGGCTCGGCCCAATCGGCTGTGTGTCGTGCCCGGCAGCGGGGGAGGCAAGGCTTCCGCGGTCGTCATCCCACGAAACCCTTGCAAGGGAAAACCAGCAGCAGCAGGACAGAAGCCGCAGGAGAAGAAGACCAAATTAGTTAGAATAGGAACGTGGAATGTTAGGACAATGATGAGGACAGGGAAATTGGAGAATGTTAAGCGAGAGATGGAAAGGGGAAATATAGATATTTTAGGTCTATGCGAGGTGAGATGGAAAGATAGCGGGGATTACTGGAGTGATAAGTATAAAATAATATATACCAACGGGGACGAGAGCCAACGAGGGGTTGCCATTGTATTAAATGAAGAGGTAGGGAGAAGCGTAGTCAACATAGAGCAGGTAACGGATAGAATACTACTAGTGGAGATAAAAGCAGAGCCGACGAACTTAGTTATTATTCAGGTATACATGCCACCGAGCAACCATAAGGAAGAAGAGGTCGATATGATATACGATCAGTTAGAGGACATGATTGCGTGTGTTCCTGCAGGGAAACATTTGATAGTGATGGGGGATTGGAATGCGACGGGAGGCGAAGGAAGAGATGGTGATGAGGTGGGGGACTACGGTTTGGGCACGAGGAATGACCGCGGGGAGAAAGCAGTTGAGTTCTGCAGGAGACAGGGGTTAGTCATCACCAACACTTGGTTTAGACACCACAAAAGACGCAGGTATACATGGAAAATGCCAGGTGACTCAGGAAGATATCAGCTAGATTATATCCTGGTTAGACACAGGTTTAGGAACAGTGTGATAAATTCCCACAGCTTCCCGGGAGCGGATGCGGACTCAGACCACAATTTAGTTGTTATGAAATGTAGCGTACGTTTCAAAAAGATAAGGCAGGGGCGGCGAGTTAGAAAATGGAATGTAGAAGCATTAAATGGGTTGAAAAGGAAGGAATACAAACAGGCGGTAGAGAAAATCATGGAGGATGGTAAAGGGCTTGGTACTATCGAAGAAAAATGGGAAATGATCAAGAAAGGGTTGTCTAAAGCCGCAAAAGACACTATTGGAACCGTTAACGCTAAAAGGACTAGGAAACCATGGATCACGGATGAGATGATTACAAAGATGGATGAGCGGAGAAAATGGAAGAATATAAATACAGAATTAGGCAAAATGAAGTACGAAGAATTGAACAATAAATTGAGGCGGGCAACAAATAAAGCAAAAGAAGCATGGTGGAAGACGCAGTGCGAGGATATGGAAAGTCTGCAGAGGAAGGGTGAAATCGGTGCGCTGTACAGCAAAGTTAAATCGTTATCGGGAAGTAAGAAAGGAAGAGCTATGCTAACAGATAGAGATAAGGCGGGTAAGGTAATAGTTGACGCAGAAAAGATCCAAGAGAGATGGAAGGAGTATGTAGAAGAACTATATGGTAAAGAACTCAGACCAACAAAGTTAGACATTGTTAAAGAAAATGACGTAGAGGAACAGAGCTTAGGTCCAGGCATACTAGACCATGAGATAGAAAGGGCATTAAGGGAGATGAAACTAAATAAGGCCGTGGGGGTAGATAACATTCCCGTGGAACTTTTAAAATGCTTAGGAAAATGTGGGAGGAAGAGGCTATATGGGCTGATCCGTAGCATTTATGAGGAGGGAATCTGGCCGGAAGACTTTGTGAGATCAGTTTTAGTTCCTATTCCGAAAAAGGTAAAGGCCACGTCATGTGAGGACTATAGGACAATTAGTTTGATATCCCACGCAGCTAAAGTTGTTCTCAGGATCATAAACAAAAGGATAGAGAGTAGGGCAAATGATTACTTAGGGGATGATCAGTTTGGGTTTAGGAAGGGGAGAGGTACGCGTGATGCCATTGCAGTAATGAGATTATTAATCGAGAGGAATATAGAACACAACCAGGAGGTATTTGCCTGTTTCGTAGATTTCGAAAAAGCGTTTAATAGGGTGAATTGGGAAAAACTAATGAGTATTCTGCAGAAGATAGGAATAGATTGGAGGGAAAGGAGGCTAATCCGCAACCTGTACATGTCTCAGACTGCTCAGGTGCGGGTGGGAAACGGGGAGTCAGGATGGGCAGTGTTAGGAAGGGGTGTAAGGCAGGGTTGCCCATTATCACCGTTGCCGTTCAACCTGTATGCAGAGGAAATGATCAAAGAGGCATGGGAAGAACTCGAGGTAGGAATGAAAGTGGGCGGGGAATTCGTAAAATCAGTTAGGTTTGCTGATGACCAAGCTTTAGTTTGTCAGTCAGCCAAGGGGCTGCAAGCATTGCTGAGTGAATTGGAAATTCAGTGCGTCAGGTATGGGATGAGAATGAATATTAATAAAACAAAGGTTATGCGATTTTCTACAAAGAAAAAGCCCAAGCTTAACATTAAAATAGGAGGGCAAAAACTGGAGCAGGTAGAACAGTTTACGTATCTCGGTAGTGTCTTGGACCAACACGGTCAAAGTAGTAGGGACGTAAGGAGACGAATAGCGCTAGGCAAAGAGGCTTTCACAAGGAGGAGGGAGTTGATGACAGGGACTTTGAGTAAGGATGTTAAGAAAAGACTCGTAAAAACTTTGATATGGAGCGTAGCTATGTATGGTGCGGAAACGTGGTCATTGAAGCAGGAGGATAGACGTAGATTGGAGGCTTTTGAAATGTGGGTGTGGAGAAGAATGGAGAAGGTGAAATGGACAGAGAAGAAAACAAATGAGGAAGTTCTTGGTATGGTGGGCGAAGAGAGGGGTTTGTTGGGAGCAATCCTATGGAGGCAGGAAAAGTGGATGAAGGGGGTGTTGACCGGCAGTGGGATGTTGAAGACTGTGATAGAGGGTAGAATGTTGGGCAAAAGAGGAAAGGGAAGGAACAGGATAGGGATGTTGGACGGGATGAAGGGAGGAAGAAGGTACGCAGAGATGAAGAGGGGCCTGATGTAGAGTGGGATGATGGATTTTGTGTTTTGTAGGAGTAATAAAATATTTGTTTGGTAGTTGTGTCCATCCAAAAACCTACCTTAACCGTTATATTACCATAAAAAATATATATATATATATATCTTTACACATATATCTTATAATCATACACGTGCGTTTATGAGCAAATATACATTCAAAAGCATGTGTGAACTAATATTTGTGCATGAATGGTTGTTGTCCTAATACCAACAGCACATGACTGTGTGTTGGCTTTCGGGGACGTTGTGTCAATGTAAATGAGATGAACTATAATCACTTGAACAACATAAATTAATTGTACATCGAATTCATCTAATGACTTCTTTTGAAATCAGAGCTAGTCCATTTAATCATTATGAAGATCAGTGCCTTTTAATCAAAGAGCATAACTTTCTCAGAGAATAATGTATGTTCTGCAATTTTCGGTGACAGACTAGCAATTCTGAGTTTTTTTACGTTTCAATTCTACCAGGGGTCTTTTAAAAAAAGAAATTTTTGAAGACGACTGTGTTACCGTTTTTGCGTACCCATGTGCATTACTTTGTTTTCAAGGCTGACCTATTAATACGTAATTTAAATGTCTCCTGTTTTGTGAGTGTCTTCTTCACTAGGTGTCGCAAATATTTTTTTGTGGTGAGAAAAGGCATCTATTATTTGGAATTCTTCATTCAAAAAATTAAATTACCCAGTAGGTAAATGGGTTTTTGAAAATTAAATTAGGGGAATAATGGTTATGGATGGAAAGATAGAGGGCTGAGAGTGGGATATAAACGTAGGTTCGGTGAGAAATTCTCATTCGCCCTCAAAAGAATGCTAAGTGGATTTCTTTTGTGAAAAAAAGGATAGGCCGGCCTAGGGAAACAATATAGGCGACGGGGAGTAAAATGAATTTTAACTCTTGTAATTATTAAAGGAAACGGACAGAAATTTTAAGAATTCCCTCATTGCATTGCCACATAAAACCTCTGTCGCTAGGCTAGCGCAATGTATGCAAATAGGCAACAATACGAACATACCGTGACCCGTGGAGAGACCGCTTATAGAACGAAAAGGCTAGCACGAATGTAAATATTGTCTCAAGGTAGTAACGGCATTCATTATATTCCGATATCTAGGACACATCCACATATGGAACATTCACTTCTGAATGGAAAGTAGTAGGCACGAGGGAGGGTTGTGGAAACAAAGACGACAAAAATACCTTTTCACCCACATCCATGATTGGCATAACGCATTGTCAGGCAATCCTACCAAAATGTGGGAGAGCTAATTGGCCGCTCGCTCAGACGTCAGAGCAAATTAACGAACGTTTGGCACACCACGCGTCTACAACGATTCGCATTAGCAATGCATTATTCCATGGTCGTTCATCACGCCTCGTACCACTCAAAGCTGTGAAAATGCGTGGTAATAGTTCTTTAAAAAATCGCATCAAGAAGCGAATGATGAAGTCAAAAAAAACACTCCAAGAAAATATTTGATAATGGGTGTATTTTTGCAGAGAAACTTCATGCAGGTATCAAGTAATTTAGCTTACCATATGAATGTTTCTACCAATATGATTAATTAGCTGAGAATAAATTTACTTGGTTTTTCAATATGAAAATCTTTATCCAGCACAATGATCGCAATTATACATTCAGCACCGATCAAGATCAGTTTGCAGATATAGATAAGAATTACACCAAAATTACAACTTGGTGTCATTTTGAAGTCACGCATATTGTGAAAGTGTCGCTAATACACAGCAAAAAGACATCGCTACCTACCATTACGTTGAAACAGACTTGATAACAGGTTTTGAACCGATGAAAGTCGGTGAAAATTGACCATTCTTCCACACACGACTATGAATTAAAGGCGAAAACTACAATTCAATACACTGTATTCATATTGAATAAAATATAAATACCGTTTTAAAAGGGATATATTTAAAAAATTGATCATGCTGATATTATTTTCCATATTGCGTTCGGAATGTCTAATCCGAATGTGGCCACCCATATTAATCGATGTTGATAAACGAAAATATTCAGCGTGGTACTTGAAGCACTTCTTAGAAAAATTCAATCACAGGACAACTAATTGATGAACGTTATCGAGGGAAACTTGGAAGGGAAGAATGCGGAGGAAGATCAAGGATCAAGATCAGATCAGATCAGAAGATCAAGGCGAGAAGCAGGTTCTGAGAGACTTAATTGTGAAGGGCATATCAAATAAGAGAAAATGAGACAAAGATCTTAATTATAAATGAAACATTATTAGATTACATACCATTTCATGTGACATGCTGCCATCATTGTTCACGCAAGTTATGACACGCCTTTTATATCTTTAGAATTTGGATGAATTAGTGTAAAGAGGGGGACACTGACTACCCACCAAGAAGGCCCGGGTTCGAATCCTGAATACGACAATTATTTTTCAGTGGTATCCCGATCCACTTGAGGTGCTTTGTGGAGAGCACTTTGAGTGAGTACGCCGTCTGTCGGATTGAACACTAAACCGCGGACCCCTTGACGCCTTTTGTTAAGAATAGGCTAATACCAACACCTACTTCCACGAATGATAAGGGATCAGAACATAACCAACCAGTTTTAGCAACCGCACTCATCATAGGTCGTTCAATCCAAAGATTGGTTGAATACAACCCTCCATCCTACCCTATCTGATGCTAATTGACTTACTTCCTGGTATTTTTGCAATGTACTTTCTTCTTTATTTTCCCATGCATCTAACCCTTGGTATTCCTCTTGGGACTTTTCCCTCTATTTTTCCTTTTATTATATTCTTCACGAATCCATTGTGCCTCAGGGTGAGGCCAATCCATCTGGTTCTTCTATTCTCTATGGTGTTCCATAAGGTCCGTTCTTCGCCTATTCGTCTGTATACTTCTTCATTTCTTATTTTATTCGTCCATTTGATCTTAAGTATCCTCCTCCAGCACCAGGTTTCGAAGGCTTCTAGTCTTTTCTGTTCTACTTTTCCGATGGTCCATGCTTTTGATCCAGATTGCCACGCTCCTTACGAATTTTTTCACGAATTATTTCCTCGTCTGTAGTCCTATGATTTTTGAACACAGTAGTTGTCTTTTCAATATGAATGCTCTCTCAACTTGAGCTATTTTCCACTTGATGTCTGTAGTACTTCTTCCGTCGCATGTGATGGTACTTCCGAGATAGGTGAAGGAATCCACTTGCTCTAATTTGTGTCCTTTCAGTGTGACTGCTGTATTCCGCTTCTCTCTTCTATTTTTACTAGGATTTTATTCTTCGTCTTGTTTATGTTCATGTTGTATCTTTGTAGAACTTGATCCAATACGTTTAGTGACTTTTGAAGATCCTCCTGGTTTTCTGCTATCATTGCAATATCGTCGGCGAAGTGTAGCATGTTTAACTCTTCTCCATTGATTCTTATTCCGTTTAATCCGATGCCTTGAGCTTCTCTTATTGCCTCCTACAAGTAAATGTTGAACAATGCAGGTGAGAGGTTGCATCCTCGTCTAAATCCTTTGTTAACTTTAGCCTCTGTATAGCTTCCATCTCTAATTCGCATTGTGGCTGCTCGGTGCTAGTATAGTTGATCGAGGAAGCAAGTAGCCACAATGCGATTTAGAGATGGAAGCCATATATAGAAGCTAAAATTAACAAAGGCTAGACCAGGATGGAAGCCACCGCGCTAGGGGTAAACAAATCATCCTTAGTAGCCTAGTATGTCATCATTATTTCATACAAACTTACCTTTTCACCTTCTAATATGAAATATGCGCAATGAAATATCAAGATAAAGAATGGATGTCAAGTTGAGTAATTATAGAAACAACCTGTTTGTACTACTTCGTCATACCTAATTATATAGCTTACCAAGTAAAGTACAGTATTGCAGAGAGTAAATTATTGTACGGCCACTCGTTTGTATACCTAATTCCATTACAGTCATTCCATCGCCAGACTGGTTCCGGCACTATTCATTGAACACGGCCTCAACATCCTCATAAATATTGCAGAAACTCCTCGAATACTAAATGTAGTCGTTCGCTCAATGGACATCTGGAATCGAATGTTTTGCCTCTACCTTATCCGAGTATGCAAATACTTTCACTTCACTGCGCTCAATACGTCTCCTTCATCCTCGACGTTTTGTGGAGAGCAGTGGGAGTGAGTACGCCGTCCGGCCTTTCGTTAAGTAGGCTAATACTGACGCCGGGTTTCTCTCCACCCTTCCTCCTTCCCCATCCATCCCTAATGGCGCAAATGACCTCAGATGTCGGTCGCCTCCAATAAACTAGTGGAGGCGACCGGAGGAGTAACTACTACTAAGTGTAAGGAGAGGAACCGGGGAAAGTAAAATAAGCAATTTACACAAAAATATGTCGGTCAATATTATCATATCATTGCCAATATATAGAACACATCGTTCTAAAAACATGATATATACATATATATATATATATATATATATATATATATATATATATATATATATATATATATATATATATATATATATATAGCCTGAAACCCTGGGAAAATCCTTCCAGGCATAGTCGCACCTCTCTAAGCTTATTTAGTGCTGCTAAAAATACTAGTCTTACTGTCTATATTCAGAGAAATCCATGCGTAGACGAAGAAATATAAACCTATTTCCCTTAATAATGCACAATGCACAAGGGGGTAAGCGGGTGAGAGCAATGTGTTAGATTAACTGCAATCACGTACAAGAGAAATCACCGGATGAATAAAAGTATTTCCTCGAATGAAAATCACACGGGCACTCGTCGACTTCCTCATGAATTTAACGCGTCCGGCGGCACTTACCCGCAAATTACTCCCTTACCACCATTTGATTCGTCGACGTGGATTTTCACCGACTACCATGAAATCATCCCCTTGAGGCCGCGAGAACGAATGGGGACGAATACGGAGGATGATGGAGTACCAATATTACCCCACCCACGTACGAGAGAAAAGTAACGAGAGGGAAAATAGGGAAGCCACGACGGATGACGAGTGAGAGATTGGGGTGACATGCTTCTTTCCTTCTTGCTTCCTCCAACGCGGCACCGTAACTTTCTCTGACAATTCTCCCATCGTTCTGTGTCCCTATGAACAGGTGGAAGAAAAGGCAACAAAGTCAGGGTCGAAATGAAAACGTTAAGGCGTCCATCCGTGGATATAGGCTAGGGACCTTTTGCGCGCCTAAGCGTATACTACCTTGATCAAAAAGTTCCCGGAATAACCACCGTGTGGCGCTCCCATCGTTCCGATTTGAGTTCTGTTTTTTTTTGTTAAATTGGTACATCTGTTGTTGATATTCCCTTTAAATCTTAGTGTCATAACTTGACATTTGCAAAAGTTACGTAGCCAAGAGTACATCTATCTCTGTGTGTGTTGGCGATTTTTTACAATTTCAGAAATGGATTTAAATTTGCAACAACGAACTTGTATTAAATTTTGCGTAAAAAACGGATTTAGTGGCGCACGGACGTTGGAAATGTTGGAAAAGTGTTTCGGCAACGATTCTCTAAAAAAACGGTCGTTTACCAGTGGCACGAGCGGTTCAGAAGTGGTCGTGAGTCAATCGAAGATGATGAACGCAGTGGCAGACCATCGACATCGAAAGTCGGTGAAAAAATTGATAAAGTAAAAGAAATGTTGGTCAATAACCGCAAATTAACCATCAGAGAAAAAGCGGAGGACTTGAACATTGCCTATGGATCCGCCCAAGACATTGTGGTTAATGATTTGGGTTTCCGTCGTGTAGCTGCAAAGTTGGTGCCAAAAGACCTCAATTTCATGCAAAAAAGAGACCGTGTTGACGTCGCAAAAGACATGATTTGCGAGGCTGAATCCGATCCCACATTCATCAAAAGGATCATTACTGGAGACGAGACGTGGGTTTATGAGTACGACACGCAATCCAGACATCAGGCAAGTGAATGGCGTTCACCAAATGAGCCGAGACCAAAAAAAACACGTCGTTTTCAGTCAAAAAAGAAGGCAATGCTGACGGTTTTCATGGATTACAACGGTGTAGTGCATCATGAATTTTTGCCAGAAGGCCAGACAGTAAACAAAGAGTATTATTTGGGCGTTATGAGACGTTTGCGTGAAGCAATTCGCCGAAAGAGACCAGAAATGTGGGCAGAAAACTCGTGGATTTTGCACCATGATAACGCACCGTCGCACAGTGCTATCATTATTCGTAATTTTTTGACGAAAAATGCAACAAATACCATCCAACAGCCACCGAATTCACCTGATTTGGCTCCCTGTGACTTCTTTCTGTTCAATCGAGTTAAAAAACCATTACGGGGAACGCGTTTTAGCAGCCGAGAGGAAGTAATGGAAAAATCGCAGGAAGCACTGATGGACATACCGAAAACCGAATATAAAAAATGTTTCGAGGATTGGATCAAGCGCTGGCATAAGTGTGTTGCAGTCGATGGGGATTACTTTGAAGGGGACAATATAGATTTAGATGAATAAACTTGTATTTTTAATTTTCTGAATAAATTCCGGGAAATTTTTGATCAAGGTAGTATGCACAGGCCTACTACGCCAATACATGGAGGTCAGGAGCTAACAAAACACCAAGCGTGCTGTCCTCCTCTGCTTCCAAAAGCTTATTTTTCCAGAGAGGGAAAAGAGAACACGAGAAGTGGGGTGAAATTTCGTCCTGCTCTCACCGACATGAGGTACTTCTTAATAAATTAAGGCATAGCTTTGAAAGAATCGATAAAAAAGAATTGGAATACCAATCGCAGGCATAAAAGCATGTGGAATTTAGAATTTTTAAAGTTCAAAATTGCAGAAGATCTGCCCTATATCTCAAAGACACTTGGTTTTGAGGAGAAGGGAAATTGGAAAGAAAGATGTCCTTGGAAAGTTGCCAGATGAGGCTATAAGGGAGAGCGGTAAAAAATTTTACATAAATAGTTAGGAAAGAACGACGGCCAACCGGATAGAGCAAGGAAATAGAGAGAGAGGGAGTTGGTGTATGTATTTTGAGAATTAAGACACAGCAGATGGAAGAGTTATTGAGAGGTGGTGGTATGTTGCCTGTTGAGAATGGTGGCATAAAATAAGAATATTGGGCAGGGAAGAAAAGGTAAAGAAAATAATTGAACTTAAAATTAAACCACTTGGCTTTTCCACATATTTTTTTTGTTTAAGATCAAGGTTTCGTTATAGTATAACATCATCAGGTCCACGCCAAGTTGATTAAATCAAAAATTAAACCACTTGGAAAAGCCAAGTGGTTTAATTTTAAGTTCAATATGAAAAATCTCCACCAAGTGACGCTAGAAACTATTTTCTTTATAAAGAATATAAAACAGGCAATGTGAACGACGTTAGAGATCATATACTAATAAACAAGAACAAAAGAAGTAAAAGTCGCAAAGCAAAATTAAGGGCACAGTAGTATGCAACAATTCATGCCGAATCCAAAATTTTACACTACAAGGTAGTGGAACTATAAATACGGATTTTTTTAACTTTACCTTAATTTTAACTTTAATTTAACTTAATTAAAGAAACCCATTTAGGATCGTTGAACAGCATTGAATAGTTAAGAAACCTAACAACCCCGTAGTTTCAGGCGTCATGTGGAGGAATTCGAACATAATAATGAACAAATAGAAGCTTTTTTCCAATTGATATCAAAACATAATGAAAAAGTTTTGTGCATTTTTAAGCAACCTTGAGAGATGTCATGAACCTTATACCACTATCAATTTACAACTTAGCGCCACCTTGCGAAAGGAGGGGCAAGCCCGTGAAAGACCTTCTGTAGACAAATGTATATCGCATAGGCCGACCCCGGCGGCGGCGGCGGGGTAACGTCCTCGTCTGCCATTCCAAGGGTGGCGGGTTCGATTCCCGCCTGTGTGAGTTTCCCTCCATCTAGGGCTTGGGCCTGTAAACGCCTCTTGGGTTTGTAAATGTGTCCATTGTTATCGTTGTTAATAGTTCGATGTAAAGGCCAAAATGTGCTGTTTTCGAACTTATACTGAATAAATAAAAAATAAATAAAAATAAATAATTGAAAAAGCAAGGGAGTCCAGTGGTAAAGTAAAAAATCACATCCCCTAGAATGTTCCGTAAGACTCCAGGAAAAGGTATACGTTAAAAATTCAATGTGTTGACGAAGTGAAAGTACAAAACATTGGTTACAAGTCCAATTTTTTTAAAATTGGTCGCAATCACTCAATTTTACGTCTTTTAAAAGACCGCATGATGAATATATAAAAAGCACTTAATAACCCATGGCCGGAGAAATTGCCCTGGAAATGCACTGAAAGACACTTCACATCTTCTAAGGCAGACCTTTATTTCCGCATTCCTATCATAAATCCGTAAAATGGAATTACCATAAATTAAAGCATAACAAATTGCCGACCCCGGTGGCGGCGGGGTAACGTCCTCGTCTGCTATTCCAAGGGCCGCGGGTTCGATTCCCGCCTGGGTGAGTTTCGCTCCATCTAGGGCTTGGGTGTTTGTAAACGTGATCATTGTTATCGTTGTTAATAGTTCGATGTAAAGGCCAAAATATGCTGTTTTCGGACTTATACTGAATAAATAAATAAATAGATACGGAGTTCTGAGAACGCCAATTTAAGAAAAGATCTCTAAAATCCGGAAACAATAAAATTACCAAGTTAAAATATACATTCAAGGACTCAAGCCGGGAGGACTTATTTGTAAACTATGTTTTCGGGGGAGATATTGAAACTTTCTTCTGGACAAAAGTTCCCTAAGTGGTCAATTCGACGGCAGTTAAATGTATGAAGCTCTTAGGTCTTTTAGCTACTAATATTTAATAATGACTTCTCGTTTTATAGTGAGGTCCAACTAAAATTTTCAAGCATGATATTTTTCCGGATATTCTATTCTGGCATTGAGGCCTTGATGTATTCAATGAATGAATAAAATATCCTTCAGGTTCTGAAGTATCATCCTTTTTTGTGCAATCCTTCTATGCCGAAAGCATGACCTCCGTCCTCAAATATATATACGGTTGCGATGTTTACAGGAAGAAAAAATCTTTTAGCGTCTTGACCATATAGGCATGTTAAAATAAAATATCAAGCGGTAAACATCGCCAGCACACGTGGCTACCAGAATCAGAATCAGAACCGGGAACAGCTTCATACGAAAAAAATGCCAGAATGTGCTGTTTTCGGACTTATACTGAATAAATAAATAAATAAATTTTTAAAGTACTTCACCATTATAATTCCCTTAGAGTTAAATTAAGATCAAATTAATTTATTTGAACTGATTTCCATGCTTCTCGTCTATTATAATAAAAAGAGACTAATTTAAAAAACTATGAACGACGAAAGTCAAAAAATAAATTAGATTAAAAAATACTGAGAAACTAGCTTTTTCCCGTTCATAGTTCGGCCACTACTCTATGAGGAGCTTTCATTATGAACCAATCGCTATTTTTCAGAAAATTAAATACATTCTCATTTTTCATTAAATGTGGAACATTCATTAGGCTGCAATAGCTTTCCGTCCGGATTATTTGGATTGAAAGACTCGCCGCTAAACCATAGGTCATGGATTCAAATTCTGACTCGGGCATACGTGTCGCTCACCATAAACTGAGGTGGTTCGACCCCTGAGAAACTTGATGTTAAAAGAGAGGCTTATCGGGATTAAAGGGAACACATGACTAACTGGAGGCGTCCAGAGAGCAAAAAAAATAATAAAAAATAAAGTGTAACAACAACCTAGTTTGCTTTGTTGAAGTTGAAGGCTCTTCAACATTACTAAAATATGTGCTATACAGGTAACGACTAATCATCAACCTTAATGTCTTGGATGGTTCATAAAAACCTTTAAAAATCAACACGGACTTCTGAGGATTTCCTCGTACAGCAAATACTACTTGCTCCGCATCGTTCTTACTAACGATCAGGTCCAAGAAGTCTATTCCCTCCCAGCGGCTGCCCCAGTTACCACAATATACTCCCTTCTACAACAGGCTTCAGAATCCCACTCAGTTTCAACATGTCCTCTCTTTCTTTTCCGAATTTTGCCCAGCAACAACCTCCGTAAGTAGCTTCACCATGTGCAAACTCTTATCTGCTAGTCTCCCTCTCTGTCCAAATTATTTTCTCCATTACTTTGACCCGAGATTTTAAGGAGAAAATATCTACGGCCATTTTAGCCCATGAATACCAGAAATTAAAACAAACAAACGTGAACATACCGGCAGTGTACGAACTAAAATCGGAAAAAGAAATAAGCACGCCATCATTATTTGGCACAAGAAAGACAGCGAGTCTGGTCAATGACTAAAGACCCCGTTCGGAAATGTGGATAGAAAAGGGAAAGAGAAACGGGTTGAGAAGAGTATTGAATCGGGGTGAAAATCAGACGCAGACAACCGATGATTACTGTGGCCATAAAAAAGGAGATATCTCCAGCTTACTCGTTTTACGGGGCCATCAAAAGGTACATAACGCGTGAGCATTGAGATAGGCGCGGGTGATGACGGCTTTCGGAGTGAATTAACTTGTAGAAAAGCCCAGCCAGCTCAATACTTGGTATGCATTCTCTCGAACCCATTTATCCTCGCTATTATGCACTGAAACTATAGTTTCTTGCCCTTAAAATATTTATATATATATATATATATATATATATATGTATACATATATATTTGTACTATATACAGATGTTCTGTAATTGACGGATATTCTTCAACGTATGAAAAGAACTTTTGAATCTCATTTATTCAAAACGCGCCCATCTAATTCCTAAACAATGAAATACTGAAATATTAATAAATTAATTTGTCAACTTCTTTTACGAGCTGAGAAGGAATTGCAATTTAGAGGACTTTTGGCGGTACATGAAGAATCTTAGAGTAACAATTTCCTTAAAATAATATTGGGATGATTTTTATAATGGATCTAAAGCAGTTTACAAGTGAAAATATGTTATGCCTATCCGCAATTCTTCAATCGGTCAAGTTCCTCATATGCGAAAAGTGCCATTGCCGATCTCGTCTCAGTACGATCTACTTAAGCGATTGACTCGAATTTCCGTGCCTCTTTTACAGCAAAATAAACATTGGTTCCCGAGGAGTTCACATTCATATATCGTTAAAACAAAGAGAGGCAGACTTAAAATCTACAAAACAAACATGTCATTTTTGAAATACTCATCTTACATCTTCACAAACCATAGAACACTATACAGTATTCCGCTCATCCGCCATCCTTTAACGATCTCTTAAAATAGTAATACATTAGTTGACAGGACCGATAGTAATTCGCAATTTTTCATACTTCTGATAATCTTCCTGATTAATATGTTTCGAGAAACACTCACTTTAAAAAATGGGGATGATCAATGAAAAAACAGTATTATATCCTACATTTATTACGGCATTAATTTATGACAATCTCAATACCAGAAGAAGAGAGCACTTCTTTCCTGGAAACATGCACCGTCTATGCTACAGGCAAAGTAAAGGGATTCCATTAATATTAGAAGCGAGAATCACACTGGATTGGATTAAAGATTGATTCTTGTCGCAGAATTTACAATCTCATCTCCTGGAATCTATTCCATGAGAGAAAATGAAGAGGCGGTAACCCATAAATACATGCATTCCCAATCTCATTTACTTCAACTCGCATCTTTTCCTGCTTACTAACGTCAAATTTCTCTACATGATAAGTTTGAACATTTTTATTTTTAATTTTCAGAGAAGGTGCCAATCATGCCACATTTTGTGGGAATACGTGAGGATTCTCAATTCAATCATGGTGGAAATCATGCACAAGGAAAAAGCGAAGAACGATGAATCCTCACGGACTGGAAAAGCAGTTAAAAGCCAATTATAGATCATACCACGAGCAGCTGAGATAAATATCCCGGAGAAGCAGGAGTTTTACTACCCCTTTTGAATGATTCACGAGTAGTATCATTTATTTTCATACCTTTGCTTTTATTAAAAAGGCCCAATTTCAGGCATCGAATTGGTTCAACCGAATTAGAATTGGAGTCATAAGCAGGTCTACAGATCTTGAAAATGACTACTTCCCCAAGAGGTGAAACTATAATTACACAGGACTTATCGTGAAAATTGTATTCATAAGACTTCCCGTTGAAGGCAAAGAGTCCAACGTCGGATGACCCAGAATGATTTCCGCAAGAAAGCATGGGTAAATCTTGCAATGCAATTTCATCAGTTTTATACAGGACACCTGATTTCCTGTATAAAATTGAGGCCCTATGCCAACTCTCATAATTTGCATACATGGCTAATAGTTTTAAGAATTATAGTTGAATCAATCGATTTTGCGTGCAATTTAATAAAAAAAGACTTCACGAGTACTCATAGGAAATCATAGTCTAGCTGAGAGTGCATGGCAAAAATAATGAATGAAATGCAAAACAAAATTATAGCGAACCTAAGAATAAAAATACTGGGTAAATAGAAGAAATCGATAGTGGACGTCATTACGGTAAAAAATAATTAGGAATGAAAGAGAAAAGTCCAACAAGGGCAATGAATGCCAAATGATTTTTTTTTAATAACAGAAATTGGCAGAACGAGTGAGATTTTCACGTTTTAGGTCAAGGGGGAGAGAGAAATATCATTAGAAAATAACCATAAGAACATATCAGGAAACAACACTCACAACCCCAAAATAGTAATCACTGGCTCACCCAGGGTTACGGACGTGAGGAGGCGAGGCTCATTCACAACCTTATTACCAAGAAACTCAAATTGAGTTGTACACTCTCTGGAAACCTTTATGTCGATATTTTTCAGAAGAAACAAATTTCCACTTTCGTATCACACTCCAAGGTTTTCACACCTCGGGCAAGGAAAGACTGGAAAAGAGGTGAAAAGAGGCCGAAGCTTTCGAGCGACAGGCGTATTTTTTATTGGGATCATTCCCTTACATGATATGATGCGGGGAATGAGATCACTCGGAAGACGATGGGATAGAGAGAGCGGTTGGGAAAGGGAGGTTGTGCAGGCGAGAGGAATGAAATAGAAGGAGAGAAATAAAATGGGAAAAGCAAGTGCAGTAACTCTTGAGTCAGGACATTGAACCCGCGACCCTCCTTTACCGAGCTGCGGCTGTCCAGATCAATGAGTCCTTTGCTACGGATACACAACTCATAAAGCAGTCTAAAAACAACTCAGCCCTAAGCTTTAAGGCTGGACATTCCTTTCTCCTGTAAACGCAAATTTCGTCCAAGCGAATACGATGTAAAAGTAGCACTTAGCGGTACTTAACATAATTTACGTGCGTCACCCTTATTATCCATCATCAATTATTTCAAGCCCCGGAATTTATGTAAACAATGATATAAATCAGTTACAATTCGATTGGAAGTTGATAGAAAAAGAAGTTATAGCACTTTGATTAAATTCGAATAAACTGGTCTCACGTGAATACCTATGGTTACTCGTAGTAAAGTATATAAATTATTTTTTGAAAATATGTTACTTATTATATCAAAAATTTGTAAACCGTGTGCTTACGTCCTAAATCGCGAAGTTTCATGACTTATTTTTGAAGGCTTTTTCCAATAGCAAATTCAATCAAAGGAGGTGATGCTATCAGACATAGGCTTTATCCAACTAAGAATGAGGCAAGGTTTAGTTGAAGACACTGTTTACCATATTCTGATAAAAACAATGTTATGCTTTATTTTCTGCTGCCTATTATTTTCCAGCTAATTTTCTATTTCCCGGCAAAGAAATCATTCAATCACTAATAAATTGTAACTAGATCTTAGTACGTAACGGAGTATAATTTATGACCGAGTCTGAAGAAACTACCAACAAACTTCCCTTTCTCTTTTATAATTATAAATCAATAAAATATCCAAAGAAATGGCTTTTCAATAAAATAATTCATCTTCCAGATTACAAGACATTAAGAAAAAATCTACGCCAATGAAGACAGGAGAGTCATTCGTTCCCTTTATCAATTAGGCACATCAATGTGATGGATGCACTCAGGAATCGATCTTGTTTGAACGAGCTGTCAATATTACCAGCCAACTAGTCAAGCCACAAAAAAATAATTCAAAAGGAAAAAATAACCAATGTCTTTCCTTGAACGGCAGCAATTTAATTAAGGCACCATTCATTACCAAAGCTTAGTGAATGAATTATACCGCATGGAAGCACTCGCCAATTAAGTTCCAGGAACGGGATGTGAACAATTTCATAATACCATTTGTTACGTCCATCCTTGGAAGAGAAATTACATTGAGAGTAATGAGTTTTAAAGGGATACAAAAAAAGTACGCAAAAGGAGGAGAAACAATGATTGGAAAATTCCTCCCGGGAGAAGAAAAAAGGCAGAGAAACGCGGAAGGGAGTAAAAAAGGCAAAGAAAACAACATCTTGGGAATCGACCTTTTGAGGGGGTCTCTTTTTTCTACCTCTGGAACCATAAAAACCCGAAAACGGGAGCGATATACATTTGGAGAATTGCCTTTGTGCTAAATATGACTTTTGTTGGCTTCCGAGACATCTGCAGCTACTAAGAAGACGTCCCTATGAATACGCTAGGATAACCACAGGCTGCCAATTTTTAGAACCCTTAAAGAAGTATTTCAAATAAAAATGTCAATAATTACACTCTGGAGGACAAAGTGAAATTTTGGGAAAATTTGCGTATTAGAGACATTTTCCCTTTGATCTAGAGCGCATTAACTTTCAAATAATGCCAAGCTATAATCTGCATAAGTTGATCTAGATTGGCACAACCAAGCTAGTTTGCCGTAATTTGAATCACAACTGTCATGATTCCCAGGTGAATTCTCCCGAAATAAATGTCGGGTTGATATCTTACCTCTATTGACTAGTATTTTATCGAGGATAAACAATTATTTCAACGTTAACTGTGTTTACAAGATGGTTTTTTTCTAAGTTTTGCTCAGAGAATATTTTATTTTAAGAAAAACCCATATCTATGAGGAAAACGCCCCAGGCTAACACTGTATTAATATTTTTATTTTGTAGAGATAGAAATCTAAGATGTTAATTTTGGATTTCATCGAGTGAGTTCAGCAACGCTATAATTTATAAATCATTGATGTTGATGTGGATAGGATACCACATTATGTTTCTTGATTGTAAAGGATAATGATTTATTTGATTATCTTCAAATTGAGCAATGTTGGAAGAATCAATCAGCTTAGTAACTAACATGTTAGGCTATTTTGGAACGTAACCCAGCTGAAAGGTGAATAGGCTAAGGTAAGGTAGATCGACAACATTTCAATATTAGTATTAAAGAAGCTCAAATGGATCCCCTATCATTCTGAAGACTAACTTTCACACAGGTTAAGCCATAGATGACGACGATTCCTAGGAATACTGTCATTAAAGCTTCTAGATTTTGGATTTCAGACGGCCAGAGTCCAGTGCTGTGAAAACATTTCATTAGCGACACTAACGGTGTAGCATCGTAGAAAAGGCGCATTAAATTTCCGAGGCAAGCCGATACAACGCCTACCCTATAAAGCCTCGGAATGAAATATCTATCATTTTTAAGTACATGTGAAGCTGTTTTAGCTGATTTTTAAGGTTTGGATTTTATAATTACTCTGCTTCCTAAACTTCCTGGAACTTAAGTAACATGCAAAGCAGATAGTCCAGGCTGAAGCGGAAGCGAACCTCCTGCCACACATCCCTGTGATGACTTATTTGTTTTATTTATATTTATTTATATATACCCTGCAAGCCACCGCAAAGGTGTGTAGCAGGGGGTGAATACACATCAAAATAATTTTACACCCGAAATGACCCTACCGCAGTCGAACAATGTTATTATGATCCCCTATCATTCGTGGGAAAAATGGCATCTTAAAGCTATTTGTTCTACACTTAATCTCCCTAATTTTCTTCACGGATACCAGGTAAAATCAGACATATTACTTTTGGGAAATTACAACTTTTTAAATGATATTCAATTTCAAGAATTGGATACAAAAGTTTTAAATATAATTCGAAAAATTCTAGCATGCGCTCAGCAATGCAGATTAAGGAGTGCTGTCATGATAATGGCAGTGCGCGAATTTGCCAAATCTTTTGTAATCGAATATCTTGTACTTAATCCAAAACATAAATAGTATAAACAAGCCACCAATAGCTATATCTTTTGCTATTTTAAAACAATGCGTTAAAAATTTTTTATTTACACACAAGGAGAGAAAATGACAGCGGTTTCTTTGTTGGTTACGGGTGAATTGATTAGTGGAGTTCATTGAGATTCAAAAGAATGATAATTGCAGGTGTAAATTGGTTCAAATCAGATTACTTCGATTCAAGCCTTCCGTAATGAGATACGTTCAGCATTCGCTACAGTTTCAGGAATGCTACTCGAACCTGGGGTAAACATCGGCACGATTCAATCACATATCTTCCTAGTCTCGCGCTACTAAATTTAGCACAATGCGCTAGACAACTTATTTCACGTTCACTAAACCTGTTCTCTTCATTCTTCACACCTATTCCAGTTAATGCCTGACTTTTCGCCCGCATGAATATACTTATTTTGAGAGAAAGCCCATTTCAGACATGCCTGTTGGTGCACTCGGATGCGCAGTGGCAATTTTCACCCATTAATACGCGGAACGGGGAGATCAAGGCAAGAAGACGCAAGGAATAGGAAAAGTGGCTGAGGAGAACACGGCGTTTGCGTTTACCTGATAAATGTGGCGAAAAACTCGCAGGAATACGCCAAGAATCTTTCGTGACGTGTATTGAATACTTCTTAAATACTTCCAAAAAAATACTCTCCGAGCAATACTTGCCTTAATAAAAAGGGTAGTGGATGGAAAATGACACAATTTCTCAAAATGACTTTTTCTTTACTTTCAAAAGGAAAACAGCTTCTCATTTGTAGTAATACAGTGTATAAGCGATCTTGAATATTCATTTTTATTACACAAGAGTGTTTTTCCCCAATCTAAATTTATGACATAAAGACATCTTTAGATGATGACACCCGACATCAATACCGTTTCATGTTGCAACATAAAACAATCATTAGTAACAATACCGTTTGAATAATCCTTATGGAATGTGGATTGAATCAATAGAACATACTCTCCTTGGTCACAAAAAAATCGCTAAAGAAAACCAACCCAAGACCGTAGGCAAACGATAGCATGATTAGTAAACTTAATTTCGAAGGCGATCGTCTTTTGTGTACAATCTTGAAATATTTACGTCATATTTTTAGCCTTTAAATATTTATTACGCAGAACTTTCACATGCCACAGTTTGTCAAAGTTTTAACAAACAAATAATAGAATGCGACGACGTGTCCATCCTCATTTGCATGCAAAGCTATTAAATATCACCCGTGAAAAATTAATTTTAACTTGAAAACTACGAAAGCGAATCTGATAATAACACAGACAAACACTTCAACATAAAATGATTAGACACTCGTATGCCTCTGCATTATTAATTAACAATATTCCTTTCTTATATTCGAATAGATACCGTAGAGTATTTCCCTGTGGCAACGAGAAAAAAAGTGTGGCTGATGTTAGAAGGAAATAAAAATCATAATGGCCTGGCCTTCGGTACCGTTAGGTAATTTTTCTTGTAACGTCTTCATTTTTCCAATCACGTTTACTTTGAGGAACGCCTCCCTCGCGGCGAGAGACTGGTGTAATTTATTACCCATATAAGAAAAGTAATGTTCATAAACAAGTAACGTTCCAATGGGAGATGTTGTATTATAACATAAAAAAGTGAGTGAAGTACACATCTTCCATGCTAGACCTAGGTTATCTGTACTCGCAAGCCCCTCCGCACGTCTTTAAGTCATAAAATGGTGATGACATACACTAACAGCCAAGGAGCTTGGCACCGATCCCTAAGGGAAATGACGACTAATGCCATCAAAGGCTTCCTAACATTCTCTTGCGAATACGCGAAGCGGGAAAGAAAGCTTGTTGAACTTCCCTTAACCGTTCCAAAAGCACAAAAAAAAACGGAGATAAAACGTATACTCATGGTAACATGATGGTGATGGCGGTGTTGCCGGGTGGGCAGATGAACAAACACATCCTTTGAGCATATCGAACAGGAACGTAGACGAGAGAGAGGCAAACAACTTCGGCGATAAACAGGCTCGGAGTGAAATTAGTTTCTAATCTGTTATCTGCCGTTTCACACAAGGACGGTGAAAAGTTTGGGAGGTGAGTAGGAGAGAAGCAATGGGAGTGACAAATACAGCGGTCCATTGGGGGAGGGGCTAAGCATAGTTGAGCGACATATGGATGGACTGATCCGAGTGCCAACATATACTATTATACATATGAACCGGGATTCGATTATGGGTGACGCCTCTAGCCACTCCCACTCCAACCAAACTCGGTGATTTTTTGGGATTTTCATTTTATTTATTGTAGTGCCCAGCAAGCCACTGCTAGGGTATATGGCAGGGGGTGGATACACATCGGAATAATTTTGACCCGAAGATGATCCTACGGCGATCAAACAATGTTATTATAATCCCCAATCGTTTGTGGAAAAAATTTCATCTTAAATCTATCTGTTCTACACTTGATCTCTCTAATTTTATGAACATGATCTTTCCTACCGTAGTACGATGGAGGTAATAATACATTTCCATAATCACTGCATTTCTTCCAATTCTGCAGAACCTTCCAATTTATGCAACAGATTTAATCTGGAATTAAAACTTTGCTTCACGGGTGATTCCCAGCCTGGTTGCTCTAATATTTTCGATACGCTATTAAGTTTATCAGAACAACGTTTTACAAATCCAGCCCCTCTACGCTGTGCGCGATCCAACGGCAATCAATTCAATTTCGTAAAGATCCCATATACTCGCAGCATATTCTAAATGAGGCCTAACCAACGACAGATAACGTTTCTCTTTGACAAATTGAGTAGCTTCAGGCGTGATTTGGTGGAAGTCGAACATAATGAATAACTGATTGAAGCACTTTTCCACTTGATAAAATATTTATTCTACGACCGGGTTTCGATGTCTTACCTGGTGATGATGTAATACATCGAAACCCGGTCGTAAAATAAAAATTTTATCAATTGGAAAAGTGCTTCAATCAGTTATTCATTTCTCTTTGACCTTTTCATCATATTTACCCAGTAATCTTCTAATAAATCATAATATTTTACTCTAAATCCAAGTTTTCGAGCACTTGGCCAATCTCGGCAGTATTTTAAACCAAGATGGTAGAGGTAGCTCGGACATAAGAAGGAGAACTGCATGAGGCAAAGAAACTTTCACCAGGAGTAAGAACGTGACGACAGGGTCGCCGTTTATTAAGGATGGTAAGAAAAGACTCGTTAAACTTTGTAATGGATTGCGTGGTTTGGTGCGTCGCGGAACCATGGTCGTTGAAGAAAGATGATAGACGCAGATTTGAGGCTTTTAAAATGTGGAAGTAAAAAAGAATGGAAAAGATTAAATGAACAGAAAGAAAAATAAATATGGTAGTCTAGCCATGTTGGGTTGGAGAGGGGTTTGTTGGCATAGATACGAAGAAGGTAGGGAAGACAGATGCAGAGCACTTCGATCGGTGATGGGATATCGAATACTGTGATAAGAAGGAAGAACGTTAGGCAATTGAGAAAGAGATAAGTAAACGATAAGGCTATTGGACGGAATGAAGGGAGCTATTATGCGGAATTGAATTAGGGTTTACTGTAGCGTCGGATGACAGGTTGGGGTTTGCTGGGAGAGGCAAAGAGATGCATTGTTGTTCCGTCTTTGTCCATCTAAAAATCTACCTCATACGGTGGAATACCAATTATAATAATATAAACCTGCAAACTTTACAGAGGGTGTGTCGAGGAATACACAAGTACCACCACACCAGGCTTTTTGTATAAATATTCCGACATGCATAAGTATAAATGAATATTTGTTTGTTTCGTACAGGTTAAGAAGGCATACTCAATAGGGTAGAATTACATGGAATCTCATGAGCACAGCATTTTGAAGTTGAAATCAAATCATTGCCATGAGGAGAAATTCGCCGCGAGGTGTAGATTTAAGAAAGAGAGAGGGACGAGAGTGCAAAGGACAACGCCTTGATAAAAACAATCTTAGGGACAGGAAACGGGTAATAATAAGGGGACAAAACAGAACCCCACATCGCTCCCAACACTAAAGAAAGGGATGAAAAAATGATAAAATATAAGAGTGCATATTATTATATACGGGCACATAATACAACCCGCCCGTCCGAATGCCGTGGAGATCGGGGAGGTACGTATTTGTGGAGAGGGAGGAGTTGAGGAGAACGGGCGAGAGAGTGGCACGCTATAGGGAGGAGCGCCCGAACCTTGCGGGTAATCGGAAGAGCGAAGCGAGGAAGGTAGGAGACGGCAAGAGAAAGGAGGGAGTAGGTGACGTGTAAGACAGCTCCAGGCCATTTCATTTTCTCTGTGCAAGGCAGCCAGCCAGCGAGGCACCAAAGCCTCCCTTTCCTGTCGCCTCCCAACCGCCTCCTCCCAACCACCTCCTCCCTCACCCCCATCTCGGCACCCGGGCAATCTCCGCTTCCCTCCCCAGCTCCTCCTCCACCTTCCCTCAACGGCCAGTCAGCTCGCTACCTCCAGACATCCCTTTTATCTCGCTTTTCCTTTCCGTTCTGCCAACTCGAAGCTTCGAGCCAACAGAAAACTACACAGAAGCGCTCACCACCTATATGAACGGATATATACATCGCTCGCTCTCCATTGCTGACCTCTGCAGCCAATATTCCCTCGCGTCCAGCTGTCCCCTTTCCTTCTCGGCCCTGCTACGCCAATGACCTATACCGTGCAAGTTTACCGTGGATTTTGGTACACCTACGCGGAGTTGTGTAGAATCGATTTTTCTTCCGAGTTCCTTATGGTTTATGAAGAGCAGGTGATGAAAGACGTCAGGGCAAAGAAATGCGAAGGAATGAAAGATTGACGGGCTTGGAAAGGTTTTACAAATCAATCATCGGATTAAGAACCCATGAAAAGGTTGATGCCCGGTCTTTCAATCCAGTGCCGGTATCTGGAATGGCTCAAAAATGGCTCAAATGGCTTCACGAACTTGAATTGAACGACTACGTGACCGTGTTATTCCTTACTTTAAAGAAAAGTTATTTTACCACTTAAATAATTTTCTAAGTACGACGGCATAGTCCTCCTTCTATTAATTAATCTAAAGGAGGATAAACTCACCCACTAACCTAGGATTTGGTATTCCGTAAGGCTAATTAATGTTAATATCAGATGAACACCAAACCGTGCTTGAAGTTAGAGACTATATCCTGCAGTTAATAACGTAGCATACGATTTTAGTCCAGAAATCTGAGTCGTGGGTTTGAAACACTCCTATTGCATTGTTTTAATTTTTAATTTATTTTACAATTGTTTGAATTATCAATTTATTCGGATTTTTTAAGTCAACTATTTGAAAAAATGTCCACGTAGATATTTATTAATATCCCCCGGGGACAGGATCTTGCGAACACAGTACTTAGAATCGCTGTTCCGCTAATTTATGATATACCAATGCTAAAAGTTACTGAATTGAAGGTCGGTTTGTTGGAATACAGATCAATAGGTCTGTATCTACATCTACACAACACCCCGCAAGCCGCGGCAGAGGGCATGTGGCGGGGGGTGTTATGTCACCACCCGTAAGCTAGATTTAAACCACATAGAAAACCAAATCATGCTACCTCTACACAAATATTAATTTGTTCATACACTCGACAAACCTTAATCATTCGAAAGAAAGTGCATACATGCAACAATATTAAATAACAGGATACATACATTGAAACAATGCTGTAGAAATAATAAAAAGAGGGGTTTATTAAATTAAAAAAATAACATACAGTAGGAAACATGCAAGATAACGACAAATATATAAACTACCAATTGTAATTATCTCCTTCGCAATTGCAGTCATATCTATTAATATCTCTAATTGTCCGAGGAAGAAACGACATTTTTAATATACCCGTTCTACAATAAATCTCCCTGATTTTACTTTGGTGATTAGATCTACCATAGTAAGTGGGCCTTTAATATGTCTTTAACATCCTCATTTTAGTAACCGGCCTCAAATTTAAACTTAACCTGTATTTATGCCTGCGGTCAACTAGTGGCTCCGATCTTAATTCTACCAATAGTTTCGTGACACTGCCGCTTTGTTCGTGACAACTTTTCACAAACCTAGCTGCTCTACGCTGCCCTCAATCTAGTTCCAATTAAGACTACTTCAGGCATTAACATAAGCTCAATGGCATGTGGAATGCCCAAATTTACTGTAAGCGAGTGCCTTCCTTGATAAATAATTTATTTACAGCATGAGGACAAAATAACATACCACGGAAAAGTTGACATTTCATACGAGCAAATCGAAGTTAACACACCTTATGCGCACATATTTTTCTTGTAAATAGTGAACGGTAGAGTAAGGCCTTATGAAATCAGGAAACTTCTCACAATGGAACTAACTTAAATTTATCGGGTGCTATTATATGGACAGCGCTGCTATTACTATATGATCAGGACAACATGGACGGAAAAACGTCTGCTTATATTACGTATTTATAATTCACAGGCTTGTTTATGATGGTTGGAGAGGTGAGAAGAAGAAATGGACGAGTTAAGGAAGCATCTCTTGCCCGGCACAAAGTGACGATGGACGTCCCACTCTCTGCATCAATTTCAGAGCTGGTCGCTTGAGCCACAGGCACAAGCAAACGGGCCCAGTCGCAGTGCCTCATCACATAAACCACTTTTTTTTATACCATGCCAACCCCTCCCACCGCCCTCCCGAACGTGCATCCCATCATCTCCGTTGAGCCAACCACTCTCGTCCCTGGGACTAGGGCACGCCTTTGACACCCTTCGGCTAATCCCGCTCACTGCCTCGCGGTGCCTCCGTGAGGAGGGAGGAGAAGCCGAGTAGGTTCTTACCCGGGGGGAATGATTATTACGTTTCTCATTATTGACGACGGACGAGAAGAATAAAAAAACAAGAAGACGGAGGCAAGGCAGAGAGGAGGGTGGGGAGAGAGTAGAATGAGGCAGGGGATAAGGGGGCATATCGCGTGTGTCGGGTTTAAACAAGAAAAACCCGAAGCGAAGATTTGATGAACGGATTCAAGAGAGGTGGGGAAATAAACGTACGAAAAACGAAACCGAAGCAAAAAAAGAAGTGAATTGTGGAGAGCGGAGCATTTCATTTTTTTTCTCCCCCTCTCCCCCCCCCCCTCACTCCCCCCATCTTCTCGTGAAGTGGGGATTGAAACGTCCCCACCCCTCTCCCACAAAATCTCGGGTGAACACACAAAAAACAAAGGAGGGATGATGCTCTCGGTGCACTTATTGATCCGGAAGGATAAAAAAAAAGTTTTCCTCCGGGCAAATAATCGCAGGCTCGAACCGGAAATTCTTTCTTACCCCTGTGAGGGAAAACGGCACGGAATTACACGGGGGCAAAACGTGACAGTGGGTGAGGCTCCTGATTCAATTTATCCTACTGTAATAAGATTAGCTATGGGAAATTGGTCCATCTTTCCACTAAATAGGACTTACGGACACTTCCCGAAGTGATTTCGAGTACCGTAATCACCCATGGAGTGTAGGCGCGTGTATGTATGTATGTACACATACATATAGAAATATATATATATATATATATATATATATATATATATATATATATATATATATATGTGTGTGTGTGTGTGTGTGTGTGTGTGAAACTCATAGGCGAATTACTTAGCGAATTACCAGGGAAGACTGGATGGCACTATTGGAGGAATTATACTTGACAATGATCTGCTTTTCACGAAAAGGCAAAATTAAGTCTAAATATCCAAGTATTACTCACCTCAGCGTCGGCGGAGTAACGTCCCCGGGTTTCAAAGGTCACAGGTTAGGATTCTACCGTTCGAAGAAATTTTCCTCCTTCCCTGAGACTTGAGTGTCTGTGACTTCCGTTTTTGTTCGCAAAATTATCAAATGCTAGAGCGGACCCGTATTTTCACCATAAAAAGACCCCCGTTATTAATATGTATTGTTACTGTAACTAATCGTGTCTTTGCCGGTTTCATAGGGGTTAACATTCGTCAATTCAAGCATCTCACTTCGAAATACATTGAAATACGTATATAGTTATAAACATTACGTTATTGCATACAAACGGGAGATGCATGACATTAGGAACGTTCCTTTCAAGAACATTTTTGGATATCTTATAGTTCTTATTTGGCATTATTTGCATGAATCTCTTAAATACAGCTCGAAACTGGCTGAGAATATCGTGCACGTAGGCACTGCATTTCTATGATTTGTCTCGCACATATCACTTCCGCAACTTCCAATAATAAAAATGACATATCGCGTTCACGGTTTTACAACTCAAGTTCCTTTGATATTCTTCTAGGCTCCACCGTTTTTTTTTTAATTTGAAAGTGATATCATTTGAATTACCATAAGCATAACATGTAAGCATAGCAAGTCTTTCATTTTTTGTTAATGCGCAACACGATTTCAGAATCTCGAGGAATACTTCCATTAATAAATAATGGAAGAGACTTTGAATTGGCATTCATGAATCACCACTAAACAGGTTTATACAAAAGTATCTTTAAGACGGTGGGGGGGGGGGATAGACTAGGAAGAAATGCAGGGCTATCATTAGAAAATTGATGGGCCGAAAGATTATTTAAAACGGGTTGGTGGAGTGAATCGGCAAGGGACGCTTTTTAATTCATTATATATTCACATGGTAAAATACAAGGAGCCAGAACGAAAGTTATACACAGAAGTCTTACAAGAGAATCGATAAATAGTGACCCAGAGAGTTTTCCACTTCACTCCACTTAAAAAAGTACAATATGTAAACTGATTTGATGGGAAAAATCCGTGCATGACAGAAAACATATTTTTTAGTAGTCGTAGAGTAGAGTCGTATATATGCATTGAGAGAAAACCCATAAGTGTTAAAATATTCTTTGTAAATTAAGGAAGTCTTCCCGTATTCCCATTACGCAACCGAGTTTATGAAAGAGTTTTAATTAAATACGTAACTATATTTACGAATCAAGCCTAGAGTATCGTGCCGATCTTACATTCTAGATTGACAAACATTCCTAAGGACATTAGATAACAGTTCTGATTTCCAAGGGAGGATGATTAAAAGTATTATTATAAGTAACCTAAGAGTCATGATACATCTTTCATAGACCCAGACTCTAAGCACTTCAACACGTTGAAGTCCCACCTGATACGACATTTAATACTAAAAATAAAGCGCATCACAACAACTAAGTGATTGGATCTTGCCAACTGTTGAAGATTTTAAATATACTGAAAACTAATTCCAATGTAATGCTCCAATTAACCTAAGAAGTTGGAACAAAAATTGTCATTAGAAATAACAAAAACAAGAAAAAGAAACATAAGAAAATAGATTAATTTTTTG
The DNA here is from genome assembly GCF_022747635.1 of Hetaerina americana. Taxonomy (NCBI): domain Eukaryota; kingdom Metazoa; phylum Arthropoda; class Insecta; order Odonata; family Calopterygidae; genus Hetaerina; species Hetaerina americana. The sequence continues at coordinate 9,496,362 of NW_027286625.1, forward strand.
ACGAATCTGACTTCAAAAAGGGAAATTAACAATGCCTTCGATATTAATTGGAAATATCATCGCTCACTTATTTCACATCGAGACACATATGATGACTTAAACGCACACAAGATTGTTCACCTTTTTGAAACACTAAATGAAAATAAGGTAAGGCTATATTTGCAGATTTCGCTCGAACTTTTATTTTGGCCGACCATGGTTTCGACCTGATGGCATTCATGATGACGCTTAGCAACGAGACCATGGTCGAGAAAAATAAAAATTCTGGTGGAATCAGCAAATTTAGTCTTACTTTATTTACGCAAAGTATGAAATATTCCCACGAAGTAGCGCTAGAGACGGTGTCATATACACCTTGACGAGGCATTTTTACAAACTTATTTCTAAATCGAAATGTTCCTCTGCAGTACATCGACTTCAACAACATCCCGAATTTGAATACATATGTAAAAAGGAGTCGTTCTACTGTTTTATCCCTTTTGCGTTTGTGCCGCGTTACCCCACAGCGGTACGGTGCAATACTGTCGCAGGCGAAGGCCAAAGAGTGAGTGCATGGAGGACTGCAGACCTTTTTCTCGCATAAGTGCTTATAAAGTCAAGAGGAAAATTACAAGCGTTCCGCGGGGCAGAAACAATTGAATGAAAGGGAAGACGTGGGGCCAAGGAATGTTTCCCGGAAGGTACATGGGCATTCACTCGTTTCCAAGAGCATCGGAGGAGCAATTACTGGGGGGGGGGGGGGGGTGCGGAATTTTACAACGGAGTATGTCGTGCAGCTTGGCAATCCATCGAAACGTAAGAAGGGCTCGTCAAGAAAGACAGTGAACGGAGAGGCCTTGGGTAAACTTAAAATGTGGCAAGAGCAGCAAATCCTCGCATATACGTACACCCCAAGCATATTTGCGGCGACACGTAAGTTGCCCTCGTTATCAATTCGAATAAATTGATATTTGTGTGCATCCGATAGAACAGTTAATACAGAATTGGTCTAAAGAGAAACATGCACCTGGTAGTAAAACGTCTGCACAATTACCACAGCGATTAATTTTTGAAAACTACCGCGCTACGAGTATAAATATAATTCTTAAGTGAATAATCTTTTTAAGTTTACCAAAATGATATTCTCAGAGGAATAAATTTTACGCAGCAAGTTTTTGATATTTCCACCATTAAGCTCATAAATTCCGTCAGCTATTTGAAACAGAAGTAATTTCAATAGGGTTACTGAAAGTATTTCTTCCCCTTCATACATCATCGTCACCGAGTTACTTCTGAAAATTTCAAATTTACGACTTTTGGGATTCTAATCTCGTCTCAACAAACCCAACTTTTATCTGAAAGGTTATCAAACCACACAAATCAAAGGCATAGATGGCTTTTATAGGTGAGGTCTGTGCTTATTTTAAAACTATAATTAACCGGTTTGCGAAAATCACTCACCATGATGAGCGAGTAGAGGGTAAGTTTATTTCCCATTGGCGCTGGAAGTCTCCGGTACCCAGGCAATCACGCATCCTGTACCGTAGAGTTTTAGTTTCAGTCTTTGGGAACATTGCCCCGATATGAACCCGGAAAACTTCGATCAGGCAGCAAGTTTCCTACCAAAAAGGCCGACATGACAAGTCCAACTATTCTTCAATTTTCTATCCAACTACTATTTATTTTTTTTTGCAATAAAATGTAACGAGGAATTCTTTTTTTTAAAGTTGTGAGTGTCATCACTAACAATACGGATTTTGCAGGAGCTATAACGTTCAAAATGTCACTTAATATTTTAAATCCAACTAATGATCAGCCTTTTGTAGCAGTGAGACTACGGAATTGTCATCAAAGTCATCTGTGCTCGGAATCGGCGCTAGATCTCGTGATGGAGAGAGAAACCAAAACATTCAAATATATCGAGTGAAGGATGAAGACAATGGTTACGATTTTGATTACCGGAGAGTCAATTTCATGAAATAATTAGGAACATGATCAACTACATGATAATTGACAACCAAGAGATTGAAAGAAACATTGTCATTTCATACAGCCGTTGTCACAAAACGAGAGAAGGCTTGAGTAAACTTTCCGATAGCAGTATATCCATGAGAAACGCATTATCGTGTCTCGCCTGTTTGCATTAATTGAATATAAGTAGATGTTCTGACGACTTTCTACTCTAACGAGGAACAAAAAATTTTGAAATCCCACGGATGGGTAGCTTACAAAGAAACAAAGACACAAAAATTATGAAATTCATATCGAATCATCATATTCATTAATTCCCTGCATGCATATGTTTGAGTTCATTAGCATTTCACTACAAAAACATTTTGCCAAGAGCATTGTGAAAAAATGTTTTCCGCCGCACCAGTGCCTTTGCTGTACACGTTATCAGCAACAACTCATGGAAAACAGTTCTGAAAACGTAAATGCATGAAGTCCTTGCATTGTTAAGTATTTTTAAATACTTTGCTATGCAATTTTCTAAATTTTATGGATTTCGTTCTAAGACACCATAAAGTTCTTCTCAATAGTAACTCAATAACTGCCCCTTGCCACACGTCCTTGTGTCGACTTGCGGGGCTATGTGGTTGTAGATGAATGCAAATTTTGAAACTACGAAATATGGAGCCGGAAAATATTTGATCAGGAAATGTAAAAGTAAAGATTACTTTAATACAAATTAAATATAATATTCCATTTCTCATAGGCATTAGTTTTCTTAGCGAGGTACAATAATACGAGACAAGGAAGGCGAGGAAAAAATCCTAATTACATTTTCCCAAGAAATTATTCATTTGACTTCATTTACCCAGATTATATTTGTCCTCGAATGTCATATGGTGTCAACGACGTCTAAATGGCTCTTATAAGCCATTTAACGACTGACAACGATGACTTGAAACCTCAACTGATGTCCACGAGCAGGAAATTCTATATCACCCTCTCAATTTCAGGGCAATTAACTCATCAAGTTTGTTTTCGTAAACGCACCAACGGGCTTGCTGCTGATTGTGTTCGTCACCATAAAAGCGGCGTATTTTAAATGACCCAATGATAGTGGAAGTGATATATTTTAACGGTAAAGAATAAACTGGATTAAGGAATAGGGATTATCTATGGGAAGTAAGTAATTAGGCTTCATACTTTGGAATGATAAAACTTAATTCTATAATCAATATGTAAATTTAATAGAAATTTCAGCAGTTTACCAAAACTATAAAGTTTTCAACCTTTCATTCAACCAATCTTTCGAATCGAAAACTTTCAAACAATCTCTCTAGTTATCAATCAAACATTGAGAACGCACAAAAGTTGATATTTATTTCAATTGAAACCAAAGAGAAAAACCGGTTTGTATTAGCTAACGCCTTCTTACTACAGGCACAGAGACCGAATTTTTCGAGCGAGAGAAGATGAAGAAATGAGAATTGATGCCATCCAGATGAGGAAACGAAGCAGCATGTGGTTCATTAGTTCCCATCCCGGCCACTTGGGGGCAGCACTTCACGGGACCAATTACGGAAAACCTTGCCGCCTTTAATCATACGGATCCCTCTCTTCCGGTTGTCCATAAAACTTCTGGAGGGTCTTTATGACCAAGTTGACCACCCAACCCCCTCCACCCACACCCCTCCCATCCAACCCCTCTCCATCCCAGCGCCCCTACGCAAACGTCCAGTTCGAAATTGTCAGGAAATCGCCTGACCGAAATGTCCTGTCCTCCAATAGCGTGCGGTCTCGCGGACCCCTACTGGGCCCACTTTCGGGGTCCTCTCATCTGACCTCCTAGGGTCCCCGGTCCCCTCACCCGAAACCCTCCTTATTTGCCCCCGTTTGAAGGAGATGGTAAATCGTCCTCGTCAGCTCAGGACATAAAATTTGGAGAGGCGTCCGGACAAAGTGGGGTAGAACGGTGGTGAACAGGGGGTGAGACAGATCCGTCTGTCGGTCGGGGGTCAGGGAGGTGTGGGGGTGGGGGAGGGGAGACAGGGGGGTTGGAATTGATACCGCTGGAGAAAAAGCCGGTAGACGTAAATTGCTAGTCGAGGAAGGAAATGCATATACACTTCATGGAATCATATCCCTGCGATGTCGAGGGCGCGCGAAGGGGTGGAGATGAGGGGACCATCCCCCTCGCCTCCTCCCGGCCCGCCAACAACGCCGTTGAGCCACCTCGTGGGTGGACGAGAAACATGAACGAAGGGGAAAAAGTCGAGGGGCATATGGGAGAAAATTGGAGATGATTGCTGCGAGGGCTGCGGTGGACGCCGCACACATTTCAGAGAATCCCCTCCCCCTCCCCCCAACTCGGAATGAAGAATGGTTTTCCGCGAAAAGAAGGAAAGAATGATGATCGTATCTATTCATCCCAGCCGACCTCTCCTTCCCTTGGAACGAACGAGCCGCCGCGGAAATTCGAGGGCGGATGAGAACTCAATTTCGAAATTACGTTATTTTTTGGAGGAAATAAAAAATTCACGGAGATGGAGCCAATCCCAATCCTCTTTCAGCAAGCCATTAAAAATTGGAAGCGACTCAGAGATGAACACTCTCGTTGGGATTCCATGGAGAGCCTCTACTCAACGCGATTAAATATCCCCGTGCAAATGAAACAGAGAGGGAATGACAACCATCAAAACTTAATCCGACGAAATAGTATTAATAAAGTCTGGAGTAATCACATGGAAATCGGGGAGGAATAAGAGACCAGGAAATGATGCCTTGTCCTTCACCCCTCAGTTAATTTAAGTGAAAATTAACAGAAAATGTCACATGTGCAAATAACTGCGCCGTTCTAATTATGTTGACCATTATGTGTCACGAAAACTGCAGTGAATATTTCAGGTAACCTCAACGAGTTGAATGCATTAAAAGTTACTGTCGCGCCATCTCTCGTAGTACCTCGGAACTTCACGGAGGCATGAATTTGGGATTTAGATAAAAGAAGGAAGGAAAATGTTATCTGGGCTTCAGATATAATGAAGGAATGGTAAATGGAGCATGCGATAAAGGAAAATGTACAAGAAAAATCCTAAGGAGGAAAAAAATGGTAAGATAAAGATGAAAGGCATTTGAAAGTATTCTAAACAACGGTATTTCATTGCCTGACAATGATACTATGATGATCTCGAATAATACAACGACATGTGTTCAATATTTTGAAAAAGACCATTCATCAAACAAAAAAATTCGAGGAAAAAAACAAGGACTTAACGGAAAGGATGAAAATATCAACATGACGGTAATCCGTAATTAGCAGAGATTGAACGAGTGCCTGTTCAAATCCTAAATATTTAATAACGAAAGCGTTGGAGATTGGCACATCTTTCAGGAAATTCTACTTTTTCGTGCATAAACAGATGCTTAATACATATTAGCTGTTCAGTAGTAATGTCCCCACGAGATAATGTTCTCCGCGTTAAACACTAAAGGATTACATTCCTAAAGCCTTGCCTTGTATAGTGATTAAATTGGCATATATGCACAACGACTCCAAAGATATTAACCCCTAAAGAAGAATTTCCACGGATATTACGAAAAACTTTTGTGGGAGATATTCGATATGCGCAGTGTCAGTTCCCACGTCTACGAAAATATGAGTACACGAGTATCGTATTACATTCGAACTGCATTGTAGAATTCTAGCCATATAAATGGACAGAGAAGAAAACAAATGAGGAAGTACTTGGCATGGTGGGCGAAGAGAGGGGTTTGTTGGGAGAAATCCTTTGGAGGCAGGAAAAGTGGTTAGGCAAAAGAGGAAAGGGAAGGAACAGGATAGGGATGTCGGACGGGATGAAGGGAGGAAGAAAGTACTCAGAGATGAAGAGGGACCTGATGTAGAGTAGGATATTGTTCTGCTGGGGGTCACAAATTGTTGAATTAGTAATTTTGTCTATCCAAAAACCTACCTTAACCGGTAGATTACCAAATAATAATCACTAATATCCAGGATTTCAACAATATTTCAACTATCACTTTTATTCATCGTCCTCGGATATCTTGTTAAGCTCTTAACTCAGTCTGAAAGATAAACATTATATACAATGATTGTATTTAAACGAATAAGACAACGGCCATGCAAATCATGTAAAGAACACAGCTTAGAAGTAATGCTACCTTCTTGTAGATAGGGCATTCTGAGCAGCTACCGACTTTATAAACGACAAAATCTACAGAGGTGGAAATAATGTATACATTTTTCAATACTAGCTCTATAAAACTGAAGGACAACACGATGCTGGCGTTCCGAGGTCAACATCGGCATTAATTTTTCCTATCGCTCTATACTACATTTTCGAAGATTTTCTTTTCCCTCATTCCAGATGAGCATTCACTCTGAGAGCATTGATAGCAGTAAGAATTCTTTTAATTAATGTTCTAAAATTATGACACGGTTCTTGTCAGTTAATGTAAAAAAACTCCGTCACAATAAAGAATAATTCCATCACAAAAACAGGTTTTAAAAATAAATCATAATGAAATTCAATCCTCCGAAGATTAAAGTGAGCGCGGCGTGGATTTAAGGCTTTCGTACAACAACATAGAAAAAACTGAATAAAATGAAAAGTTGGTTTTACTTTCTGAATTGATTATCCTAAACACATGGGGAGAACGCAGACTTGGCCGTTTGTGCACTGGCTCCCCAACCGAGGGCGCGGGTTCGAATCCCGGAATAATTTTTTTTCCTATTTATTTTGTGCCAAGTGAAGAGAATTTCAAGCGGAGTACGCGGTCCTTTGGTTCGGACGTTAAATTGTGCGAGACGTTAAAAGATGGCTGATGCCGAAGCCGGGTTTCCATCCTACACCCATTAACTGAAAATTCTACCTCTACTAAATCTATTTCTATTATCACAAACAGCATAGCTATCGGTTGCCTCCCCTAATAACTAAAGCTACTTCGTTTACACATAAAAAATAAACAAGTTCCATAATTCTAAAGCTCGCATTCATAAATTTTAGACTCCTCGCAAGGTTGACGTAAAAACTTCCCGCTTGAGATTATATTTTTAAAATTTCCAATTAGAATTTTTAAAGAGGAAACTCTTTCGATATAAAGAAACCGACATAACTCTAATGGAAATTTTTTTCCAAATGTGATTCGATCCGGATCATGCTTTATTATATTTAAGGCTTCATTCCCAATGTTAATTATAAGAATATGACGAAATGAAATCATGAAATACATCGCCAAGCACATCCTTGCATTAAAATGCGGTCCATTACCCAGGCATAAAATTTTCCTTCAATGAAGACCTGAAGTTTGGATAGTTGCAAAATTTTCATTGAAATATGCACTGCTCACTTGAGTATTAGCCTATATTAAATTTTCTATCAGGTCGACATTCAGCAAAGAACGAGTTAGTACCTTTGTTGCGCCTAATTTCAAAGAGATAAGGCACCTCTAGAGATTTTCTCATTTAATTACTCAATCATTAGAACATGCAGATATTGGAGAACATAACAATGTAGCTTACATCGTAGATTAAATAAGCAGATTTTTTTTCAACGAAATGCCACTGGGGAAATGAGGATTGAGAGGAACATTGAGCATTGTAATTGCATTTATGTGCAAATTGTATTTATTCCAAGGCAATGTGCAAAATCAATTCTATGCTAGAACTTAGGCACGTGCTCATGAGGCTATCTTGCTTCTTTAGGTAATCAGAGCGGAAAGATCAAAAGACCTTGTGCCTGAAAATAGGTAGGAGAAATAATTCTCTCATGAAGATTCTGGGAATTAAAACATTTGCAAATACGCAGGTAATTTTCCGCAGTTTAGCTTGAAAGTTATCAAAATGAAAAGAGCGAGGTTAAATTTTGAGCTCCATTCCGAGAGAAAATCCCTTTGGAGGTTGTGCTGCGTGTTTTGACCATGAGATTTCCCTCTCACCATTCAATCAAGGTCTTTTGGGTGTGATTCAAGTCTCACTAGCGATCGGGTTTTTGACGAGACCTTTAGGTGAGACGTTTCAAACAAAAGAAAAATAATGCTGGGAAACTCGGGCAATAAGTCACCTTCATATTTGGTGCTCAATGGGAAACCAAATTGGAAATTTTTTTAAAGAATTAAAAAGAAGTCCTCAGGCGAATATTCAGCGTAATTGCAATAATATCAAATTTTTAATAACGCGAAACCCTACGTCACAAATGAGCATTTTTATCTATTCGTGCACATATATGCATATCCTGCATGGCTAATATGCAACTTCAATCTTGACGGTTGAGACCAAGACTAACAAATTGTTTTCACACTATTTAATGAATAGTTACATAATTTTTCACATGAGGATGATGAATGTTGCCATTAGTTTCGTAATGCTGTAGCATATATAGGTAAGCAATGAACACACTAAAATGTTTAATTACTTGAATGTCTTACAGGAGGGAAACTAGTCGTAATCAATTTCATTCATGGCGGAAGAATAATTAATGATTTTCCACAAATATTTCTGTACACAAAAGAACGAAACATTTCCATTAAAACCAGAGATTTCTTTTGGTGAGTATTAATCAAATCTACTCGGATTGCATTTTTAGAAATATAGTATAATGTCGAATCATGCGCGAATTATCAGCTCCAAATTGGGAAACGTCGAGGTCAAATATTCCGATGCTTCATGATATCTCCTTGCGTTTTTCCGTACATATTGATGTAAACCTATGATAAAGAGAAACTTACACAGTTTGAGTCGGTAGGAAAAAGTAAACTAGCCATTATTTAAGCACAATAAATGGTTAAGACACAAATAAGGAACATAAAAGTATGAATTTCGACAACTTTAACAACAACATATTATTTTTATATGTTGTTGTATTATGATACCAAAACTATAGCCACTCATTGTGGCTCTAGATTTGGCATCAACAAGAATAAAATTTTATGGAAATATGGATATTCCCACACTGTTAAATTACGATGAAATACAACCCCTTTCTAGGACTGTGTTCTTATCAAAAGGACGACGTACGGAATCGTTCGAAGTTGAAGGCTTCGGCTCAGTGAAAATGATTTATCCTGGGTTGGCTCGATCAGAAAGGGAGAAAAACATCAAAACAATCAATAAAAAAACAAAAGGGAAATAAGTCAAGAATGGAAAGAAAAAAAGAGTGCTTTGTGTGTTCGCCGGAAGTCATTTCGCTCGAACGGTCAAAGGGAGGATTGCTAGAGGTCATTCTTTGTATATACGGTTATGCATGTATATGGACGGAATTTTGGACTCTTTGACTGAAAGAAACGCTTGTTGAAATACAACTGCTGCAACTGCATTCTGCTTTCATGAATAAATACTAAATGGCCTTAAAAAATGTACGAGAAATAAAGGGACAATCGTGAAATTTATCGGAACACGTTTTCTGATTTTGTACGTGGGCAACAATGTGCTGCTATGCAACATTGCTCTTTTAGTGAGCATTGCCTTAAATTGAGATCTTCAATCACCGGTTGCAAGAGAGGACTGAAACTAGGTGCATGTTACAGCTAAGGATAGATTGGTTTTTAAAAAGAATTGATATCACAAGCAGCATATTCACAAAGGATTATGAAAACTTCACGCCACCACACCTGGCGATATGAAAGAAAAATATGTAAATACAAATCCAACGAACTATCGTAGAGCATTATATGGTATCTACATTGCAAATTAACAAAACTCGTATATTAACTTTGCTTTTAAGCATATTTGTCCTAAAAAAAATAAAATAAAAAAGCATCGACCGTGAATTTATTTTCGTTAAGAACGAAAATATCTACATTATTTGCAGGAAGGACGTTAGGCAATTCAACTTTTACTGAGGTAGCCCATCGTTTAAGGTACAGGTTTTGGATTAACATACACTGCATCTACTTAATACGCCGCAAGGGCGCGTGGCGAAGAATGTTTAGGGACTGCTCATTTCTGCGCAAGTATTAGGTCTACATCTACATAGTACCCATTAGGCCTCCGCCGCAAGAGTGTGTGGCGGGGGGTGTTAGGTCACCACCTGTAAATTAAGAACAATAGTACAGCTCATGCATCCATTTGATTATACATTTTCTCATATCCAGGAACACTTGAACACGTACATGCCTGTATACATCTTGACTATAAATGCGTTTCTATAGATCATTAAATTATGGTAATAAAATAAAATTATCGAGTGCTTGGGTTCGATTTTGTTTTAAGCCTAAGAATAGGTAGAATGTGAGTTTAAAACAACTTAGATTTATAGTTTCAATTTGAAAGAGCCATGCAGAATAACTACGCCAGAAACGTACGTATCATAAGAAACTACCACTAATTAGTGCTTCAAACCAAAGCTTCCTCTAAGAAGACACAACCTGTCACTCCGAAATACAATATTCCCTCTTCCTGCGCACTTTCTCCCTCCCTTTATTCCATCCAACATGCCTATCCTTCTTACGACCCTTTCCACATTTTCCCAATGTCTTCACTTCTATTACTGTGCGTAGTCCTGATCAAGGAGTTAACGCGCCCTTTCAGAAATAGCACAGACAGGGAGTATATATTTTCGTAAATTATTCAACAAATATATGTAAAAGAAATAGGGGGACTATGTATATGAGGAATTAATATATTACAGAGGATGTTTTTTCGAAGATATTTATACGAACCGTCTGCTTATATATTTTTCTAGCGATGTAATGTGGAATGTCTCGTATTATAGTTTCACCGTTTGGAATGAATGCTTGCATGCATGACCAAACAGGGAATACTGTAAATAGTAAACGAGAGCAAGAATTATTCAAATTATTGAAGAGATGAGCAGCTCTTTCCTCGGTGGACATACGGAAACCAACAAAATTGACATGAGCAATTTTTGCTTGAACTCATAATCATAGGTCTAAATGACTAATTCCTCCAAAATGTTGGGATATGAAAACTGTCATCAAGCAATTTGTAGCTTCTTAAGACGGAAAATAGATTTTATAAAGCTTGGCATTGAATGTTCAATGGAATGAGGTACGACATAACATCCAATGAAGACAATCTTTTTTTGACATTCTTATATACATTCTAGTTAAATAAAAGTCGGGCGGAAGGATAAACTATAAATATAACCTCAATAGCTATTGACATAATAAATTATTTGAATCAAAAAAATAAATGATTAAGCAAAGCTTGTTTAGATGAAAGAGAAACGGGTGTATCCATAGTATCAATATCTATGATAGTAGGAAATGGCATTCACGTAAGTGCTATATCATATTTTTCACCTATCGTCTTTGAGCCAAAATCTTACTTTCCTTCTGCCGCAAATTTCTGTTACAGTTCACTTACTTACTAGTCTAAATTTTGCTCCATCCCAAGACTAGACTTTTCGAAAGTTTCTCTAAACCATAATGAAAATAGGAGTGGTCGTTCGAAAGGTGGTTCGATTAGGTTTGCTTTGATGTGGCCCAATCAAGTCTTCAGAACTCAGAACTCATTTAATGGGTAATCTCACGAAACAGGAAAGTCTATAATATATCAAAAAATTTTAATGAACCGGGAAATAGGCGTTAAAGCGTTATTATGAAGCCAATATATTAACGCGTAGTCATGATCTCGCCTATAAGGTGTTTAGCATGTCAAAACATGCAAATTTAACTAGGAGAAAATATTTTCACATTTACGGTTCAAAAGAATCAGTCGACGAATATAATTTTGGAAAAGCTTTTCCATCATCTACATGTATAGTCAGAGCTTTCCCTTACTGTGCACGTTCGTAAGCCTGGTGCATTCTCTTTAGATGCCATCACCTCCCCACATACAAGGTAAGAATTCGATCCCACGACCTAAGCCATTTTAAACTCCGCATAGTATTTCATAATTGCAGAGTTATTAAGGTTTTAAGAATATATTACGTCGGGTTAGTCAAGGCTTACGAGCAGAGTAGTAGGAGGTGCCGGGGTCCATGGTAAGCCTACCCTAATCCGGGAGACTACTTCTAATAATACCACTATAAATTATTATTTGGTTTATGATTTATTATATGGTTTAAGGTAGATTTTGACTGGACAGAATGAGCGCATACTGCTACAGTGATTCTCTTCACCTAACATGATAACCTGACACCACTAACTACAGTAAACCGGTCTTCAAATCCCCAAATATCCTTCCTACATTCTTTCCAACATTCCCATCGAATTCCTTTCCCTTATGCTTACCTGACGTTCTCCCCTCTATCGCAGTCTAGAGTATTCCATCACTCATTCATCCTAACTCTCTGCATCTACCTTTCCTGCCTCCTTTGAATTCCTCCAAACAATCCACTCTTCTTTCCAACCATTCCTAGGGGTTCCTCGTCTGTTTTCCTTTTCGTCCATTTTACCTCAGTCATTCTATTAAGGTGTGGACCTTAAAGGCCTCCACAACCCATTCACATCAATTTACTTCAACGACCATTTTTGCCCGTCGCACAAAACTACGCTCCATATCTAAGTTTTCACTCATCTTTTCATAACGCCCTCACTCAACAACAATGTCATCAATTCCCTGCTTCTTGCGCCATTCAAAGAAGCTTCTTCATTGTTTGGCCCAATATTCTACTTGTCTTTAATACTTTGACCGAACTGATCCAAAAAAAATTCAAAGAAAAGTGAACTGCTTCATTTTTTACCCTGCCAATTTAAAGTTTAATTTAATCTTCCTCTTTCTCGGAACAACATCAGAATCTTTCTTTCATTTACATTCTTTCTCATCCCATACCCATCACATCGATTTTCTAATACGCTCTGCAATGCTTGTAACCAATTGGCAGACAGGCTGACTGAAAGTTAATTATTCGCAACACTCAATGATTTTAAGAATTTCCCACCAAATTTCCTCCGTATCTCCTGTTCTGCCCATGCCTCGTTTATTATTATGAAAATAATAATATTAGTAGAATTATTCCAATTTATCATGGGTCTTACAGAGCACTTGAAACAGAAACTTATGCATGTGAACTTGCTAGCAGATGCTAATTGACCCTCATGTTCACCTTGCGGACGGTAGAGCTGATTTATTGTACGCTGAACAAGAGAATGTGAATGAAATACTTGCTAAATTGCAGATATTGAATTTGATTAAAAAAAAGCCAAATCCTACTTGCGGAAGGCAGATTAAAGGGAAAAACTATAAAGGAGAACATTGAATACTCACCATGGTGCATTGAACACCCAATAAACAAAGTAAGAACGAATATATATGATAAAATGAAGAAGCAACCTTTAGAAGACCTGAATGAATTCTGCATCAACCTCTGCGGTAAAGTTGATGGCGAGTACTGGCTACTTACTCGTAAGTCATAATTGACACAAATCACTGAATCATTTCCCTTGTTAAAAGCATAATTTTATCTAATCGAGGAAATAAATAAGGCTACTGCAAGAAAGTTATGCACGAAAAGATTAGGTCCTTAGTCCACGCGAATTAGCCAAGAAAAATACTTTGAAAAGACAATCTACCCAACACTGAACGACCAAATTCGCCTCATATACGATTGTTCGATCGAATTTAAAAAGTTTCCATTTTCTCATCTATTAACATTTTTTACCATACTTAGTCAAATGTGTGGATTTCAGGTACACTTAAAGGCCGAAATGACAAAGATAGGTGAACGCTAAAAGATCTAGCAGACTTCAAATTTATTAGTAACCCCATCTTGTACAAGATCTAACCACCAACATGTAAGTAAGTTAGCACGTCGCTATGTTTTCACTAAGCCCTCAAAGCATTAAAGATCTGAGCGAAGGTCATTGCGGAATCGAGGATGTTGCTCTGACAGGTCGCTGCCACCGAGTTTTTACGGCCTCCGTGGAAGCAAGGAGAGCACGGAGAACACATGAAATCCAGAAACGAGAAGAGACGAATGGAAACGGCGGTCGTCATTTTTTATGAAGAAAAACGCGCGAGATTTCCAGAAGTGCAGTCAAATGGAGCGGGCATTAAATTCTATTTGGGAACTCCCTGTCGCGAAAGAAGGAAGCCTATTTCGCAGCGTGACGGCAAGATAAATTTTAGCGATGGGTGGGAGTTTTCAGAATGATGGTGGCAAAACCGGTTAGAGCAAGTGTGTGACAAAGCAGCAGCACCCACGCGCACTGAGTGAGAAACCCAATTATTTGCGAACGGGGAGAAATGAGTAGTTGTGAGAGAAAGAGAGAATATGCTCCTATGCCATTCTTGGGCACGCTTATAAAGCATATTTTTTTATTCCTGCCTGTCAGCTTCCATTTTAATTCCCTCCGTTTCATTTTTGGCATCGAAACAACTTGCTTCCTTATTCAGTTTGACCTACTGCTGAAACGCAGGGTCGTTCGCTCATGCGTTCAGACATTTTTGCTCTTCCCTCCTCTTCCTTCATCATATCACCATTCGTGTCAACGATCACATATGTTATATACCTCTAGAACGACTCTGAAACAACAAAGGGCAAGAGAGAGACCAAGGGTTTTGGGCGGAAAAGATTCTGAAAGTTGAAAATTCCCTTACCCTTGCATACACACAGGCACTGTGAAAGTTGAGAGTATAAAAATAGTAACTCGGTATGAAGAAAACTATTTCGTCAACCCGGAGAGAACGACTGAATTTTATGCATAAAAGTGGAAGTCTTAAAGTTGGAGATGCTTTCAAGTGATACCAGAACATTAAAATATCATTTGCCGAGCAAAAACTGCGGATGAAACTTGTTTCGCAGAAAAGGGAAAACGAATTTTCAACGTTTCCGGCATAGAAGTATCTTCCGTAGCGAACAGTTGAGAAGCACCATTTTAATAAATAAAGTTGAACATATAAAAAAATAAGGCTTGGGCGGAGCCATTCTATGAGGTTTCCTTAAACAGGTACGCTGCAAAATGTTTTGACACGTAAGTCCTCGAGGTGAAACGAAGTTATAAAAACAAAATTCTTCACCCGACATGTAAATTAAAGACTTCTATAAGTTAAAATAAATGATTGCCTCACGGAGAGTTCGTGAACCTGCATCACAGGATTATTTTTGCGATTAACAAAGATATTATTGAAGCAACGGATACGATTATCATTAGGCTTGAATTAAATATCACAGAGCAATATTTCTAGCGAAATGAGATGGTTCTTTTATTGTAAATTTTCCTTCAATGCGTAACGAAACATTATTTTCCTCTTATGATTCGGGAAACAAGGGTAAAAACTAAGACGTCCGGGTTAGTCGGGTGGGTAAAGCGCTTTCTTACTAACCCAGGTTTAAATGCTGCTTCTTTAGCAATAATTATCACATCAGAACTCTTACAAGTAGTTCAACTTTCTTGCGTGGAGTAGTGTTTTAAACCATAGTGCATGTAGCTAGCATGATTTCCGACCTTTCAATAATATAACCTCTATGTTTATCACTAAAATTTAAAAAACATTAATATTTATGGTGTATTACAATGCAACATTTCCAAGTGTAAAATAACTATTCGTCTTCACCGGGATCCGAAGCCGGATCCTTTGATTTCCGGCCTAGTGCTTTAGCCATTTTAGCTGCCGAGTCAAGGCGAGTGATTTTTAAAGCGTGACTTATTTTAAACTGAGTTAACCGTGAGTTTCAAATAATTTCGTAAGGCCCATATCTCTTTCCTCCAACAGAATGGGACGGGCACGAGATCACCAATCAGGTGATCTTGCGTCGGTCCGGCTTTGGGATCCCAGCGAGGCGCCTTCCGACTTGTCATCGGTTATCCGAAGGGGTGGAACTACTGTGGTGTACAAAAGGTCAATTTCAAAAGTGACACTCAAATCTTCGATCCCTGGACTGGAGCCGTATTTATAAGATTAGAAAAACCCTCCGCCGAGATTTTAAAACTATATTTGAAACTTTTAATAGCAGGCGAGGCGAGTCTCTCAGTATAAATCGGTGGACCGCAACAAGTGAAAAGGGAAAAGATGATTCTTTGAAAAGTCAGGTTTAGACATCTATTTTTTTTCGGTGTGAGAGAGAGCTCAAGCACCATTCACCCACAACTCCGTTCGCTTCGCGGGTCCGCGATTATTTCACCGACCATCTATTCCTACACGGTTTGCACGAAGGCGGTTGGCGGCAAGCGATCATCGGAGGACATAATGGGCATTACCCTTTTCATGCTCCGAGAGGTTTCCTCGTCCTCATCCACGGCAAAACCTCATCACCCACGCCATACCACCTGGCCATCTCCCTCCCACGCGCTCCCCCCAAACACCATTTCTTTCCCTCGACGGAATAAAAGAGAGGGAAATGAAGAGGGGAGACGTTGCGTTTTTGCCCTCCGCTTGTGTGCCAGAGAGCGAAAAAAAAAGATATGTATATATATATATATATTTATTTATTTGTGTGTATGTGCGTACCTAGGTATAAAAAAGAGGCCGAGAGAACACAGGACTTCAAACGCGAAGTGGGGGAAGAAATGAGGGAGGAGAGAGGATGCGGTGATGATAGCGGGAGAAGCCGAAACGCGGAAGTGGTCGAGAGGGAGCAGGAGGAGAGAGAGAGGAGGAGAGATAACACGACTGTGGACAAAAAAAAGAAAAGAAAAACGCAAAGCAAAACACGAAAGGTAAAGGTAGAAAAGGGGAGGGGGTAGAAGGAGGAAGAGAGGACGGAGCAAAGGACAAAGGAAATCTGTTTTGGCCGCGCACGGAATACAAAAGAGGTAAAGAGGGGGGGTTCCCTCCCTCAACCTACCACCCGCCCAACGTCCCTTTTGTGTGTGTGTGTGTGTGTGTGAGCGTGCGTGTGTATGCGGGATGTTTGAAGGGCAAGAGGACGAGGGATTTCGTGAGGGCGGCGGGGAGGGATGAGGCTGAGTGGAGTCAGCGAAGGAATTGAGGGAGAGAGCGAAAGAGGAAATACACGAGGGGCTGTGCGAAAGAGAATAAGGTTAAGTGTGAAACGCGAAAGGGGACAGGACAATGCATACAAGCAATACACGAACAACAATCGTGTGAAACGGATAGAAAAAAACAGTCAACGCTGGATAAAGAGCCCGAGAAGAAATTTCAAAATGTATCGTGCATTGGTGGAGCACTAAATATATCTCTTACCAAAAATCCCTTGAAAAAATTGTCATTTTTTTATGGGATTTCCAAAAGTTCCTTGAGCAGGTATAAATTAAGAATTATGTCATAAAAAAAGACGTTTCAGGCGTGATTTGGTGGAATATCATGATTATTTAAAAATTGGCAATTTTACACAAAATAAAATTTAATACGACCGGCTTCAATGTAACTAATATCATCATCAGGTCTAATTAATTAAAGAATTGTTTCGCTGATATAAATTTTTGATTATTTATATTGGTAACTTATTTACAAGAAACTCAAGCCTACATCTCGGCCATGGAGAAAGCAACTCATTAATATATCCTTCTGTGTGTAAGGAAAAAATGTCTACTCTCATCCATATCCATCTACTCAATACTCCGCAAGACGCCGCGAGGGCATGTGGCGGAGTTGTTAACGTGCCATATATGCATGAAAAAAACTATTAGTTAATAAATAGATTTGAAAATATTATACTATCGCATGGACAAAAAAATTGCGCACATACATGCCTATATATAGAATGCGATAATTGACCATATCGTTAACTTTTTGTCTTTAAATGAATACATTCGCGTGTTTGGGTTCGATTTTATCATGACTGCTTATCGTGCGAGGTAAGAGCAAATTCTTGAGAAAGTGATAAATTCTTGAATTTCACTCATATTTTGGTGTAAGCGGAGGATTTATCCGTAGCAGAATGCATTAGTTTTACGCAAATCGTTGAATTCATAAAATGCAAAACGCCTCTAAGGCCACTAATACCTAGGAGCAATTCTACTAGCGCTACGACTACTACCTCGTATAAGGCAGTAATCTCTTAAATATTTGCACTAGTTATATAGTTAATAAATATATCCAGGGGAACCCCTGGTTGTTAAAATCGAGGGCAGATGGTGAAACGAGCGCTAAGTTAATTAGCCACACCTTGAGAAGATGAAGAAAACGCAATAGTGTGTAGGGAAATAAGTAAAAGTCGTCAGGGGATGAAAAAACATTACCTTACGATGGGTGCCCTGACCACGGAGGCTTGTCATGGTAGAAAAAAATGTAGCTTTAAATAAATAAACTTATCCACAAGCACAAAAATAACATTAAAACAATAAAGCGAGTGAAATTATCTTTGACGAGCCTCGTAATTTGCAACAAGATTATGGAGACGAGGCGAGGAAGAACCCAAGCATACACCGCAAATAAGAGGACCGGAAATATTAGAAAATAGAGAAATATAAAATTATAAAAGGGGATTGCCAATTGATTCAATTAAAGAGTATCTTACACTTCTTAAAAAAATAGTTAAGGTTGGATGTAAATATTTTCTATGCATCGTGGGAAACACAAGTATTTTGGCGGTTGAGAAATTCGTCAGTAATGGCAAGTCAAGCAATTCAAATGCAATCATGCCGTAAAAACAGAACGCGGGCAACGCGGCTGATAAGTATGCAAAAACTAATGTTGAAAAATTAATTTCAATTCGGAAAAAAAGAGGCCAAAAATAAGCCTGAAATACAGATAATGGCAATAAAAAAGTATATACGTTACAGATTTTACGGAGAAAGCTACAGCTTAATGGTAAGTTGTAAGCCAACCCTAGTGATTTCCACCGGCGTGCAACATCAACATTAACTTTTGCTCAAATGTTAATTACCAATGCAAATAAAATATATTTCAAATGCGGAGGTAATTTTAACTACAACTTCATGGAATACCGTATCTAAGGGTATAAACCATCTCTGCACACGCGAGACGAGCTCCTAATAACAAGAACAACAAAAAAATCAAGGTTATCTAAAACAATGGCAACATTTTTAGGTCACTTTGAGTAATAAAATATAATTTACCCTTACCCCGGTCGTTTGCAGTCATTCTGACCCCCTATCGCTCGCGGGCAATATGACAAATGTCGGTCCTACACTTGGTTTCTCTAAATGCTATTTACATGAACTACCACGGCATTATTAATTAGAGAAGAAGAAATCTCGGGCCGATACGTCTTTAAAAAAAGATAGAAAAGGAAGAAGGAGAGGAAAACACGCCGATGGGATAGGGAACAAAAGGCCGAGAGATGAAAAATGAGGGGAGTGGACAATGGTGTGAGGTGAAAACTGAGTGAGAAGTGAGAGGAGATTCTCTCCAAAGAAGAGAGAATTAGGGAGAAGCGGAAGGGGTAAAGAGTTCATCTTCCTTTCTTCTTTTTTTACCGTAAAAGGAACGGGGAATGGGACAAAGAAGGTGATGGTGTGGAACGAAAATACGACCGAAGTTGAAGGGAACAGCCCTGTGATGAGAAAGAGTCAAGCGGATAAAAAAATGTTGCCGGGAAAGGAGAAGCGGCGTATTCTGAAATATGCCTGGCGGATTCCTAATCTCCATCGAGAAGAGAGAGATAGCTTTCCGTTCTGAAGCATCCCTCATTTAAAGTTAATGCACTTCAATGCCTCGAGTCTGTAATCCAACACGTGACGTTATAAACGTACGGCTTTTGAGCCCACTCATGTCTTCCCCCGATGAATCCGGTGGAAGACAATTCTGATGGGAGAGTACTCACGGTATGCCCTGAGCCGAAAAAACTGAGTAAAGCAATCTTCCCCTTGGATCCCCTCAGACAGTAAAACCAACCTTTTCCAAGTCATTGCCATGCGACAGAGAAATTTTATGTGTAATTTTTATAAATCCTTTGGAAAATGAGCCCAAAGGCTTTGTACCCAAAACATGTCTTAGCACAAGCAGCGGAGAGTGCATCGGAACCAGTGAAATTTTGCATTCAAGCTTCACCCCGCCAGCCCCGCAACATTCGTTCCTATGAACTGGTTCCATTAAAATATCTTAATGGGCATTATTTATTTTTTTAATCTTAATGATACCTGATGGCAGCGATTTTCTTTGCAATACATATAGTAAGTTTGCGCCATTAACAAATTACGTTGCACAGCTAGTTAAAACAAAGCAATCATTAACGATTTAAAATTTCAGA
The DNA here is from genome assembly GCF_022747635.1 of Hetaerina americana. NCBI lineage: Eukaryota > Metazoa > Arthropoda > Insecta > Odonata > Calopterygidae > Hetaerina > Hetaerina americana. The sequence continues at coordinate 9,516,329 of NW_027286625.1, forward strand.
ACTACGTTCATTCACTGTTTATATTGAAATTTATTCTTTGTTAATTCTCACTAATGGCCTTCCTTCGTTTTTAAACAATATTTTTTACAAAGATGAAAGAGTAAATAAAAAACCTGCTTTTACAAACAGGCCGGAAAAACCATCACATCCATATTCGTGATTGTGAAGTAAATTGTTTTTTAAATTACTTTGAATGAATTTTAATTTAATTATTCAAGGACTCAAAGGGCAATATTATTTTTTTCAAATTATCCATCCAGCTTCCAGTGAAGTACCGTACTCGCTATACTAAATCTTTTGACCAATGGATGAAATGGAAATTTTGATTGGAACTCTAGATCCTTCCGGTGTCATGCGCGCGTTCAGAGGTCCATACTTCACTGAGGCATTCCAATTTTTCCCTGAACCCGGTCATCGTTTTAACCTTAACATTTCGAGGGAGCAAAATGTTACCCGAGAAAACGGGAAGAGGCATTCGAATGATTCTCCACAGTTTCATAATGTGGGGCTCGTGGGAGATGTGATACGGGTCAATGACCTATCAGCGTACAAGGGCTCCGTCTCATGCGTAGATTATCATCATCACCGCTGAAAAACTGGCTCACGAATTTCACGATCATTTTACGTAAGTTATCTTTGGCTGAAAGACAAAAATCATATGTTATGGATGTATTTAATCCTTCGTGAACACGAAAATGACTACCGTAATCTGTTTAAATGAATGATCCCTCACGAAAAAAAGGTCAAAAATAAATTCAAAATTTACTCAAAAGGGAAATGCATTATTGGCTCACACAACAAAGTTGATGCGATGCTTAGATGCTGTTTCATCTCAATGCACGTATGGACGTACCTCGCAGCTGTGGTACTCGACTTCCATGAGACTTTGAAACCGAATTTCTAATTTTATTGTGCACAAGTGAACGACTGACAGATACATAATGTGTAGTAGCTAGATAAATAAGTAGGGTATCTAATTACCACCTTGGATCTGATCTAGCAATTTTACCTCTAAAAAAATAAATATTTATGGCATTGAAATATTTATCATCGATAAAGTACCGAGGGCATAAGAACCGTGAATAATGTACGATTTTGTTCCAACTTGTACTCTTTCCAGTATAAATACGCTGGCCTCGAATATTGAAGAAACTTGAGTAAGCACAAAAAGCCTTGATATAGCGCGCGCATTCAAAAGAGAAAGGTTTAGTTGGGAGCAAGGATTGCATTCGAGATCGTTAATCTCCGCCTAAAAGGTCACTAAATATCATCCCGTCGTAAAAATTGCTGGGAGATTTGTCTCTACAGAGAGGTCTCATGAAACATTCAAATGGAAGAGAACAAGTTAGCGACGGAATGAGACTGAGGTGGAGTTCGATACCACCGAGGCGCCGAAGACAAAAAGAGACAACTAAAAAGTTCTGAGTGAACGCATTGTCCTCCGAACCAAGGTGAGCCAAGTAATAAGTAACATTCTCGTTATTTCCAAAAAGAAAAAAAATAAACACGCGCAAAAGTCTGTTCACCCTTGACAAATTATTTCGCACAAAATATATGTTGCTATGTGGGTCGCGGTAGTCCAAGGGGTAGACCGTGGGACTACTGACCGGAGGGCCCGGGTTCAATTCCCGGGCAAATCTCTGAGCACCTACAGCTTCACCAAAGCTATTTTATTTTTCGAGTACCAGATCGTTTTGGGAAACCATAACCGGCACTGGGAAAGGAACTGCCCCCCACCTTCCCTACTGTGTAAACGGTGGCGGCGGGGTAACTTCCTCGCCTACCAACCCAAAGGTCGCGGGTTCGATTCCCGCCAAGGTGGATTTCCGTCTAGGGCTTGGTTGTATGTGAATGTCCTCAATATAATATATGTAATGTAGGGATAAGTGGAAGAAGGTAATATTAATCTCAACCTCGCCCAATTAAGTCGATTAATAAACAAATAAATTTTACGAGTCGTTGGGCTTAGTACTGGGTGAAGTCTACCATTGCCTACCAATCCGACCTTTCGGGTTGATTACTGTGTTTATGGTTGATAGGTGGCTATAAGGTTCCAAAATATTTCTTTTCCCGAACAATCAGAAATCATTATAGTAATAAACAGAATGTACTTTACAAATATTAAAAAAACATTTAATGTACAAGTCGGAACAAAATTAAACATTGCAAACATATCAGGTGCATGTGTATGTTAGCTGGTAGTATATGTGTTTGCATATGTGTGAGGTTTAAGGGTTTTGGCATGAAAGTATACCATGTTTTGTTTGTGGACTGTATAAATTTGTGGCTTTTGCATGGGGTTTTTTTTCTTAATCACGGGAGCTGCCCTGGCACCCCCCGTCACACGCCCTTGCAGTGGCTTGCGGGGTAATCAGTACATGTAGAGGAAAATATAAGGACCTACTAAGTGCATAAATCAATTTACAAACTTTTTAGCACTGACAGAAGAACTTTGTTTCTCGAGAAACTTTTTAGTTGACGCTAAATACAAAGAAATAACAGAAGTCGCATGTATGCTATTGTTTCTCTTCACAACAAACGCGGGCAAGTTCCTTCGTCTTTATTCCTAGGGATAACTGAGCAAATAATATATCCCTAAATATCCTTTGAAACTATGATATAATTACAAGATGGCATCCCAAAGGAAGACTTGATGATTATGCAGCAATTAATCAAAGCGAAATGTTACATTAATATTTCTCACCACGTCTTCATTCATACATAGTATGGGTTTTCTATTAAAATTTATTTTTTTTATTTATATATACACTGTAAGCCACTGCCAGGGTGTGTGGCACACACCAGAATAATTTATATATAAAATAATTCTTAAAAATTATTAAATTGTTAAAAATAATTCTTGAGTTTACAAATAGCCAAATATTAAAATTTGGACATGTTACGAAGCAGAAGAGACTATATTTTTATAAAGATCCTTTGCATATCAAACAATTTATTTTATTTAAGAAACCCGTTATTACACATTCGATGGATTTCATATGAAATTCGAACGATCGCACCTATTGCAATTCACACAAAATGGCTCAGCATTCAAATTCAAAGTAGCCCGATTCAAGCGAGAGACGAAAACGCGACTTTTAATTAACGACCGAGAAGTTAATGGGATAATACCTTAGTATCCCTTTAAACTAGAAAGAGTCGTAATCGTGTGAAAGTCTGAAACGAACGACTCCGTTCTACTTTTCTATCCTGTCTTCAAAATCTAGCCATCAATCTCGACCAGTTTTTCTTTCCCATCCCTCTTTTCTTCTGCACTCGATCACTCTTAAGAATTATTGATGACCGGAGTGTGCTGGTGCAAGGTCTCCATCAATAAGGAATAAAAGAAAAACCCAATACTCTCCCTACGGCCGACCCGATAAACATGGAGAATAACCACAAACCGTACTTTTATACCTCAGTTGCACCACGACCAAAATGTGTCACGAAGTCCTTACTTGGGCATCGACACTGACACTGAATGACTGACGTGATGCCAAGTATCAAAGACGACTATCCAAAAGGCATCGTGGCTGCTCAAAGAAAAAAAATATATAATAACACTCCTGCGAGAAAAAGTGAGAAATTCAACAGTCAATGAAGCTAGAGCTATAAAATTGGAAGCATCTGGGGAAAACAAAACGGCTTGCTCGGAGTGCAAGAGCGGGCGGGGTAGTTTTAAGTCAAGGATAAAGAAGAAATACTCGAGAAATGGACGAAGAGAGTGCGCATGAGTGAAGGGGTGAAGGGAGGGAGGGGGGAAAGGATAGGGGGAGATAGTGGGATGGGTCATTTCTGTGCAGCTGGGTGGAGTGGAGCGTGATTTGTGACCACGTCGTGCATCTGGGTCACGGCGGGACCGCGAAGTAAACAACTTCGGCACTTCCCAGTTGAATAGATGGACTGAGGGGACGGGAGAGAGAGACTGCGGAGGATGTGAGAAGGGGATCGAGGAGAGTAATCTCCGTAGGGGAAGGGACGAAGGCGAGGGAGACGTGATGCATAAACGTGGTTGGGGGAGGAGAAGAGAGAGAGACAAGGTCTAAGGGGAGTCGGTCTGGGTGGGGCTTTGGACCTGTATTCGCGAAGCTACGCCACTAGACGTTGGTAGATAAGCTCCATCGTAAACTAGCTTCGAGTTGGAGAGAGCCGTAAAACTTGGCGTAAATTATTCAGGTTCGGGGCCGCTAGAATTTTTTCACACGGCGACACCGACGGAGAGAGTCGGTCATTCAGCTCACTAACCAAAACCTTCCATTGAGAGTGCGATAATGGTTGATTGATCATATGAGCAATTCCTGACGGCCGACTGGTTCAAGATTCGTTTGATCTCTTACTAATGATATTTGCCTGTCCATTTCGATCGTCTACCAATGTACTTTGATTTAAAAAACTATTCGAAACGGACTGTATTGAAACTAAGGGAGTAAATAGCAATTATTATGACGCGAAATGAACATAAAATGTCATTGAAATTGAAAAGAACAAAAATGTAGTAATGGTCCAAATTATCGGGTAAAGATAATAAAATCAAATTTACCAGTCAATTTATTTCTTAGAAAATAACACGCGGATGACCAAAAAATTACTTAACGAGTACGTGTAAATAGGAAACATTTCCGTGTAAATTTACACCATTTTCTTCCACACGACGAGTAGACTTATCCTAAACCCGTACATGCCTGACCGAAAGTGATCAAAGCGGTAAGGAGATGGGAAGAACAATTGTTTTGGCCAAAGAATCTCTCAAAAGGAGGAGGGAACTGATAACAGGGACTTTGAGTAGAGATGTCGAGAAAACACTCTTTCAAACTTTTACATGAAGCGCGATTATCTAAGTCGCGGAAACATGGTCGGTGAAGCAAGATGATATGAGTAGATTTAGAGCCTTTTGAAATGTGCGTGTCGAGAAGGAGGAAAATGGAGAACTGAAAAAAACGAAGCTAGGTGAAAGGTGAAAACGAGAAAGTTATAGGTATTGCTGGGGAGTAAAGGGGTTTGTTGGCAGCATTCCAAAAGATGCAGGAGAAGTGCATGCAGATCGTTTCGATTGGTGATATTGAAGACTGTGATAAAGGGCAAAAGTTAGGTAGGCGAGGAAGGGAATAGGATATAAAGGTTAGAAGGAATGAAGGGAGGAAGGAAATATGCAGAGTCGAAGAGGAACCTATTTCATTGCTCGACATCAGGTTGTGTTTTATTAGGAGAGGCAATTAACTGTTTTGCTGCACCGTTGTATGGTCAGTGCCCATCCGAAACCTACTTTAATCGGTGGAATACCAATAATAATACCATATATTACATAGGTAGTCATTTTGGATGGCCTTAAACCCTGTTGCGCTGCCTAAATAGTTTCGCAGCATTTCCTTTTCCCCAATATTGCAACTGCACTGAGGGAAAGGGCGAAACTTCTCTCTCACATTAAGAATTCGTTCCTAAAAAAGACAAATCAATGTTATTACATGAACGAATTTTCCTTCAGGGAAATTTACAAGAAAACCGTTTCGGTCACATACAATATTTTTCTCATTATTTATGATCTACTTAAATCAATCAGTTAATAACACGGATGACCTACTTTCCACCTGATTAAATGGTATGGGGGTGATTTGTAGTTAGAAATTTATCATTTAATCCGGTTATAATCCATTTCCAAAGATCACCAAAACCCTTATTCATGCGTTTTCAAGAGTTGTCATCTGATAAAATCCTCAACATTATATTATCACGATTGATAGGTATTTTGAGAACCAAGGAATGAGGCACGCTTAAGGAGGAGTGCCTGGCCATAAGTTATCAACAGCACGCGATGCAACAGCGGTTTCCGAACGGAGATGATGACTAATATCAGAAATGTGGTCAACAAAAAAAACTAAATATCCTCGCACTAAATATGCGCTAAAGGAGAAGTATAGTGGTGTGGGTTAAGAAAATTAATGGAAATAGCCTAGTTTTTCGTCCCTCAAAATATAGATTACCCACAAGTCTAGACCATGCGTCAAAAACATCTCTTCTAGGATTCTCCGGTAGGATAGAAGCCTGCAAGTTGCGATGTTTAACCAGCTAAAGTGAACTTTTTAGGACGTTAAATATTAATGTTTATTGATATAACACTTAAGCATATCACAAGAAATTACTTAGCTATAAAAATATTTGGTTTACAGTAGTTCAAGAGTAGAGCGTTGGACTATTGGCCCGAGGACCCTGATTCGATTCCCATGCAAGTTCCCCTCGACACCCTCAGCTTCACCCAAGCTATGTGATTTTTCGGGTACCAGATCATCCTGGGGAAACCATAACCGGCACAGGGAAAGGTACTGCCCCCCCTACCCTGATGTGTGAGTTTCTCGCACCGATAAGGGCTTAGTACAGGATGAACTCTACCATCACCTACCAAACCGACCTTCGGTTGGATTACTGTGTTTATAGTTTTTTACTATAAGAATATTATCCAAATTAAGTGATAGTCTAAACACTATCCTGGGTCTTATCTTTTACCAGTGGTAATGTTAAATTATACAAGTAATATTAGTAATGTGCAAAAAAGGTTAAATAAATAATAATAAACAATATATAATAGTAGTAATAGGTAATATTTAACACATTTGAATAAATAAATAAATGAAATATATACATATATATGGTAGCTAACCCCTAGATTTAGTTTCTGATGACTACTAAGAATTTTTGATGACTAATACGAGTTTTTGATGACTAATAATAAAACAAAATTATTAATTCGTAAAACTGAGTAACCTGTTATCCAATGAAGGTAAGGAAAAAGGGGGGGGGAAGGAATACGTAAAGACACTGCAGAAAAGGTAAAGAAGGAAAAAAAAACTTCTCTCGCCATTATTTCACTGGAAAATGTATTCGCAAAAGGAACATATTTACGGTAGAATCATTAGAAAACGTAAATGAACAGGAACGGAGTAAAAAATATTGCAAGAGGAAATAGCGTGACAGAAAGCCCGGCAAACTCATTCTTGTCTCCCGTGTGGAAACTAATATCACGAGAGCTTATCACCGAACCATTGCCTAACTATACAAATGAATTTATATCTCCCGAAGTGCCGCTTGAAATTAGTAAATTTATGAGTCACAATCTTGGATCTTGATAAATCATTACGGAGAGGGTGGGAGGACGGTTCTTGTTTTTTAGCCCGTCTTCACCAGACCAAGCACGTGTAGAATTGGAATCGGAAAAATGAAGTAGCCCCCGACGGTTAATAGGTTGGCGCTGGCAAGATTCGTACGGCAATTATAAGAATATAGGAAACTGAAATTATGTACACAACGTTTTAATAATGGTTCCTTACGAACACCCGTTATTATTCGCATTGCCAAAAAACCCAATGATTTTCTCATTTAGTTACATTTTCTTTATTTGCTTCCCTGGACCTTATGAGCAATTATCACCGCAAATAGTTTTGAGTGCAGGAAATGTTTGGCACGGCTTTTCGCTTGATTATCAATTTGTTCACGTACGTCTCTTCCCTCTCATGTCTGCCATTGTTTCCTCATTGTTTTCTCTTAACCTTCGCCCTCCCCTACAGCACTCTCGGTTCATTTCGCCTCTCATCAGTCTCACCAGCATATTATGTTGTCTGAAAACAATGTATTTTAGGGCTATTCTAGAGAACCTGGGGGTGTCGAACGGGAGGAACGGGAATCGAACCAGGAGTATCCTTTCAGTAACCGAACGCTATACCCACTAAGCTGGCACAACCCAATATATTCTTATACTACACAAAAATATTAAGAATAAAGGCTACTAAAGGCTACCTATGTGTCTATGGAACGAAAAATATTATTATTGTCAACGAAATAGGTCACTTTTCCGAATCCATCGTGGAAGGACCGCATCACTGTCACATTGCATGGATGTAGTGCGGTTACAGATGACCGTGATGCTCTAGGTTCCGGAAAGAAACATTAAAAAAACGAAGAAACCAAAGAAACTTAGAGAATTTTCCTAAACGTCCTAGATTCACAACCGTCCTTACATATTCCATGCAAATAACTCATTCCGTTTGTTTAAGACGAATTTTGAGGTCTTCCTCCGGATAAATAATCCTTTAAGATCTTAATATTTTAACTCTTAAGACCTATTCACGACGAAAGAGTATGCGCAAACTCGATGGGTGTGCTGCATGAAAAAGAGAAACCAATACCACGGACAGAAAAGGAAGCGCGGGTAGGGAGGGAATGCCAAACGGTCTCCCTGCCTGAGAGCAGCTCATCGATTCCCCCACCAGCGGTTTCCACCCACTTAGTGTTTTGAAAATGCAAGCGGACGTTGACTTTCCTTGCAAGCCCATTCCTCCCTCCCCGCAGATACCCAGCCCGCGGGTCATCCTCAATGAAGGCCCTTTACGAGAGCCCAACTTGCATGCGGAGATGCCCCCCTTCCTTCCCCGTCCGCATGAACAATGACGTGCGGGTGTACGAGAAGCTCGGTATCAATTCCGTTGGATTTTCATTTTTTCTCCTCGCCCTTCCAATATCCACGACGATCGCTGCGACGGCGGCGGGAGCGACGATTACTTACGCAACGATGTACGGATTGAAAGAAGGATACTAATAACTTACTCGAGACTCAAGAAGAGCTACGGAGGAGAGATCAGATGCCTCTCGTTTTAATGGGTATTCCTCACATTTACCAGCGCGCATATGCATAAAACACGTGCATTCCCACTCCCAAGGAGTATTTTACCTCCTGGACGAGCATATTTTATCATTTCCGCTCTTCCTATCTCTCCCCATACGAAAGCGAAGAACACAGGCAGCCCCTGCTAGGAAAAAGGGACGCGACACACTGTTTGGCAACAGGGCGGGAAAGAATTCACTCCATACTATTCAAGTTGGGTTCGTCCATGTCGCAGTCTGTATGCAGAATGGTTCGTGCCCACCTCATTTGATGTATGTTCCAACATCCTTGAAGAGACGTAAAAATTAAGATGGAAGTAACAACCAGTTTATGCAATTGTGGTGTCTGTAACCAATTGTACGTAAAGAGAGATACAATAATATCTATTGTGATTAGGAGACTACTCCCTTTACCGTAAAAAAAAACACAAAAATAAGACCAAAGGTACCGACCGGTCTCTCGAGTGGAAGTCTTAAAATGAAGAGATTATCGGGGTCCATGCAATCTTGGAAGATTAGAACACTAGGATAAAATGAAATAAATATACTGCATTGTTGATGGATTTGAAGGTCCGTTCTCCATTCGAAAAATTTGCGACTACAACTAATTCGAAAGTAGATTATGAAATCGAAAGATCTAGAGCAGTCATCCATGTTTCCTTTCACTAACACCTTATGTTTATTTAAAATAATGAATGTCCTGACAATATACTATGTGTCATCGTGGTAGTTCGCAGGGAATTGCGTAGATTTCTTGGGCTTCTAGCACACCATAACCCCCATTAATCCATTATACGATAAGGAGGGAAAGAAATTGTTGTCTGCAACATAAAATATCCTCCATAAATTAAAATCAAGAAAATCCATTCCAATAAGAAGAAGAATACACTTAAAAAATAATTTCAATTACCAATCGTCTTCAATAATACCAACGAGAAAAATCGCAAGTTGGGCAACCGCGCATTAGTCATTCAGTTTGACTGCTTTTATAGCCAGCTGTTGTTTGCGTCGAAATTTCGAAGTGAAAGTTGTAGATCAAGTTGAAGGGCAAATTTATGAGAAGGAAAAAAAAGCAAACTGAAATGGTAACGTTTAGATTTCTTTGCCAATAATTGAGGCAGTCACTTAACTCTTTCTTCAACGTCATTAAACCTATTAGCAAATTGGTATAATTTGTCATCTATATCATGAAGGCCCGGAGAAAAAATTGCATGGAACTTTAAAATTGAAAAAAATGATATATTTGTAAAAATAATGAAATTACACACATCAAATCCTGTGAACGAATGCTTGATGAGGGGCTTATTAAGTTTCTGTAGATACAAGCATTATGATGCACATACATATTTGGTACGAGAACAGCCGTAAGAACTATCAAAAGTTCTAAATTTAACCCATTTCTGGTTCCTCCTCATTTTTTCTTGCGATAAATAAAGGCAGCATTGCGAGTATAATAAACGTACACGTGCAAGCAACTTCGATTAGTCCTTGTCAATTCATTGAGTAGCGTTTAAAAAAATAGGTAATCCAAAAAATGGATTCCTGTTCGTCATTCTTCTTCAATTAAATTAGTTTCCTTGTAATTCACCGCAAGTTTTTCCCAGAATTATATTTCCGTGGGATCGCCGCATTTCCCAACACGATTCATAATCACGGCACCGAGTGTCGAAGCAAATGTCAAATAAACTGCGCCCCGTTTAGTGAAGGTTTAAGTCCAAACCGAAACCCGCTTCACGTATCTTCTATTCAGAACACGGAGCGAGTTTTGATTGATATGGGCCCAAAACGTAGGACTCGAAGAACGGCGACAAATCCGAACAATAGAGCCATTACAGATGGAGGAAATTCGGCAACGTGGGGATAACGAAACTTGGTTCACGGAGCCTTCGAATATGTAAACTTTTCGAGCGACACATTTTGCATTTCAAGCAGCTCCTCCACAGCTGGGGCTTATCTGTCGCACGTTTTGGGATTGCATGTGAATAGAAAGGAGATGAACCGAGGAGGGAGGAGAAGTCAGCCGAGGACGTAACTAACCAGAATAAGATAAAGAGTAAGAGATAGTGGGAGAGCGAACGAACGTGGGGGGATGGGGGTGAAGTTATAAAGGAAAACAAAGCAACATCAAGGTTGATCAAAAGCTCTTGAAGACCACGTTTTGATCCCCCCCCCCCACACACACACACAGGCGAAGTGAGCCTAACTCACTATTTCTTTAGGTCCCTCTGATGAATAGCAGATATCAATCTTGCGGTGTCCCGACCAAATTCATTTTCTTTCATTTATATCCAAAAAGGTCTTTCAATTCCCGTATACATAATTTTACCTTGTCATTTATTAAAATATAAGACTTACTTATCTTGTATTGAGTAATCTTGATAATATATACTATATGTATCGTGGATATGTAACAAATGTTGATTGACTTACATCGTTAACTTCAGTGAATACATCTAATAAATAGTTAGTGGCTCTTTATTCAAGTCAATGAATTTCATAATTTTTAATCACACATGCCTCTTCCCAAATAGTGGAAGTAGCGACAAAATGCTACGCGAGCGATGTGATATATGTTGTTGAAGTATAATGAACCACAAAATGCCAAATTTAATTAGATCTTTGAACGATCGTAACAAAAGGGATATCCGTCCTAACCACGCTATATTTCCAGTTTTTCATCAGATAAGACCGATTAGGAATTTTGTATCTTTTTCCGCAATACCGCAATAACCCTTTCTAGACTTATTCCAAATGCTCGATATTGCTATTAAAGTGCAGTTATTATGAGTAACGAATGTCAAAAGGCTGCAAGGCAAAACCATTTCGGACCCAAGCTTCCGCCAAATGAAATATCCCAGATCGCTTGAATCGCCGAACTCTTTCTACGCATTTTATTCAATTATAGGAGTTCTGGAAGTGCAATATGGTTGTATTGATGATATTTCCTCAATAAGAATAAAATTATATGCATCTTAATAAACAAAAATCACCCTTTTGGTTTTAGTAGGAATTGGTTGAGTTATGCAGTTAAGGAAACGTAACCTCGTTTCTTGGGAGTGTTCTCTTTAAAAGATCACATGTCTCCATGACTATTTCCTTTACATTTAATAATAATTTTTTACATATGAACAAGATTTGTGGTACAGGAAATAAATGCCACGATATTAGAGATTGAAAGATTATTCACATCCATCAGCTGCACTTTAAATATGACATCTCATCACTCCCTTCTAAGAAGAAGAATAAAAACAAACAAACTGTTTTTGAAAGAACACTTTTTCATACATTAATTGCCAAAAAGTTGGGTCCTTCGCACAGTATTGGCAAACTACGCAGAAAAATAAATCTTAAATTCAAAATAGTATAATTATTCTCTATTAATATTTAGGTACATAAAATTCGAAAAAAAATAATCACTTGGAATAATCGCTCTAGAAATTTTAGTTGGCGGGTCCATATCATTTATAAATGCTTCACCCGATTAAACACAGAGGGAAGACAAATATTTCTCCTCCTTGGGCACGTATGTCTATTCTCCCGTTCCCCAAAAGATAATTGCGGATGATCGCTACAACTTAAAACATAAGGTCGGCCGTGCCGAATGAAAAGGAGGTAGGCGGTCTGCTTATAGGCAGCTGGATTGTAGCACAAAAAATAATAAACAGCTTTTTATGGAGCCTCCGAAATCGGTAATGACTGGTCAAGTCACGTTTCCCGACCGCAGAACAGAGCGAACGATGGATAGAGAGAGGTCTGCGATTCGTTGATTTATTATGGGGTGAACGGGCCGGCGAGGGTTGAGAGTGAAATTTACGACGACGATCGGAAAGGTCCAGCTCGCGTGTCGAACAGATTTTGGATGTCACATTCGCTTCCGGTATCCTCAGGTGCACGGCTAAGTTCGTGGGGTGGGGTCGAACGAGGACAAAAAAACAAAGAAAGGGACGGCTGAATATCAAGAAGGGGTTTGGTCGATTCCAGTTCACCGCCCGGACCATCAACGTCATCCCAGATGTACTCTTAGAGAGCGCATCCCCAAAGGGAAAGGCAATTATTAGTGTGAGGAAATAATTATAACCATCGTGCGACACCCAGGCTTAACATTTTTCACATTGAGAATACTGAACGCAAAGTGTACGCAATTTTACGCAATTTTAATCTTAGATTGGATAATGAATTCAACTGTGATTTGGATTGCCTTTACTTTTCATCATGATGATATTCATGGGTTTTACTCGATTTGAAATACGCACAATTCAGACTTTCTTATGCATTAGGAAATCTACAATTTCATGTCAAATTATAAAAAAATATAAAATTATAAATTTAGACCATCTTTTGAATCACTGTTGGTATCCAGCTTTTCTACATCTACATAATACCCTGCAAGCCGTGTGGCGGGGGGTGTTAGGTCACCTTATGAATATATTTTTTTTCATGAAACCTTATGAATATATTTCTTCTTTCTTCCAATGCCATGTTCACTTCGCCTGTTTCAAGCGCGAAAACATGTCTTAAAAAAATTATTACCAATTATTACGAGTATTCTACCGGCCAATTTAGGTTCTTGGTGGAGCAAATACGTACAGCAATGCTACATTTGGCGATGGCATTTATAAACACCATCGATTAGGACACAAAATAAATACTTTAAAACCCAGATAGCGATAAAACACGCAGCTCTAAATACTTTCTTATTTCCTCAATTTCGTCAAATATGCATATTCTTTCCTTAGCTCTACCTCGTAAGAACCATTAATTAATACATTAATTTTTCACCTATGAAAAGCTTTAGTTGTTAAATTAATCCCTGATAGAGTGGAGACGAGCTATTGGCGACGCAGACTCGTCAAAAATTGGGAAAATTGGGTCTAGCGGAAAATTACTCGTGAGCAATTGAGGTACACCGCATAACAGCATTTCTGTGTCATTGGTGACTAGTGGGTAGTTAAAAATAGAGGAGGAATAGTGGTACGGTATCGATATACTACCTTGATCAAAAATTTCCCGGAATTTATTCAGAAAATTAAAAATACAAGTTTATTCATCTAAATCTATATTGTCCCCTTCAAAGTAATCCCCATCGACTGCAACACACTTATGCCAGCGCTTGATCCAATCCTCGAAACATTTTTTATATTCGGTTTTCGGTATGTCCATCAGTGCTTCCTGCGATTTTTCCATTACTTCCTCTCGGCTGCTAAAACGCGTTCCCCGTAATGGTTTTTTAACTCGATTGAACAGAAAGAAGTCACAGGGAGCCAAATCAGGTGAATTCGGTGGCTGTTGGATGGTATTTGTTGCATTTTTCGTCAAAAAATTACGAATAATGATAGCACTGTGCGACGGTGCGTTATCATGGTGCAAAATCCACGAGTTTTCTGCCCACATTTCTGGTCTCTTTCGGCGAATTGCTTCACGCAAACGTCTCATAACGCCCAAATAATACTCTTTGTTTACTGTCTGGCCTTCTGGCAAAAATTCATGATGCACTACACCGTTGTAATCCATGAAAACCGTCAGCATTGCCTTCTTTTTTGACTGAAAACGACGTGGTTTTTTTGGTCTCGGCTCATTTGGTGAACGCCATTCACTTGCCTGATGTCTGGATTGCGTGTCGTACTCATAAACCCACGTCTCGTCTCCAGTAATGATCCTTTTGATGAATGTGGGATCGGATTCAGCCTCGCAAATCATGTCTTTTGCGACGTCAACACGGTCTCTTTTTTGCATGAAATTGAGGTCTTTTGCTGCTACACGACGGAAACCCAAATCATTAACCACAATGTCTTGGGCGGATCCATAGGCAATGTTCAAGTCCTCCGCTATTTCTCTGATGGTTAATTTGCGGTTATTGACCAACATTTCTTTTACTTTATCAATTTTTTCACCGACTTTCGATGTCGATGGTCTGCCACTGCGTTCATCATCTTCGATTGACTCACGACCACTTCTGAACCGCTCGTGCCACTGGTAAACGACCGTTTTTTTTAGAGAATCGTTGCCGAAACACTTTTCCAACATTTCCAACGTCCGTGCGCCACTAAATCCGTTTTTTACGCAAAATTTAATACAAGTTCGTTGTTGCAAATTTAAATCCATTTCTGCAATTGTAAAAAATCGCCAACACACACAGAGATAGATGTACTCTTGGCTACGTAACTTTTGCAAATGTCAAGTTATGACACTAAGATTTAAAGGGAATATCAACAACAGATGTACCAATTTAACAAAAAAAACAGAACTCAAATCGGAACGATGGGAGCGGCACACGGTGGTTATTCCGGGAACTTTTTGATCAAGGTAGTACATGTTTAATGGCTTATTAATATGCGCAATGTGCGCAGTTAGATCGATGCATCAGCTGAACTAATTCGGACCTATGTTGTCACGTTCAACACATGAATCAGCGAGACGTGACCCTTCTCCATTCCGGCTTCCGAAACCGCGTTTCTCCTTTCTATTATTCTCTATGGAAGAATTTTACAATTTCAATATAATCCTTAGCATGGGCTTAGACTAGTACATGTGTATAGAAAATTATACACACAGAATATATAACGGAAATCTTAGAAAAAGATTTATCGCACAACCTTATCGCTGCGTTCATTTTAAGTCCCTGCAATAATAAATTCAAATGATGAAAAAAATAAATTGTGTAAAAAGTTTGACGATGGAATGACGCAATCAAAACAATACAAAATGTTTTTTGAGTTTGTTTCCAAATGCCGTGTGGAGCAAATTATTGCACACATAAGACGCAGCAATCATTAAAACTAAAATAGGGGATAGGAATATGAAATACGGTCAGGTTAATGTAAATTTAAGACATATAGGAAAGATTTATTGGGGATCGATTAAAATATTAACAGAATAAATACAAATTTCGTTATTTTTATATTTATACACACAGTTATATTGTATATGTACAATATATAGACCTGTATTTTTCACATATCGAAGTTACCAGAGAAATAGAAGGCGTCCATTTTGTTTCATTGAAAATAGTTGCTTTCTCGTCAACATAAATTATGTATCAATGAGTCTATAATCAACTTAAATTTATATAGCATAACCTGTTACTCAAGATAGGGGGCAACAACATTTATGGACTCGTGACCAAGTCTTTGTGGGCCTTTGCCCGAGTTTTATTCATGAATACGCCACACAACTATAAATAATGAATTAAAAAATTATGCCACCATTGAATGTTAAGTTTCCAGTAATAGTTCAGAACACCAAATGTTGGCTATTTTCATTTCAAATGTAATTAATTTAAATGAAGACACTATGATAAAAACACATTTAGCACCATCGACTTTGAGCAGGCGCTATTTGTTTTGTACGGGTATATGGATTTCAAAATCACTAAATAAAAGTCAACGAAAATTTCTGACTGAGCGAGAAAATTCCCTAAGACATGAAGCCATTGGGAGTTTCCATTCAATGTTTTCTTGCACATATCCTCAAAATGATGAACGCATTAGCAACACCATCAGAATCCATTGGGGTAATCCAATGTACACGAGTTTGGCTATTTCTAATTTTGGTACAAACCGGTCATCAACCCGAAAGTCGGTTTGATTTGTGGTGATAGAGTTCACCTAGTACTAAGCTCAACGGCGTGCGACATTCAAACATCAGGGTAGGGGGACCGAATCCTTTCCCTGTGCCGCCTACGGTTTCACAGGAAGTTCTGGTACCCGAACTCAACAGCTTGGGTGGAGCTGACTGTGCCCAGAGAGGCTTGCCGGGAATGTTACGATGACCCTCGGATCAGTTGTTCAACGCTCTACCCTTGGACTACCACATTCCCTAATTTTAGGTAAATTGACAGGAAATGAATGCTAGACGGATTTCAGCCGAATTTCTTGAAATTTCATTAGTTAAGAAGTATATGATAGGTTTATATGTCCATTCCATTGAAAAATGTAATCATGACACCTAAGTTTTTAATTATTTAGCCTTTTTTAATATATTCTCCAACATGGATAGCTTTGTCGGCATCTAAATTCTTACTATTCGTCAGTCTCAGGCTAAGAGAAGGATTAAGAAATCACTAACTTTTCAATGTCACGTGTAAATAAAACTCGCTTCTTCGAAACTTTTGGTTGATTCATGATAATTTATTTTTGGGAACCTTTGCGTAATCACGACCGTGGGCTCAATGCTCTAGAGTCACACGAAATTTTAAAAAGAACTGGTGACCCAGAAGAGACCGTTTTCAAAGAGTATCTGTCTGTATCCCACGTATTGCCTCATCTTAAAAGCAGTTACAAAGCTGAGTCCATCCTCTCTCCTTAGCTTCCTCCCCTATTGCCCTCCTCTTTTTCCTCGCCTCCTTTTTGAGCACAAAAGAGAGAGCCTGTTTCTCTTGCCTCACCTGACGATTGTGCTAATGTGATAAACCTTAGTTGTGTAAAGTAACTTTGGTTCTGCAAATTTTTCCTAACGATATATTTTTCTGTTGCACTTGGTCACCTGTCAACCGTCCTGTTACCACGTTGACGTGATGACGGAAAAATATTTCCCCAATTAGGTTACAACGATGATAAAATCAGCTTCGTACTTTTAACACAAATGATCACACAGCACGCGGCGATCCGGACTAAAATACTTTGCGGCGTCCGTATAGCTCTGTTAAACATAGAATAAAATTTAAAAAACTGACACCTGACATAGCAAATATTTCGTGTTTTTACCTAAAGATAATGCTAAAAACAAGAAATATCAAAAATTGGATAAATTAAATCCACTTAAAATAAAAAATGAACTATGGCAATATAAAAATATAAGGATAGATTTGACAAATATATTTGCAACCAATTACTGATTGCTAATATGTGCCCTAAAATCCTCCGCTGAACGCTCTTGTGGCGGATTGCGGGGTGCGTTGTAGTTGTAATGAAAGTCCTAGATGTAACAATTGGTATTCTTATAAAAAAAATGAGTTTTAAATTTTAAAGGTCACTTTATGTTGAACTAAATTTCTTTCTTTTAGTCACCCTCTACATCCGTGCACTTTTTGCCATATTGCATTCAAAACTGGAGTTAAACGTTCGGATTTAATCAGATTATAGGTCGTACATTCATTCAATTGACAATAGCGATGAAAAACAAATTTTTCCCTCAATAAAAGGTTAAAATTTATTATTACAGACAAGATTATGCCTAATTTTGAGTCCGAAGCTAGTGAACAAAGTGATTCTGCATAGTCGTTTAAACAAGCATAACTTGATTTCACCTTGGTTGGTAATGGAATGAATACGCCAAATTTCTGACGGAAACAACACTTCGGCGGGGAGTAGGAGATATTATTCCGCCTATTAGAACTATCCAAAGCCTAATCAAATACATTTAGCGAGGGCCACTTGTCTCACGACCTTGAAATTCATTATGGTCGCCCGAGTTGCGCAAAACATGAAGACAAAGGGCAGCTGGCGACGGGACTGGGCTTATCAATGACGGGGCGTTAAAAAATAAATAAAAAGAATTGTGTCACTGAGAAGTTTAAACAAGAGAGAATGATAAATGTCGACATTAGTTATTTCCACACGTCAACTTAATATGTGAGAGATGGTCCCATTAAGCAATGGTCACTACTCTATTAGGCAAGTAGCCAAGTTCCATTCGTTATTTAAGGAGTCCTGAACGTTCTCCTCTTCTAGACACCCGGTAATTCAGTCAAATTGGATGGAATTTGCGACGATCAAAGCTACCATCTCATATCAATGAACGTGCGATAACAAGAGAAGATCATTTTTCCTTGAGTCATACAAGGATATAACGTCGGAGGAGCAAAGAATAAAAGAATTTAACATTCAGCGGTGCCGACCAGAGAGACTCGTGGTGTGTCCAGTACCCGGAAAAAGCCATGGTGAAAAAAATGAACATTTCAAATTCTCAAAATCTGAAAGATATTAATTATGAAATCTAGGACCACATAATGCAGCCAGCCGCTAATGGCGAGGGAGAAAACGTGGACGATATCAACAGCTGTTACACTTTTAACTTTTAATACTACGACCATTCTATCCAATAAAAGGCGAAAAAATAATGTTCTTATGGCGTCACAAATAAACAACTTTCCAAAGATACCACGTACGTTCATTATTTTATCAATTTTTAACATCACACAACAACACTCTCGCATGGGCAGGGAACTGGTAAGGTTAATATAGACGTATTGTTGTTTTCACTCCTGGAGTCTTCTTCGCGAAGCTCAGAATTTGGTTTTTCATTAAGGATATTCCTAGTTAGTCATTAATTACCTATAGATGATAGTTGGTAGGAGATTAGAGTGCGTGCCATTTTATGCCTACCAGGACCTTGGAACATTCAGGTGGCAGAGGGAAAAGAAAATCCTCCTACCCAGGCGAATAAATTACCCAACCAGCTCTGTTTATTTGATGGTGAGCTTCAGCCTCTACTATCAAATTGGCGGCGGTGGTTTGTATTGGTGTGTGGGTAAAACTAAAAATAACAGGTCTATTTAAAAAAAAACTTTTCCCGATACTTTTTATACAAACCATGCATTACAATAAACCCTTTGTCAATCACGTATAATTTTCCCTCACTCCATTCCATTCAACATGCCTATTATTTTCCTCCCTTGCTCCTCGCTTGCTAAATGTTCTAACCTCTTATCTATGTGTTCAACATCCCATCACCTATGAAAATTTTATGAAACAACCATTCGTGCTACCTTAGGATTTTTCCAAAAATCCCCTCTCCTACCCTAAAGCTACAGCTATTTTTGTTTTAATTCCATCAATTTCACACGTCTCCATCCTCTCTTCATTCTTCTCCACACACCCATCTCGAAAGCCTCTAATGCACTCCTATCATCTTGGTTCAACGACCAAGTTTCCGCGCCGTATACGACTACGCTACATATCAAAGTTTTAATAAGTCTTTCCTAAACATCCTTACTCAACGTCCCTGTCATTTATTCCCTCCTCATGACAGCAAACTTCATGAACATAAATCTAATGGAATATGAGGAAATAACTGCTTACCTACGAGGGTTTAACTATGGCGATAAAATTAATATTCATTTAAGGCCTTCTACCTATTTAAAGGTAATTTTCTGACGGGCCCTAAAGACTATTTACTTCTCATTATCCTTTATTGATAATATCCTCTTTATTTGCCTCACATTATTTATTTCTTCATTTTTTAGATATATTTTCCAACCTTCACGCAATCTATATATAGTACCTTCTTTCTTCTAACCCGCCTACTCATAAGTCTTCCTCCTAACAGGGTCTTGAACATACGACGCATTTCATTCAACATTCGATCTATTTAAAGGAAGATTTTAGAAATTTACAATCTTGAACACTGATTAAAAATAAACCCAGAAAAAATAGTAAGTTTCTCCAGCAAAACTGAAATCAACAAGGAACGTATCTAATTATAGATGAGTATGAAAAACTGCAGTTCCAGCATGGGAGTTTGGCAATGTATCTCCATGGAAATAATTATTATTTGCATGAATCATTATTTGCAAAACCTTCTACAGCCAAACAAGAAAAACATAGTTTGTAACAGTGATTACATGTGTACATTAACTGAATTAAAAACCCCATAACTTGCAACGAAAGAAAATGCATTAGCTAAATTTACGGCATTTTCATAAATCTCGAGTTGTGAACAAGTTTTTTTTCCTGTGCAAACGGAAGTGATTCAGAAGTGCAAGCAATGAAATTTAGAATGAGAACATGAATAAGGAAAAATGCAAATAAATCAATTTGTAATGAGATTTTTTTTATTAAAAAAAACCTAATGTAATGAAAGGAGAAACTTTGTAATTCCACATAGATTTATTCGACGGACGACCTAGGTTTCGACGTGGCACGTCATCATCAGGTGGCACGTCACGTGGCACGTGGCACGTCACCTGATGATGACGTGCCACGTCGAAACCTAGGTCGTCCGTCGAATAAATCTATGTGGAATTACAAAGTTTCTCCTTTCATTATGTTAAGTCGATTCCATGAAGTCACGCCTGAGACAACGAATTATAAAAAAAAAAAACCTACTTTAACGACGGGCACACTGCCAAAGCGAAGTAAATATATTATGAATCCTGATTCTCGAGGATTCATACCTTTTCTGCAAGCATACACAGAGCAAACATTTATAATTCTTGTATAAAACATACCCGAATGGATTATTTTTCAAGACACAACAACTACTGAATACCATGTCGATAGTGGTTATCCAGGAAATAGAATAACTTTGGAAAATAATAGGCTTTGGTTTACATGAGTGATTTTCCTTGGAAATTATTTGTAAAATAGTTTTTCTTCAAAATTTGACCTAGACTTTAAGAAAAGATAATTCGACTAGAATTTGAATTGGAGCAGCGTAAAAATGTTGTCTGCGCGGAATAATTGAACCATCGGTGAGGATTTCTTACGTAAATACCAAAAATATATCCTTGCACTTTACCCTTCAGGGCAAACCAAACTTCCTGAAAGACCATCGTAGCAATCTCATCCAAGATCTGTGCGGAACGGTAACTATAAATTACCCATGGGATTACTAAGGAGAGAAACTTTTATAAGGGCTTTTATCCCGCGTCATATCCCACGGGATAGACGATCGTTTCGATACGCCTAATCGGGAGATGGCGCACTCCATCCAAATAAACGGCAGGAATGCATCGTGGGAGGCTATTTAAGAAACTCGCCACACGCAACAGCACGTGGTCGTAAGAAGAGAGCTTTCTCGTCGTCGCAGAAGAGACAATTCCGAGAACGGAAGACGAGCTCACTGAAAGGACAGTAGGGACGATAAAACTGAAAGAAAGCTTAGAGGTAATTAAACGGAAAAAAGAGTTGGAATGTGATAAGATAAACAATTCACCGAAAGCAAACTGCTCTGCGCGACGTATAATCCGGAGAAATCGATTGCATTTAATGAATTGGTAGACATTAAACGTCGGAAGTTCCCACGCTAGCAGCAATCTTAGATTATTTAGACGGTGCGATTTATTGGGTTATAAATGAAACGGAAAA
Organism: Hetaerina americana; assembly: GCF_022747635.1. Lineage (NCBI taxonomy): Eukaryota > Metazoa > Arthropoda > Insecta > Odonata > Calopterygidae > Hetaerina > Hetaerina americana. Next base: position 9,538,003 of record NW_027286625.1, read on the forward strand.
TTGCGGGATACTCTGGCGATTAACACCAAACATAGGGGTGGTATATAAAATGAGGATAAGAATTAAATTTCAGAAAATGTATAGTGGAGCTAAGGTTTCGGAATAAATGAGTAGAAAAACAAGGCGTAACTTATAAAATAAATGGAACCGAATTACGCATTCCAGGACAGGTCAAATTGTACTTGGGAGTGACACTGGCATCAAGCCTTTGATAGGGTGGATAGTTTAGATGATTAGCTTGAATATACGGGTGAACCCAGGAGAAACTATGTTTCATTAGATGAGTTATAGGAAAATGTAATGAGAAAATAAGACAGGCGTTACTTCCCTTTGGTTTGGGCTATGTTTGGAATACGCTTGCGAAGTGTTCGGGATCTATGAGAGAAAACTTAAATTTCAGAAATTCGAAATGGTTTGGAGAATATACTCCAGATTTGTGAAAACTTACTACGAGAAGAAGGTAAGCGCGACTGGTACGATATCTAGGTGGAATTGGGTTGGGATACCCTTGGTTCGGGAAGAGAGCAGGAGGCGAGACAGTCATTTAAAACGGTACAGAATACTTGCGTTTTCTCCCGACACGTTAGACGTAGATGACTAATTTGAATATTAACGAGAACGGTCGATGAATGGAGCATCCAACACATGTACTTAAACACAAAACTTAAGACGAAATGCTATCCGCGTAAAACTGTGTGAAAGGTGACTTTCAAGGACTTTATATGGTGATGTTTCAAGGTGATGAACACTACAAAGAGACGTTCCAGGCGTGATACTACTGGTGGAAAATCATGATTAATTAAAAATTTGCAATTTTTCACAAAATAATATTTACTACGACAGGTTTCAATGTAACTGCATCACCATGCAGGTCACCTGATGTAGTTACATTGAAACCGGTCGTAATAAATCTTATTTTGTGAAAAATTGGCAATTTTTAATTAATAGCAATGACCACTGTTCTATGAATTTGTCATCTCGAGGCACTCTAATTTTTTGTAGGCCTGCTTCATTCGCTTCTTCGCTAAATGTACGCCTATATCGGTAAGAATTTTTACTTTACGAATTGAAAAATTCGTAATCTAAACATTTCTGCCACTGGAAAAAAAATTTAGCAGCCCATTTTTGGTTACGAATAATCGACTATAAGATTGTTTACATAAGCCTCTTTGTCTTCCCCATCCAAATAACAAGAGAAAGGCATAGGCAATATCATAGGCACCGAACACTCTTGTATTTTACATTCTAGTCTAAAACTTCTCCAACTTGACAGCGGTTGGATATTCACTGCATCTCAGGGATAACAATAAAATAAACATAGAATATTTTTTTTGTCTTGACTGTTTTCGCGTGGATCATGCTGCTTTTATTCTACAATCTATGATGAAACAACTAATCGGATTACATAATTAAGCTTTACATCTTCGACAAAAGTCCAAGTGATAACCTCCCTTCGTAAAATTAAAAGTTCACGAAGAGAACGGCGAACACTTAAATGAAGAGTGCAGTGCTGTACGGTTCGAAAATATACGTCGAAGCAAGAGGATTCGAGTTCCTTGAGTGTTACTGAAATTGGGTGTGGGGGAGGATGAAAAAGTTTAATTGAACGGAAAGAAAAACATATCGAAGTTCCACGCATGGTAGGGTAGTAGAGAAGATTCTAGGGACAAATTCAAAGAAAGCAGGGAAATGGATTCGGCACATATTGAGTAATAAAGGAATGTTGAAGAAAATACTGGAGATGGGGAAGAATGTCGGGTAGACGCGGTCCAAGCAGGTGAAGAATGGCCACGTTGGACGAAATGAAGGAAGGCAAGAAGTATGTGAAGTAAAAGAAGTGTTTATTGTAAAGTAGGTTTTAGATAATTGTTTTATTTTTATGTTAGGTGAAGCTTACAACTAAGCTTAGAACATAGGTCGTAGAATCATTAAAAAGCAATCATGTGCAATAGACTAGTACTAATAATAATACTTTAAGGCCTTCGCTCCACTACCTTTTACGATTTTCCTTCAGGTCTTAAGTCACCGAAAGACTAAACGTACAATAAAACTATTCAGAAATGTTAAACCTGAGATTTTTGACAGCAATGCATCTACCAATTGCCAATTCTCTTAAAGCTTAAACGATAGGGGAAAGACTATTGTCCGCCACCTGGATGTGGTCAGCCCAGTACTTTACTACCACCCTCGGTGTCACGAAATACAAATAATCCGTCGAACAAAAACATGCTCTCAACATATAAACTACTCTCATCATCATTGGCTCGCCCTCCATGCATGAAACACCCAAGGGGGCGTCACCACCACGGAGACTCGGAGAGGTATTGCCGTCCCAGAAGAGTATTGCCATACGTCGAACACTCATAATGTCCTGCTCGAGATGGTTCCCACAGCCCAGCCTTTTTAGTAGCATCGTAAAAATCACCGCACTCGGCGAAAAGGCATAAGGAACACACGCACAGGCGTGGGTAGACCAGAAACCACACGGGCGCGCCTTCCTGTCACAGCGGATAGGGCACTCGTATGGCATGTCGCACGCCAATATTCAACAAGAGTTTCCAAAGGAAAATAGGAAATCATTTTTGAGATCCCGTGCCCGGGCGTCTGGACGAGTACGAAATTGTTTTCGGCCAGGTTAGTTTTCTTTCTCCCCACAGTTAGTTCTAGGAAGCTGCGCTCATTTGGTGATGGAAGTCTGCCCTATCCCAGGAAGACGGAAGAGCGTGACCGAAGAGCGTCATGGCAGAGAATCATCGACTACTTCCCCCCCCCCGCCCCCGCCAACCATCCTCCTCCCTTTTGTGTCCCCGGCCATAGGAGAGGCGAGTGGAGAGAGACCCCGCCCGATTAGACGCGACGATCCTTTTGGGCTTAGAAACCGGCGTAACGCACAGAATGCGCTGGCTGGGAGGGGTCGAGAGAGCCGCTGCGATCAGCAGGGCATAAGAAGCCATCCATCATCCACGCGTATCCCACCGACTTCCGAAACGCGTTCTGGGTCGGAACGCTATAAAACTAGTCGATCGTGGCACGTGGCCTCCAATCGATGGGAGACACGAAACTATTACCTTCGAGGGCTGCGCGGAAATCCGGGTCCATCGAGAATTGCAAGGAGGCGTGGCGGGGTAAGTTGGCATTCATCTCCATTGCTTATTTCCAGTGGAGTGCAAAATGCTGTAGGTCGTCGGGTTGTGTTTTGTTAGGAGTCACAAAATATTTATTTGGTAGTTGTGTCCATCCAAAACCTAACTTAACCGGTAGATTACTATATAATAATGTTAAATGAATCGAACTGTTATTGGGATATTTCATACATCACCCACCTAGTATCGAGTGGTAAAATTTGTTTAATAAAAATTTTCAGATTATGGGTGGACTTCCTCTTGCCGTTTGGGGTTCCAAGAGGGATCCGATGCCCAGCAACCCCACACATCTTATCTGGATACATAACCCCTGGGCACCCACGAGATTTTAGTTTTCTCTAAATTTCTGAGCTAAACTAACACGATGATTGATAAATATGAATTTATTTCCCAAAAGAACTTGATAAATCTATAAATTGTTCTTAGCAGGCTCTACTTCCGCGCTATGGGTAAAAACAGTCACGTCAAAATTAGTCTGCTGTGTATGTGTACCCCCTGCCACACATCCTAGTGGCGGCTTGTAGGGTACTTAAAAAATACTATTTCGTCTTAATAAATTGTCCGTCACTCAAAATTAATATTATACTTGCAAATCGATCTAAAGGAAACCTAAAAAAGTTCGGGCATTTACATCACTTGTTTTCCTTTTCTCTTTGGGGGTGGACTCATTAATAATTCATCGATTTGCTAAGGAATGGCTTTGGATGTTTACAGGAGGGTAGGAGATGGGCAAATGATGAGGATAAAAGAAGTTTCTCCTCACGTGTTGACCCTGGCAAAATAACTCATTACAGATTCCGTTCAGTTCCAATGATTCGAAAACCTCTCCCACCGGCTCATCCTCCGGTTCCCAATAGTAAACTGGCCATGGACTTAAATGTATATAAATTATCCGGAGGCTCATTCTGTGCTCAACCCCAAAGAAGAATAGGCGCCCTGCCCCTGGCACTTAGTTTACTTACTTAGACTGATTATGAATCATGTCATTCAAAGATTGATTTTCTAAATATAACGTCGCATTACGGATATTCGATACAATGCGGAATTAAGGGAGTTTCCCGAGTTTCTCATCGGATAAGACTTAACGTATCATTCTGCGTGCCACGAAAAAAAAACTCAAATGATTTCTTAATAGCGCCTTGAAGTGAAATTAAATTTAGATAAAGCCACTGAAAACGGGGAATCAGTGTGCTCCCAAGTAGTATGCTCCCAAGCCGAGAAAGAAAATCTCATTTCAGGTTAGTTCGAATCAATTTTTTTAATAATCTTAATTTCAACTATTTGAAACACATAAACGTTGGAACAATTTAATATCACAGAGAAACGTCCATGCACAAAATAACTAGCACAGCTAAGCAGTTTTAAAGGTCTGTTCAGCCAACGATCTCCCATTAAAAATAAAAATTCGACTTCTTCCATTAAATTTTGAAAAATTAAGGTTTAATTCCTACGCAAATGTATATATAGTATTTAAGGAAGAATTATATGTGTGCTTCCACTTAGGAGTGCTGATTCATAATACGCCAAATAAGGAAATATTCAGCGAATTCGGCCAAAAAAAGATTAGTTTTACCGATTTCAACAATGCACACAATGTACACAATGGATGATAGAAATACGCCATCTGATTGTCATTATTTCAGTTATTTAAAGCATTAAAAATTAATGCTTTGTACTGTACTCGCGATAACTCTCGGTTAGTTCCTTTCTAGTCCATACAATCACTTTAAAAGCTCACCGGTTTAAAACAAATATTTTCAATCTCATTTCAATGGTTAAAAATAAATAAACGGCCTTTCATAACCAATTCATTTCAATTAATAAATGATGCACTTAAATTTTAGCGATGGTCATATGACACTGGCATTAGAAATAATCATCTCAAGTATTTTCAGGCATCTACCAATATTTCTTCCGACATTTTGAGATTCACCTTAGTTTTACAATGAGTTCCGTATTTATCTGCTGACGTCAATTTTTCAAATTTGTATTTATAGAATTGCGGAAAAAAATATAGTTCAGTTTAAATTGGATATATTTACCATGAAAATAAAATCAACATTTTGAAAAAACCACAATTTGAACAAAAACTCTACAGACAATTGTAAGTACGAGCGCAGGTAGCAGTAGGAGAAGGCTTTCAATAGTAGTCGTGGTAATGCTGACATTGATTCCCAAAAAGTTATCATCTAAGTTAAACGCACAAACGCCACCCTGGTAAAATTCTCACACTATAGGATTTCAGCACAATTTCCTAAGTAATCTCTGGTTGGCGTAACATCAGCACACTCAAAATAATTTTTTCCAAATTCCGCTTTGAATTATTAGGCACATATGTTTTCCACTAAACGTATTGTGCATGCGTCTTCCGTATCATTCATCAAGATTCAGCGCGATTCCATTCGGGGTTTTTTCTCCGAAGGATGAACGTTTTGCCTCCGCCTTCCTCCCCGACAAAACGATAGCGATAATTCACTCAGACCATTTCTCCTTGTTGCCACATACTCTCCTGGAAGAAGAAGAAGGGGGGGGGTGATGCAATGACAAGAGACGATCGTTTCTTACGTGCCCGGGGCCTGTTTACGTAATATCTGCTACTCCCTGAAAGAGAGCGGAAGGCGGTTGAAGGAAGGGAGGAAAATTCAGGAAGCGCTTCGCAAGAAATTGATAATGAGGGAAGTCATCGGGGTACTCAATTATAAAAGGCACGCTCATAAAGGTGCGGTTGATACGAATACTCCTCGATTGCTGCCCTCCCCCCTCCCACTCCACCTACCGGAAATCAATGGGAACCCGCCATTAACTAATGAAAGGTTAGCAACATTTTTTCAAGATTCAATCGTACGCATTATTAGCACTCTCGGCTGCATTATTTAAAAAAAAAACTCGATGGACGGGAGTAGAGGGCAACGTCAAACCTGCCGCAGTGATGAATTTATCGTTCCAGCACTTCCGATCCGATACATTATTTTTCCCTTCAAGTTGTGCAGAAAAACCCGAAGGCTTTCACAATAATTATTGAATGAATATTGCGCTGGAACTTCATATTTGCAATACTCCTCTGATCGATAATTTTCTTTGCTCCAATAGTTATACTTGAAGAATTATTTTTCAATTATACCCAAAGCAGATTAAATCATGGTTTACGCGAACCATCATAGGTCATAAGAAATATGAATATATACCTTCCGAAAGTTCATCGAGTTCTCTAATTGTATTCATAGTGGTAGTTTTTATGGGAGGCGGCCGACATCTAAGGTCATTTGGACTATTAGGGATGGATGGGAAAGGATTAATGGTGGAGAGAAACCCGGCGTCGGCATATGCCTACTCTTATCGACAGGCGCCAAGGGGTCCGCAGTTTTAACGTCCAATCCGACGGACGTCGCTCTCACTCAAAGTGCTCTCCACAAAGCACCTCAAGTAGGGATCGGGACACTACTGAAAAATATTAGTTGTCTCCAGGATTTGAACCCGGGCCTTCAAGCTCATTTCGATGGGGAGCCTGTACGTTAGCTACCGCACCATCCCGATCCGAGGCGTGATGACAAATACATTTACTTGTGATAATCGTATTCGTTCACCAATTAATAAAGTTAAGAGCATCTGGTTAGTTCCATAAGATGTTAAAACTCATTTGAGTGATTAAATTGACGATATTAAAATGAAATACTAGAATATACCTATAGGTCTGAAGAAGTATTCGAATGATACTTACGAGGTAGCTCAGACAACTAGCAAACATAGATACATAGGAGGGCTGTCCAATACAGAGTTGTCAGAAATGTTTCAAGCCCATAATTTATTGCACAAAAATATAATTTTATATATTTTTAAATAAATGTGTACTGTATATGAGGTCGAAGTTTCATTTATTAACTGTATCATCGGGTCAGCGCCAGCCGTTGCAAACTAAAGCGTGTTCAGTTCGACAAAAGCAACGATGAACGTAATCAGTGACGAGCAACGAACAATAGCATTGATATATTAGTTTTGCACCATTTTTATGCGAATAAAAAATAAATATTCACCCTGCATATAACAGCTTTTTTTAAATCTTACGACCAATTCGGTATAGTATTTAAGGCATATTCAAACACGTAATTGAGACAAAACATAATAATAATTACTTAGCAACGCTGTAAATAGCAACAGCCAAATTCAATTGATCTAAATTAATGATAGTGAATCTAGTTCGAACGAAGATAAAACTGGAATCGCGCCCACTGAAATTTATCCTGTTCACGTTATGTAAGTATAATATTAATGTACAAGTAGTTATCTGAGGGTTTTTAATAATTTAGCAAAAATAGAAAAAATTTAGAAAGATAGAAAATTGCAGAGCCGATGACCAGAAAGGGGGAAAGGTATCTGGGTCCACACGTTTTTGAATGAGTTTTAGTGATGGCCCACAATATTCACTTTCACATTTAAAAGGTATTAAATTCGAAAAAATAATTGGTAGTTGAAATTTTAGCTCTTCCAACAGATTAATTAATAGTTGTATTACTATAGAAGGAAGTGCTTTAATTCTCTCTAAAGCGTGACATTTATAGACGCTAGGCCTGACAAAGGGCGAACATATGTTGTTGAACAATAAAAATCAATGACTGATTGTTATTTGCTAATTAATTTGACAGTATTCTCTATAAGCGTTTGTGAAGAAATGGTTCATTATATATATAATTTCATCTTATATAATAAAATATAATATATTTCTTTTAACGTATAGTGTAATTGATATATGAGAAGAAGATACACATCTCGTTGAAGTTGACACTACACCGATAATAGGATAAATTGCTATTATTCTCTACATGAACCATCATTTGTTTAAGACGATTAAAAATAATATCCATAAATAATTGAATTAAAACGTCTATTATTTTGGTTTATAAATAATGCCTTAGGGGTAAATCCAAGCAAGATTTTACAATGCTTAAAAAAGATTCCATTTAGCGAAAAAAACGTATCTTTCGACCTCTTAATGAAATAATTAGAATTGGTGTACTCACATCAAAATAGAATTCTTAATCAGCATTTATCTTAGTTTTAGGCGTATTTGTAGCAGGAATATTGGAAGAAATAAGAGAATGGAACACATTAATTAATGTACAGGGGATACAACCCCTGAAATACGAAGGAGACGAACAACTGGAGTCGCCTGATGAAGGAAATTTGAATAATCTTCCGTGCAAAAGGTGAGTCATTAAGTCAAAATAATTAGAACATACTTGAACCTCAGAAAGTAAAAAAAATCCCAGTGTAATTTAATGTTTTCGTCTGATAGTATACCTCTGGCGAATGACGTGTGTGTGAATCCAGCCCTGATTGAAGGACAACGGGCATCGGTATGTGCTCTGGAGTTCATGGCAAGATATTTCCAGTGCTCTTCCAATGAGAGTTATGCAAAGGACGTTGAGGATCAGGAAGGAGGGGACGAAACTCAAGAGGAAAGTCTAACTGCACCCGGTTACTGGTTGTGGTACCATTCAGAAATCAGTGTATTGATGCCATGCGTAAGATATGCCATTCTGATTCTTAGGGATAGATGGTGAATGTTCCATATTCATTTTTCTCCGCTACTGTGAAAAAGAGGGAAAAAGAGGGTTTCGAATGAGTTAACACCTCAGGCTGAATATGTATAGGAAAGTATGAACTATTGTCGCAAAAATTTCCATCGAAAGGTTTGTCAGGATGGACTGCATGAATGGGACGGCAAAGAAACTCCATCATGTTAAATGTAAATTTAGTGCGACCATGGCCACACCTTAAATTATATTAGATAATCACATTTATGTCACCTGGTGTACAACGGAAAAATAAAATTCTGTTGATTCCCTTTTTACGAGCTGAATATAATGCAATTTAAGGTAGATTTAAAATTTATGGTATACATTCAAGAACATTTGAATTTTGTGAATAATGAAATGGATACGGAGTTCTGAGAACGCCAATTTAAGAAAAGATCTCTAAAATCCGGAAACAATAAAATTACCAAGTTAAAATATACATTCAAGGACTCAAGCCGGGAGGACTTATTTGTAAACTATGTTTTCGGGGGAGATATTGAAACTTTCTTCTGGACAAAAGTTCCCTAAGTGGTCAATTCGACGGCAGTTAAATGTATGAAGCTCTTAGGTCTTTTAGCTACTAATATTTAATAATGACTTCTCGTTTTATAGTGAGGTCCAACTAAAATTTTCAAGCATGATATTTTTCCGGATATTCTATTCTGGCATTGAGGCCTTGATGTATTCAATGAATGAATAAAATATCCTTCAGGTTCTGAAGTATCATCCTTTTTTGTGCAATCCTTCTATGCCGAAAGCATGACCTCCGTCCTCAAATATATATACGGTTGCGATGTTTACAGGAAGAAAAAATCTTTTAGCGTCTTGACCATATAGGCATGTTAAAATAAAATATCAAGCGGTAAACATCGCCAGCACACGTGGCTACCACTTCGGAACCAGAATCGGGAACAGCTTCATACGAAAAAAATATTCGTTTTCACTCCACCACGCGCGCGCATACACACAAAGCTCCTTTCCTTTATAACCCATTCCGGCGTTGAAAATCTCTACGGCTGATCTAGGCGTCCCTACCCTCCTCCCCTTTCCCTCTCGCGTCGTTGACAGCGAGAATATAAAGGCGAGAAAGAGAAAGGAAGAAGAGGGAGTGGGGACATTGACCGTAAATCAAACGCGCGACACAAGCGCCGCACACGGGTGTTTCTGGAACACCGGTACGCGCACGCACGTGGTTGCGTCACTTTTAAAGGCCATCACCTCCTTCCCTCTCTCGGGACCCTCCCTCCTCTTTCTTCTCCTCAGGAGAGCAAAAGATCTTATCCCCCAAAACAATCTCCAACCCCATCCCACGAGGGACACACGTGCGTCTTGTGGGAAAGACACGGCAGAGGGGACGGACCTAAGACCAAGAAACTCACCGCGTTGCGCTGTAAACAGTTGTCGATGCGAATCAGCACTACTTGGGACCAGTTTCGGTAATTTGAAGCACGCATGTGCGTACATTAATTAGGAATATCGCTGATAGAATATCTGAGCGCAAGAGGAATCTAATGCCCGAAAACTTTTCTTTTTTTCTCAAAGGAAATCTCTGGTAAGAAATATGCGTATCATGGAGAAGGGACAGGAAATCAGGAAAAGATGGTTAAACGGACCTCATATGGACGGTTTACTGTTTTTATTTTCTCCGCGCAAAGGGTATTCAACGTAGGATATCTGTGAAAATAAAATCCCCATCCGCAACCACAAGAGGTAGCCCTGGAGATGAAACGGCCGGGGTCATGGTGGCAACGTGGTACGTGGTCGTATAGGGTGGGATAGTTAACCAAATTTAGTACATGCTCTTCCTATTTCTGCTCCGGCGATTGCGTTAGTGCTCCTGATTGATTATGGGTATGTTCATTTATAATATTAAATTAGATGGATCGCTCATATTGCGTTCGTGGCGAAAATGTGAAGTTCAACACGAACAAAATATGCATAGTGAATTCATGGCGCAATAGTCATCATCTGTAAAAATATATGACCACTCTTCTGACCAGCTTAGATTTGGATGAAAATGTATCATTGCGTTTTCAGAACAATCTCCTAAATTTCCGAATTATCAGACCAATAATTTTTGAGTCCCACTAACCTAGAAATCTTGAGAGAGGGCTACAATTTTTGTTTTTTTAATTGTTCGTTTTGACAAGTAGGGTGGACTAGAACAACATCTAAAATAGTATATGTGATGAAGTGACGATTACCTTTTTATTTTAAAATCGAATTGTATACTTAGCTATCAACATATCACATGAAAGCTAATTATTTATAATAAAATCTCTGGCGCATTAATTAAGCAAAGCATTAGGTAATAATTTAACCTGAAACCTTTTCGTTTGAAATGAATTATCCCAGAAATGGCAGAACCGGTACGTCTCAATTCTGTACTGTATTGTGCCTTTATATATTTTTGCAATGCAGCTAAAAAATGGTGCCAGTCTTTTTCCTTTCTGTTGAAAGATACTGATACTTAAGATACTAATACTAGATGAACTATATAAAATAAAACACGCGCAGTATGGCTTTAGTACTCATTTCGACTAGTAAAACCAGTCCTAATCCTCGATATAGTAAGGTTATTAAGTTAAACTTTAAGGTCACATTATTAATAGCCTGTACGTATTTCATTAATAAATCCTTTTCATCTATCCATTAATATATCTGTAATTGACATACTACACAACAATTCTAACGAAAATTCGTGAATACGTATAGTACTCAATAATTATAATTTCTAATCAACCCCTTATTAAAAAAAAATAACGAACCCCATGATTTTGACTATCACCCATCAACATTTAGACTATCGCCTTAGTCTTTAAGCATCGGAATCGGGTAAGTAAGGGATCGAGATGGTGCGGTTAACGATCTGGCTCCCCACCCAGAGGTCCCGGAACCGCATTCTGGATACAGCAGATATTTTTCAGTGGTATCACAATCCGTAATGGTTGGTGCTTTGTGGAGAGCACTTTGAGTGAGTACGCCGTCCGTCGTATGGGGCGTTAAGCTGCGAATCCCTTGGCGCCTTTCGTTTAGAGCAGGCTAATGCCGACGCCGGGTTTCCCTCCACCCTTCCGCCATTCCCGTCCATCCCTAATGGCGCCACTTACCTCAGATGTCGGTCGCCTCCCCTAAATACTACTACTACTATTGTAATCAGGCGGCTACCACCAATATGCCAAGTGATCATATAACATTTTTGGAAAGAACTACGAAAACATTTGCTCAAGATAATAATACCCCAAATTAATTTCAAGGAAAAATGTTTCCGCCAATTTCGAGCACAATGAAAATTAGAAAAATGAACACACATTGCTGAAGTCATGTGGAAAGCAACAATTGAAATTTCAATTTCATAAAAACTACTAGGACTGGAGACTCGAATAATTTTTAAAAAAATAGTTTGAGTTCCTTACTTTAAAGTTTAATTTATATCTCCTTCTAATTGTCCACCAATATCTGCTCTCTTAACCCAATCTTCGAAGTACCACATCGTCTAACATCGGTAGACAAGTTAACTCCTCAAATAAGTTTATGAATCGCTACCTTACGTCTATAGTATGTCAGTATGCCTCTCCTATCGCCTGTGATTCTGCTGTCTGAAAAACTTTGAAATGGCAATTTGAAACACCGGCAGAATTATGATTTGAAAGGGTCTACCTGAAAACAAATCTTTGGGGAAAATACTACAAGATTATGCCTCGTTCACTCGTAGAAGATGACGATATTATCTGTTTGTCCGGAATATTTGTGAAATGGAAACATAATTTGAACTCAGCATTGGAATAAATAATGGTTAGGGATTAAGTAATGCAGCATAACTTATTACAAAAAAAATTTAATCTAAATATGTTAATAAACAAATTTACTAATTGTTTAATTTTACGTTAAAGCGGAAAATTTAGCCGATCAATCGTCCTAGCAAGTTTCCATTATAAAATATCTCCAATACTGGAAAGTGAATTAATATGTTCATATTTGCTACCTAATTATATCCCTTTTTGCAAGCGACAAAATAGGACAAACTTCTCCGTTAGGTCTCTATTACATTACCCATTTAATGATTCGAGTCACAGGTGTTGTTTTGTATCGTAATATCTCAAGAGGTGTTTAATTTGTTTTTTTGCCATCGAATTTAAACGAATATTTTGCCAAATAAAGATATAAAGTTAGTATATTTCTTCCATAGATGTTCCTTTTAGAGGACCTACTCTTAAAATAATTGATCTAAAGCTCTAACCACGAATTTACGCTGTGGATACGACGTAGTTTCCTTACACATAATCTTGAATAACGCTTCCGAGCTCCGTTCGCATGATACAAAATTTTATATGCTAATTGATTCATTATTTGACGCACATAGTTTGTTCTTTAAGGAAAACGCGTTGCACCGTAAAGAAACCCATTATTAATGCTAAGCGAACCTTCACAAATTTAAATACATTATGAATGCACTAGATTAACTCAAAATTTATATTCCCTTGACTTATAACACCATCCGAACGATGTCTTTTTGAGATAACAATATTTTGAGTGGTATAGTATCAAATTATTCATTTAAAACACCATTTAATTGCCGATAAATAATGGAAACATTCACAATGTTTTAATTGGAGAAGAACCCTAGGCCACCCAATTACATATTTTGCCTATCAGGCCCTCCGAAATCTAATGCTCTGATGAAATCGCAGGACCTCTTGATTCCGACGCCCAAAAACTCTTCCGTTGTCCATTTTTCACATTTAGTATCAACCGCTTTGATCCGATACGGAGAAATGGAGATGACCCTGAGCAAGAAACATTTCCGGATTCAGCTGGATTTAGTGTTTACTTTACGATTGGAACAAAAAGAGACCCTTTCAATATTCAAGGACGGAGAAGTTTTTCATTTACTTTTTTTGTGAGAGAACAAGAGAGTGTCATCACTGCCGCTGTATTAGTTTGGAATGGAAAATTGGAGTGCGAACTTGCGTGAAATACGAATCGTGAGAGGAAACAGGCCGCTTACCTCGACAAAAGCTGTACTTCACGAAGTTAAGCCAATTCTGAAAGGTATAGAACGATAAAAGGGAATCCCGCGCGAGAATTACATGGTATTCCACGCGTATGGAAATAAATTTCATTCACGAAGAAAGGTAACTGCATGTAGAATTATGAAAATGGTATGCATGGTACCAAATACACGTAGTTGATACGGACCACCCTTAACGTACCATTTAGAGGCTTGGTGGTGCAGGTAATTCAATTAGGAGAAAAAAGATTGCCTTTTTAAAAGTTCTTCGGCGCTTGACAATCTGGCTGACAATTATCAAGTAACCTACCGGTTAAGGAAGGTTTTGGATGAAAACAACAACCAAATAAATAGTTTGTGACTCCTAACAAAACACAATCCAGCAACCTAGTCAATCTACATCAGGTCCCTCTTCATCTCTGAGTACTTTCTTCCTCCCTTCATACCGTCCAACATCCCTTCCTGTTCCTTCCCTTTCATCGTTTGCCTAACATTCTCCCCTCTATTACAGTCTTCAACATCCCGCTGCCTGTCAATACCCCCTTCATCCACTTTTCCTGCCTCCATAGGATTTCTCCCAACAAACCCCTCTCTTCACCCACCATACCAAGTACATCCTCGTTTGTTTCCTTCTCTGTCCATTTCACCTTCTCTATTCTTCTCCACACCCACATTTCAAAAGCCTCCAGTCTACGTCCATCCTCCTGCTTCCGTGACCATGTTTCCGCGCCGTACATAGCTACGCTCCATATCAAAGTTTTAGCGAGGCTTTTCTTAACATCTTTACTCAGAGTCCCTGTCATCAACTCCCTCCTCCTTGTGAATGCCTCTTTGCCTAGCGAAATTCTTCTCCTTACGTCCCTGCTAACCGTGTTCATCCAAAACCCTTCCGTGATACGTTAACTGTTCTATCTGCTCTAGGTTTTGCCCTTCCTGTTTTAATGTTAAGCTAAGCCTTTTAAGCTACCCCCGTTAAGCTTCTTTAGGGAAAATCGCATTACCTTTGTCTCATTTAGTCTGAGGCTCCTCCCAACTCTTTCGCACTGCAGTTCCAATTCTCTCAGCAATGGTTGCAACCCCTTGGCTGATTGACACCCTTAAGCTTGGTCATCAGCAAACCTAAATGATTTAACGAAATCCCCGCCCACTTTCATTCCTACCTCCAGTTCTTCCCATGCCTCTTTAATCATTTCCTCTGCGTACAGGTTGAACAGCAACGGTGATAATGGGCAACCCTGCCTTACACCTCTTCCTAACACTGCCCATCCGGACTCACTGTTCCCCACTCGCATCTGAGCAGTCTGATATATGTACAGGTTGCGGATTATCCTCCTGTCCCTCCAATCTATTCCTATTTTCTTCAATATAATCAAATAGTTTTCAAAATTCACTCTATGAAACGCCTTTTCGAAATTTACGAAACAGGAAATTACGTCCTGATGGTATTCTATATTCCTCTCGATTAGTGATCTCATTATTGTAATGGCATCACGTGTGTCTTCCTAAACCTGAACTGATAATCCCCAAATTGCCCCTGCTCACCATCCTTTTGTTGATCATCGTGAGAATCTTTGTAACTGCGTGGAGAATCAAACTTATCGTCCTGTACTCCTCACATGATGTAGCCTTTCCCTTTTTCGGAACAGGAACTAACACTGATCTCACTAAGTCTTCCGGCCCCGATTCCCTCCTCACAGATACTACGAATCATTCCATTAAGACTCTTCCTCCCACAATTTCCTAAGCCTTGAGCAGTTCCGCAGGAATAGCGTGTACCCCACGGCCTTATTTGATTCCATCTCCCTTGATGCCCTTTTTATTTCATCGTCGGGTATGCTTGGACAGTAACTGTATACACTCCTTAGATACAGGAGCTTAATCAGATGACCTTAATGCTATATAAATCTGGTGCGACACTTGAAAATTAGAGTTTAACTTAAAAAAGTGCGTAGTCATAAATTTTTGGAAAAAGAAAGAATCCCACCCGAACGCCTACCGCATTGGGAACACCGAAATGGAATGTGCAGGCTAAATTAAATACCTAGGCGTTATCCTCACTCACGATCTTTCCTGAGTGAAACACATACAGGGAATATGTGGACAAGCTAACAAAAAATTAGGATTCATTAGAAAACTACTCGGTAAATGTGATGAAAAGGTCAAGGAGAAATGTTGTCTGTAGTTGGTTAGGCCTCATTTAGAATATGCTGTAAGTGTATGGGATCATCACGAAGTTGGATTGATTTCCGAATTGGATCGCGTGTAGCGTAGAGGAGTTTGATTTGTAAAACGCAGTTATGGGAAACTTAATAGCTTATCTAAAATATTAGAGCAGCTAGACAGGGAATCACCTACGAACCGAAGGTTAAATTACAGATTGAAACTCTAGCATATATTTGTAAGGAGGTCCCTTTAGCAGTGATGTTGAAAATGTATTATTACCGCCGTCGCACTACGGTAGGAGAGATCATGCTAGTAAAATTAGAGAGATTGAGCGTAGATCCATTTTTTCCACGTACAATAGGGGATCATAATTACACTGCTCGACCTCGGTAGGGTCATGTTCGGGTAAATTTATTCTGGTGTTGCTTGCAGGGTAAAAAGAAATGAAATCCTTGAATACACGGACTGAAAATATTTCTGATGTGATGCCGTTCTTCGTCAAAAAAGAAGACGAAGAACGGCATCACATCAGAAATATTTTCAGTCCGTGTATTCAAGGATTTCATTTCTTTTTACCCTGCAAGCAACACCAGAATAAATTTACCCGAACATGACCCTACCGAGGTCGAGCAGTGTAATTATGATCCCCTATTGTACGTGGAAAAAATGGATCTACGCTCAATCTCTCTAATTTTACTAGCATGATCTCTCCTACCGTAGTGCGACGGCGGTAATAATACATTTTCAACATCACTGCTAAAGGGACCTCCTTACAAATATATGCTAGAGTTTCAATCTGTAATTTAACCGTTGGGGAGGCTGGAGAAGTTTAAGTGCACTAGATTTTCATAAATAAATATAAGTTTTGCTTTTTACAAAAACACACGAATACTTACATACTTGCCTAGATCATCCAAAAATGGGCGTGTTTGATTAATAATTTAGTTCTCTCTTTAAATGAAATATACCTAGGTGCTCGGGCCCGGTTGCTATATGCTATGATCGCGTATTGTATGTGGAGAGGACGAAGACACTATGGCGTCCTCTCTTGACAAAGCGGATAACTGTGAAGATTTAATAGCAAAAACGTTAGCTGAGAGTTAACGGTTTGAAATATCAAGGCCTTGGCTATTGGATAGTTTAGATTTGTGCATGATTCAGCAGATAACACCAGCACTCTCATTGGTCCATAAACCACTGTTGCTAGAAAAAACAAATCCACTTATCACCATGGCTTTGGCGATTATTTTAAGAAATTCTGCAAATTAAACCATGGCATGCACGTGCATTTAGCCAAAATAGCAGGGATTTTACGGATATATGCTTTGATTGTACTATCGAAGGACCATAAATATAAGATGATTAATTCATGATGAAAATATTTCAAACTTTTTGCCAAAAAAATACACGTGAATGTGTTTTCCATCATCAAATGAAATGACGTTTATGGTTGCCAAATACAGTGCAACAGTTTTACGTTGCTATCGACCAGATGATGTGCACCCGAAAAGGTTGAGCTTAATCACAGTGAACACTATCATAATATCTGATTCTGAAAACCCCGTAAGAGTAAGATTAAAGGCGGAAATTCTCTCCCAATTAGTTTACTCATCAACTCTACGAGACATTTTTCTCGCAAGCCTTCTTGGCATGAGTCAAATGTCTCCATCGAAAACCTCAATAGACGTAAAATAAAATTCAACAATAAGTCCGCCCTTCAACCCAGCACTTCAGTTTATTCGGAACCATCTTCCCGCGGACCTGGCTTTTTATTTTATGCTGAGGAAAAGAAGACTATTTTTTCCCGCGTCTATTTTTTTATCTGTCCAATGTCCGTGTCTACCGCTCGTAATCATTAAATGCCTGCGGTTGAAAAAAACACCCGTAAGGATGTCCGAGGCACGCAACGAGGGAGCCAAAAACATGAATACTCGGTACCCCAGGACGGTGAAATCATCGGAACGAGAAAGAAGCCCACGGAAGAAGGCAACCATGTACGTCATTTTAAAGTGGAGGGAGGCGAGAGGATATGCGACTGAGTAAAAGGGAGGCAGGGGAGAAAATGAAGGGAAGCCGCAAGGGAAGAGAATTCTGGGAAGTGAGAAGGAAGAAAGGAGTAAATGTATATAAACATCTACTGCCGCTACGTAGCGGAAACCGGGGTCGCTGTGTAGATGGGATTTAATGGGCCGAGTTGGCGAAGAGGGTGTCATTGTTCACGACGTTGGAAAGACGCTTGCTCGCTCGGCAGAATGCTTGGACGGAAAGGACAGGCAGAGTTCGGGATCCTATAAGAGGAGAAAGGGACGGTAGAGAGTAGCCGGGAGATTAAAGCGCCTTCTCTATTCATGCATTCATAATGTTTCCCCCTACTCGACCGCCAGTGGCAACCGGGCCGAAGGGTAATTCGGACGCGGTTTTTCGACAAGGCCTTGCTTGTGTGGGGACCCAGTGAAGTAAATGACGCAGTGCCCTCCCTCTCTCTCTCAGAAGAGAAGCTCATGGCCAATTACTGGCTCACTTTGGGTCTCAGGGGCGGTGTGGGGGAAGAAGCCACCGATTAGAAGCTGATAATATAACTCCTCAAGTATTCTCATCGATGTCAATGAGAAAATCTCTGTTCGCTATCAGAAGCAGGCGAAACAATAATGCCAGATGGTAGATATAGGAAAGGAAAGGAAGAATCTTAAGCGAAGTAATGTACAATTAAAAACAGTTTCTCCCATTTCAATAGACTATTGGTAAGAACTGAAAAATTTACCAGCATAACGGATGTAAATGTACGCAGGACCCGGGTTCGAATCCTGAAGGTGGCAGATATTTTTCAGCTGTGTCCCGATCCCTAGTTGATAGGTGCTTTGTGGAGAGCACTTAAAGTGAGTAGCCGTCCGCCGGATGGGACGTTAAGCTGTGGACCCCTTGGCGCCTTTCGTTTAGAGTCAGCTAATGCTGACGCCGGGTTTCTTTCCACCCTTCCTCGACTCCCATCCATCTCTAATTACGCAAATGACATAAACTGTCGGTCGACTAACTTAAAGCTACTACTAACTACTACCCAATAATAATACTCTCATCTGCACTTAGTTATACATGAGGGAGATTTTATTGAAACAAGGTCTCAAGCTAGCGTAGTATTACAAACTATATTCCATTTCTGGAATTTAAATCACGAGAATCGAAAAATATTTGATTTTCTTCGAGAGATAGAATAAAATATTTTTAGTAGTAGTGTATGCTCTCGCCCACACGCCCTTGTGGCGGTTTGCGGGGTACAGTGCAGATGTTTCCATAGCTTTGTTTGCTATTTTTGTTGATCACCATGCTTCTGACGAGATTATTTATCACTTGTTTTATTGGCAAAAGAGATTACTTAGTTTTTTTAACTAGTGAACCAAAAAATATTCCTCTCGCACAAAAACCGCATACAAGTAGCATATTAGAAATAAATTTGTGGAGAATTCCCATGCAAGACAAGTTTGTTCTTACCTGTTCGTTGTGGGTTCCTAATGGTGGTAGCTGTAAATAAAAAAAGATACATCAGTCAATAAAATATATCAATAGTGGACCAAAATTACACAAGCATACGAGGAAAATTTTAACTCAAGGTATAAAATGCAATATCTGAGACAAGTAAATTCTTACAATTTTTACCAAGTGACCACATAAAGTGTTCTCTCCGTTATTTTACTTGCAAATTAAACACGGAAATCAATATTGCTCGTTGGCGATAAACATTTCAGAGGACCATCTTAGCAGTTTCTTTTATTTTGAAATAACAAAAGCTTCTGGCTATATCATGTCTTCAAATTGTCAGAATTGGATCTTAGCGAAATATTGCTCAGAATACCGCTACTGTGCATTAAAAAGTATTTGGCACAAATTTTTCATACTGAATGTGTTTCCGAGAGCTTAATTAAATTTCTCATCAACTTAGAGAATTATCAAGAAAATTATGACGCAGTTTGCTGTGACTCCGAAATTCGCGTTCCCGCTCCGTAAGCACAGCACAATCAGAAACAGGGAAATGTGGAAACCTAATTCAGTCGTGTATTATATTTTACGCTCAATGGAATGAATTCAGTCTCTAGTCAGAGAGAACGCAAAATTGCAGATCTTAAATCCCACCGATGGCTTTGTTTTTTTCGGTTCCCATCTCCGACTTCCCCCCACGCCCACCACCAGGCTTTACATGCTTCTCTGTCTAGGTGAAATAGGTGAAACGCCCAAAAGATAAAATCCCCCGTGGCGGAACGAGAAAGGAACGTCCCACATTATGTTCCCTGACGGCGTTTTGTCCCTTGACAAACAATGAAATGAGAGGCGCAAACACGGCGACCACCCTCATGCACATTGGGGGAATCAGAGAGGGGAGAATGGGCGGATAGGAGTGACTTTTCCACAGAATTTCATTATTCCGCGCACATTTCGGACCAATCGCGACTCCACCCTCGAGAAACATACGTTCCTGTCACAATCAAAATCTCTAGGGTCAGCAGTGTGGTGTGGGGTGGGGGGGGGTGAAGGCAGGGAGATTGAGAACGCCACTTCAAGGAAAAGGCTCCACATTGTCTCCTCACTCGGCCTAAGAATGGCGACCTAAGGGCCGGTTGCCAAACTCCGCAGGATATTGCAAATTCTCGATAGCTTTCGTCGCCCGTAATGGGAGAGGGGTGGATGGCCCCGAATGGATCCGCATCTTCAAGGAGAGAAGTAGCCGATATGGCTAACAGTAGAAGGAACAAATTGGAATTGGAGACAAGACTCCCTGAAAATCCTTCTCTGAACCTTTATGAGTTCCGAAAAGCGCTCGGTAAATATCATTTAACTGTAGGAAGAGGTCTAATGGGCAAAGAAGACATTTTATGTGGCATAGAATTATTGCCTGTAATTTTTTAAGGCGAATTATTTTGATTGCAAACACAGTGGTTCAATCTAAGATTCCCTATTGGAAGTAAACTTATGTTGTTGCTGAAAAGATCCAAACAGTTCAATGCCATGGGGATGTGATATTCGATGAGATGGGTCGAAATGCCCAACTACTGATTGCTAAAACTTAAAAAATCGTTATCCTAAACAATCCGTTTTAGCTCTTTTCTCCCTACACATAGGTAAGAATATGTTTTCAAGAGAATAATAAAACATGGAGGCAAGAAATTTCCTCAAAACCCACCTGTAATTACACCAGAAATCAAACAGCTAGGTCGAGGTAGCATCCAACCGCCGGATTTCTTTCTCGAGTGCACTACTCATAGTTCAATTTTTTTGCACTCAAACCCATAAATTGGACACTGGTCAGTGGGTCATCACAGAAACTTTGGAAATACAAAAAACTACGAAGAAGATGTGGCCTCAAAATCCGCTATAAGTATTGCACTGCCGTAAATCATAAACCTCCATTTACAACTCCCTCATTAAATCTCCTCTCCTACTTTCTTAGATTATTAGGCGAATCCTTTCAGTATTTATCAATTAGACTGCATGGGAATTCTTTTATTATGAACGAGCCATTAACACTGGTCACAAATTGTCGGGCGTAACTTCAAGATCTATACAAAGTACAAAAATCTTCAATGGATATTGATAGTATTAACTGAATATATACGCTCGTACATGAACCGACAATCAACGACTACTGAAAGCAATAGACATTCTTATTTATAAAAGTAAAATGCAAATAAATTATACAAAACATGCAACCCCTTACTCGAGGCATTTCCTCATTTGAGTTTCCATGCTCTAGCCCCGTTTGCATGACTGAGGAACATGTCCGAATGAGCTTCCCCGACTGAGAGCCAAGAATAAGTAGTGCCTCTTCAGTTAAAGCTGACAGCGGAGAGATTTCTAATATGGGTGAATCCCCAACGAGAGGGTCTTATATAAGAAGGCTGAACTGAATGTCCTCCACAAGGGAGAGGCAGAGCATTATTAAACGGCAGCAAAGTGATGAGGGGGTATAGCGCCTAAGTAAGGAGACGATTTCCATGCCGAAAAGGGTGGATCTTCCACGAGGGAGGATGTTTAACGACGACGCTCCATTTTCCATAAGGAAGATTAAACAATATGAGGACGACGATGATGGGAATCGCTCCAGAGAGGAGTCAGTCAACGTCAGCATTCGTGTTCATATTTCTCTTGAGAATTCTGGGCATCAACCCTTAAAAATTTCTCATTGTCCCTTATCACTACCGTCTATCATGGAAATTGTAATTATTTTTAGCATTTTTTTTCAATTCCCCGACCACTCATTTCTACCCTTGACTTTTCAAATACGTCGAATTAAAGCAAGACGCAATAAGAAGATACTTTTTTTTCAGACCACGCAATAATTTGCTATTTCTGCATTAGGACGCCGGTAATGCGAATGAAAAGAAAGGCTGCAAAAAAAGAGGACTGGGTTGTAAAATAGACAAAAATCGGTCGGGGCAGGATTCTTTCACCCACGATAATGGATTCTTTGAGGGAAAAAGCAATTGTTGACCCTACTAGCAAAGAAATGCACATAGCCATCTACAGCAATATACAGGAATCTATCAATGTTGTCCGACATCAGTGTAAATATCTTCTATCTCCAATCATGGTATTCAATACGTAGAATATATTTCTTTTCTTCCTCTACCATCACTCCTAGCTGCTCTAGCATCCCCTCTCAAGTCTTTTTTCCCATGCTCAAAATTTACTCAGAAAGATAACTAAACCCCCAGTCTTTTTGTAAGTATAACTGTCTCGGTGCCTAAAAACAAACGACTAAATCGATAAGGTAATCAGTCCATCACAATCCCCAGCAGTTGCCTCCCTAGATCTTCTCCATCTCCTTGTCCTGCCTTCTTTTGTTTTTTCACAAAAAACCTCTCTCTTCCAATTATGACTATCATTATACTTTTTCCGTCCATTATATCACCTTCATTTTATTCTGTACACACGTCATTAAGGTACATTGGTCTATCAAGACCTGTGCCCAAGATTACATAGACCAATTTTATATCATAACGCTTTCACCAATCCATTGTGACATCTAAATCGACGCGACCCTGTGATGAATATATATATATATATATATATATATATATATATATATATATATATATATATATATATATACGTAAGACTTTTGTGAAAGTTTCACGAACGTGAATAATGATGTATATGAAGTTAGCACTAGTGAACAAAGACAAAAGCACACAAAAAAGAAAAGACTCACTCGGTTCCGTATTTTCGGTGGTCCAAAACACCTTTCCAAAGGAAGTGAAGGACAGAACTCAAGGATAGAGTTATATCCCTCTCTTCCTTGAGGAAGGTGGCTTGGACCACCGAAAATCGAAACCGAGTGAGTTTCTTTCTTTTTTTGTGTGTTTCTGTGTTTTTGTCTTTGTCCAGTAGTGCTAACTTCATATACATATGCATTATATGTTTGTGTGTGCGTGTGTGCGCGAGTGCGTGCGTGTGTGCAATATCGCCATCGTAAGAGATACTCGTAAACTATGTTCGAATCCTGGGGAACAGGATTTATCGGTGAGAAAAATAAGACGAAAATAAGGGTCGCGGGTGTTTATAAGACAGTGACGGAGAATGTTTATAACTGTGGTGACCCTACCCCATCTTAATCTCGAGGGAGAGTGTCTATACTCGGTGTTGGAATACATGCTCGGATCGATGACAAGGGTGAGAGGTCAGAAAAGAAGGAATTCGCGCGGATGAAACGGTATGGGGGGGATGTTTATGGAAATAAAAAGCAGGGGTCTGGTGTTTTTTTATCTCTCTCTCTCCATCGAAGGGTGCAGCCCGGACCTCAACTCGACCAAGTGCCTCTCTCCCCCATCGACGACTCTTGGAGATATCCCGTAGATGTTCCAGGGGGAATACATTGAAATTGAGGGGTGGGTGTGTGCGGGGAGGTGTTTGGAAGACTGAGGGAGCGAGATTTATAAGCTCGCAGTCGGATGAAATGGGTTTATCCGAGGGGGCGAGGGTGAGACATCATATTTCAGGTTGCGAAGGTTATGGCCCGGCTAAAAAATTGCCTTACGGAGGATCTACATTTCGTAAGGGCCGGAGAGGGACCGGGATGTTCTCATTCCCCTTCCCGATTAAAATGTGCTCAGGAAGATAACATTTGAATTCTAGGCCTTTGCGCGACTGTCTCATCAGCTAGAAAAAAGGGAACCGCCGCGTATACGCGTCGGCTAATTAAAAGCAGGAGAAATTTTAGAAGTTTGAAGCGGGTTTTAACCAAGCACCTGAAAACATTGGAATCACGACAATCGACTTTCTCCATCCAGTGCGCGTCATAATCAGTTGTTTTTTTTTGCAAAGATAGGCTTCTGTTTAAAGCAGCTTCTCGAGGGGCACAAACTGAATACGGATATTGTCCTATTGAAACCTAAAACCATCTTAAACGAACATCTTTTTAAATATCCGGTAAAAATTTATCATTATTTAAAACGATTGAATCTAGCAGTGAATTGTTATTTTGATGAAGAGTAGGGTCTTAAATGTAACATGAGCTCAACAATAGGAGCGTAAATTAACTAACATATAGATTCCACTTGTAATGAGTAAGGTAAGATATTAAACTTTGTTAATTTATTATATTATTATACTTTGTTAATTTATTATACTATTATGTTAATGTAAATTTATTAAACTTTGCTTTGAGATGACCCCTTTCCATTAGCTCAACCTTTAATAACATTTTAAAGTGCAGAATGAATATTTAAAGACGAAGAATAGAATCTGGGAAGGGGCAAAAATATCCTAGTCTCGTAAAATAATACGTGTATATTTATAATAAAATGAAGAGAGGAGTAACACGTGAAATGGTTTATTCCATCAAATTCGACATTTTCATTAATTAAGCGAGCATCATTGTTCCTAATACTTTGAGAATACCTTGAATTATTCTAATTAATTTTTCACAAGCCTCAAATTATTGCGTGAAAGGAATACCTGAAGAACTTACTCATAAAAAAACACGTGGGAAATGTCTTTACACTATAATTAAATTGTTTTTTGGAAAAAATTGATTCGTAACTTTCTATCTTTCAATCGGCCACCTAGCAGTGAAAAAAAATCAAAATCCTTAAACATTGTACCAAAATTCAAGTTATTTCTTAAGCATCTTTCACCGTAGGTCCCTCCAGAACGCGTGTTGTGCCATAGACGAGGACTATCACCCTCTTCCCCTTTTACCTATTCACCTTTTCAATTCACAAACTCAGTCTGAAATGTCACTCATGTCAGGGAAATCATTTCTGATGAAAAAGTCATCCCAGAGTGAGCGGAAATATCCAGTATTTTCATTTTTAAAAGTGCACGGGCGATCTTTTAGGATTAATGTCCTCGCCAGAATTTCTTTCCCTCCATCTAAAGCTTATTTTTTTAACACCCAACTTCTCTACCTTTTAGCTTATAAACAAATTAAAATTTTGCGTCATAAGATATGGCAAAAAAGTTTTTTTTTCAATGAGCGAGTGAATGGAGATTAATGCACTATTAAGACGACTACGCCAATGTATCTTTTATCTATGGCGAAAACATCGTGGCGATAAAAACATTCACAGTTGCACAGTACTTCGGTCTCATTTCAATAACAAGGAGCCTGATGATTAACTGGGCACAATATGCCCCAGTTTCAACAGTTATATGAATAACCTTGAAGAAAAATGACATCTTTGATTCCACTGCATGCAAAAACTCGTGAATATTTCGCCGTAATCAGTTAATTTTCATGGGGAAAAAGATACGAACTACATCGTCAATGATGATGCAAAATTGATGATAGCGATCACGCCAGTGAGAAAATGATTTTGCAACGAATAGAACAATCGCGGTTCGTTTAGCAGTACTGATTGTTCAAAATGTGTGGAAGGAACCAGGGGAGCCCGCCAATAACTGGGTGAACAGAAACACCCGAGCGAAGGTGAGTGAGGTGAGCGACGACGCCAATCCAAGTAGAGGGAGCGTCAGGAGATGAAAGAATGAAAAAAGAGAGATGGCATCCCTGTCAGAGCAGGAAATTGAGAAGACGTAAAAGACCACTTGGTCGCGCAATTCGATCTTCTTTTATTCGTATCCTCCGAAGATTTCCCGAGATTGATTCGCTTTAGGGCCGTAGATATGTCTCCGTCACACGCCTCACACAATAGTCTCCTCCAACCGTCTCCTTCCACACGAGAATGATTAAACTCGGAAAGGTTTGGAGGATTTGCCCGCTGCCGTGTGATGGGAAGAGGAGAAAGGACGGGATATAAGGCGAGGGAGGTGACGGAGGGAGGTGATGGCGGAATGAGAGGAGCGGGGCAGTATTTCATGACATTTCATCGGCAATCGCCTCCCATTCTCATGATATGACACGCCGGGATCTGTCTATACTTAAATGTACTTACAGGTGGGCATAAGATATCCCGAAAATTATCTCCCCATCCGCCGTTTATTTGTCTCCGATTTTCGCGGCGCACTTGCGATTTAAATTGAGAGCTGCTCATGCCCACCCTCCAACTTTGCTTTTCCACACAGATTTTTTTGAAGACGACCTAGGTTTTGTTACACCTAAACACCCTTCATGTACCCTGAAGATGTCACGGTGTAACGAAACCTAGGCCGTAATAAAAATTCTATGTGGTAAAGCAAAGTTTCTTTTTTCGTCATGAAGAATTTCCACCATGATACGACTGAAATTGAATTTTTTGTTGATGAAGATAAATATATCAACAAGTCTACTCGGGAATAATTTTTGATGGAATTCATTCAACGTCCACGGAGCCCTTTTCAATCCTCATCTAATGCTTAATGCTGTTTTTGCGATACCATGGAATTAAATATTTTCATTGCTATAAAAAAAATGTGCAGTACAGGCTGAAAGGATCATTTGAAGGAACACCACGAGCTTATTGAGATCTTGGCGTTATGAACGCAAACGAGGATAAAATAAAATCTAGCCAGAGACAACATAAGTTTTCATGAAAATGAACCGGGAAACAGAGAAGCCGAAAAGAAACCGAGGAAAATAGCAAATAAATTACAAATTTGGCAATCATATTCCACAGGACAAAACTGGTTTCACTCAGTTTTTAAGCAATTAGGAAGGCGGAATGAAAAAAGGGGTAAGGAATGAATGCATACGAAATGGCAATAAAAAATAATAAACCGCAGAGATACACAATGCCTGCAAGTTACGATGCGGGTGACGTTATGAGTACTTCTGCACCCCTGATTGTGGGAAATTTAAAGATATTTACAAACATCTCGCATACACGCCGACTTTTATTCGGCTATATCGTTTCGGAATATATGCAATCCCACCCCTCGCTTATGCAGCTAATAACGAAGCGGTGCCGGATGAAATGAAGCTTTCGGCCCGAAAGCATGATCGGCATAAACATTTGAAGGGGGAATAGCTTTTAATAACCAGCCTGCTTAACGACACTGGGGTCGTAATCTCCGAGCACCCGCGCGGGCGAATTTCATGCCAGAGTCGAAATGGGAAGACAAAAGTGTGAGCACGTCCCCGAAACGAGCTATGAAAACACGAAAACGCCATGGTATTGAAACAAGAACAAAAAAATAATATAACCCGCAGGACCGAAATGCCGGCTTGTGAATGCCATTATCACCTCCCACCCCTGAGACCGATACGGAACCCCGTGGCGACCTAAAGATTGTCGCTATCCGGAAGAGAAATTCATGCACGGCACAACATATATTTCCATGTAGGCTTCCGCGGAGATTATTGATGTAGGAAGTGGTTCTTTCGGGTTTTCTTCCGCGTGTATCCATTTTTCGGACGATATTTCGCCAACGTTCCAGTTGGCTTCCTCAGGTCCACTGAAGTTCAGTGGACCTGAGGAAGCCAACTGGAACGTTGGCGAAATATCGTCCGAAAAATGGATACACGCGGAAGAAAACCCGAAAGAACCACTTCCTACACAACATATATTTGTATATACAATGGCAAAAATATGTGTGTGAAATTCTGAAAATGATGGTCGCGCACACAACGATAGTTAAAAAGCTATTTTGGGTGCCACGCTTAGTGGGGTGCATCTATGGTTATTGTGACAATCTCTGTGCACGAGTAGGTATGTATTTCACCTTGACTACTAGAAGCCGGGCCATTTTGCAACAACATGTTTCGTGTACACACACACAGACATGCACACACACACACACACACATATATATATGTATATATATATATATATGTATATATATATATATATATATATATATATATATATATATATATATATAGTTGTTTACTTGTTGATTAACTGAGTTATTCGTCGTACTCTAAAGATGTTGGCTGCCACCACCGAAATATTAGAGTAAATTATTTTAATTTTTATTAATGTTCTTAACAATCATATGTATAAATATATAAAATATTTGATCAACACATTTAAACACAGAGAAAGGATACTCACATATTTAATATTTGAGTGTCTGGGTTTAAAGGTGTTAATCAAAGTTTTAATTATTTGTGTCATCGCTGAAGAGCATTATTTTTCGAATTTGCATTGTATATACACACACAATTATAGATACACTATCATATATATATATATATATATATACACACACACACAAATAACATCAATGTACTCTTCCACAAACCTCCCTCCCAACCACACCCCTCCCAAACTCAGGCCCGCCATCGAAAAATAACTTCCAACAAACAGGAGGGTTGAGGAGCGTTGGGGGCTCATTTCGACACATTACTCCAGAACTTAGCGAGCCAATATATGAGTGCACAAAAGCAAGCGGATGACTCGCACCCTTGGATCGCGAACTGGAACGGCGATAGCCCGGGAAACAATTGAAGATCTGCGGAGATTGCCGGCACGCTCGGCAGGGATCGTAAAACGCAGATCGGGAAATAAAAACGATCTTTTACGGCCGGGGCTATGAGTGAGCCAGCCCCGTGACGCCGAATTATCCCTGAGGGGAGCGGGGACGGTGGGAGGGGAGGAGGAATGGAACGGCTGCGGGAAGAGGGTTGGGAGGTTGTTGCCGGGAACGGGGGTTGCTGAACCGGCGAACTGTCGCAAGTGAGTCACTGGGGCATTACGGCACGAACATTGAGATATGTGACTGCGGATAAATGAATATAAATATACGCACAGATACACACCTACTCAAAATACCGGATTCTATAAACGCACATCCGAACGGAGATACACAAGTAGATAAATATATGTGGCTAATTCATGGGTTGCCGAAGAATAAATATTATTAAATATATACATGAGTTACGAGATGAAATATTCCAATGAAAAGGTGTTCATATTGTGAAAAGAGAATTCCTTAAACGAGAATAGTAGACTTAGGAGTCGTCCATAATCTCCAAGTAACAAAATTATTACAGCTACTGTAAGAACTGAAACATTAAAGAGTGCCATTTTACTATTATGCAAGAAATTGGGACGCTTACAGTAAAAGGTCAAAGCATTGTCTCCCATGAATAATTTCTTTTACAACCAATTTCTCCAATTAAGAAATTAAACCTAACACCTCGTCCATAGCTGTTAATGCAGAAGGCATTTAATTTCCAGTCCTCCCCTCGTCCCTAAACTTGCATCATCTTCTCGTTGATTCTAAGGGTAAACAAAATATTCCTCCTCAACAAAAAGAAGCATTCATCAAATGTTTGAACTAACTTTAAACTCAAAATAATTATTTAACAACAACAACAAAGCGAATGTGGTCGTCTTTGATAGGTCTTCGATAACTTCTATACATTATTTGTAGTCCTATATGACTGCAAAAATTAACGAATTTATACGATGCCGGAAATCCTCTTAAACGATTCGAAAAAACGAAAATGAGATATTGTCCACATTTTTCGTATTGTTTGTAGAATACACTGATATATTTATCATGAATTATTGTTTGAGTGCAAAGGAGAGTAGAATTAAACTTATTGAAAACCGAAAAAAATCAGAATACAAAATTCAAAGACAAAAAAATTATTATATATTAACTCATAAGTAATGACCGCTAATATACCCTCGACATCTGTAGTAGATAGAACAAGATACTAATCATACAACTACTTGTGCTTGTAAAATTCGAGATCGTATCAGGATTATGATTCGGTTCGATTAGATTAAAAACTTACTGGTATTTTTTTGAATCAAAACAGAGAGCGGCCCAATGAGCTGCAGCTTGACACGTTAATTTTCTAGAAAAATTCGTCTCGTTCCTGAGGTGACTCGATAATACAGGGTGCGTTCCGAAAGTATTGCAATTGTAATTTTTTTAAGTAATTTATTCAACAGATTTGCACAAACACTTAAAATTCTTCAAAGTACTCTCCTTAGGAGCGGCGCGGGATATTCAATTGCATTACTTTCGGAACGCACCCTGTATGTTGCAAAGGCAAAGTTATATTTTAAGGCAACTACTGGGGGTAAGGCAGCAGGAAGGGTAAGAAGGATGGGAGGAAGAGAAGAATACTGTTGGTTGATGCGGCCCTGCCAGTCAGCCAGTTCCACGCTTGACGGGAAATCGTTGCCGGGCCATTGGGCAAGGAGTTATTGGGCTGAAGGATGGAGGGGTTTAGGAAGGAGAAGGAAATAAGGACCAAGGGTTTGGAGAGTGAAGGGGGGAAGGGGAAAGGAAATGAAATTCCGCCGGGAAACAAAAGCGTCCGAGTTGGTGGGGGGGCGGGGGGAAGCGAGGGAGAGAATGGTGCCATGGGGAGTGCACTACTCCAGCCGGGGATCGCCGAGGGGATACGGCAGGGGGATGATGAGGCGACGGAGGGTGATAATAAGGGCGAAAAAGAGAGGGAGGCAGGGCGGAGGGCGTAGGTAATATCGGCGAAGGGTCATTCAAGGAGGGGGAAAAGGGGAGTCAGTAGGGAGGTGTCGCGAAACTGTGGGAAGAGGGGTTTTGGGGAAGAGGTTGGAGAAGGAGAAATGTACCACGGAGTAACTTGGGATGGAAAGGGGAAAGAGAGCAGAGGGTGTGGTTTCGTAAATGGGATGCCGCTCTTTCTGGGAAGGGGGAGGGGGCAACGGGGGGAGATATTTTTTTCGACCGGGATATGGGTGCCCCGGATAAGTGAGACGCGTGCGATTTTTTGGGGGTGGGATTATTTTTTTTTGGGTGGGGCGAGGGGTGAAAAGGGATATGAGGCGCCCGGGGAAACGGAATGTGTATACGGGGAGGGGCGGTGAAGATTGCGAGGAATCCAGTAGAAGGGAAAAAAATAGAATCTTGGAAGGCGGAGGAAGGCCAAAGGGGGAAGGGAGTAAGATGCAAGGGATGAAAGAAGAAAAGGGATTTCTGAGTAAAATCGCTGAGGAAAGTGGGAAGAAGAAAATCGAGGAATGGAAGCGATGGGAAAACAAAGCGTAATATCTGGGCGACCGACACAAAAGGAGCGATGAGGGCGGAATCTTTGCGCGTCCACTCACGATGATTAGCCGGTGGCTAAATTCATCGCCGCAATTTCTCTAGGGGCCGAATCAAAATGAAGACTTAAGGCGCATAATGTCGATCGTAAAGCCGTGCCGTGTAGATTCCTATCCTCGATGTGGCTTTCGACTATGGAATAAAGGAATTTTGACGTGAATTAATTAAATTTAGAAAAAAGTCACTCAAAGAAATGCATACTTAAAAACTGTTCAGACTTTCACCTCGAGGAGTCGTATACATTTCCTGTTAAATTTCTGCTTTGGTTTCAAAAATAGGTACTGGAAATATCGGACTGTGCCATGATGTTTTAAGATCATTCATTTTGAATAGCAATTACTTAACAAATCATTCCATCACCATTTCTGAGGTTAAATAATTGAGGTGGTTTCTACTAACTTCCTTTAAAATGTTTCCTACGTGACACCATTACTCGAATGACCGCCCCACTGGGATCAGACGCCTTTTCAGCTGCCTAACCGAGGCACAGACACTACGCGGACTACCTTTTTCAGGCTCCTACCCATCGAACTAACTGGCGTGTGGGAACCTAATAGAAGGAACTATGATTTCCATAGAATAGCTCCGCCCCGCATCGCCCTAGGTTGTCACAGGAACACGAAATCCCTTAAACTACATCAAAGTTGAAATAAATTGGGAGGGAACAACATATCAATGAAGAGTTAAAATCAAGCAATATTTGAAAGTAGAAGTTGCAAATTTTACGATAACAGGTGTAACAACAGCATCAGCATGTTTATTCATTGCGAGTATAATGAAGAAGGCAACTTAATGAATGGAAAAAAAAAGATTTTTTTGTACTAGTGTTAACTTAAAATTACAGTCACAAGTTTTAATTCGTAAATATTAATTTCATAACTTATTTTCTATTAACTGCAGTGCGTAGCTTCTTCTCTCTGTCGCTCGTATTTAGAGAATTTGGACATTTTTTATTTCACGTCCCAAGGTTCAAACTGCTGATAACATGAAGTACTATAAGTCATATACATAACACCAATATAAGTCATATGCAACAACGATTTACGGTAGAAACGTTCCTCAAATTCCTACAATAATGAGCGCACCGAAGTTTGCCAACAATAAAATGAAATATTTTAGCTCGGACAGTGAAGACTTAGAACTCCATTACTTATGAACTTAAAAATTACTTTCGCGGGATGATCCAGAGGATCAGTCTCCATGGGGCTAGAGGCGAAATCTAACAGCAAAGAGTAAAATCAATTATGTGTGAATGTCAAGATCCAAACCAGAACAAATTACTTCATTTAGTTCCATTCATCCCTTAATCTCACATTTACTTCCCTCTGGATATTTGGATTTATGGAGAAAAATGATTTCATCTGCTTCCAAAGACTTGCCTCACCATTGAAATTTATTTTACGGAAAATATTTTCTTCCCTTTAATTTTTTTATCAAAATGAATTGAAAATTAGTAAATTTTCAAGGAAGAGGAATAATGACCTTTTCATTTAAACGGCATTCTTTATAATTCAATATGATAACCTTTCTCTTTCTTTGATAAGAGGAATGAAAATATTCTCCAAAAATCGTCTACCCATCTCCTTTCATACCCTTCCACTTTACTTGAATATTCTCAGGCTAAATTTCGAATTCGGAAGCCTTTGCTTCCTAAGTGTCGTCAGCAATCGATTGCCCGAAATAGGTCCCATTCATATAAAAATATAGATTGCATCTTTACAATCTGTGTGGCTATTCAATCTTACAAAAACCATTCATTTTCAAAAGCTAAACGAAAAAGATAAAATTAATTTGAGAACGACTAGAGAATCTTTACATTAAATAGCGCTAAAAAATAAATGCCATACCAAAAGGATGCCTCAGCAAAGCGATCGTTAAAATTGATCATCAGTTCCAAATTACATACGTACCATTTTAGATCAACCTAAACTTTCCCGGAGGTATATTTTATTCGTGCGTAATAAATACATCGCTGGAAAACATTACGTAAACGGAAGTAAGATTTTTTCACATATTTAGTTTTATTATTAAAAGGTATATACAGCTTAAAAGACGAGGAAAGCGTTTCCATGCCATAACATCCAGCGTCATTAGCGTCGACTGGAGAGGGTGGGAGGGAAAATAAGAAAGAAATCCGATGCAGGAGGCTGTCATCTTTTCAAAGAGGCACACCTATTGATCGCCGAAAAAGCCAACTTCGATGAAGAAATGATCAGCGCTTTTTGAATAACTAAGATTAAGAGATTTAAGAATTTGGAGCAGATCTTGTTTCACCAGCCAAAATACCTTATGAAAGAGGTATATTGATTTAAAAATATTTTTACTTTCGGAATTTTATTTCTGGCATTAAACATGAAAATCAAAATGTTCCGATATTAGAGGCAAGCACAAGCTTCATTATCTTCATTATAATCTGTCCATCATATGCTTATGTTCTGACGGTTTTTATATCAAAACGAGACGTGAGAAGAACGAATAGAATTATGTAGCACAGAATTTGGCAGGAAAAGTTATGCAAAAGATGAACACATATATTTAAATATATTATTTAAAAAAGTGAATTAATTTGATTAAAAAATAATATTACATGCCGGCGACTATATAGAGCGAATGTGATATGAAAGCTGTTATAAAAATTTAGAGATAAAACCAGTTTTACCGACCTTGTTTCTCAAGAAATAACAGACACCGATTAAAATTTCATACATAATTCACCTCGACGTACTGAAACAATGAAAAAACGAATGAAGTTTATAAAACAAAAGATCCTTGGATGAAATAACTAGCTCGATGTGACACTGCAACATGTCGATCATGCATTATTCTTCCCAATCACCGGTGGATATTTATGATCCATATAAATTCTAATATGTACTCCAGTTTTTTTTCCAAAAATTAACTGAGAAATCAAAGAGTATATAATGCTTCATAAACGGAAGGTGGCGAACGACGATCAATGTATGAGGTTAACCAACGTGAAATCAAGGGAAAATATCTTTTTTCCTTCCAAACACAACGACGTCCTTCCCCGATTATTAGGTACGCAGATTCGTACACCGTAAGACTGTTTATACATATATTTATAGAAGATGACCTCAGTGGAAATCACGCTCCGGAACCATATTTTTGCGGCTTTGCTCATTTCTCGCCTTCCCTTCGGGGGGTTGGGGGGGGGGAGAGGAGATCGGGGAGGGGGTTGGGGTGGTCTTACAAATCCTCCCGGTCTCCCATCCCTTTCCTGATTTCCATTTCGTTTCTGCCGAGGCAAACATTTCCGCAGGGGGGCGGGGAACAGAGCCGAAGGAGGAGAAAGGAGAGGGGTTGGAGAGGAGGGAAAAAAATCCTCGGCGCGGTAAATCTACCCGCCCGGAGGAAGCCGGGAGGCGCGCGGGACACGGCGTAGGAGGAGGACGCAATGGGGAGGAATAAGATTGTGAAAGGGAAGCGAATGTGCGTGGAATATGTGAGAGTGGGAGCGTCGTCGCGTAGCAGGGAAACAAAAAGCGGCCGCGATAAGGAGAGGAGGGAGAGCCCCTGGAGGTCCTAAAGGAACGGGGACGGATGGAAAAGGGATGAAAGGGAAGGAAGGAGGGCAATGAGGAGGAATAAGGACTTGAGAAAAGGGAGTACTGCGTGCACGTGGGAGGTTCGGGAGGTGAACACAAGTGGACCGACCTCGCGACCCCAAGTCGCAGACCGAGGTCGAAATGTTCGATGATATCGATCTTCTCATGCGAAAAAACCAGGGAGCGAAAGTTTCCGAAGGATGTGCATTGGTGGTAATCTCAAACTGCACTGCTACAAATGGGTAAGTACATAAAACAATTGCAAGGGATCACATCAGTGGTAATTGCAATGGGTGGAAGTCGAATTTTTTTGTGACAATTTTAGTTCTGACAAAAATAACTGACCAGTGGTGAAATTGAGACGGCTACTAAATCTGTTGTACACCAGTATGCTGAAAAAACTCCTTTTCTCGCGTCAATGATTACTTAGGGAGGATAGGTGCTAAAGTTAATCTAATAACCCAAGCGTAATTAATCCAATGAATGGAAACTGGATGCATCGAATGTAACACACATTTAAAACGCGATATTTATAGAAGATCGTTTAGATTAAGACCAACGCAAAAGATTTGGATAGTTACTAAATACCCTCATGGAAAAATCACTCGTTGCTTCCTAAAGACACAATGGTAAATTTTTCCCACGTGCACCAGATTATATCATTACTAATGCGCCTGGACTGAAGTTTTCTTTAACTATAATGGAATGAAAGAACCCTTTGAAAAATGTTTTACAGAAATATAAAAAAGTACGGAGGAGAAAATCACTTAGTACTTGCTTGGGTACAGAAGTAAAGCTTTAACCTGGATAAAGTTTTAATCTTAGTCCTATTTATCTAGAATACTATCCGTGCAGAAAAAGTTCGGTAGCTATAATTATTTCAGTACTAAAAGTTATAGAAAGATGTACTCATTATACCTTATTCTGATTCCAAAGAGAAAACCTGGCGTGTTATTTGGAAAATAAATTCAGAATTCCCGATTCACTAAAGTATTTCCCCCATAAATTCAACCTTTTTTTCAGATCTATAATTCATTTTTCCCCGAGCAATAATTTAGGCAGAATCCCAATTATGGAAAAGAATATTGAGGAAAGCACCAATGGCATGCTGATAAAATAAATTGGATTCATAATTCACCATTAGCAGCATAATTCGTGATGACAGAAAACTTTTGTTTTTAGGGCTACACCAAACCACTGAAATCATTTTGATTTCGAATATAGGTGGTAAATAAGGGGAGGATAGGATAAGAAGAGGCATTCCTAATGGAACCCAATCGTCAGTATTAAATTTCCCTTAAAATACTAAGCCCCGGGATCGGCGAAAAACATAGATGGCCTAACACAGTTGAATTGATGGGAATATACGCTCGAGTTTCCAACAAGGCATGCGAGGCCCTCCTAAAGTTTTTTACTTCCGATTAAAATGTATACTCATCTTCCCGAAGCATCACCGTGGTATAGGTATCAAAATGCCACTAAAAACCGCCCAAGAAATCAAATTTAAGCCGTTGAAAGAACGGGATAGTTATTACACTGTCCTTATGTGTCTCGGGCCTATGAGGTCATCCTATCTTGGCTCCAAATTTATTTAATTCAGTTGATAAAAGGCATGAATTTGTAGCGATCCACACATCTAATAGTAAATACGGAAACATCTAAGACCTAGGAGTGAAAAAAATTAAATTTTAGCTTTATGATGCACATATATTTTATCCAATGGTGCACTCGACGTGCGATTCGGCATTCCGATTTTGTCATAATATTACTGCATCGGAGCGCCATCAAATTACTCATTGACCCAATTTGCGTACTGACTAATAGCATCCACATCAAAAACCTTCCTTAATTACAAACCGTTTCACGTTATCCATGTTGCAGCTTGAAGAGCCACGGCATAGCACCTTTTACGCTTAACCGGGAACAGTGATTGGCTTTCAGAACATGCCTCGAGGCATCAAAGGACGCCAGAATATGGCTTTGTGCATGCACATCTAGCAGTCGAGAGAAGATAACAGGACCTGAAAGGTCGAACGTCGTGCGACCCTTGTGGTAGTTTGTCACTAGAGCAGCCACCCTTGAGCAACCGCTAGGGGAGGATCAAAGGAAAGCTAAAAGAAAAAATGGCGTAAAGTTTGGATCTAGATAGCGAAAGGGAGAGAGACCGAATTTCCCCCATATTTCTAATCTTGTCTACCAAACCAGTGTTTAGAAAAATAACGTGACGTAAATTCTTATTATAATTTTGGATCGGTATATTTATAACGGCAATATCTGTAACGAAGGCTTGACAAAAGAAAATAATTTCAATTTCAGATGTGGCTCATGTTCGAATGAGTCCTAAAACCATAAAAAATTGATAGGACATCGTAAAAGTTCCCAAAATTGAACAAAGTATCTAGTATTTTTTGCTGAACACGTTCTGGTAACTGTTCACGGAAGTTATTTCATTCCCAACACTTAACGGATTACCGTCAAAGTTATCCACTGCCTTTTAGAGCACTTTGAAATTTTCGAATGACTAAATTTCCCGGATGTCTTTTTCGAAAAAATCACTAATTTTTTAAATTTCTCCACTCTTCCCATTTTCACGCACCAATCGTATCCCAATACCCTTTCCCCCTTTCAACAATGAAATTACTGGGACATTAGTTATTTCGTTCCCGACCATTAGAAAATTTCTTGTTTCGTGCTGTTTGACGCTCAATCCTATACAACCCCTAAATATGTACTTCTTCCACTGTTCTCCCTTTCTTTCAAGAAACAGACATGCGTACAGTCAACTCATCCAATATGATTCCCATTATCCTTGAATCCGAGGTATTTTTCCCTGCTAATTTTTGAAACCATTCCTCAAACGATTTTTTTGCAGAGTACCTTGGCATTGTCATTCAAACGTTGATATCCTTATCGATTATTTATCAAATCGGTGGAAAAGTTCAATAGATTTAATTCTAAAAAAAATATTTTCTTCGCAGAGACATTAATGTAAATGGCTAATCGATACTTGGTTCATCCACGTTTACGTGCTTGAAACCATCG
This sequence comes from Hetaerina americana, assembly GCF_022747635.1. Classification (NCBI taxonomy): domain Eukaryota; kingdom Metazoa; phylum Arthropoda; class Insecta; order Odonata; family Calopterygidae; genus Hetaerina; species Hetaerina americana. The sequence continues at coordinate 9,575,915 of NW_027286625.1, forward strand.
ATTTTTTTTGACTAGTATCTACTTCATCCGGTGAATTAACTCCATGTACATTTTTCAATACATAAATGATGCACACATTAATCCACAACTTGTGTATTAAAAAAATTGACGACAAGACGAGTGCAGCACTCGATTTCAAATCGCATTATTAACGAGACAACTGAAACTCGTCGTGGATGCGAATGTATATACCGCGTCTTCATGACATGAGCTAGGCGTAACAGAAAATAATGCTCCGTACACTGCGGCAAAACTATACTGCGGCAGAAAAAGTGAACAGCGAGATGGGAATGTGAGGGAAGAGTGGAGAACGTAAGAGGTGACCCTCGTACGACGGGGATCGCAGGTGGAGGACAGGAAAAAGAATCGAAAGGGAGGAGGAAAAGAGGCGGAATAAGAAAATATAAAGCAAAAATGGGAGGCAGGGACAGAGAGAGAGAGAGGGAGCGGGGGGGAGACAAACAATCGAGGCAAGGAAATTGCAGGGCGGGGAGCATGAAAGGAGAGGCAGCAGCTAGCGTACGAAAATGAAATGGGTAGGGGGGGAGGGGTTGCGGGTGAGTTTTGAGAAGTGGAGTAGGGGCTCCTTTTGGACATGGATGGGACAGAACTGGAGACGAGGAAAGGGGAGGGAAATATGGAAAAGAGAAAGAGAGGGATCATGGAAGAGGGGAGAAAAAGAAACGGAAGCCAGCCCACGGCAAATCTGTTCCCACCCGAATTCGTCTATTTTCATTCTTTCAAAGGGACCTCGGAAATGGTTAAAAAAATAAAATGGTTTAAAACTGAAATTGAAAGTTTTCCCATGTGAATGTCAACACCAAAATACGTTAATCGTAGAAATAATCGGAAAAGAAGCAGGCCACGCAACGAAACGCTCATAGAGTACCTTAAGAATATGGAAGTACAATTAAAAAAATTAATTCTACAGCCATCGACGAAGTTTTAACGATATTCCGTCAAGTTTAATGCCCTGGGTAAATTTAACCCAACGCTGAGATGGACGGATTCGTCAGACAAAAAGGGGATGCTAAAAATTATTTCAAGTTTATTCTCGAGCCAAGTATTTATTGAATGTTATGACTTAATTGGTCTTTGAACCATGAGGACGATCCAGCTTGAAAAAACTTTCATTCTAAAATAGAGTAACCTTTGAAATGAAATGAAAATATTGACTCTGTATTTCCATACACGTTTGTGTGGAATTGCAAAGTAAATAAGTTCATGTCATTTCAATATGTTATGCAATTTCCATACAGTATTGCCGGAGACAACATATTTTAGTGTGACCTTCCTGAAAAGGATAAGTGCAATCACTAATTTAAATTAATATTTTGATTTGATATCTTAATTTCATCCTTTGTATTTGATGTCACACCTCGTAAGGATTTCTGAAGCTTTAGATTAATAAAAATCATTGTTTTCACCCTGGGCATGAAGGCATTTTTCATAAATAAAAGGCATGAAAACTACCAACAATATTCAGTGGGGGAGAATAAGGTAACCATCGGTTACCATCCTCGTACTCATATATTACCAAACATTTACCTATAAGACAAATTAATCTTTAAACTTAATAGTAATAAATGACACGTGACACTAATTTTACAGGTCCTTATCCTCGCGATGCATCTTAAAGGATCAAATAGCATAACTTAAAGAGCAAAATCGGCGAATTCCTAAGCTAGACCAATTTTTTACGCATTGTGAACAAAGATTGCGATTGGTTTACGATGTTGATGACTGCAGAAATATGCTAAAGAGAATTTTGTGTACCTGCATATGAATATAATGATCTGCATACCTGCTACACCTGCTTATAATTTAATCGTTCAAATTTAATGGAACGGTTTTATAGAATCTTCGTGAAGATTCAAAGCAAATGACAAGCAACGTTCTTATGATCGAACGATGCATGAGTATGACCACGGAGAGCGCATCCCGTGTGGTCATTTCTGCTCCGCTAGGACATTGACCAGTTCTCTTCCTCCAGACTCAAAGACCGACTTCTGAGCACTCGAACCTAATATACGCGGGAACCGTAGCGATTTGAATTCGATATCGGGCAGAGGGGAAAGAGTGCGGAAGTGAGGTGACACCCGGAGGCGAACATCTCCAGAGTTCCTTTCTCTGCTTGTGTGAAGAAGACGAAGCAGAACAGTTCAGAGAAACAGGAGAGGGATAGAGGAGGAGCGAGAGGGAAAGATGGATGGATATATATGGATGGAGGAATGAGGGACAGAAATAGATGAGGAAAGTGAAGGGGGACATACTGGAAGAAAGAAAAAAATGAGCTTGAGAGGAGGAAGAGGTGGCGATGCGAAGTTGGACCATGGATTGGAAGAGAAAGAGAGAGGGCGATAAAAGGGTTGGCTAAAAGCGTTTCGGTGTAAGGAGGGGGTCGGGAAGGGGCATGGGGAAGAAAAAGGACTAGGGATCAGTGGAAGGGTTGGTTGGAAGGACTGGTGCCGATGGATGGGAAATAGAGTGAGGGAGAGAAGAAGATAAGAGAGCGAATGAGGGAGAGTGAGTGGGAAAAGACACTATGGGGAGGCTGGGGATAGTGGTCGGGTATCTGGAGCGCTCTGGACTCATCGAGTGCGAAACTGCGGGGAAGAAGGGGCGTGCGAGTAGTTGGGTGGAGGGGTGGAAGGCCGTACATGACAGCTGATGGACCCGGATGCTGGGAGTGAATGGGAGAGGCAGGGCGCAAAGGGTGATGGGAATGGAGACGAGCCGGACGGCCCGAGCGAGGAAAGGGAGATGAGAACTTTTTCGAAGGGGGAGGGCTTCTTTTCACGGCTTCCCATCCAAAGGCGACCGCAGTAACTGTCGAGCTCGGATCTCGCCGATTCTACGTACGCTCCTCCTTGGTACCCGGTGTCATCTGCGCGCCGGAGTAGATGGTGAATGGCCACTGCGGTTTAGATAAGATACTTTTACGCGGTAGCGTACTTCGCGTTCGTAGATTATTAAAAAACAAAAACAGCCAACAAATGAAACTACGACAAGTTACTTGATAGCTTTCGGTATTTCTTTCATTTTATTCACACATAGGGGAGGAGTGACGTTGAGTAAAGATGTTAGGAAAAGGCTCATGAAAACGTTTACTTGGAGCGTAGTTACGTACGGCGAGGGAATGGTCACTGAAGCAGATGGATAAACGTAGATTGGTGGCCTTCGAAATGTGGGTGTGGAGGAGAATGGAGAAGGTAAAATGGACCGAAAGGAAAACAAACGAAGAAGTGCTAGGTATGGTGGGCGAGAAGAGGGGATTGTTGGGAGAAATCATTAGGAGGCAGAAAGAACTTATGAAGGGCGTATTGATCGGCAGTGGGATGTTGAAGACAGTAATCGAGGGGACAATGTTAGGCAAACGAGAAAAGGGCAGGAATATGATAGAGGTCTTGGACGGGATGAAGGGAGGAAGGAAGTACACAGAGATGAAGAGAGACTTGTTTTAGATTAAGATGCTGGGTTGTGTTCTGTTAGGAGATATTTATTTGGTTGTTGTGTCCATCCAAAACCTATCTCAAAAGGTAAATTTCTGAATAATAATAGATATTAAATAAATCGAACTGTAGTTACTGGGATCTTTTACATATCACCCACCCAGTATATATATAGGGGAGGAGAGAGGGCTGTTGAGAGATATTCAAAGAAGGATGGGGCAATAGGTGCAGGACGTATCGAATGCAAATGTAATCTTCAAAATTGTGATGTGAATTGTGGAGAATGATCGGTAAACGAGGTAGGAACAGAGAAATAATATGCGTGATGGACGGAAGGGGGATGGATTTGAAGGACGGTATAGAGTAATCCTGGTTTTAGAGTACGATTCAATACCTTTTAAGGTGGGGTTAAAAATGTAGGTGTTTAGATAGATGATCCATAAGAACACTACCTAGACTGGCAGGCTGCTATTAAGGATGTAATACGAGGGTCATCCGGAAAGTAGTACCCGTTCGTGCCGCATGAAGTGCTGACGACGCGAGTAGCCGCTGGACGAGGTCAGATAGCTTCAGTGGCTTGTCTGCCTTCTCTGAGCCAAGTTGCGTGACGCTAGCATTACCTGTGTTGTTTCTGTGATTGTTTACAATGTTTAAAAAAATTGAGAACGCCGCCAGTTGTGAAGTGAGGGCAGTGATTAAATTCCTCAATGCAAGAAACGTTCGCCCATGTGATATTCATCGCCAATTAAAGGAGGTGTATGGAGACAATGTAATGGACGAGTCGTCTGTTCGGCGGTGGTGTCGCAACTTCAACATGGGGAGGGGGAACACACACGACGATGAGCGTTCGGAGAGACCGTCTGTCATTACAGACCAACTGGTGAGCTCAGTTGACGAATTCGTGAGGAACGATCGGCGCGTCACAATTGATGACTTCTGTGAGCATTTTCCCAATGTTTCTCGAACAATTGTTCATGAAATTGTTAAACACCATCTGCATTATGCAAAAATTTGTGCAAGATGGGTCCCTCGCGTATCTCAATGAGCTGGCGGCGAAGGACTATGCAGCAGGAATACAGAAACTTGTCACACGTTATGACAAATGCCTTAATTTGCTTGGAGATTATGTTGAGAAGTAGTTTAAAGTATCCTCTTTCAAATAAATTTTTTTATGTTTGTTAATATTTACTTTTGTGTCTTTATTTCACGAACGGGTACTACTTTCCGGATGACCCTCGTAGTAACCTAATTTTAAAAAATTAAAAGAATATGCATACGAGTTTGCTGGTTTTGAGACTCTAATAGTTGAAATGCATGATCTTTGAGTAAATAAACTTGGTATTTTTTCACGCAAAAAAAAACTTTTTGTGTGAAAAATACCAAGTTTATTTATTCAGTGAATATGAATATAATGGGATAAATTATCGCATGTAGATCTGTGAAAGGAGCAATGGAAAAAAAATAATTTTTACGTAAAAGGACATCCGCTTATATCGTTAGGTATCTCCTTCAGTACTCTTCATTTGACGATGAATGAGCAGATCATGAAGCACTGTAGAATTCTTTAATGGAGCAGTATAGAGAAAATAATTGGAAGTTCAATAAGATGAAAAAAGAAGACAAGAGTAAATGAAGGATAGAGAGAGAGAATGAAATTTGGATGGGTCTAGTGTTGGAAATGAACTTGAATCAGTTGGGCTTAAAATACCAAATATCTCACGTCCGAGGTTTGGGTGAGCGTAGTGACAACTATCTACCTTTTATACCTTTATTTAATGCATCTCGAATAATCGGTTCCAATTTACATGTAATAGACTTCATAATACCCTTTAACTGCCTATGCCCCTCGTGCGTGTGTACTTTTATATTTGGATATCCTATTACTCTCTTTGGCATCACGTGAGATAATTGAAAACCACAGAAAATTTGAATTTTAATACCTTAAATGAACACATTTCAGTCGAACGAGATGGTTTCCTCGTAGCTATCATCTTTACAGCAGAAGAATATTAATGCTTCGATAAAAAAATTAAATGAGAAAAATCTTAATAATTAATTTGGCACTAATGAACCAACTTTTGATAAATAACCGCTTTTACTGTAAATGGAAGTGGTATTACATGTCTTTAGTGCGTCAGCCTATTTGAGCATTATGATATATATCACCTTTATCATCGATTATAATTATGAATGATTGTCAAATGACGGTGACAATAATTCGAAATGTGCTAAAATGACTGGCGGAGAAAGCCCATTCTCGGCAGAGCATGATTCGCTCTTAGTCCAGCGAAAAAGAAATCGGAAACAATGCGCAGCAACATTAAAGATCATAACGCTAACGTTCCACTTCTTGTTGCAACGTGGCTTAATTGGCATTTATGGAATGCATTGAAGTCTCCATCACGCCGCGTCTTCCGAGATTATAAACTTGAGTATCAAGTCTTGCCTGTACGTCAACGATACAGGAAGGTTTTTGGAACTGCTGAGATAATATATTGCATTCGACAAGCAGGACACAAATATAATCTTGACGCTCGCATAAAGAAACTTGAATTTGAATAAGGATAAATTGGAGAAATTGGCAACTAGAAGGACACTCGTGGATATGCGGACATCATCCCCATCAGGAGGTTGTGGTTAAAGTCTTCAGAGCTATCAGCACACGTTCGGGAAGACAGGAGGGGGAAAGAACGATTTTCAGGCAGGGCGTCATGGAATTTGAGTACGACGTCTCCTAGCCTTCAGCTATCTCCCACTAAAGCTGAAGTATCACTAATGCTGAGCTCATTTAAATCAATCGGAATATATATCTAAAAGTGATGCCATCAATTTAAATTGGTATGCTCCAAAGTGCATGTCACAGCTGGTGTTGTGGAATCGCACGAATGATAGAAACGCAATATAATATTACTGCACTTAAACAAATTGAGCCTTAAAACTTCAGCATGGGTAGCCACGTAGCCAAACATCTCATCAAATCTATTTATTTAGGTGATGTAAATTAATCCAAAGAAATATGGTCACTTATTCACGATACAATAGTCCATAAAGTACAAAAACGCTAAAAAAAAGTACTGAGCGCCACGTTATTACATGTATTTGCCAATTTCAAAGGTTACTTGTCTAGGTTATGGTACCAAAAAAAATCACTCACGTATAGGTATGTCTTCATTCATCATGTTTTCCTCTTAAATAATTTTCATTCCTAATGCTTCCGATCCATAATGGACACCAATGAGAAAAAATAAATATATAAATTAAAATAGGATTTTCAAAATGAGTAAAATTCATAATGATTTTGTATTATTTTTCAAAAATTTCATTTTTATTTTTTTGTCATATCACGAAAATTGAAACTTCATTCGGTCAGGTTCGTGATAGATTGAATACATTTTAGATTACGCCTGAGAAGACTAAGGGATGGAGCGGGGAGGAATTACCATGCATGCACGGCAGCATGCCAACATGTGCCTCAGAATGGTAACTAGTATAAGAGTAGATGAGGTAGTATATTCAACAGATTCAGACGAGATGTAGTGGAAGTTCGTCATTATGAGAACAACAAATTTGCACTTTTCCACAGATCTAACCACCCCCTACCCTCCACTCTCAGTATGCGCCGAACAACCCTTCCTTGATAATATCCTTCTTAGAATCACTTATACCTCAACCTTCTACTTGCCTCTATCCCTTCCATGTCCCCTTTCCGCTTAACCCTTCTTTATTCCTCCCTCCTTCCCAACGCCAGGACACCAGCTACCTGCCACCGTCCTCTCAAATAATGACCACAAGTGTTTATCCCCCCCCCTCTTTTTACTTCTCCATTTCTTCAGTTTCTCTGTTTCTTTGGGTTTTCCATATTTCCCCTCTTTGTCCCCGCCTACCTTATTCTTTTCTCTCCCCCCCCTTTCTCAAACAGGTATAAATATGATTTATCACAAGTTTAATCTTGTTTTGTACCTGAAATTGGTTCGATGTACTGAAACGCGTTGTACGCTACAAATAAATCTGCAGAAAAGTGCAACTTTGTTTTTATCAAAAAGATGAGGGAAGTACTTATCGAAAAACTAGAGAGCTGTAAATGGAAATAGGAGATGGACAAATGGAGAAAAAAATTACGCTACGGAAAATAGATGAAGGATTGTGATAATCTGCTACCCGAAGGGAGTACCCTCGGCGGACGGGATGCTCTTTTCATATCTGGGAAGGGAACACACGTCACCGCTCATCCGCGTCAACGTCTTTTCCTCCTCCACGGGATGACGCGTCGAGGCGGAAAAATACGAAAAATGAAAGGGGGGACTCGAAAAATGGGGAAATTATAAAAACAACTGCTTCATCATTTGACGCGTCCAATTTTCTCGGCCAAAAAAAAATAAGCTTGCCACTCCCTCTTCCCACTCCCGAGGGAGTCGTTCGTTTTTAGTAAAATGATCGCGCTCTGTTTCCGCTCGGGACAATTTAATTGCTCCTTTTATGCGTTCTGGCCATGCTATTCACCGCTTAATTCTAGATGATTGGCTGCCGTGGATAAACTCGTAGAAAAGGATCCCTGGACGAGTTTTTTGTCTTTTTGACGCACAAATAGATCCATCTCATCCAAGGAATTCTCATAGAGCCACTCGACTTCGGCTGATTGTATGGTTCCAAAGAGCCGTGGATAGCATTATCTATAACATTCCAACCAGGTATCTTGAAATAAATCTGTTACGCTTAGTATGATGGTACAATTTTTTCACAGCTCATCAAAAACATAATTAAGTAATCAGTGTCTAGTCACCTAAAGAGTAATAAAACATACTTATTGAACGAGAAACGTATGCAAGGGATATGTAATTTTAAAAATATAAGGAATATGTTTCTTTCGAACATATCACTTTGTAATGATTTTCCTTATTACGTATTTATGTCACTCAAACAGAAGTTTCAGTTTAAGCATGCATAGAAAAATTAAATAAGCGTATTTGATAGCAAGAAAGGTCTACTGCACATATAAGCTCCAAGAGATATAATTAAATCTAGTTTTGAAGTGTCGTGGAAGCGAAAATAAGGGCATGCAGAAAATATAAATCAAGTCAAGAACTACATCATATTTCCCAAAACAATAGATCAAATACGATAAACCGAACGCATCCTGAGTGAAGCGAAATCCATGACATCAACCGGAATTGAGAACGTAAATAAGCAAATATGTTGCACCATTAATATTCCATCACTTACATTGCACGTGGCATAAATAATGATTTATGACCGCAGATAATTAATTCATGCTCAAATTAAAAATAAAGAATGATTAGAATTCTTAGTTGATTACATGGAACAATGAAATCACAGGCCCCGAGTGGGACTTTTGATTTCGTTGGGAATAAAATTGTAGATTGAAGCTCTACTCTCAAATAAGAGGAAAAAGACTAGAGCTCAAAATGGCTCAAAAGCCTAAGAATGGCTCTGTAGCAACCCAAACATTTGACACAAGTGAGCCAGGTCTCTTAGGAGATTAAGGCTGGGACCCACTTGAGATACGAAGAGAGCAACCGAGATTTAGAATTTTAGAAAGGTTCAGAACAAGCTAGTTTAAAAATGCCACTAAAGGAATTATTATGGCCCCACACAACTTCAGTAGATCAGACCACAATGATAAAATGAGGGAGATAGATTCCAGTACAGATAGATACAAATACTCATTCTTTCCCCGAACAATCATAAATCATAATTGTAAGAAACCGAAGTCACTTTAGAAATATTCAAAGCATTGAATTTACAAGTCGGAACAACAATAAACATTGCAAAGATATTAGGCATATTTGTAGTTGCATGTGTATGTTAGTTGGTAGTTTGAGTGTTTGTATGTGTGTGGGGTGTAAGTGTTCTTGTATGAATGCATGCCATGTTTTGTTTGTGGATAGTATAAATTTGTGGCTTTTGCAAGCGGTTTTTTTTCTTTTCTTTATTACGGGTGGTGCCCTAGCACCCCCCGCCACATGCCCTTGCGGCATTGAGTAGGAACATATATTATGTCAGAGGATTCCTTAGTATGCATAAATTTTCTCCCACTCCAATATGATCGGTTCTCTGCTAATAGATTTATATAATTAAATGGATAGTTATGCCGTTTTCCTTCCGATGACCGCTGACGTGACAGCATCTAACGTCGAGGAATCTATGCAAATATATATTAATATTCAGTCACCGCAACGGCCATCTTCATCAACCTCCACGACCCTCGTCGGATATTAGAAGGTGTCTACGCAACAAACGTAACCCACCAGCAAGCCTAAACCGGCCGACACGAAGTGCCTAAGAAAGGGCTTCCCAAGCCTCATTGTGCATGGGGGTTTCTTAGTGCCAAAACAATACGCTCTCTTGAAGCCTTTGGGGGACATCTTGAAGCTCCAGGAGCGGCGGGCGATTCCCGGACGCGCATTTGCCCGTGAGAAACAAACGGGCGCTCTGGCAAGCCTCGAGTGAGATAGAGAGAGAGAGAGACAGAGAGGATCGTTACGCACGCACACCACATGCGGGACTCGAAACGTCGAAAGCTCACGACCCACCATTTCTAACGCGCAAACAAACAATAAGAAAGAGCCGCATTCATCCCGACGCAGAGCTTCCACGTTGGAGACCGCGCCGGGGATGGAGATAAAGAAAGCTCCGTTCCCGTCCCCTTTCCCGTTGGCCGGCTGGAATGAAACTGGAACGCACACGCCCGGACCGTGATGAGAGAAGACGTGGCGGGAAGGGAGAAAATGGGTGGGAAAATGAAAATAAAAAAAAGAAGAGCGTGGTTTGTTTACGGGAGGGACTCTTACGAGAGGGCGAATGAGGGCACGGAGGCGTCAATGTATATGAACGCGCACGACGAGGAAAAAGCAAAGAAGGGAAAAAGCTTTGGGAATACGGTTAGCCATAGCATTACTTTGAAACCCTGAGGGCAATGCGTCCTTTATTTTATTATCATAACGGTTATAAGGTGAAATATGTGAACTTAAAAGGAACAACCAAAATATATTCTGATAAAATTCCAAAGTTGTACGTAATTCAATAAATGTTTGAATTGATTTATTTAGCCGAGTCCGAAAACAGTACTTTTTGGAATTTTACATTGGACTATTAATATTAATAACAATGGACATAATTATGGATACTCAAGTCCTATGTGGTGGAAAACCCACCCAGACGGGAATCGAACCCGCGACCGTAAAGAATAAAGAAAGTATTTGACTATTGTGTTAGCACTTAAAAATAATAGAAAATGTGTCAATATTTAGACCTCAAGAATGAAGAATTTTTGAAAAAAATTCAAAGCCATAAAAATCTCACTCATTTATAAGAGGTTATTGAAGAAAATAGGACGAGGTAACTATTCCCCTAAAATAGACGAGGGGATCGCGTGACCCCAACGTATCTTTCAGGAAAGTACAGTAATTGCAAGATAAAATTTAAGACCAGAACAATCATGATGACAATATATCGGCGTATCACGTACCCAAATGAAACCAGAGAAGTGCGCTACCACTCACATCCAGTACGCATATAGATTATAGGTTTACAAATAAGAAAAAAGTACTCGAATGCATTGGCGTGGAGTGCTGTCGTAAGCTCACTAGAGAAGAAAATAACACTTAGAAAACTCAGTAAGCGAATGCTGAATAGCGAATAAACAAATAACTAATAAATTATAAACAACAAGTAACTGAAGATCAGTAGAGGAAAAGAAGATAGAAGTACCATACATAACGGAAGGGTAAATATGCACTGGGGATACCTTGAAACCCACAAGCCTTGTGCGAACTATAAAAGAGAAAATGAAAGGGAAAGTTTTAAGAGATTCACGGGACAAATATAAAAAAAGAGATTTAAAACAGAAAACCCCTCATAGATCAGATTGTGAGAGGCCAATGGGTAGGGAAAAATGGAGGGCTTAAGCCAACTAATTTACGAAACGAAAAATACTCATTTTATAAAATAAATAAACAGTGAGTTTAATACTCGTCATTCTGTCCCGTAATGCCAATCACAATATAAATTATGGCTAAGTAAATGTTGAAATGAAAGAAAAATACTCAATGATCTTTTATCACGCCAAAGAACACTTCAGGTTAAATTACAATACATGAAGACAATAGTCTTAAATCTCATTCCACACTGGACTCGATGAGTTAGATGCATATTTAGACTTCGACAAAACCATCAACCTGAGATACTTCAAAAAGGTTCACGAAAGTAAATTATACTGGCTGTATTACTTGATTTGTATTTCGTAATTACATTCTGCTTATGTGACGCAGTAAAGGTTCATGGCATTACTCACATTTTGCGACGTACTATAACAAAGATCTCTAATTAAAACAAATATAAATCTCTCAAATACTTTTCAGCCCCCCTATTTTCTTTCTCCATTTATTGGCTGCTATTCAGAAGAAATTGCTACAGCGCAAAAAGTGATTATTGCTCTCCGGGTCGATATTTATCTATAATGTGTTCGTCAAAAATCGACTCGCTCATTGCTCCGTTGCAGTATTTTAAAAATATGATTCCACGTACGTGTACTGAAACAACTAAGTGGTAATTAAATTCACATAAATGTACGCAGTCTCCAAGGCCTTCGAGTTATTATCAATTAACTAATGTCTATTGCCTAATAAGGGCGGCTTGTTTTACTGTTTCAGTCCACAAGCATAATTCAATCGCCCACAGGTATATCCATTAAATAGATGAGATAATTGTTTCAGGCTGACAGGCTTGGAAGGAGGAAATGGCATGTACGTTGGCCATACGAAGATTAAAAGCTATGCTCTTCGCCTTCTTCATATCTTTCACTTCATCAAAAAATGACTCTACGTCTTAATGATCTAAAATCTTAAAAAGGAATTGGCTTTAGCGAGCTAGTGAAGATTCATTTTCCCCTAGTGAACCATAATCGTACTTAAACGATCTCGACTTGCATCTCCATCCGCTCCTCAAACGTATATCTACTTGGGCTGCAGGACATGCATGAGTTCATTGCAGCATAGAGTAAATGTTTATTTTTAATCTATGATAGGAGGTATTATTTCGCGGTTTTGACTTTGCTGTTCCATTCATGATGAGTATTTTTACAGCTTTTGTCGAAATCTCTGCAACTCTGATGAACCCATTTGAAGTAATCTCGACTATTTCTTTATACAGGTACCTCCTCTACCTCCTCAACGCACTCAGTCGAACATGTAGGAGAATGAATTTTAATTTCAAATATCGATCTAAAGATTACAAATTAATTCCGAATATCGATTTACCTGTAGGTTCACCGAAAAATATTGAATTGCCAAAAATAATTTTGAATTCTGGCAGGTAAACAACCGAATACCTACCGAATTTCGAATGCTTACGTCCGAAAATTAGCGAATATCGAAAGCATAGTATCTCACTCAATTACCGAGGCTCTCAAGAAGATTGATCTAAAAGAGTTTCCAAATTGCTTGGATACCAAATTTTGAACATCGACCAAACCAACACACGGTTAAGTCAGTATCTATATTTTGGTCCGACGGGTCGCCTTCAATATAAATTTCTTTTCTCCGTCCTGAATGCCGACCTCAAAATGCCAACGCGTCACACGCAGACCTATTTGGAACTAGCCTAGAAACTAGAAAGCAGCGCCGCAGTAGCTTACCCGAGTGCGGAGAGTGACTCACCCACGCCTGCTCCAAAAACCCTTCCCGACAAACCCCCTCCTCCTCTCTTCCTCCAGCATCACTCTCCATCTCTCTTCACATCAAGAGCAAGCAAGCGTCCCGTCCCTGAGGCGGCAGGGAGCAGTAGTAATCCCCCAAGCAAGGCTTCCGGGAAGGAAGAGGGAACCGAGAGGGGGATGAAGGGTGTGTGTGCCAGGGGAGGGGAAATGTAAAGGGCGGTGAAGTCTTTGGTGCATTTTCGGTGGGAAGCGAGTGTGAGGGTAGGGAATTTGGGGCTCGGAGGAAATGAAGAGGGGAAATGGAGAGTGGGTCGGAAAGTTTGGAGGGGCACGGAGAAGGTTAGGAGGGGTTGAATTGGTACGGTGGCGGGGGTGGGAGGGTAGTTTAGGGGGAGAGCAGAGCGGAAAGGCTGAGTTGACGCCCCCTGTTCCTTCGCCACCCTCGTTCTACCCCCTCCACCCGGTCAGACATTCTTTCCTTCCGATGCAAACGTTCGTAACGACCCTCCTATCCCTATCACGCATACATAGGCACACTGTCGCCAAACCAATTCTGACGCCCACCCTCACACCTGCTCCCAGTCTCGCAAGTGATATTCGCTACTTACTTGCAGCCCGCGCCGTGGTCCTACTAAAGTATCACATGCACTATGCTGAAGCGCCTATTCTCATAGCAATAAACAAACACAATAGTTGGCAAGACAATATTTCCTATTTTGAAACTCTCTTCTACGGTTATGATAATATGAAATAGTTGAGTGATGGGTGTAAGACTTAGCTCCGGTAGCATTATGAATGAGAATTAGAACGTCTTACTCGGATCGTGTCTTGTCCTGACTCGCTCGTGTTTTCTCCAAACAATATTTTTTGTAGTAACTGCTGCGGAAAATAAGAATGATTATCGAAGGAAAACCGATCATAATGAATTAAAACTAATAAATAGCCTGAGTGGGTGGTGTTGGAGACTGAGTCAAGGAATTTCTCCTCGTAGCTATTCTCGTCGGACATGAAGGGATTAATACCATCAGAAAGACGACGTGATACTGGTACAAGCGAACTGAACGTACCAAATTCTCAAACCGCCTGTAACTGAAAATATGGAACTTTAAAACTTCCTTAAATGATAGGATATAACATATAGATGTATTTTCAGAATTCCAAAGAACTTCAAACGGTCGTAAGTAAGGAAAAGGAGAAAACATGAGTAAAAAGAAATCAAACGATATTTTGGCAATTTTTTTCCAATTAAGACCTTCGTACGAAAGTCAATAATAGTCTCTGGTGATGAATAAATGGCATTTTAGCTTTGTAAAAACACCTTATTCGACATTCCATAAAATCCTGTCTGTGTGTCTAATATATCAAACGAAGAAACCGATTTGGCGCACCATTAGGAATTTGTATGCCTCAGTATATCTGCTAAAGGACATGTTTTTCACTGTGTAGAGTACATACTACGCACATTCACATTTTCACTGCCTGAAAATAGTTAGGGTACAGTTTGTATATTCAAGGCGCTGGGTGCAAATGTCGTTCATTCTCATGTGATAAACTCGACCGACTCTATCAAATGAAGAGTAAACTAATGACGCCACAAGGTTATTTTAAGAAAAAGAATAAGTAAGAAGCATAGGTAAGTCTTTGATGTAAAGAGTCTATTACGATATTACTTGTAACATGCGGTTTCCCTCGTAAAAGAGATAAATTTTTCCCGATTAACATGAAGCGATTTCTTTTGATGAATTACTAACTGCGAGTTCTGATAGTTACTATGTCTGCTCGCTTTCTTCAAATGCTGTTCCCTTCTGGCAACGTACGTCCACATCCTCGCTGGATTTTGAGGAAGATTTTGCGTTTCTCATCTCCTGCTTACCGCCGATAACCGTTGAGACGTTTGAACACCACGTGATCAGATAGTGAGAAACGCTCTTTTCGTTCAACGGATAAACTTTGAACTTGGTTTACTTGCCTCAATTAGATTCACGAGCGCGGATCTACGAATGAGGATTACGAAATTTCTCGCGACGCATATGAAAACACGGTGGTGTAGACTCGCGCGGAAAGGAATACTATATTCTTGAGCGCGATTTAGAGCCCTAATTATCATTGCAAACACTTGAGCAGGGATTGTGAAAATAATATGTCGCTCAATCAAAACATTGAGCTCAACTTTATACGAAAAAAAATGTTTAAGTGAGCCGCAATAACTCAATACTAGATACTTTCAAAGAAATAGGAAGCGTCATTGACAGTGTTTTCACCACAAATGTTTCCATGATTATATACATTCTGAAATACACTCCTTTTTTCATCAAGCGCTCCGAGTAGCTCGGCAAAAGAATCGACCAGGTGGGAATTTTTGCGTTGATTTTTAACTTTATCAGTTATTGAAGACACTACGGTGAATGTCCATGTATTCTAATGCATTTATTTAAGTCTATGTACTATTGGGTACCTTCCGTATTTCTCCGTCTCTAACATATTGAACCAGCAAAACAGCATTAGCTGCTAAAATTTTCCTCGCACAGCGACAAGGAAGGCAAACACTCAGCCGCTCGATCGTAAATATTTGGCTTCTATTCGATGAACCCCATGAGTCAACTGGTTGCCTCTTCATAACTCAGGGAGAGCTATTTACAAATGAAAGGAATGTTATGAGATGACAGTCCCATTCGCGCCAAGCAGTAATCGGTAGTGAATATAGTTTGGATCCAACGACATGGCTATGAGTCTTTGCGCGTGAGAAATCTCGCGGGGTAAACGCTGACGAAAAAGATAAGAAAAGTAAATCGAGATTTAGAAGAAGAAGAAGCATATGTCGGTACTGTTGTAAGAAGACAACAACGTACATTCAACCAAAAATGTCTATCTATTTGCATTTAAATTTTTTTCAGCCTAAAATAATTACCATTTAGTGAAGCACTTACAAATATTTTATTGACGTCCTAGGTTGCGATTCTCGGCGATAGGACCGACTGGGTGGGCATCTTTGCGTTAATTCATAACTTTATCAGTTTTTAAAGATCTAGACGTCACTAGATGTCATCTTAAGGTTTCGCAAAGTGTTTTCAAAGACACGAATCGCTTCTACAAAGTAACGTAGATAATTACCTCGACTCTCTATTTCACTAAATTCATTAGAATGGTAATGCGCGCATGTGTGAATTTTAATATTAAAGTTATTTCGCTCAACGCAATACAATTCAGGCTTATTTTCGTATTGTACTCTTTATGAATAATTTTAATAATTAATTTCATGTTTTAACTGCTCATATAAATCATAATAGCCACGAAAAAATTCAGTTTTTTGACAACGGGGAACTTCAGTTACAATTTGATTGGATGAGCTGGGTTGAAAATCTACACATAATTAATCCCGTACTGTTATTAATATAGATGACCTCCGGAAAGTGCTCTCAAAATATTAATACACACGCGTCATGATCTTTCTGGTCCCAAGCCTTCTGCCTTGAATATTGCCTTTTTTCCTCCTATTATTATGTCACCTTTTAGAGCCAGTAAAACATCAAACAGAAAACCAGTGTGTTCACTTTTTAATGAAATTTAATCCTTCTTAAAAGAAATGATTGTATTCTTTATACAAGAGGGAAAAATGGTTTATATAATAGAGTTATTCGCATACCACCGTAAAAAGGAGAAAGGGTTATTCATTTTCTATTGGT
Source organism: Hetaerina americana (assembly GCF_022747635.1). Taxonomy (NCBI): domain Eukaryota; kingdom Metazoa; phylum Arthropoda; class Insecta; order Odonata; family Calopterygidae; genus Hetaerina; species Hetaerina americana. The sequence continues at coordinate 9,592,723 of NW_027286625.1, forward strand.
GTTTTTCATTTCAAGGCCACACTAGAAGCATTGTATACATACTTCACTGTCTAAAAATAATAACAATACGCAGTAATTAGAAGTTGTAAGAAAATGGAATTATGATGGGATATCATAGTAATAGGATATGAGAATAGGATAAGAGAATATCAGGCCGCAATGGTCAAGCAACAGACTACAGTTTGATGGGTTTTGGTCGACGAAGTTAACAACGGTGATGACCAGGCGAAGTGATGCCACCGAAACCCTCCAGGCGAACCTTTGAAGGGCATAGGGCTGGCCGGATAGATCCATAGTTCAAGGGCTACACTGGAAACAGAAGCGGGAAAAAAAGTCATTTTTGGAATATTATTGTAGATGAGTGTGTTCGTCCAGCGTTACACAAATTATTTTTAAAGCTCTTGTTTAAAAATGGATAACTTTTAAGTTTTCAAACTCATTCAATGTTTCTATTTTATTGGGTATCTATTCTTAAAAGTTATACGTATCAACGAACAGGCCTGGAGGTGCGGCAATGGGGCATTAAGGGGATGTTTTATATATTTTCAGTATACTTCTATTACGATTGTGGTCATAAAAAATATGTCTACACATCACATTCATAGTGCCACATTTACCGCCATCAAAAATATTTTATTTGGGTTCAAATGCTTAATTTTGAATAAGGGCAAATGGTAAAAAGTAAAATTCGTCGACGAAAATCTCACATTAACCTCAAATTTCGGGTTTCTGTGGTATTTATTATTAATATAAAGTAACAGTAGCAATAGCGAGATTGTTCACAATTCTGGATCAACTTTTTTAGCGATCGAGGCGGAGGGGGGGGGGTTAAATCCTGCATTAGAGGCAAATGGAAAATTTCCACCGCAGTTGGCAACGCTGGGCCCTCCCTTCCATCACCATCACATCCACTGTGCTCACTCTCTCCCTTTTCGTCCCATAAAGCCGAGGGTGCTTCCCACCCCTCCCTCCCCAGCCATTCTCTTTAACTACCCTCTGCACATTCAACTCACAGCATCTCACAGCCCCAACGGTAAATGCCATCCGGCGTATTATGCCAGTGCTCGCAGTAGTGAGAGAGCTTTCCCGTCCAACTTCCGCCCTTCCTTTCCACCCTCCTTGCTCCACCACCACCACCCGAAAGCGGTCCTGTCCTCCCGAGCCCTCCCCCCCCTTCAAAGTTCCTCAGTTCCGTGAAACACAATTCTGCGACACATCGGGGATAGGTGTCGAGAAATTTTTTATTTGTTTTATACCCACAATTACAGGTAATTCCAGGAAAGTATCGTAAAACTGTATTCATCCCAAAAATTTTGATTCTTAAATACAGAATAATGATTAGCCGATGTTTTTTATGGTACGGAAATTAGTATACGACTCGTACATGTGAGTAATATCGTCGTGTTAGTCTTAGTGTTTGAAATGCTACCAAGAGTGTTTTTCGATGCATAGCATACCCGAGGGTCCACGGCATTTGCGGATTAAAAGCCAAAAATACATTCCGCAGTCCAGAGCCAGAGCTCTTCCTGCAAATCCACAGCCTACATCTGCAATCGAGTTGTCTGCGTCACCGGTGGTTCGCAACAATTACTGGACAGTGTGGACGCGACTCTTCCGCGCGGTAGCAAACAGAGTCCAGAGATTTAAAGTTGATGATTTTGGATTGAATTTTTAAACATGTTGCGTGGAAAGGTATTAGGCATAACGCAAATATTAGGTAGCGGAGCTGAAAAATTGCAATTAAGCGTGCGATGGTGGGGATGGATAAAAAAATGCCAAAAAGTCTGAAGCAATAAACGGGAAGTCTCCGACTCGCATGGCAACACATTGGAGTAACATTGGAGGCAGGCAGTGGTATTCCCGCGGAGGTATTCGGAGGGCATGAACGGCCCTCTTTATCAGGGAACGACAGAGAGCGGGAGGTGGCTAAAAAATAAACCAATTGGATTCCTTACGAAGAAGAGACGAAGGAATCCAAATGGGGCGTGAGGATTGCAGCGAGATAGTCGAAGTAAGGGAGATGATGCTGTCGGAGATAGGTGCGTTACCTCTTCTCCGCGGACACGTTTGCGAGAGGCTGCGCGGAGGAGATAGGTCACCGTATTCACTATTTCACGACACAGGGTGAAATGCAGTACGAGATACGACTGCAAGGTTATGAAGTTTTCGTCGCGATTGGTACGGGAATCGATTTTAATCCTGACTCTGTAGCCATTGCTTTAAGAGCTGTGAGCTTGGGAATTAGATCCTTTGGCAAGGAGCGACACATTCGGAGTAAAACTGCGTTATTACACAATGAAAAATAAAGAATGAGGAAGTAAGTACTATATTGATTATTCAATAGTTATTCCCAATCCACGCTCAGCACTAATCGGATATTTATTACTATAGCGGAGACATACCCACACTTGCGTAAATGTTTTGAATAGTTATGCGTATTTATAGATAATTATATTTATGGATATTTTACAGGATATACATAATATAAATAACAGAGATATGTATAGTAAAAGTTTCATGCAATATTACTAATTTCACTTCATGCGAAAAACATCTGGAATTATATTCATATAACTTTCAATCATGGTACATTACCGGGCATGGGTGCATAAGTTACCTATTGCTAATAAGATCTTATTGGATATCAATGCGAGTGCTTCGTGAATTTTTTCGAAAGTGTTTTAAGGAATATAGTGGAAAAAGCTTATTGAAATCTTCCAAAGCATGAGATCGGAATGGAGAGAGGCGATTTATTGAAGGATAGCAGATGGAGATGGGCAGTGATAGGCAGATCCTCCCCTGCCTATTACCGCTCAATATCGCCGGTACTTTTCAACTTATACATGTACATGTATGCTGAGAAATTGCCGAGGATAATAGAATAAAATTGCAAGGCGAGATGATAAGGTCAGAATTGCAGATGACCAAACAATAAGGAGTCAGACGGTCACAAGATTGCAGTTGTTATTGAGTGCTTTACAGGAACAGTGCAAGTGATGAGATGAAGATTAGTCACAAGTAAACCAAGAGAATTAGATTCGGAGAGCTAAGTTAAACATCTAAGTGGTAGGGAATACAACAGTGTGGGCGCAGAAGTACATATATTTCGGCAGTGTTGTTGAGGTATATATGAGTAGTTGAGGAGACATTTGAAAAAGAACGCGTTTGTGAAATAAACATATGCAAGAAAGTAAGATTCTTTTGCTGCTGTGCTGCGTGTTGAAAAGTAGGGTAAGCGAAAAACGCTGGCAGGTACACCGAGGAAAAATGTCAAGAAAAGGTTTAAATAATGCCTTGGAAAAGAGCATATCTCTTTCTGGATGTGAAATCTTGTCTTTGAGGCAAGAGGACGAGAGTACGTCGCAGCCGTTCTGATAGTGCATGTGGTGGCGAAGTAAGGAGAAAATAAGTTGGACAGTGAGGAAGGCAAACGGTGGTTTTACGTGAATATGGCGGGAGGAGAGAGGAAAAGTTGGAGGGGGAGGGGAATTTAAAAGATCATAGAAAGTGGTCGGAGGAAATATTTGAAGGTGGTGATGGGTTGAAGAGCATGATTGAAGTGATAGTGTCGGGTAAACGAGGTAGAGGAAGAAAGAGAAAGGGATTTTTTCGACAGCATAAAGGCAGGCCGAATTTCCGAAGGAATTAAGAATAAGTGCATAAGAAAATATGAGGATTCGCCATGCGTAAGACGTACGTAGTTATTCACAAGGGGCGGTCCAAAACAAACCTTAAAATAAGTAGAATACCTGGAAAAATCTAATAAGAAGTTTTGAATGTTCTCATTAAAAAATACGTTAACGAAAGAAAACAGAATCAATCTCCGAGAGTATAAATCAGGCTAAGGATCATCGAAAACTCTGAGGAAAAGGTTATTGGGTTTGAATAATCCCTCGATCAAAATTCAATGGAATCAATTTTTGAAGAATCACTTTACTTTCCCCGAACACGCGCTCTCTCCATTAAAACCAGTAGGGCAAATTCATTCTTTCTTTTGTGATCCCAAATACCCGCAATTGCCTTTTTCGACTATTTTTAAGCTCGAAGCAATACAGGAAAAATGATGAAAAAACTATCACCAGCAAAATACAGGAAGACCTCCGAAATTGGAAATTTGCCACGATTTGCGGAACGACCGATATAATAAAACATCTAGGAAAAACAGTGATATAATGACACAAATTAACGACCCGATGCGGTAAAAAAAATCGCCCTCGGGATAAGCGGGAAGAACATACAGCTGTCTCAACCATATTGTAAAAAAAGAAGAGAATAAAGAGTCTTGTCCCCCGGTTATCGAATTCTTCAGCGTCGGCAATTATCTGCACGTTGGGAGTTCCACAATCTCATTGAAAGTTGTCCTTGTAACTTCTACAGGTGTATAGGGTTGGAATCTCGCGCGAGTGGATTTATCATGGGAATCAACATTGCGTTTACAACTGTTTAATTATTTAACTTACATTTTAACAGAACTCAAATATATGCGTTTAGTGAAACTTTGAATGAATGCATAATTAAAAGATCAAAATGACAAAATTTTTAGTGTTGAAAAAATCTTGTTGTCTCTTGGATATTACAGAGAAAACGTTCTGATTTTAAAAGTAGCTCAAATTTTTAAAAAAGAAAAGAGCACTTTATACATATATATTATTATTATGAAAAGGGGAAATATACATATTTTAGGTAAATGCGAGGTGAGATGGAAGGATAGCGGGGATAACTGGAGTGATCAGTATAGAATAATATACAGCAACGGGGAGGAGAGATCACGACGGGTTGCCATAGTATTAAATGAAGAGGTAGGAAGAAGCGTAGTCAACATAGAGCAGGTAACGGATAGATTATTACTAATAGAGATAAAAGCAGGACCGACGAACTTGGTTTTTATTCAGGTATACATGCCACCGGGCAACCATAAAGAAGAAGAGGTCGATAGGATATACGACCAGTAAGAGGACATAATCGCGTGTGTTCCTGCAGGGAAACATTTGATAGTGATGGGGGATTGGAATGCGACGGTAGGCGAAGGAAGAGATGGTGACGAGGTTGGGGACTACGGATCAGGCATGAGGAATGTCCGCGGGGAGGGCGCAGTTGAGTTCTGCAGGAGACAGGGGTTAGTCATCACCAGCACTTGGTTTAGACACCACAAAAGACGCAGGTATACATGGAAAATGCCAGGTGACTCAGAAAGGTATCAGCTAGATTATATCCTGGTTAGACATAGGTTTAGGAACAGTGTGATAAAATAGCAAAGCTCCCCGGGAGTGGATGCGGACTCTGACCACAATTTAGTGGTTATGAAATGTAGCGTCCGTTTGAAAAAGATAAGGCAGGGGCGGCGAGTTAGAAAGTGGAATGTAGAAGCATTAGATGGTTTCAAAAAGAAGAAGTACCAACAGGCGGTCGAGGAAAACATGGAGGATGGTAAAGAACTTAGTACTATCGAAGAAAAATGGGAAAGTATCAAGAATGGGTTGTCGAAAGCTACAAAAGACATTATTAGAAGCGTTAACGCTAAAAGAACTAGGAAACCTTGGATCACGGATGAGATGAAAGATGGATGAGCGACGACAATGGAAGAATGTAAATACATAGTTAGGAATAATGAAGTACAAGGAATCAAACAATAAATTGAGGCGGGCAACAATTAAAGCAAAGGAAGCATGGTGGAAGACGCATTGCGAGGATATGGAAAGTCTGCAGAGGAAGGGTGAAATCGGTGCGCTGTACAGCAAAGTTAAATATTTATCGGGAAGTAAGAAAGGGAGACCTATGATAATAGTTGGAGAAAAGGCAGGTAAGGTAATAGTTGACACAGGAAAGATCCAAGAGATGGAAGGAGTATATGGAAGAGCTGTATAGTAAAGAGCTTAGAGCACCAAAGTTAGACATAGAAAAAGAGTATGTCGTAGCGGAAGATAGCTTAGGTCCAGGAATACTAGACGATGAGATAGAAAGGGCATTAAGGCAGATGAAACTAAATAAGGCCGTGGGGATGGATAAAATTCCCGCGGAATTATTGAAATGTTATGAAAATGTGGGTAGAAGAGGCTATATGGGATGATTCGTAGTATTTATGAGGAAGGAACCTGGCCGGAAGACTTTGTGAGATCAGTTTTAGTTCCTATTCCGAAAAAGGTAAAGGTTACATCATGTGAGGACTACAGGACGATAAGTTTGATATCCCACGCAGCTAAAGTTGTTCTCAGGATCATAAACAAAAGAATAGAGAGTAGGGCAAATGATTACTTAGGGGATGATCAGTTTGGGTTTAGGACGGGGGGAGGTACGCGTGATGCCAGTGCATTAATGAGATTATTAATCGAGAGGAATATAGAACACAACCAGGAGGTATTTGATTGTTTCGTAGACTTCGAAAAAGCGTTTGATAGAGTGAATTGGGAAAAACCAATGAGTATTCTGCAAAAAATAGGATTAGATTGGAGGGAAAGGAGGCTAATCCACAACCTGTACATGTCTCAGACTGCTCAGGTGCGGGTGGGAAACGGGGAGTCAGGATGGGCAGTGTTAGGAAGGGGTGTAAGGCAGGGTTGCCCATAATCACCGTTGCTGTTCAACCTGTATGCAGAGGAAATGATTAAAGAGGCATGGGAAGAACTCGAGGTAGGAATGAAAGTGGGTGGAGAATTCGTAAAATCAGTTAGGTTTGCTGATGACCAAGCTTTAGTTTGTCAGTCAGCCAGGGGGCTGCAAGCATTGCTGAGTGAATTGGAAATTCAGTGCGATAGGTATGGGATGAGAATCAATATTAATAAAACAAAGGCTATGTGATTTTCTAGAAAGAAAAAGGCTAAGCTTAACATTAAAATAGGAGGGCAAAGACTAGAGCAGGTATAAAAGTTTACGTATCTCGGTAGTGTTTTGGACCAACACGGTCAAAGTAAGGAGAAGAATTGCGCTAGGCATAGAGCCTTTCACCAGGAGGAGGGAGTTGATGACGGGGACGTTGGGTGGGGATGTTAAGAAAAGGCTAGTCAAAACTTTGACATGGAGCGTTGCTATGTACGGAGCGGAAACGTGGTCATTGAAGCAGAAGGATAGACGTGGATTGGAGGCTTTTGAAATTTGGGTATGGAGAAGAATGGAGAAGGTGAAATGGACAGAGAAGAAAACAAACGAGGAAGTACTTGGTATGGTGGGCGAAGAGAGAGGTTTGTTGGGAGAAATCCTATGGAGGCAGGAAAAGTGGATGAAGGGTGTACTGACCGGCAGTGGGATGTTGAAGACTGTGATTGAGGGAAGAATGTTAGGCAAACGAGGAAAGGGAAGGAACAGGATAGGGATGTTGGATGAGATGAAGGGAGGAAGAAAGTACTCAGAGATGAAGAGGGACCAGATGTAGAGTGGGATGTTGTGTTTTGCTAGGGGCCACAAATTGTTGAATTAGTAATTTTGTCCATCCAAAAACCTACTTTAACCGGTAGATTACCTAATAATAATAATATATATATATGTATTATTATTATTATAAGGAGGGATTCGTTCAAAAGGCAGTGGCAAATAGGAGCCAGCCACTGTTGTTTCTCTGGGGAGACTTTTAGAAGGAGCAAGATAACTTCGTCCACAGGCTTGTAAAACCGGTTTCTCGGAAATTTGATTTGCTTTCGGCTCCTTGTTACCAAGAAAACAGCGACCACATCCATCTGCAGTTCAAAACCCGCTCCAGGCATGCAAACAGGAGATAATGAAATGGTGACGAGGGACTTGGGAATATTTATGCGAACCGCCAGAGGCTATGTGAAAGTCAAAGTAACTTGTCACTAATTATGCGAACGAGAAAGTGAGTTCCCCGATAATTCACGAAGATACTATGATATAAACAAAGCTAACTTAATAAAGGCAACACGCATTTTCCAACGCAAGGTATAAAATTAATTAATTAAAATCTGAAAATTAAACGGAATCATACGTCAGTAGAAAACCATGACCAACATTCCGTTATTTGATACATACAGCATAGAGTGCATCGCGGTACATTATTTATTATTTATTTATTTTTTATTTATTTACACAATTACGTTGCAATTAGGCAAATTTCCTGGTGGCAACGGTCAGGTTAGGTCAAAGATAACTACTAACAACGAAAATTACATACGTACACATAAAAACAGATAAGAGACAAAATATTTTTTCATAATGACATTTCCACATCACATACAAAATGCCGTCCACATCACATACAAACAATAAATTCATAACTACAATGAAGTTTATTACCCAGTGGCTACTTTACATTTCAACTTAAAACTTCTAAAATTGGATGGAAAGGGCTCAAACAAATCTCCAGGCAGCTGGTTCCAATCAATAATAGTTCTATTTAAAAAATAGTATTTTTTCTTATTTGTTTTTTGAGTCCTTATTTTTATTTTGAGGCTATGGTCGTTTTTTCCCTTAAAGTTAGGCTTTTCTATCCCTTGCCATAAATCTTCCCACGCTTCGTCCTTTTTAACAATTCTATACATCGCGCCTAACCTACTCCTTTTTCTTCTATTTTTCAAACTCTCCCATTTCAGTATATCTAACATTTCTGTGACACTATCTGTTGTTTTGTACCTTCCGAGTACATATCTTGCTGCCTTTCTTTGAACTTTTTCTATCTTTTTAATATGTCCCACCTCATATGGATCCCATACTATGGCGGAGTATTCTAGGACAGGGATAACCAGTGCCTTATATGCTTTTTCTTTTGTGGCTACGCTACTTCCTTTTAAATTTCTCATCACCCAATGCAATACTTTAAATGCCTTCCGTGTCAAATTATCTAATCGGAATCCCCACCCAAGATCCCCAGTTAAATAAATGCCTAAATATTTGCATTGACTAGTACATGGGATTCTTTCTCCAAAGAGGGTGTAAATTTCCTTTTCTGCATTCTTTTTATTTGAAAATTTTATATGCTTACTTCTACTTATATTAATGCCCATATAATTATTTGTAACCCAGTCACCAAGGCGATCGATGTCATTTTGTAATATTACGTGGTCATTAACATGCTCTATCCGTCTGTATATAATGCAGTCATCACCAAAGAGTCTTATTTGGGAATGTAAATTGTTTGGTAGATCGTTTACGTAAATTAGGAAGAGTAATGGCCCTAGAACACTGCCTTGTGGAACTCCTGATAATACGCTCGCCTCATTTGAAAATGTATCCCCTAATTTTACTTTTTGAGTTCTGCCTCTGAGAAAATTTTTTATCCATTGTTTTACCCTCAAGTCCAATGGTAACGAATCCAACTTTAACAATAATTTATCGTGAGGCACTCGGCCAAAGCTGCCGAAAAATCAACAATTACTGCATCCACTTCCTTTCCTTCGTCTATTGCGTCGCCGATGTATTGACTTAATCCCAAAAGCTGCGTTTCACACGAGTATCCCGTTCTAAACCCATGTTGGTGTTTGAACAGCCATTTATCTCTTCCCACCATTATCGCAATATATTGCAAAATTTAGATTATTTGACCCGCGTTAGTTTTGATTCTGTAACTTACTTTTATAAGCTCTGATAATTCATAAAACTTAGTTTGGAGTAGATCAGCAGGACATACAAGGATATTATGATGAAAACATTTCGTCTTAGAGGTATAATTTGCTGATGTTATTGGAATACAATTTTGGTACCAAATGATTAGTAATTTCATTTTAATTTTCCTAACTGTTTCACAATCATTCTATGTAAACCCTTTCCACGATACATGAAAACATTTTGCGCATACACATAATTTTAAGTATCTTCGCTAAAACTTGAAATTAGCTCAAAATATCGCTTTCACACACCATTATCATAGCATACTGAAAAGCATCCCTTGTGGAAAACATGAATGTATCAAATTTTTGAAAAAAATGCATGAAAAATTCATAAATACCTCCCAGATTTTCACCAAGCTTGCTTTGCTAACCACTAAGGTCTGCCATTAGGTTCAAAATACACTAATTCATTAAGTTTACGACGGAGTGCTTCATATTGACGACAAAACCGGCACTCATCACCCGGCAAATCTCCGTTACTGCATTGATTTTCGGTTACAAGTTGGCAAAGGGCAATGCAATAAAATCCTTCAAGAATGATTACTTCCCCACCGTATTCGTTCAAAGTCCTTGAGATACGCACGGATAGTAAAATAAGGAAAGAGGCGAAGTGCGGGTGAGAAAAAAAGGAAGGTATATAAATCACGCAGTGCATTCCACCATGCAAGGCCCAGGAGGACGAGACAGGGAGTGTGCGTTTTGGTGGGTTTTAAAGGAAGGGTAACTTAAATCTTTGCCAAATGGAAGCATTAAATCACCCGTGAAGGGAAGAGAAGGGTCCAGACGTGGAATTTTCCGGTGGGTGGGACATGGAAAACTGCACTTAAAACTTATACACGCCAAGAACCTCCCTAAAGCCGTTCCCTCAAGCAAGAAGATCCTAGAGAAACATCTGGCGGAAGGTTAGCACCCTTGACTCTTTTACAGGAAGTCAGGGTGATGAACAGAGTAGGTACTGTGGAAAAATACGTCATTATGCACGTATGTGGACACGATCGGGCTTATAATCTACAATACACTCAGTTTAAATAGTCAATGCACGGCTGATTGACTGAGCAAAAAATTAAATTTATCTTATGTCGCAGATGGAAGGAAGAGTTAGACCATTTCCCGGATTCGAAATATTTATCAAATACTTATAACATCAACCCCAAGACTATGCATGGACATAAATTTTTAATGAAAATTTAAGGGGAAAAGTACTTATACGCCTTGAAAACACCGAAAGACTTTATCCTTTAAAAGGCTAACGGTAAGATTAAATGGTAAAGATAAGAGTGAATGTAGCTAGAAGAAATTTGAAAGCGATTTTGAGGCGAAGAAAGAAGACCCACATTTTAATTTTATTCGATCCACTAACGTTTAACATCTTTCTGGTGCGATTACATTCTGTTGCGTCGCAGAGACATTCAAGATCAGATTTATCGCTCCGTAACGGCATGTTCCTCCTTCCGAGATGAAGATTGAGCTCGTGAACCCTTTACCGTGCACAGTCGGGCTGAGGCGAGACTCGTGTGCTCAAGACGGAAGCCCACGTAAAGCCTGCAGTTTCTGCTCTGTCTATCTCCTCGTTGCCGAAATGAAAAAGGATGGGAACGTTCCCAGATCTTGACTAACGAAATCCCATCCTTAAAAACATAAGGTTGGGCTTTTAAAAGTCCCTCTGCACGTGATGGAGAGGGACAGGACCATGGTTTAACGGCTCTGTTTCAAAGGGATAATTGAGACAGCTGCATTTGGAGCTCTATGGGAAATGGTTATTCGAGTAGGAAATTTATTGAATTAGCCTATATGACGCAATTCGTGAGCATTCCTAGGGGCGATAGATTTTTTCGCAAGCCCTCCAAATAACCGGACGTAAAATATTTCAATTTCCAGCAATTAAAAGAATATGCAGCTGACGATGATGAACTAGAGACTTCTTTTGAGGCATTGAGGTTAGAACAATGTGTTTTAATCGCAATTTAATACCAATTCTAAGTCAAGACGTGATTCGAAAAAATGGAACGTAAGCATAAACTATTGAGTTTTCAGCGAAGAGGAGATATGGGACTTTTGGCGAAATAAAAAACTGGAAAACAAATTGAAACTTATGCTATTCCACTCTCCAAATTGGATATAAAACCTCGACGTTTTTCTTACAATGATGACTTGAACTAAAATTTCATAAAAATTTTGCACTTTTAAAATAACCAGGCTGACAAAGCAATTAGAACTCCGTCGTCATACCTATGACTAATAATGAGTCCATCCATTGGGTAACATAACGTTGTTTCGGTAACATAAGTAATTTCTTTGGAAATTGTTTTATGAGCCAAGTGAAATTAAAAGCTTTAAAAGAAAAGCAATAAGTCATCTGAGAACCTTCAAACAGATTACTGAATAATAAATTGGAACGCGTCATGAAGTCGGATTTAAACCTAGTCATTGCTGGCACAGGAATTCTTATTTAATATTCCTAATGCAGAATCATATCAAACAAAAGCTTAAAATTATAGCACTGTAAATGTCCGGCATGAGTAGATAGCACTTACCAATAAAATAACGGGAATCTCATATTTTACGAGCGGAACGAGATTTAAAAAGTCAAACTAGAAAATATTACGAAGTCACGCGAAGGTGTCCCTTACTCTTTCCGTATTCCATTCACGCGATTACTTTACTAAGCAGTTTAAATGAGTTTCCACACAAATGTCTGGCACGGCGCAGTTTTAGAAAATATGAGTGAATTCCATAGTTATTGAAGTGCGCAACGATAAGGATCTTTAGTTTTAATCAATATTTTCTAAACCATCAATGGTCCACACTCCGGTTCCAGATTCTATCTTTCCGGTGTGGGGAGAAGGCGTACACACACAACAACCGCATCCTAAACACGTGAGCGCCTTAATTTTCCATTTGGAATTCCTTAACCCTATACGTTCTTCTTTTCTCTAGTCAAAGACACAAAACAATGAAAATATTGTTTCATGTGTATTCACACTCGAAAAGATTTTTCATCGCACGCTTGGCTCTTCTTAATTAAGGTATAATTAACAAACAAGCGGGGTCAATTTCCCTAATGGGAAACGAAGAACAAGGCCCCCTTCATCTCAGTCAACTCCCCCTCCAAAATCCCCACACACGGGAGACGACGAGAAATGGAATAATATGAAGGTGAGGGGGAAGGAGGAGGAACTAAGCCTCTGGAAACGACTACGGATACGTAACCGCCACGATTATGCTCGGATTAATGATCCGCGAATGGGATCGTTAGGAGATCGGGGTCGGGAACTTGTGGAATGAGACTGCATTCCAAGTCCTATGAAACAATGAGACAGGAGGCGGCAACCGCTCACTCAACGTGAGAAATATTCACGCCACGGTGGCAGTTTCAAAAAATCCCCCGAATGACTTAACAAACCAAGCGTCCGAACCTTGAACCCCTCCATGCCGTCATATCAACGTAAGAAAAAGAGGCAAGTCGACGCCGAAACTTAACTAGAGCGTTCTGGAAGCAGTTTGCACGCTCCCCCTTTTTTTTGTTCTTTCCTAGCGCGGAATTTTTAGGGTGTCTCATACTTTAGAGAGGGTGTGTTGTATGTGTGTGGACGAAGAAATCTGAGCAATTAGTCTCGAAGGTCGTTCCGATGGTAAGTATGCGAAAAGAGCTTTTATCTCTCACCATCTTTTCCTCGCGGCAAACAAAAAAACTACGGGATCCAAACGAGAAAGGGGCACTTCCTGGAATATAAATTTCTGACAAGAATTCGCGATGAAATAATTTGAGGTCTTTTTAATTATAATTTTTTTTCGGAGAAGGGTATGTAAAGTGAGATATAAATAAACTGTTATGTGCTTTCGGATAATGAGAAGGAAATATCCATTTGAAACGATGTGAAGTGAATGTAATGTAGATCAGGGGGGAGAGTTCCCTTCGCTTCACGCCGAAAAAAACGCGCGAATCATTGCGGTCAAGATAAATTTGTACGCCATAATTTTATTTTAATGCAAGAAAAGTTTTCCTTCAGATAAGTATCATCGTGATGGGATCTCGGGGGCAAAAGAACACAGCCATGTCTCTCGGATCACTGTTTTCGAGCGGCTAAGAATTCCAATTCCCAACGGCCGACATTCGAACCACCAGAAGTCAGCACGTGCATGACCTCTGAAGCATCGGAATTATCTTGTGAATATATTAATTCATTTCGTAAAGCATTTAGCGGGGTAGAGGAACAATTGAGTTTTTAATCGGGGAAAAAAAATTATCTTATCTGTCCATCTAGGTAAATTCATCCGGAAAGATACACGGAATTGTAGCACGATTCTAAAGGGAATAATAGGCGCTAAGCGAGTTAGAGAAGTGGACAAGAATTAGGGAATGAGAGAATTTCGAATCATTTAAGGATAAAACTGAATTATTAAATTGTTATTTTAAATAATGGTTGAATTAATTTTGCTACTAGATTTGAATTTGCTATCATGCAAGTTCGGGGAAAAGAGAAGTACTCAAACGATGGTGGTATCAATAACACCCGTGACTCGGTGAAAATAAATAGTTGTATTGCCTGACTCTTGATTTTTAATGTGAGGCACAATCTTTCAAAAAAATTAGCTAGAGTTCGATAGCGTTCAATGTTTATCTCCAATCCAGATCTGTGCAAATCCAAATCCAAGACAATGGTGATTGAATTTTTACGTCACCTTAACGGTTTCAAAGAGTTATGCAACCGTGAGCATTTTTGATAACATAGTCGATTTAAAATTTTACTTTTTTAATTAAACTTTTACTTTAAATAACCAAATGATTTTAACTTTATTTTATTATTTTATATGTAAACAAGTGGGAGATGGGTAACGGGTCCGAATACCACCCCGAAGGTCGTTGGTTCGATCCCTAGCGATACCGGCGAGGTTCCCAAGAGCTTATTTCCTTATTTACGTCTTAGTATTGATCACTGACAGTAAAATAACGAATAAAATAATCGTTGAATCTAATTGGACTGTGAGCCAACAATGTAAGCGGTATTAGAGAAGAACAAGAGACCAATAATCTCTTACGTTTAATTCAGGCGATGATTATTGGGGTAACTGCAAAACTTCTCCTTCAAACGGAAAGATAGAGGGAATAACGCTTAACAGAAGTGGATAAATTCGATCTCAACAATTTCCATGTACGGTGATAAACCTCATCCTTGGTTTCCATACTGATGAAAGAAGGCTGGGGTACCAACATAGATATAATACAAGCTTTGATTATTCATAAAATGTTCATATACAGCTGTAGATTTCGCTTTCCTATCAGGAGAAAAATTTGATTTTGCCTAAATATCCGTGTTCTACGTATTGCCAACCGTCCCTAGCGATAAAAGATAGGTTTTTGACGGACAAAATATAATGGTACGCGTAGTGGCTTATCGTCCGGTCGCACATTAAAGAGGTCATGCTCCACAGTGGATATAAGATTGAATATGGCAAAATCCGTGTAAATCCGTCAGGAAATGCAAAACCTTCTCCTTTTAAAACTAATAAAAAGTAATGAAACCGCCCGAAATCATTCAGGTAACTTAACATGGTAGTAAAAAGCATTTAAATCATATTTTAATCGCTATCAGAGCATATGAAATGGCTATTTCTGCATCTCTTCCCCATCTTTGTTAACAGTTACACTTTAATTGAACCTATAAAAAGAATTAAAGTTGAAGCGGTTACAATGAAGGGAGATTTTAAAAACCTAATGTCGATCAGACAAGTCTTAGAGGACAGTGAAAACAGTGTTTTCGTGAACACACAGTTATGGCAATTAGAATCAATCACGGTGAGTAACTTTCTCTTTTTATTCTTGGATCTGCTCAACATTTTCCTGGGATATGTAATGACCATTGTCACATTATGTCATATATTTTGTGTTCCTTTTCTTGGGTTTCCAAATATTTCATCACTCCGTGCTACGACTTATGCCTGGGTTCCGCCAATCGAGATTCACCTCCAAATTGTAAAAATCATGGAACGAAATTCCGTCAGCTTAAGTTAACACGTAATATATTTTATCTTTGAAAATGACGTTGATAGTTCAGATAACTGCATAGATATATTTTTTGTCCTTGCTCAATCACTGCTCGAGTCCAGATTTAATTCTAGCCATCTCGTCATTATGCAAGCAGGAATTATGAAAATACAACTTGTGCCCTTCTAGGTAGATAGAAGGATACAGTTGATATAACTGAATACATTCTCCAAATCTGCGCGAATGAGGAGAATTTTTATAGGACACCTTCCGTCCTATTCCATGAAAAAAGCTGAAATGGATTCTACTGTAACGGTGTCTTTCTAAATTTCAGATTCGTCTTCATTTACAAAGTAGATGAATTTAATTCTTCTATAAATGACTCTTTTAACTCATGCAAACGATAATCGTAGATCTCACATTGGTTATCTGGTTTGTCCCATGCTCTTTTCGAGTAATATCATCGCAGAAAAAGTATATGGATGCGTCCGTGGGCGAGAGATATCTAAGCGAGTGCGTCCTCAACGAAAGGAGGCACCCGTATGAATCAAGTGAAGGGCTGGAAAATCCATCCCGACGAAAATATCAATTGTGATCATAAAGCTATCATTCATTTTCCAGATTCGAATCACGGATTATTTTGAATATATCCAGCTGCTCCTGATGAAGTATCCCTCAATACTGTCCGAGCCATTGGTATCACCGAATTTGGTCACGATTATAATGTTGGTTTTTACCACTGCATATCTAAAATCATATGACTAAATAGTACGATTTTGATAAGACTAACGAAAAGTTAGTTTCACTCTTGAGTAATTTGCGAAAAAAATGGGGGAAGAAAATAAGAAACAGCATACATTACAATGTATAGGAATTTCGTAAAATGAATGGGAAAATCAAGTATATTAGAGGTGCATGCAGAATACGGAAACGGATGGAGTCTATCAAGAGATGTATCTAAGATCAAGGCGTCTGAAAGACACTTAAATGAGAGGAAGTGAAAGAAGAATTGGGGGAGGATACCAAAAAACTCATGCCAGTAAATTCAATCGAATAATCAGTAAAGAACTTAAAAACACCTCTATGTGGCGTCCCGGACTGACAAAATCAACCAGATAATTATCAAAACTCAGTAAGGTAAAGGTAGGGAATCATGATTTGCAATGACTGCATCTACAAAATACCCCGCAAGCCGCCACAAGGGTGTGTGGCGGGGGTGTTAGGGCACCATCCGGAAAAGAAAACACACCCAGATGCAAAATCAACACATCCACGCAAACCTACACCCACAGTGGCGTATAAATTCATGCAAAAAAACTTTCAACTTACACGCATGCAAATACAGACACTAACTAACAACTAACGAAAACTGAACCTTAGAATGTAGTAAAAATGTATCCAATAACGGGCAAGCTAGAATTTGAAAAAAAGTAGGCGAAATTCCACTACCACATGGACAGGCACAGCTACGAAAAGATAGCAAGACTGCTAATGGGCTTCATTAAATATGTAACGACAGCGAAACTGAAGAAAACCAGGACAGAGGTGATGGTCACTGAACCTTGAGTGTACTGTAACATGCATCAAAACATTAATTCGAATCAGCACATGTTTTCTTGCTATCTTTCAGCTGAATACAAGAATTAAAATATAGTACAATCAATAAAATACAATACAAAATAAACGAAGGATTTTATGAAAAAACAACCTCAGGGCTACTAAATATTGAATTGGGAAATTATATTTTGAAAAATTGGCACGGAGAAGGATTGAAAAGGTGAAAAGCACCGAAAGGAAAACAAACGGGGAAGCAAAGGTGGGTGCATGGTGGAGACGGAATTGTTGGGAGCAATCCAAAGAAGGAAGGAAATATGTATTCAAAGCGCTTGGATTCAGAATGGCATGCTGAAGACTGTGATAGAGGGGAGAACGTTAGGAAAACATGGAGGGGGAATGAATTCATGCAGGAAAGGCATGTTGGATGGAATGAAAGTAGGGAAGAATTATGCGTAATTGAAGATAGACTTGCTGCAATGTCAGATGTCAGGTAGTGTTTTTTGTATAGAGAAACAAGTGAACATATTGTTGTGAAATTATCTAGACTGAGTCCATCCAAAACCTATCATAACCGGAAGAATAATGACAATAATGTAATTGTAATAGAGCAAAGAATTTTTGAAAAAAGATAAAATCAAAGAGGCAAAAAGAATGGGGGTCGAAGTAATCACGGTGCATGTAACTTACTACGCATCGGAGAAGAAATTTATTAACTTATTTTAATATATTTTAGTACCCTGCAAGCCACCACTAGGGTGTGTGGAAGTGGGTGAATACACACCAAACTAATTTTGACCCGAATATGACCCTACCGCGATCGGACAATATGATTCGGATCCCTTATCGTTCGAGGAAAAACTGACATCTTAAATCTATATTCTACAATTGATCTGTGTAATTCTATTTGCATGATCAAGCCTGCCGCAGTGCGATGGGGGTAATAATACATTTTCAACATCACTCACAAAGGGGAGTCATTCCAATTTAAGCAAGGGATTTCATCTGTAATTTAAACTTCGCTCCGAAAGTGATTCCAAGCCTAGCTCCTCTAGTATTTTGGATACGATACGATAAGTTTATCATACCAACGTCTCACAAATCTAGCTCCTCTACGCTGCACGCGATCCAATTCGGAAATCAATCCGACTTCGTGAGGATCCCATTTTAGACAAACATTTTTTTATAATTAAGCAAATTTGTGTTAATTATTCTAAAATTTGAAGGAAAAATGCCAATGACCTTCTTGAATCATAAGCGACTTAAGTTAACCAGGTCAGCAGCAGCCTAACACCGTTTGTAGACGACAGGTTGATTTACAGAGAAATGACACCTGCACATTGCGGCCAAACCTCTAGCAACCCAGACCACATACCGGAATAGTGCATGCAATTAGAGTTACATATTAATCACAAGAATAGGTATAGCATGAAAGTTTTGGGATAAAGAAGATAGGAACAAGATTGAAATTATAATTTTAGTTGAAGCAGAAAATTGAGAAGACCTACTAGAATACTTAAAACTAATGAATCAAGTACATTAATGATATTGCAAGACAAATTAGAGGAGAAAAATTAAAACCCTTGTGAGCGGAGAAGAGGAGATAATAGCAGATATTGCGCAGTGAGAAGAGGAATTGTTACTAGTGAACTCTTCAAGCTTCCTCGGAAACAGCATAGCATGAAATGAAAGAAGCCCAACGAAGCCCGAGCATGACATAGCTCCAGCTGAGAAGGCGACGATGAAGCAATTACCATGATAATGGAAGATACCATTGCGAACAAAGAAATAGCATGTCAAAACGTTCGTGTAGAGAGTGAGGTACTCTTCGGAGCAGAGCAATGGACCGTTGGAAATGCAGACCGGAGAAGAATAGGAGCCTTGTAATCCTACTAATGGAGGCAAGTAATTAAGATAAAATGAACAGATAAATTGACAAGGAATTCCATAGAGTGATAGGAAAGGAAACGGCAATATAAGCACTATTAAAAAAATAAGAACGATAGATGGGACACTCCTTATTAGACAGAGGATTAATTACGGACGTGATAAAAGCGAATACATAAGGAAACATTCCCAGAGGAAAACCACGGGACAGACGAAAGAAAAACAAAGTGGCATATAAGACGGTAAACCTCTAATAACCTGGGGGAGTCATTGGATAAGGTAGAATGGAGGTCAACAGGCAATCATCCCTCGAGTATAAGGACAGATGGACGATGAACTCGTTCCAAAGAGTTAATTTAATCAAAAAATATCACTTTAATTCTGGTATCGTTCTGTAAGATCAAAGACAATTGATATCTATATTTGCAGCTAATATATTATGGATATAAAAACTGGAATTGTTCTGCATGGGCACTTAATCAACGGCTACGTTGCTATAATGACTCAAAATTCGTTAAACGTAGGCAGTCTTATTATCTAGGGCACGGTTAATGCCATTAGGAAGTGAATTGAACATAATGATAATCTGCCTTTCAGAAGAAAATATAGTGACGAATAGAATCGCTTGAATATTTAGCATAGTCAAGCATTGTTTATGATGGAATGTATAAATAAAGAAGCACAGGCCATTAAAGACGCAGCACTACTAATTACTACGTTCGTTGGATAGAACGACGCTCTTAAAAGTATATACGTATCTTGACGAAAAAACCGGATTGCCGAGGCTCGGAGTCCCTAATGCTATTGTATGGAAACACTGATAAGGTCAACGTTAATAACTACCGAGTCTAACACTGGTCTTCCCAACTAATTGATACGAAAACGAATGGTATTCACGTCATAATGACCAGGGATACCATCAGCCAGGGATGAAAGCATTCCAAAAGAACATAAAATAGGGAAGTTGCCAGATATATCATGAAGGGACTTATACCTAAAGACACTCACTATGTTTTGGATCTAAAAATATCTAATTAGAGAAAAAGCAAGTGACAAGGGCAAAGTTGTACAAGCTAAGAAAATGCAATGTCACGACAACGCATGATATATTAATTGCAATAAATGCTGATCATGATAAAGTCCGACCATCTTCGCAATAAACCATCAAATTTGACGTCACTCTTTTCATTAACTTATGAAGACACTCATGCACCGCTTATTTCAGCAAATCTTTTTATAAAAATAGAGGCTAAAATGGAAAATGTTACAGTGAGAAAATGATAACACGTGTTGGAAGCTATGAGTAAATAAAAAAGGAATGAATGAAAATCATATCAGTGAATAGTATAGCTTGAAGGTCTGCTAGCAACCAAACCTTCGATTAAAATTACTTTTAAGGATAAATTAACACATTGTAAATTGAGGATAAACCCTGATTAAATAAATTGAATTATTTCAATTTATGCCCTCAAAACTAAAATTAAAAAACGTTTATACAATAGTGAGTGTACCCAGAAAATTTGAAAAAAATGCTTTATTACTGTTTCCAATAATTTACATACACACGAGTTTTCGTGATTATTTTTCCCACAAGGATCTGAAACCTTCAAAATCTATCACAGAGTGAAAGAGGCCTTGCGAGAACTCAAACGTTTACTTATTTAAAAAGAATGTGCTACGAATTTGAAAGCGGAATTATGCGGCCGCATTTAGACATTTTGTTATAGCCCAGGGATAAGATTCTTACATTTAAACAGGAAACATATTGATATCAGAAAATTCGACACGAATTTGTGAAAACGCAACGTATTCAAAATAATAACATAAATGCAAATTTCCTCAATGATTTATAGCGTGGAAACTTTCAATTTCAATGGCATTACCAATGCGGTGGATAATTAACATATTTTAATATTTTGGACAGGAAACACTTTATTTCGCCATGACTTAGTGGGATTTTAATGTGACACCAAATTATTTCATTCCTCTGCAAGACTTGATCAAAATTATCACCCGTGACAAAACGCTGGCAGCTATGAAAGTGATTGATGAGGGATGATATGTCAGAATTCACCACCGTAGAAATTCTTTTAAGTATAACGAGCAAGTAAAATTTGCTAATCATTTTTATCTTCGTTTGTCGCTAAGACAGTCATATACAAATAACAATGAAAAAACGTGCCTGTGAGCTTATGTATGACTCAGATCGTCAGGGAATGTATTAGTACCAATTGTGAGGAGGAGTACGGCATAAGTTCAAACGGCGAGAGAATGGTTTCCTTTGAATATCATCCGCCTGAAGGCCCCGACACCCAGCGATAAATCTCATAACAAGACTCACGTCCGCCCCGAAATAAATCCCAAAGCCATCTCCTTTACATTCACCCGATGGTCTTGATAATGGAGGAAATGAGCACCACCTCCCTTCCCGATTCCATAAATCCTTGGGGAATACCTTAGTGCGCCATCTACATGGAACAAATGATCACTTTCCTTCAAAACAGCCAAGTTCTGAGGCGGGCGTCCTTGAATGGAAACATTTGGACGTGTTACGAATCAACCCCTTTCTCCGAGGATCTCCCTTCCCAAACCCTTTCTCTCGATCCTTATAATTGTAATGAGTGACGCCGCGTTACGATTATCCCTCTCGATAAGCCGTCGAACAATAAAGAAAGAGCAAGGAAGTTAGGTATACAAATTTAAGCATTTATTTTCACCTACATTTTTAGCCTTCAGTTTACAGGTATATCCCGTCTGCTGGATCTCAAAAACTCCGATCATTATCGCAATTCTATGCGGGAAATGGAGCCAGGTTGTGGGGCGAGAGAATAAGAGTTCAATCGGTGAGCTCGTGATTTCATAATATCTTAGCATCAAGAAGAGAGTGATCGAATGCGGAGTGAAATTGCAGCTTGTTAAATGCGAAGACTCGATCTCAATGAAGGGCTGGATCTGATTTAAAATGATATATTATGAAAGAGATAAACTGTTTGTCTTGTATACACATTCATGCGTGCTTTAGACGTTCTCAATTCAATTTTGATCCAAAGTGACTCCGAAAGCGGTTATTTTGCGAAACTACCAGGATAAAATCAGCATATAAAGGGTTCACCTACACCCATTGATCTCGATTTGAGATCGAGATTTAAGAAGAAATCAATCATGATCCGAACAGTTAATGATTCTAATGGAACTTAATGAAGTAGTTGAAGTAGTAATTCTTACCTGAAGCATGGTCTCATGAGTTCTTCCAAGAAAAGCAGAGCATGGAGAATGATTGCAAAAACCTTCCAATCATTCTAACTGTTCCGTCCAGTGAGCCAAGTTTAGTGAACGATATTAATAATTTTTCCCCAGGAGCAACATTAGGATGAGTTAAATTATTAGCCGTCCTCTTTCAGAAAAGGAAATGCAAATTATCGTGTATTTTTCAAATAATTTTTATTTACAATTTTATTTTTATTACTATATCAAATTATTTTTAAGAAATAATATATTCATTTACGAGTATGTTTACATAATGCCGTCATTTAATATTATTATTTATACATAGGGTTTCCCTAATCATAATTTAATTAATTTTCATCCCCAAAGCAAAAAGAATGATGTACAACATTCTTGTAAACCCTCCGGATTTAAGACATCACATTGAATTTTTTATTGGCCATGCATGCATTAAATTTGGGCTAGGCATAGTATGATACTAGCTTAACTTCCCAAGCAAAGATATCAACATTCCAGAGAGGCAGTAGGTCAGCAGCTAACCACATAACTTAAAGTCAGAAGTCTAGAATTCTGCCGTGTGCATGGATGCTACACAGTCACCGCATAGATTTTTCATTCATTTATTCCATGAATTAAGTTTACGATCATGCTCGTATTACCTCAGAAATAAGATCACCACAAATTTAATAAGGACTAATAAAATGTTGAACCATAGGCACGTAGCTACAAGAAAAATATGTCAAACAACGGCGAACAAACAAACATGACAGCGAATTTTTTAAAATTTATGTCGCTAATTACGCCGAATTAACTCCTTCGTTCAAGTCCTGAACAACTATCAAAATTCCTTTAACACGTTATGTACCCAATCTTTTCTCAAGTATCTGCTGATTGAGCCGGTAAATATGAGGATAATTCAGGAGTTACTGAGAAAAACTGTACAATGGAAAACTTCAATAACTCTGGTAGTTGTTTAATAATCATTTAGTATAGAAGTCATGTCTCAAAACAATAAATCTGCGGAGGAAATTAATCACAGAACCTCTTTATGAACACTGATTCCCTACTCATTGAAATTATTAACAAAATATCATTTTCTTCATTTATCTACAAATTGTTTAATTTCCTTTTTGCGTACGAAGTTTTAATTTCTTTTTGTTCATTTAAGAGATGCTATGAAATCTCTCACCCCAAAAGCATGTCACTCTTTTCAAGGGTCAGCGCAAACCGTTGGTGGTGACGGCCACAATATTAGGGAGGGATTGGAAAGACGACTGAAGTTGGTCAGAATTCAAACGTAAAATTTTGCCAAAATTGACTCGTCGCTTTGCTAAAATAGACCGTGTTCGGTAAATTTAAACGAAAGGCTGGAACCTAACGAAATAAATACGAGTAAATATCGTATCATGTCATCATAGGCGTTTCTAGGGAAAGGAATATGATAGGGATGTTCGATGGAAAGAAGGGAGGAAATGCGGAATCAACCCTGTAGTGCCACGATTTCTCGGAGAGGAAAGCAAATGTATTTTTGTACAATTTCTTAGGCCGTGTCCATCCAAAAACTACCCTAACTGGTAAAATACTAATAACAATAGGCGGTTTTGGTGGTCATGGACCCCTCCCCCACCCTGACTCTATCATCAGAACGAAGGTAACTACATTAACACAATCAAATGGAGACGCAGAAAGGAAAAATAAGGGGAGATAACAGAGATTCCGTCAGAGAAAGTCACTGATTGTTTGGCGCCTATGTTTTTTGAACCGGCCTCAACTTGAAACAAATTATTTAGATGAATTACGTAGACAGCTGAGCAAGGAAAGACTCATTACCTTTAGTCTTTAGCTTAATTAATATTTTGTTTTTTGTAAAAAGGGGGTTAACAAACTTCCAGCATCATCAATCATTATGTAATCAGCTACCTGGAACAAAGAAGCAAACCGAAGAAGTTTTGCGGGACAATGGAACGAAAAGGAGTTCAGGTAGTTACGCATAACTTTGGGACGAACACGTAGTTTCAGAAGGTAACTTAGATCATCAGAGACTCTTGGCTCGAACTACGACTCCGCGTAAAGTGATCAGTAGTTCCAACGAAGATTTATTCAAAACAGGACACAAACTCTACACTTTGAAGAGTTAATTACAGAAGAAGGTAACTATTATTTAAAAAAACAGGAAGCATAGTTAGGGGAACGGAGAGACTAAAGAAATCATTCTTCCGTCAAATTTTGAGAAAATAGAGCAATCAAGATGTATCTTGAATGAAAACTAATTATAACTCAGGTTTTTGCTCACACGTTCGTTCCCTGTCCCTGCATTGTTTCTCCTTTCCATTTAATCTCACCCCAAACGACCATTCCCGCTTAATGCACCCCTAATTAGCACTGTTAACCTTCAAATAGGAAACTTGGAGCGTCCTACAGGGTGGTACGTGCTTTGCATTTCATAGATAAAATACACAACAGAAAAATTGGAGGATTATGGGGATTTTGTTGATGTACAACAAAAAACGTCAAGGGCATTCTCAGAACTGCAGGGAATACTTGTGCATCGGATCCCGCCAAAATAGAGAGCGACGAAATTTCCTCCGATCTTTGGGACGCGTCAACAAGGAAACCTATGCGCTTGAATCAAGCCTCGGTCGGCCGCTGTTTGACAAAGCATTGGTCACTCAAGTTAGATGCGACGCTATAGCCTTGACCTTTTGAGCCGTCAAAAAAATAAAGTACGCTAAAGTTACGCGTTTAAAGATCTTCGTACTATACGGTCTCAAACCGCTCCAACAACTATCAAAACAACTTCCGAACTTGTGACAGTATCTGTTTTACAGTACGTACGTCCACCTAGAAACTGAAAGTGTAAACACGAGTGAGCCATTGCTCATGCATATCAGGAATGGCAATGAACGCCAATACATCAGACGGTCACCCATTTAGCGAGTGATACCATTTACAAAACTCGGCGTTCGATTTATGACCATGCGATACCCTTTACCAAATTTACTCCAGGAGATTAGTGGCGTCACTTTCGACTACGGAAGATCTTAAGCTTTTCACACATCCTAGCTATCTTCACCTATTTGGTAGTTCACCATTTAATAGTTTTGCTTGCTAACATTGGAATGGCTAGATACAGAGACCCATAATCCATTCAGGACTTCATAGGCAATGTAATGATATATAGGTAAAATTTCTATTTATCACGATGAATAACTGATAGTAGAACTCTTCCCCGGGATAAAATTGATTTTAAGACCGGGTTTCGATGTATTACATCATCAAAAGGTCTACCTGATGATGGAGTAATAGTACACCGAAACCCGGTCGTAAAATATATTTTATCCACTGGAAAAGTTCTACTATCAGTCACTCATTATGTTCGATTTTCACCACATCACGCCTGAAACTACTCAATTTGTCTATTTATCACGGTAAAACTATTGATAGTCAAAATTTTATCGCTACCAGTCACAAACAAATCACGAAAAAATAGTAAATTATTAAAAGAAAACTATCCGTCGAAAAAGGTTTTTGGGACCAATGATTTTTTCCCTCATTCATTGCAGGGTAATTAGAGTACTATAGTAAATAAAACGAGATGAATATATTAGGCTCATTTATTTCGTTCACGGTTCCTTCAACTGGCAACCATAATTTCGCAGGTTTTGAGCAATTTAACTTATTTTCCTAAATTTAAAAAAATCCATCTTCTATTAGGTCTCCGGAGAATCAAAACTATTTTATCAAAAAAAAAAAACAAAGTAAATTCCCAAAACGAAGCCAGCATATTTTAGGAGGATACACAAAATTTCTTCACATGCCATCTCAGTGCCAGAATATAATTAATTTTCTATCAAATTCCCTTATTTTTTATTCGGTATTACGTATATAATCATCTCTCGGTCAAGCATCGGGAGGTCAAAACAACGCGGAAAAAAGTGTGTTCGGGCCTGGACTGGTTGGTTTCGTTGTTTGTGAGAGGGAGAATGGGAAGCAGGAATAGGAAGGCCAACGAAGTGGCAGGCGAAAAAAAGGGGGTTTTGGAAGGGTTATCTTCGAGCGGAATCTTTTCGGCAAGTCGCGCAACGAAGAATCAGCCACGCATCGCGTACGACAGGCCACACACACGCCCAGCCACAAATAAAAAAAGAAGAGGGGGTGGAAAAAAAGATAAACATCTCGCCGGAGAAAAATAAAATCCCCCTCAATCCTAAGGCTCACATTCGCCAACTCCCTTTGTACTTCTACGGCTACTCCCAAACACCCCCCCTCTCTCTCTCCGGCGTGTTCCGCCCCCACCCACAAGCCGACCACCCCATTGCGTAAGAGAATTGAGATTGGGAGAGAGAGGGAAATAAGCGTCCGTTTCCATCATCAGCAGCACCAGCACCGCACTCGCAACTCAGGAGGACCTCCTGACCACACCATTGTATTCGGAATCGGCCTACGCCCACCGACAAGGGCGATAAGGGCCCTCCTTTTAAAAATCCATTAGCATAGTCGAAATGTGGGACGCTATAAAAGCCATCCAACCACTATTTTTTTCCCCCTTTTGCCTAATAGATGCAAAACACGCGTAGGGTTCGTTTAATGAGATTTTATTTGCCTAAGTGTTCCGTTCGGCTCAGTTTCGGGTGTGTTTAAGTTTTCAATGGGTCTTGTGCAGTAACGTCAAGGATTTCCTCTCGCCGAGTTTCAAAAAAGCTTTTGGGTAGAGAACCGCACATTTCCGATGCTAGAAAATTGACGGCTCTCTACGAAGAGGTCAAAATTCCGTTGGGATGTTTCTTTTCCGTCCTAGGAATGATCAATTTCACATGAAAAATCTGTGCATCGAATGCTGGTAAGCTCAAACTCAAATATTATCTCGAAATAGCGACACTGCCAGGGGCAAAACTTTGTGGAAATCCATCATGTTAAGAATAAACGAACTAACTTTGCAGTTTCCACATAAATTACTATTGATCACGATTATTTTTTCGTAGCATTCGTGGTTGCTCGTAGTATCCCTGTACGTGAATAATGAGAATTCACTTGGAATCTCCAAAGTTAGGATTTACTCCTGCTCGAAATAATGCTCAATCATACAAAAAATATTGAATCCTTGTGTCTACTTTCATCCAGAAACCCTGGCCATCAAATAATGAATGAATTGATATGAATCTTTCCAAAGCCACACATGCCTCTTTAATCTTATACGGCCCTCTCATATATCGGGTATTATTGAAAACCTAAATTGAATGAAAACACAAAGCAGGTATCCCACACTTATCCCTTTCATTTTAGTTTAAAGATAGGCCAATCCTGTGTAAAAATACCTTTGAGACGAGATGGAAGTAAGTTATCTGTCATAAAAGGTGGCGGTCTTATCGGGCGATGCTAAAAAGAACGTAGCGGGGTTCCTTATGTGTCAATATACCTAATAATAATAAAAGGTGGAAAGTAGAATGAACGAGAGATACGAAACGGATGGTTTGAATCAAAATCCTTATCAGGAATGAGCATCTTTTCCATTTGAGAATATGAATATTCAAAAAGCTGACACTCGGTAAAGAAAAATGGAAATTGAGAAAATTAAATTTCGATATTTCATTAAAAATACATTTGACTATGCACACTTCAGATAGAAACGTGTAGTTGACCATAAACATTCACTTCACCATTAGTAACTTGGCCGTTACTCCATAATTCATTCTGTAACGTACAATTGACAACGAAATCACATAAAATTAATAAGTTTGACGACCAACTTTTCAAAATCCTTCATTTTAATATCAATTAAAAAGAAATATAGCCCAATTAAAAATAAATCTAGCTGAATTAAAAAGTTATTTAGCTCAATTTGACGTCGGATATCTATCTTTTAGATTTCTATGCACACATGGAGGGATGTGTACGTAAATTTACCTTTATGAGCTGACAACTCGCGGGGTTTTCTATTGCAGCGCACATTTAAACAATACGCAGTGAGCAAAGTAGACAAACCACAGTCTGCACGTTACCACAGCAGGATGCAAACTGAGTGTAGGGACGTTTAGACACCAAAATGGTGACTCTAGGTCTACCTACCGCCACGCTACGCCGAAACGTAAGTTAAATTCCTGACAGCCATCGAACATGGATTGTGCCTCTAGTCATTAGACTCTTCCGAACCAATTATCAAGATGTATTATCTCATTCAGAACTTTCTGTAGAATGTTACCTAGAACTTATGCAGATTTCCTATGACTTTAGGAGGCCATATGACTTTGATTTCCTTTTGATAATTTTTTTTAAATTCTTTTACAAAAAAAATATGGGAAACATTCATTAAATTTAGTAGAGAAAACATGAGTTAATCTTCAGAGTTAACTACCTTATTAAAACACGAAGGCACTGATATCTACAAGAAATGGGAAGGTTAAGCTAGACATTGAAGTTGAAGAAAATGAATTTGGACAGCTAGAAAAGCTCACCCATTTAGGACGTATTTGAAGGAAGGTGGGTAGAGTAGTAGGAACATTAAAAGAACTGCATTACATAAAAAGCGTTTAAAAAGAGGCGGAAGTGGGAAGAATGGAGACAATCAAATGGACGTTAAGGAATGCACACGATTAATTTCTAAGTAGATATGGCGGAAACTCAAAGAAAACAGGACAAGTTAATGCAGAAGATACTTAGAGGCGAATATTAGTTTATGGTGCCAAGGTGCATAAAAAATCTACCCTGATTATTAGCATAAGAAAGTGCACTATATATGTATTCGCACTATTCTACATGGTAGAGCAAGCGTGGCACAGACGTTTCGCAATGTTCGACTTGAACATGTGAGTCAACTTTAACGCTCTCGGCTTTCAAATTTGTAGGAGATTAATACAAAAAGAAAGATAATTATGAGGTATATTTTATGGAAGGAACAGAGAAAGAAGAAAACAGATTTTGCCAACATAGAAGGGTTATATGGATCCCTCTCTGAAGCACGAAAGTAGTAGAAAAACGGTCCCTGCTGCTCTTACCCAGAGAGTTTTCTGGTACCCAGAGTACAACAGAAAACCCATTGATAACGCTAAGTTCTATTTTCTCCTTGAAAAGACTTCCTTTTTCTAGCTTTTCCTTATCTTCCGCCTTTGTTTTGTCTCGCTGTAGCTTCTCTCTCGTCAGCACTTGCAAGAAGAGCGTTTCCAATTATTCTTGCCTCTCATTCCTTCACGCTAGGAAAACACAATAGAGTGCGTTTGACGCACCTACACCTATTCCAAGCCTGCATAAGAATTGTCAAATTTCAATCTTAGCCAGCATATTACTGTGCATTACTCTAAGCGAACACGAAATGAATATTTTAACGCAATTATGAGATTTATTCACTGAGGATCCCAACGTTTTATTTAAAAAAATATTATTATTTTATTGAGAATTTCCTCGCAGAAGCCAGCACACAATTATTAAAAAAATAAAATCCCCATCATATTCATTTTCAGTATGAAATGAGCGATGAAAGATGTCGGAACAGAAATCGAACATTAAGGATAAAATAAAATAATTCACTTGAGTCAGTGAAATAAAGAAATGGAAAGGGAAAATAAAAATTTCTCAAGCAACGAACTGCTGTCGTAGACAGATAGTCGTCCTTATTTTGGGGCGACATTGAGCCTATGGAGTTGTCTACCACCTAACCACAAGGAGGAGATATTGGAGAAAAAAATAATGAGTGATACATATTTGACTATTTCACATTTAAATAGTTCCTTCTGAAGAAGAACGGCAGTTCTATACTACCGTTTTTATAAGTTGTAATAGTTTACAACTAAAGAAGAATTTTTAGCTACTTAAAATAGCATCATACCAACTTCCACAAAAAAACAAGAGTTGTCTTATGACCCACTCTGCGCGCCAGATGAGGTATAAGGGACCGAAGAGGGTAACATTTCGCTGGAGTAGGAAGAAGACGTCGACCACCATTGAAAAACTAGGGAACCATTGAGTAGCAACCCCGCAGCAAAGTTCAAAATAATTAAAAACCCTCTCGTACCGTCAGATTCCACTGCAGGAAAAAAAAACACCCGTATTCATATTAATAGTCCGCACCCAGGCTGACGTAACACGGAGAGGGTGTCGTGGCTGGGGAGAGAGAGAAACATGAAATAGAACGCTGAGAGAAAGAGATAGAAATCACATGCGTGTCCACAAGTGAAAAATGTAGCTCGATTTCCACTGAGATGTTGAGGTAATGAGAGAAAAAAATATGAGGAGTAGGAAGAATGGGTTGCCTTGCAATTAAGATGCCAGTAGTGGGAGGGAGAAATACTACAGGCCCTCGGCGGGGCGA
Source organism: Hetaerina americana (assembly GCF_022747635.1). Classification (NCBI taxonomy): domain Eukaryota; kingdom Metazoa; phylum Arthropoda; class Insecta; order Odonata; family Calopterygidae; genus Hetaerina; species Hetaerina americana. Next base: position 9,623,228 of record NW_027286625.1, read on the forward strand.
GAAAAGGTAGCGTAGCCTAACATCATAAAGCACCCGTCATTTCGTATAATGGAATATTTTAACGCAATGAGCCCCCTCCGAGGTTCCTCTCTGCCCCCCCCCCGTAACTTCTCGAGCCCCAAAAACGACACGTGGAGATAATTTGAAGGGTTTGACCCCATGACGGGCAAGGGTCAAACCCACTCAGAAGAGACGGCAAAGTCACAAGAGCCAGGCAGTGGAACGGTGCTTAATATCTTCGCCCTGGTTACCCTCAATTGCGAATTTAGAAGAAGGGAAAAGATACTCAAGCCAGCAATCGGTCAAATTCCCATCTATGGAATTACTTCGTTTCATCCTTCAGCATGAAACGAAGTAATAACAGTCATTTCATGATAAAAATCGTCCACCAACTAAGCTTTACCAAATATTTTATACATCTTTTAAACGTCAAAGATGAGTGAAATTAATGCATTGAAATAATGGCAATAATGGCAACAATAGCAATAATAGTAAAAACAGTAATAATAGTAAAGAAAATCAGGGATCTTCCATTTGAGGACATATATTCAAAAAGCTCGATAAAGAAAAATGGAGATTGAGAAAATTTAATTTCAATATTTCATTAAAAAAACAATAATTTCAAAATGCAGCAATGAAATATGGCGGAATAATGGCAACAATGGTAACCATAGTAGCAATGGTAACCATAGCAGCAATGGTAACCATAGCAGCAATGGTAACCATAGCAGCAATGCTATGGTTACCATTGCTGCTATGGTTACCATTGCTGCCATTATTCCGCCATATTTCATTGTTGCATTTTGAAATTATTGTTTTTTTAATGAAATATTGAAATTAAATTTTCTCAATCTCCATTTTTCTTTATCGAGCTTTTTGAATATATGTCCTCAAATGGAAGATCCCTGATTTTCTTTACTATTATTACTGTTTTTACTATTATTGCTATTGTTGCCATTATTGCCATTATTTCAACCATAGCAGCAATGCATAGCCATATAACCATATCCCATAGCCGTTTCCTAGTTTTCTCCGATGTGGGAGTTAGGAATTATTTGAGTGCGGGCAAAGTAGCTAACCCCCAAAAAAAGTCTGAGTTCGTGAAATACCTTTTTTCATTCGTGGCTCAATCGTTAATTACATGAGAAAAATTTCTCCATCTTAAGACATAAAATAAGTGGCCGCCATAGGGCTATTTGAAAACGGTAGAAAAAATCAATGTAATTTTGACTCAGTACAGGTTTGCAAAGTTTGTGCCAATACATGACAGGTGGTAATACTCGCATCTATAGTTAGGTATAGGTTAGGTTATGTATAGTAACTGCGTGCAAATACTTTAATACTACATCTGGAATTTTGCAGAGGGAGAGTTAAGCATCAGTCTACTGGCTAAGGATAGACTTTGATGAGCTCTAGTACTTCTCACTACTGGCCTCCAATGCCCAAACAAGACCAAGAAAGTCTTACACCCAATTATTTGTATTCGTTAGTCTACAGTTCATGGTAAGTCCAATGTATTTTTTTTGTCTAACAAAACAAACGGACACCTTACGCCACAGTAATATCCTCTTCAAATACGCATACATCCTACCTCCCTTCGTTCCGTGCAAAAGCTCGATGCTTTCCCTTCCCCAACCTTGCTTGTCTAACGCCCTCCCCTCAATCACAGTCTTCAACATTCCATTACCAATCCAAACACTCCGCATCCACCTTTCCTGCCTACTTGGATTGCATGCCATCAATCCCTTATCCTAACCATGTCTAGTATTTCTTCGTTCGTATTCCTCGCCATCCATTTCACCATTTCCCCTCCTCTTCCCCTCCTATCACAACAGCCTCCAATCCAAGTACTAAATGTAAGAGTTTATTCTACGAAAATGACACCTTTGTTTAACTTGGGCCAAAAATAAAAGATTAATGGTGTCTTTAAAAAGTCACCGTTACTTCTATGACTAGTATATTTTTTTACAAAAATCATGGATGGTGAATTCCATGACGCGACTTTGTTTAAGGCCGTATAGAGAATTAAAAGGACGCTTAAAATGCACATTTCAATGGGCGGCCACGATGTAGCATCCCATTAATTCAATTTCCAGCGCTACAGATGCTGTGGCCTATATTGGATTCGTTTGGGAGTGAGTAAGATTTTAATTATTTGGTTCTCAAGAGTCTAACCTACGCCGTCGAGGACCTTATATGCAAAACAATAGCGGACATATCAAAGACGCCGCAGCACTATTTTAACGACAGTGACATCGAAAAAGAATGATAAATCCTTTGGAAAACTACACATATAAACTACACTGCCGAGTGAGGAATGGAGTTTTGGAGGAAGTCATGGAATGGTGTCGAACGCAGTAGTGCTCACTATAACCTGCCGATACTAGAGGCGTAGGTATATTTTCATTGGTATTTCTAGTAAAAAATAACGAAAGTTCCATTAGTTTACATTTTAAATGCTCTATTTTTTCCCATTGTTATGTATGTACTATCTCCATAGTAATAAAATACACTCACGTTATTTATTCCATACATTTGATTGATTTATTGGCATTCTGTGGATAAAAAACGCGCCTAAAACTCTTTGAAGAGAAACACGATTTTTTTAACTTCCTATTTAGAGACATATATTATAGGTCTAATAAATAAATAATTTTTCTAAGTAATGATATATCGCCAAGAATTAAAAGGGGAATAAATGTGTTGCGACTGCTGTTTTGTATTTCTTTTTCTGCTGACAAGCATATTCATCCACAGTTTGTTTTCAAGAGATTGTTTTGTGCATTTGAAATATCTTTATCAATACCGCTGAACAATTTCATGCTTTCGATGATTGTTTATTTAAAAACGATTAAATCGAAAGGGTTCATCCAAATCCCGATTACTTAAATCAGAAATTCGTTATAAGGGCTTCTATTTAGAGGGCAATGAACCTGAGACGTTGCCAGTACTATTTCGACCAGCACCTTAATCATAACATTCTCTAAGCACACAGTTGCGCCGCCGAAACACTGGGGAAATGTTAAAATGTTGACACATTCCTTTGAAGGAAACTGAAAAATCGTCAACATATCATCACAAATATTTAAAGGTCATTGAAAAGGAGAATAATATTGCCTAAAACCGCGGCTCGAGCCGTATTTTTCTTTCACGATATTCTCTTAAAAATAGGCTCATTTTTTATCAATTCATTTAAATGTATTCCATCCTTGCAAATTCCATAGCTAATTACTTTTTTACCGATTTAGTAAATAGCTTTTTGCTCTCGTGAAAATTCAAATACACTAATAGAAAGAATGATTTAAAGCGTTTAGGTTATAATTGCTAGGAAGATTATGACAAGACTACCCAAACATGCCGATACTGATAAGATTTTACTTTGCAGGGACTCCCAATTCTGCTTTAAAGCGGAGGAATTTTAGCACTCCGAGAAAAAAAATGTCAGCCACGTCGTTCATTATTTTACTCGAACAACGGCAAGAGCGGTGGGAGAAAAAGGGAATGAAAACATGCATATTTAAGCTACAAGTTGCAAAAAAAGAAGAAGGCTGAATTCGCCCCATAATAAGCTGGCCACCCCTTGCCAATAGGGCAACACTTCCAGGGACCAAAAGGCAAGCGGAGACTGGAGAACTCGGGTTTTGCGGGAGGGCGTAGGGGGAGTGAGAGTGACTGAATAGTTGTGAGGGAAGGGCGGAGGGGGAAATTTAGGGAGAATATGGGGGGGGAGGTGGTGAGGGATGAAGGGAAAGGGAAGTCTATGAGACCGAGAGAATCGGGGAAATTGAGGGCGACATTCTGCCAAAGAAGAGCTGACACAGCATTCACCGCGGGGGTGTAAGGCATGGTTGGGATGGTGGGGGAAGGAACGGGAGGCGAAGATTGGGGAGAATTTTGGGAGTCTGTAGTAGAGGGCGCGAAGGGCATCACTCCTGAGACCTACGAGGTTATGGAGGGAGGCAAGTGGATGGGATGGATGAAGAATAAGGTGCAGGAGGAAGAGGCTTTGGTGCGAAGCGAGAGGAGGGCCGGGGGGGGGGGAGGAGGGAGTGAGTCCTCCCAAATGGATGAGGGTGGCACTCGTAAAGCACTGAAGCGACGGAGAGGGAGAGAGTTCAAGGCGGAGGGGGTCATGAGGAGGAAGAGCAGTTGGGGAGGGTAAGAGGGAAGAAGTTAAGCGTTGATTGGGGACCGGAGAGTCGATAATGGAAGCAAGTTGCATGAAGTGACTAAGGGATCAAAGGAGAAGAAGAAAAGTTGAAAGAGAAAGGAGATGGAGGAATTTCCGGGGAATGAGGAACAGGCTTCTTAAGAGGGGCCACTTGCAAGATGGAAAGCCTTGGATCCAACATACCAACGGTGCTAACGATTTAACGTTAGTTTTAAACTTAGAAAACCTAAAATATGCATCACTATCGATTGCTTGAGAACTATCATCTCTATCCCTACAACGGTAATGCTATTTTTTTAACCCTATTCTGGTAACAATTTTCAAACATTTGTATCCCACACCCATTATGACTATAAGAGTCCTATGGGGATTCATTTTTTCGTTTTTTAATGTAAAATCACGTGACACAGATTTTTTTTTTCAAAATTTATCGGATGAGAAAAAAATGTTATCGTTTGGCCCGAGATTTCACCGTTCTAGGGTGTTTTATTCACCCCGTTACCGTTCTAGGGCTATATATAAAAGCGAAGAAAAAATTAATATTTTCGCCACATTGTAGAATCTTCAAGTAAATCCTAAAGTAACAAACCTGAAGTTGCTCCTGTGTAACAGAACTATTAGAAATAAACATATAGCATCTTATTTAAGGAAGATTGCATGAACTTGTTTCTTCTCTTCATTGCAATTTGAAATATTGGAATGAATTTTTTTTTCTCTATAGCTCATTGATATCCCACATGAATGATATTAATTATACACAGTAACACCAGTTAAGACATTTATCGCCCATGAACCTCATTTAAACATTTTAAAAGCCTCATCATCAAAATTATCGGTCAACTTCTCCTTTCGCTCACATTTACTGTCTACCTTACATTCGTTTGCTAAAAATTCATTCTCTCTAAAGAATTGAAAATTTAGTTTCCTCTTGAGAATAGTATGGAATATTTTTCTATCCTTTCTATACCCATTTATCACTGCCTCAATTCCTATTGTCCATCCATTTTAATTTTCCCAGCCTCTTTCACGTCCAGATCACAAAAAGGCTTTCATTTTATCTTCCATGCATCAATTTTTCAGTGAACAGTATCCTCGTCAGATCTAATTTAAGACTGCCACATAATAAGTTTCTATTCTTCAAGAAAATTCACGATTTCAAAAATAGGATGAGAGAAGTCAAATATCGGCGTCATTATTCCTCCAATGTAGTACATACTCCCAAGTCTTCGCCTTCTCCATTCCATATACAACCTTAATAATCACACGCACGAGTATATGCCGATTCTATGCTACCTCTCCCGCCAACATCCCCTTGAATAGTTCCGCGACACACGAGCGGGCAGCGGATTGCATTATGATAAATCTTTGAAAAGGGTCCAAGTATACGACTCTCATAGAGTAATTAATTCCTTGCGAATCGTTGCGTTGGCACCATTCTCCATACCACACCTACACGTGTAAGCGAGGGACTCAACTACAACGAAAATCATCTTCAACATCGCAAGAAACCTATCGAGATTTTCCTCCAGTGCAATCCTCTGTACCCGAGAGAGATATCCTATAATGTGGTTTGGCATAATATCCCTATTTTATGAAGAAGAGAAGAGCTCTGAAGAGCAGACTGAGTGGATTTAGGAGAGGTGCAGGATTTCAGGACTGAAATGGCGAAGAGATGGGAGATTATGATGAGGACTACGTGGAAGGGTGGCTAAGAGGAAAATGATGGGCCAAGGAAGGAGTAAATACATCCTCCTTCCTCTCGGCTATCCCCTCCACACATGACTCCACACCACTCGTGAGCTAACACCTATGGAAGAGACAATCTCTCCCTAACACACAAGTTCAACCCCTCTTAGTTCATCCCAGTCGTCTGGGAAACACAAGGGAGGGTCGATGCGGAAGAATGGTTTTCCAAGTATACTCTTGTCTTCCTCTCTCTCTCACTCCCTATCTCCCCCTTTCCTCATTGTGGGGAAGGGAGAGAGGAAGCATAATCTAATCACCATCTGCCAGAAAGCTCGGGAGCGTAAGAGCTTGGAGGGGGGAGAAGCAACACTGCACCACGAGTTCTCTAAATACATACAAACGAACCCCAGCTTGAAACGTCTTCCCTCGACGTCGTCAAATATCAGATGGGAATTTGGCGTGACATATTATTTCGTTGAAATCGAATTATCAGCAGCCATCATCCTTCAGCTTCCCTCAGAAACATGAACTCAATGAACAACTTTTCTTAGATATTAAGCCACTAGGCAAGTAATTATCGATTTCATAAATTTTAAGTCCATTCAAGACAACTCAAAAGTATCAAATACTAGTAGATATTATTACAATTGGTATTCTATGGCTAGAGTAAGTTTTGGATACACACAAAAACAACTGTACTAAGAGACATTTCTTTGTCCTTCCCAACAACATATTACCTGACATCCGGACACTACAATAAACCCTTCTTCAATTCCGTATGCTTCCTTTCTCGATTCATTCCGTCCCAACATGCTCATGCTATTCCTAACCTTTCCTCGCCTGCCAAACGTTCTCCCCTCTATCAAAGTCTTTAGCATCCAACCGCAAATAAAACCGCCCAAAATCCATCTTTCCTGCTTCCAATTCGATTTCTCCCTTTCCTTTCTCACCATGCCTGGCACTTCCTCGTCTGTTTTCCTTTCCGTCCATTTGACCTTCACCATGCTTCTTCACAGCCACATTTCAAAAGTCTCCGATCTGCGCGTACAGGCGCCTGTATCATCTAGCTTCGATGACATAGTTTCCGGGCAAATAAAATTACGATCCATTTTCTAAAAACCATGACTCAACGCTTCTCTAGACACCATTACTCAACGTGCATTCGATCAGCTCCCCTCCTCCTTGCGAACGATTCCTTTCCTAAAGAAATTCTTCGTCTTTTAACCCTTCTATTTCGGCCATTTGGCCGAGAACGCTTGCAATATATGTAAACTGCTCCACCTGCTATTGTTTATTTTTTACATCAGGTCATCCGAGAATTATAATAGGTAATCTGCCCGTCAACGTTCGTTTTGGATGGACACAACGACCAAACAAATACCTTGCCTCTCCAAACAAAACACAACCCAGCCTCCTAATCTACAACAAGACCCTCTTCATCTCCATGTACTTCCTTCCTCCCTTCACTCTGTCCAACTTCTCTTATATCCCATTCATACCCCTTCGTCGTTATCGCAAAACTCTCTGGATCACAGTGAACAACAACCAATCACCAACTAATACGCTTTGCATCCATTTTTCCTAATGATTTCTCCCTATAAACCCCTCTCCTCGTCCACGATACCTAGCACTTCCTCATCTGTGTTCCTTTCGGCACATTTCACCTTCTCCATCCTCCACACCCACATTTCAAAAGCCTCCAATCTACGTCCATCCTACTGTTTCGGTGACCATGTCACTGAAACAGGAGGATCCGCGCCCCACGTAACTACGATTCATATCAGTGTTTGACAAACCTTTTCTTAATATCCTTAATCAACGTATCTGTCGTACTGTACCTCCTCTTTGTAAAAGCCTCTTTGCCTAGCGAAATTCTTCTACTTACGTCCCTAATACTTAGACCATTTTGGGCCGAAACACTTCCGAGATAAACCCCATCCACTCCATATTCTCTGGTTTTTGCCCTCCTATTTTAACCTTTAACTTAGCCTTTCTCTTTCTGGAAACCGCATAACCTTTCTTTTAATTAAATTTATCCTAATCTAATATATATAGCACTGAATTTCCAATTCACTAAGCAAAGGTTCCAACCCCTTGGCTGACTGACGGACTGACGAATGTGTCCTACCTCTGTGACTGGAATATAAATTAAAGCTTCAAATTATTAACTATTTGAGCTCAACATTTTTCAAGTTCCAATAAAACTCTCGAGTTATGGTACGGAAGAAATTTTCATGGCTATACTTTAGTTAGCGTTGACCAGAGGGTTTAAGAGAGCAAAAGGTTCTAAAAATAGAAACCATCTCCCCAAACAAACCCCTGGGCCTGAAGTTTGTTTTGTTCCAGCTTTCAGTGTAACCAAACTTATAGGCTTCCAGTACAAAAGAAATAATTGGATTATAAAGCCGAATTTATTTTGATATTTGATGACAATAGTAGATTCTGCCATCAACATTGGGAATAGCAATGCTGCCGACATAAATACTACTAAGTGTAACACCTTTCGACGAATACGTTCGTCCTTGGATATGGAAATACTTGAAGGGCGTTTTTAATGTTTATTCCAAATTTGAGAAAGTATCGAAGTGTTTCAATACTGCTTCCATTAATTACTGCCAAGTCGTAGAATGCGTAAGGGTGTCCCTGATTTTTATTGATACATTTGAATCACGGACATTACGGTGGATGGTTAATGCCTGGCGTTCCGCTAAAAGTCTGCCACGAGCAGTAGCAGCCGCATAAGACAGCTCATCATATGGCATGTTTTACCATTAACTATGGTTCCTTAATGACATCCGATTATATAAACAACTAAAGTAATGGAGAAAGAAAAACTTGGGGACTTGGATTGAATCCAGTGAACAATCAAACATTATTGAATGGCTTTATTTCACAATTGGAAATTAAAAATATAAAACGAAATTACAAAATAACATTTCCAACAAAACATTTTTATAACTATGAAATTTATGAATAAGGCTCAACGATACCCACTCGCCAAACACGTAAACGAACAGCAGCATAAGAAAGACGGGTAAGTACTCACCTGGAAAAAGAAAAAAAAATACGTTAATGATTGTAGCATGAAATAAGCACATACGTTTGAAAAGTTCATTTTTTTATCCAAAAATTTAAAAAAATAATAACTCTGCATGACTATTCATCTTTTCGGAATAGGAAAGTTGTACTTGCATTAGTAAAAGTAATGATCATGATGCATTAACACCACATTTCGAATAATATCTAATTAATTACACATCGACGTGTATAACTAAATCTTATAGTAACCCAAACATAAATGACAGGTAGAGCAATCTAATATCACATAATTATTGATGTTCTAAAGTTATAAGTAGATTACGAATTGACATACTCATATCCGTAGAACTTTCATTTTATCCTTTAATATAATTTATTTATTCATAATTTATAACAGCCGCAGGAAAGAAAAGAAAATGATGAAGATAAAAAGCAATTCTATTGACAAATTATGAAGGAAAAAACTTGAACATTGAATAATTGTGAAGATTACATGAGTAGACTACTTAAGAATAGGGCGATGATAAGGACTGAGGAGTCAAAAGAGTACAACTACTTCCCGAAGGCATTGGCAAAGGAAAGATAACTGCCATATTAGCATGCTAATGTTGTCAGGTAAGAAACGACTGTAAATCAGTCAGTAGATACGAAGGGGTGACAACGTCTAAATTACTAATGAATGCAGTAAGGCTGAGATGTCGCAAACATTTTTCAAGGCACAAAGTCATGCCGGAAAAAGTACTTGCTTAGTATTAAATTTGCATAGACACAACGTAAACCCTTCAGTCTCACTTTGTCTTCATCTTATAAAATATTGATTTTTTCCACCGAGGCTCCACCAACTGCATGCTTGCTTCCCTAATTGGAAACCGAATTTCCCAGAAAACACTAAGAGTATTTCTGGAAGCATTTAATGAATTTGCCATTTCACTACAGTATAATTAATCTAGAACAGGTCTCAAAACAAAGAGAAAGGAAATTAGTTGCCTAATATCTTCCAACGGTTTCATTGTGGGCACATATTTGCGCATAATTAAATTCAGAAAAAATATCCTCCCAGAGTGACGCCAAATATTCTCACACCACCAAGCGAAAAAAGATGCAGCCAAAACCACATCCGATTATCTGCTTTCCTCGACCTTTTTAATGAAAACATCGGCGAAGAATTTTACTTCGAAATGAGCTAGTGTGAGAGTATTAAGGACACTCCCTTCTCCATAGCGACCCGGCATTAATTACGGACGACTCTGCACCGAAACGTAATGGAAGGATTAATGAAAGAAAGTTTCTTACTCGCGATGCTAAATAAGGAGGAATATCTGAGGAGGTAGCGGAAGAAGGGAAAAATCACTCCATCCCTTACCCTACCCTACCCCCCCACCACCCCCACCCTACGCCTCCACTGTCAACCATTGTTTTCCCCTTTAAAACTACTTAGTGACGAGAGACCGGGAAAGCTTCCACGTCCCGGGTAAGAAAAAAAATAAAAACACCAGCGCAAACAACAGCGGTGGCCAATGAGAAGAAGGGAAATAAAAGAGCAACAGCAATGCAAATCTGTTCCGATTAAGAGAGTATCATTTGCATTCGCATTTGCATATAAATCCCACGGCTTTGAAAAACTCACAGAAACTACCGACCCGCCCCCTCCCTGCAGGCATTCGGCAGGTGGTTCTTACGCACGTGTTCCCCCTACCCCCTTCCACATCCTCATTCCCGCTCCCCCCCCTCCTGCTTACCCTGCACCGCTATTTATTTTCCTTCCCTATTTCAGAGACCTGTTCGCTCCATGTCCGCTCCTCCTCATTTGGCGTTGCTTTCGCGCGAGGCTTGCACCGTCACAGCACCGCCAGGGGCGGCTTACTTCTTCCCCTTTCATTCCTGCGCTCAGCGTCCCTCCCTTCCGCACCCACTCTTCTCCCCGGCCACCGCCTGCGCGAGCGTGTATGTGTGTATTGCCGGGAAGCCCGTCACGCCACACAAACATGTCACTGCCTGAAAAAGGTTGCCCAAGGTCCTAATAAGTGATGCACCGCTGAACATAAGAAACGAGGCTCCCTTTTTCGGGAAACGGAAGGGGCGACGGCGGATAAATAAACGCGCACGGTAGGAAACCTGCGACCTGGCCAAGGTGAACAAAAAAGAAGGTAATAAAAAAAATACTCTCCAACGTGAAAGAAACGTAACCCACCGGTTAAAAGGCACAGTTTGATAAGGTGCGGCTGACGTAAGGTCAATTTCAACCAATTCTAATTGATCGGATTTAAAACATTTGTTCCATCGGTAGCTATTTGTTAATAACTACGAGAACCATAGTGGAAAACATCTACGATCATTATGATACGGTAGCTAACGTACTGACTTTCCACTCCGGGTTCGAATTCAGGCGGCGGCAGATATTTTTCAGTGGTATCCCGATCCCTACTAGAGGTGCTCTGTGGAGGGCATCTTTAAGTGCGTACGCCGTCCGTCGGATGGGACGTTAAGCTGCGGACCCCTCGGCGCCTTTCGTTAATAGTAAGTTAATGCCGACGCCGGGATTGTCTCCACTGTTCATCCTTTCCTGTCCATCCCTAAATGCGCAAATGACCTTAGCTGTCGGTCGCCTCCCCTAAATACTACTACTATTGTGGTTATGAGGGCACACGGCGATTTGTACCGGAGAACTATATATATATATAATTCTAATGTGCAGGTTTACGTAAAAGGTATGACAATTTTGAGTTAAATTTCCGAAATATTAAGAAAAAAGACTTTCAAAAACATCTAGAGAAGGGAACCTTCGCGAGCGGAAAAATTTACATGGGTAAACCCCATGCGCACAATTATTTCAAAGAGATGAATGTACCGTAAGATATGCCACTGGATAGAGAGACTGTAAAGAATAAATGCTGATAATTCTAGCGTAAAATATTGCTAGGCGCAACATACCTAGTTAAAATAATATAAAAAATCGTCCAACGAAACAGGGTACATAACGATTACTGCATAATCATTCCTGTGTATAATTTCTTGGATTAGATAGATGACGTCAAATCCGAGGCGGCTTTTATTTCCTTTCTCCTAACCTGATAAGGCCAGAAGGCGAAATGAGTAGGAAGTTTCTCTCATAAACGATTCAGAAAAATTAAATCTGTTAGTATTAACGGAAATGTGGGTCAAAATAATATTTGAACCACGAAATTAACCAATTACCGTACTAAAACGGATACAAGAACCATAAATGTCGGTATTCACCGACCTGCATTCAATCATTAGCTCTTTCGTGTTAAGTCCTGGAAGATGCACAGTGAAATGGCGTGGCTAGCTCTATTTGAAATACTTGTGCCACCTCGATTTACTTGATTTATCGAGATAGATATAATAATGAGGCAGCTACCACATCTAGTTCGCATCAAAAACCGTGAAGCAATTAAAATTAAAACTGTGAGGAAATCGCACAAGTATCATTCAATAAGCGGCAGTTAACTTCTGTGCTACAAATCCAATCAAACCAGTTAACTATACAGGTGGCCAACTCAATCTAAATTCCAGGTCAAACGCGGCTCTGAATTTCGATTGGGTCTGCGTACAGGCATGTCAGTCTCTCGAGAACCAAAGACAACTGAATTATTTTCCTTTAATTTTCTATGAGTTTCGCACAGCGGATCACGCAAAGTGGAAAATATTGCAAGAGGCTATCAAAAACCTGATCCTAAAACCACTTTACATTTTTGAGCCTCTGGGACTAATTGCTTTGATTACACCATCATCTCTTCAACTTTTAAGTCGATTGAATAAATGTCAGCGAAAAATTAGAACTTAAATTGTAATAGCACGCCCGTAAATGTTTTCCATTTAAAAGGAACAAGTATCTCCTGGCAATACTATTTACGTTAAATACTCGACTTTATTTCAACACTTTTGCACCAGTTTATGATGGCGTCAGAAGACAATAAACTAATATAATTGTCAATGCAGGACAAGGATTTGTAAAATGAAAGGGAAACATACATCCCTTCTAGTTGAACCCAAGCATACATAACCATGCAAACATCTTAGCCTCTTCCCCTCCATCTCATGCACTATTTAATGAATTCACTTTTGGTGACCTGCATATTTCTCATTGGACAGACTAGTTCATTCTTTTCGATTCGGCCATACCCAAAACTCTTATTGGAAACATTACCCGAAGAACTACTAACAACTAATGCAAGACCTATTGACTTCTTTTAAAAAAACCCAATCGACATTGCCGGTTTTTAAAGTGACTTTAAAGGAAAACATTATGTCGAAGAGGTGTCTCTAGTGTTCTCGATTGACAAGGAAAAAACTTGAAAACAAATCCATTAAAAAGAGTTTGCTTATTCAAAGACAAGTCAATGAATTATACCGATATCAACACATTTTATAATAACTGGTTGATATGACGTTGTGTTTAGGACACATTTTCGCCAAGGAGCCTGGAAATCGACGGAAAGTCGAAACTAGGCGATATGAATTTTACTTCTCCAACAAACGCAACCACGAAAAATAAGCAAGCACTAGGAAAATTTTCACTCCTGAATAATAAAACAGTTAGCGTGAAGGGCGCACGTGGCCGAGGTACTTGCAAGTATATACTGAGATGAATAAGATACGATTTAATGTAAGAACTTGAAAACTTCTGTGACAGAATTACTCTAAAATTCCTTCCCAAACGCACGAGGATGAAATCTGTCAGATCTGTATGAATGAGTAATTTAATGATTAAATTTTCTACATCGTTTCGACAGTGCAATTAGAGGATTTCCCCTTCCATTTCAAAGTTCGTCACACTATTATCTACAATCCACTTCGGTGAATATAAATCTTCATGAAATTTATAGACGAAATATTATCTAACATTCGAACTGGAAACAGTACAAACAGTTCCCGATGAAGAAGCAACTTGGTGCATTTTCCTACAAATAATTGTCATACCAATTGTACTTATTTTGGACATTAGTAATTTTTCTCAACTTACAAAAAAATTTATTCTTTTAGGCATAAGAATAAATGTCAGGAAAAAAAGAGATCATGAGGTTTTCAAGAAAGAGGAAGGGTAAGTTTATACGTTAAAACTACAGGACAAAAATTAGGTCAGGTGGAACAATTCAACTAAATTACGTTAGGCAAAGATTTCGCCTCTGACATTGGGGGACGTTCAATAAGGACGTTTAAAAAAAACTCCTGAAAACTTCGATTGGGTGCGTGATTTTTTACAGCGCGGAAACATGGTAGTTGAAGCAAGACGGTTAGCGCAGATCGGAGACTTTTTAAGTGTGGGTGTGGAAAAGAATGGAGAAGGTGAAGTGGAACGAAAGGATAACAAACGAAGCAGTACTAGGGATGGTGGGAGAAAAGAGCGGAGGCTAGAAAGCTGGATGCAGAGCATTAGAATAGGCGATGAAATGCTGAAGACTATGCCAGGAGGGAGAATGCCATACAAGTGAGGGGGGAGGAAAGCGATAGTTATATTGGATGGAATAAAGGGCTGTCTGTACATGGTGTACAATTGAAGAAGTGTGTTTTGTAATATGGGGTCAGGTTGTCTTATTGCCAAGGCTAGGGAATGCAGAGATTTTGTGTTTGCGTCCATCCAAAAACCTACCCAAACGATAGAATAACAAAATAAATAAAATATTGAAGGATGAAATGATAAAAATTCTTTAGTAAAATTTCCAAAAACCATAAAAAGTTCTGCAAGGAATATTGTCTCTAATGCCAATTGTGAGGTTGTATTTTTTTGTTAGAAGAGGCAAGTGAATGTGTATACCAATGTTTAGTCCATCCAAATTCTACCTTGAACAGTGGAATACAATTTAATAATGGAGTTTCGGCCGGTCTACGAGCCTCATCCTATCCGATTAGCCCTCCAATCAGGCCTGCCTGAAATCTGGCGGATAACTAGCGGGGATCCACTGAATAACTAACGAGTGGGGTGCAATTGAAATGATGATTCAACTAAGCATCATGAATGAATTGAAAGAAAACTCAAGGACGTAGTCAATACTTTAGGTAACAAAAATATCTCTTAGTACGACTCAATTTCAAATTCACAATTCCTCCTAGTATATTTTAAGGAGTTTGATTCCTTAACACTTCAGAACGCCGCTTCCTTTTTTTCACCACTTTTGCTTCGTTAAAGTATATGAAAGCGAAATAACACACAATAACGCCATAAAACACCATTACTGAGGTACAAAAACTTTACATGGAATCAAAACATATCATAAAATCGCTGACTATATTTCCTTTAGGGCAACGATATTTCAATCATCGACGATTAACTTGGTTGTATGCCCGACAATCTAATATATCTTGTTTAGACATCGAATGAATATTCGAGCATACTAATGAGTAAATCAGTAATAAAACTTAGTGTCGCAATCTAGGCAATCCAGTCCAAGAAATAAAATAACTCTAAACGCCACTTTCATGTCTCTGACGAAAGTGAATTAAAATATCTAACTACGCAAAAACCTGCATTATATAAGAAACCATGTAAAAAAACTTGAAAAGAAAACACAATGTCATATGTTTTGTTTATGAAGTCAGTAATTGGAGCGGGAAATCATTAATTTCAAAGGTCGATTTCTGCCGAGGATAAAACACGACATAGGAGTAATATTAACGCAAAGAAAATAACTTTATTCAATAAAAAATGGAGTTAATCATTAGAAATACTACTTCAAAATTAATATATATATGTATGTATGTTTATATTAGAAAGAAAAAGGCTAAGCTAAACATTAAAATAGGAGGGCAAAAACTAGAGCAGTTTACGTATCTCGGAAGTGTTTTGGACCAACACGGTCAAGTAGTAGGGACGTAAGGAGAAGAATTGCACTAGGCAAAGAGGATTTCACAAGGGAGGGGGGAGTTAATGACAGGGACGTTGAGTAAGGATATTTAGAAAAAAACTCGTAAAAACTCTGATATGGAGCGTAGCTATGTACGGTGCGGAAACGTGGTCATTGAAGCAGGAGGATAGACGTAGACTGGAGGCTTTTGAACTACCTATTGAGATAGCACTGTAGCACATATAACTGTTTTGTTAACGTCATCGATTGGACTCGCAAGAAATTACATCTAGGCAAATATCACAAAAAATCCGGCACATAGTCCGACAAAAGCGTACCAGTAAGTACATATAATTTTGGAAGTTGCGATAAAACGTTCCTGTTAATTCATTTATTTGCTGAATACTAATAATTTAAGAACTGTTAAATTAGCACAACCTCCTAATTAGCCAATCAATGCAGAAAAATGGATTCAAACGATCATTAGACATCACAGAAAGTGAATTAACCACGGGTATTGAATGTGCATGAGAGTTTTCACGCATGACCTGAATCATATCACCCCATAATCAAGTAATGAATACTAGCGGAATATCAAGTTTAACATTAAGGATGAAAATTTTGACTACAAATGAGAGAAATTACGAGGCAATTTTCTGTTCTTAAAAATTAAAAAAACTAGAGACATGGACAAACAAAAGCTAAGCGAAAAGGAAATACTCGAGAAATTATCCCCGTCAATTAAACGTCTCAGAAAGAACATAATGGATGACTCACAATCCCTGTCAGCGCACAATTCACAATGACAAAAAATTGTCCAAAAAAATGATACGAGGGTCATCCGGAAAGTAGTACCCGTTCGTGCCGCATGAAGTGCTGACGACGCGAGTAGCCGCTGGACGAGGTCAGATAGCTTCAGTGGCTTGTCTGCCTTCTCTGAGCCAAGTTGCGTGACGCTAGCATTGCCTGTGTTGTTTCTGTGATTGTTTACAATGTTTAAAAAAATTGAGAACGCCGCCAGTTGTGAAGTGAGGGCAGTGATTAAATTCCTCAATGCAAGAAACGTTCGCCCATGTGATATTCATCGCCAATTAAAGGAGGTGTATGGAGACAATGTAATGGACGAGTCGTCTGTTCGGCGGTGGTGTCGCAACTTCAACATGGGGAGGGGGAACACACACGACGATGAGCGTTCGGGGAGACCGTCTGTCATTACAGACCAACTGGTGAGCTCAGTTGACGAATTCGTGAGGAACGATCGGCGCGTCACAATTGATGACATCTGTGAGCATTTTCCCAATGTTTCTCGAACAATTGTTCATGAAATTGTTAAACACCATCTGCATTATGCAAAAATTTGTGCAAGATGGGTCCCTCGCGTATCTCAATGAGCTGGCGGCGAAGGACTATGCAGCAGGAATACAGAAACTTGTCACACGTTATGACAAATGCCTTAATTTGCTTGGAGATTATGTTGAGAAGTAGTTTAAAGTATCCTCTTTCAAATAAAATTTTTTATGTTCGTTAATATTTACTTTTGTGTCTTTATTTCACAAACGGGTACTACGTTCCGGATGACCCTCGTACGTATGTAATATCTAAATGGAGAACATTAGTTTTCCATTTAGAGTTAGTTCTTAAGGTTTTCTAAAATCCATATCAGTATTTTAGCGCAGCTATAAAGTGTTTGTGGTGTGCGGATGTGCAGCAAAACCTAGTTTTCACAGATCTACCTAAAATCGCTAAAATCACTTCAAGACTAATTTCCAAAGCTTTTATCAAGACTGCTGAACCCGTACAAAATTTTTTCGACATTCTCTATTTTCGTTCACCCGGACGTCACATCCAATGGAAACAATTTGCATGAGAATCAAAAACAAACACCCCCGGAGGATTATTTTCTCACGTTATAATTTAATCATGGAAAATGGCGTTAAAATGATTAAAAAAAAAGAGGAAAAGCAAACCTTCTCTCTGAATTACCGACGCCAAAAAATAACGTTTCATGTTTTCGGTTCAAATTTGACTGAAACCATCTCATTGAAATGAGAATAGCAAACACATTGATGAAGTTTTGTTTTTAATGGAAGCAAAAGTATGGTTTAAGTTCTAATGGAATTAATACCATGACAGCGAGCTGATGAAGAACACCTCGGTGAACTCTAAAAATCAGGATGAGAGCATTGTAAAAATTAGTCCTCACAGAGTCGAGGATGGCGAAGGAAAATTAAATATCCAATTTTATGCACACGAAATGTTGTGTTACTACCATCAACTTCCACATTAAATTAAAAAGTAATCAACTTAAGGATTTTTTCATGACTTCACATGGAATTGCACCGAACGATCGCTCCGGCCACGAAACCAAATGAAGAGATATCCTCTCTAACTATTCGTGAGACGGCATTCGCCTCCACACTGCCCGCGTGAATGGAGACGTGCCCTTAAATTTTGAGGTCAGATACGCTAACCACGAACGAGAGAGCATGAAGACAAGGTTAAAAGTTTTAGAGCGATTTTCTTTGGAAGTCAAATTGCTAACAGGATTTAGGGTCATGTTTTTCAACAGACAAGTCAAGGACCTGAAATTGAATCTCTCGCGTAGAGGGAGGTAATTTCCGTTATGTCATGATCAGGACTTTCTGATCAGCAAACCTCTCCGGCTTAATTTCCATGAATTTGAAATTAACAGGCCACAAAGGAATTAGGAAAAGAGTACCTTCCTTATGAGTTAAAATATACCTTCATCTACATCAGATCTGCTAGTTAGTTTCGGTTGGGTCTTCCTTTAATTCCCGTATTGCAATAACAAAATGACCCCATGTCTCCTCTTAGAGCCAGTTAATTCGAAGCGGAAAAGGGTAATCAGTTTGAAGTTAACACAAACGAGGCGTGTCCGAAAATTATCCGACCTGCGTTCACATCTCCCCATTGGTGCTAATCTTCGCCATTTGGGCCGTGGCATTCTTCGAAGTACTTCCCTTTTGCTTGAACCAAACACTCCCAGCGGTGCTTCCACATCTTACAGGAGTCCTCGAACTTAGATTTTGGAATGGCCCTCAGCTCGCGCTTACTCTGAATCTTACTACAGCTTACCTTACTCTGAATCGTCTCGATGTCGTCGAACCGCTTTCCTTTGAGCGTCATTTTCAATTTTAGAAACATCCAATAGTCACAGGGAGCTATGTCGAGACTCTACGGAGGCTGGCGAAGCTTTACAATCTTGTGTTTCGCAAAAAAATGCAGCACAAGGTCCGATGAATGCGCTGGCTCGTTATCTTGGTGAAGAAGCCAGTTACCGGTCGTTTTCTTCTCATGGCATCACACAATCTTTTCGGAAATTCAACGTAATATTCATTGTTGATCGTTTGAACTCTTGAAGGAAATTCGTGGTGCACAACACCGTCACAATAAAAATATGATAAAAAAACAGATGCTCTCACCCTCACCTTGAATACGACCTTGAGAATTTGGAACCGAAAGAAGAAAATGCAATTTCTCAATGGGATCGGGATGGTGCGGTGTTTAACGTACAGGTTTCCTAACGAGAGGGCCCGGGTTCAAATCCTGTAGACAGCAAATATTTCTCAGTGTATCCCGGATACCTAATTGAGTTATTTTGTGGAGGACACTTCGAGTGAATACGAAGTCCGTCGGATGGGACGTTAAGCTGCGGACCCCTTGGCGCCTTTCTACAAGAGTGGGCTAATGTCGACGCTTGGTTTCCCTCCACCCTTCCTTTCCCATCCATCCCAAATGGCATAAATGACCTTAGCTGTCGGTCGCCTTCCATGAAAACTACTGCTGTAATTTCTCAACTAATTACACAAAACATAAAGATAATCCGCTTCAAAATAAATTATAATGAAGTAAGAGTCTTAAAAAGGCAAAATGCAGTGCCAGAAATTTTCGTTGTGAACTCGAAAAATATAAATTAATCAGTTAATGCCAAATGAAATGTTCTCCACATCTGTTTCATGCCGATAATTTTACTTATATACGTATATAATTTCTAAAACAAATTCCAAGGGTTTTTAGCTCGCTGGGCAATATTATAGCCTACTTGGCCGCATATTTCGTCTTCCCACTTATTCCTCATCAACAAATGGAACATCAGATTACCGATGCAATAAAATTTTAGATATGAAAACATTAAAACAATGGTGGAAAAACGGTAAAATGAAAACAGAAGGCACGTAAAAGGGAAACTTAAACAAACGTATTTTATGGTTATTCTAGTGTTATGTCACCCATATATTTCGAGAGATAAAGCTATTACTCTTTAATTAATTTAAGTTAAATGAGTTATTTCGTTTCCATTTGTGAATTGCGAAAATCATTGAATCTGCCAACTGGTCCTGAAAACTTAAAACGAAAACGAACGCTCCGATACGCTGTCAAATAAGACAATTATTCAAATTTCATTCAATTATTCCAACTTAATTGCTTTCAACCCTTGCTAAATTTTAATTGAAAATATCTTCCAATTTCGACTACAATCAGCATGAATTTATCCACAACAAATATCTTTCCAATAATTAATTAATTCCACTACTTGCCCTTATGAATTTTCCAGAATATGCGAGATTTCGGACTCGGGATGTACAATACACGGTTTAAAATTGTAAATACTCAGTGCCACAGAAGTGGCCGACAGATATTGTGTACATGAGGGAATTATGTCGCATTAAAGGCGTTGCAACCGACTGAAGACAAAGAAGCGACAGAGATTTTCAGTGTATTCAACCCATTCCAATGGATTATCGACCGGGAAATACTTTTTTTATACCTGAAGGTATGAGAAAACGAATAAAAAGTCTCTCTTTTAACTCATAAGAAAACACAATAAAATATGCACTTAGACCAAAACGTGCCAATTATCTTAGATTTCACATTCCCGATGCGTGTTGGAATGACTTTTTCACAGTAAACAGTTTACGCCTGGCACAAAGAACGAATGAAAAAATTGTCCTTTTCTTAATAAGACAATTGTTGATTGGAACACCTTGCCTGCAAAACTATTCGAGACCTTTCCTAACAGGGCGAATACTTATAGGAACAGATGTAAACATTTTATTTTATAATTTCTTTGATGTGTTGTACAAAACAGCTTAATTTTTTTCTGGTTGAATGGGAAACTGATGTTAATGAGATGGGGATTATCTTTTTTGTGTTAGAGTTTTATGTTTGGAAGTCTACTTTAACTGTATTTTTTTACTGACTGATTTTATTCATTACCTTTTTTAATATTGATTCATGTCATGATACGTCATGTTATTTTTTTCCAAGGATAGTTTGATTACAATACTTGGGACTTGCGTACCACCTGACATCGTCTATCTGCACATGTACGTTTTAATAATAATACGAGTTAGTAGTAGTTATTCGGGGATGCAACGGACAGCTGAGGTCAATGACACGATTAGTTATACCCTAGTGAGTATTAGTAGTATATTAGTGAGTAGAGGCAGGGTTTTCAGGGAATGGAGGAAAGGTGGATAGAAACCCGGCGTCAGCCTTGGCCTACACTTTAACTACAGGCACCAAGGTGGGCAACAGTTTTACTTCCAATCCGACGGACCCACACACAAAGAGAAAATCAAGTTAAAAAAATCGAAACCTAACGTATTACATCGCAACGTCTTTCAATGTGAAAACAACATCCACTTTGACTATATTCCCTATAGCTTTCTTCAGCGATACCTCGATTGTAAAAATAAGCTATTACTCTTAAGAATTTATTCATTTTATGAACTAAAAATATATTAATGATAAGTAAACGTAATTACAATGCAATATTTGTTCCATCAGTGACAGCGTTGACCACACATCTACATTTACGATTAGGAAAACGGCGAACTCGTCCCAGGCGCGATCTTGAGAATTACATTACAAATTAGAAAATGGAAAAAAATGAAAGAGGAAGTGATGAGAGAATAGACTCAAAAAATTTGCCTTGAGCTTCAAATCTTCTTGGATCGAGTTTTTGATAGAAAAAAGAATTTGTCCGGGAAAAATGCATATGAATAGCGATTTCACTTGCATGCCTCTTGGTAGTTAAGTGACTTATGTACGCTTTGAGAAATAATAAGGAAGGACCCCTTACAATACCAAACTGCAGTTATAGATGATATAGCCGTAAGGTCACGCATATTTGAGGATTCCCTCTGACTCGGAAAAATAATTCGAAAAACAGTCATCCTACGCATTAAAAATGTAATTTATCATTTTCCAGGTAGTACCTATATCAAAGGGTTAAAATACGTCATTATCGTGCAAGATGTAAATCATTCATTCACTAAAACTTCTTGGTGAATTGCTGGCAAAGACTCCAGAATATTTCACCTCATGAGAAATTAGGTGCTGAAGTACGAAGTTTTACTACAAATCAACAGATAAATAATCGATATTAATTATTTATTATTATTATTAAGTAATCTACCGGTTAAGGTAGGTTTTTCGATGGACACAGTTACCAAATAAAACATTTTGTGACTCCTAACAAAACACAAAATCCAGCATCCTTCTCTACATTAGGTCCCTCTTCAGCTCTGAGTACTTTCTTCCTCCCTTCATCCCGTCCAACATCCCTTTTTTTAAGGTAATCTACCGGTTAAGGTAGGTTTTTCGATGGACACGACTACCAAACAAATATATTACTACTCCTAACAAAACAAAAAATCCATCATCCTACTCTATATCAGGTCCCTCTTCATCTCTGCGTACTTTCTTCCTCCCTTCATCTCGTCCAACATCCCTATCCTGTTCCTTCCCTTTCCTCTTTTGCCCAACATTCTCCCCTCTATTACATTCTTCAACATCCCCCTGCCGGTCAATACCCCCTTCAGCCACTTTTCCTGCCTCCATAGGATTGCTCCCAACAAACCCCTCTCTTCGCCCACCATACCAAGTACTTCCTCATTTGTTTTCTTCTCGGTCCATTTCACTTTCTCTATTCTTCTCCACACCCACATTTCAAAAGCCTCCAGTCTATGTCTATCCTCCTTCTTCAATGACCACGTTTCCGCGCCGTACATAGCTACGCTCCATATCAAAGTATTTACGAGTCTTTACTTAATATCCTTACTCAACAAATCTAATAGATATTGATTTTTAGCATCCAATACAAATTTAAGACGAACCAGAAAATGAGGATGAAACATAAAATTACAGATGTCATACAAAAATTGTGTGATAAATAAAAATTCTTTCTGCCTACTATCTCGTCTTTTTGTCACGGCAAAAGAACAAGAGAGGTTAACCTGAATGGAGCCAATCACACTTGGAACGAAAAAAAATTTGTACCAGCAAAAAACAAGAATGCTCCGAGAAAAAAATTAGTCCACGTCCTGAGGAGGTCGAGGACACTTCCTTTTTATCCCCGTCAACGGACGAAGGAAGACGCACTTTAACATACTCCTTAGCTTCAGCGAACTGCGCATTTAAATTTCCCACAATCATCTAAGTATGCAGAGTTATCAACGACGCCAGACGCCTGTTCACAATAAGCTCCCGATACGAAGAGAGATGCAACATAATGTTGCGAAAACCTCCAACGCTTCCCCTTCAGCCGCTGCTGCCTGCCTCCGTATGACCAATGACGCCTACCCGACCAAGTCGAAGCTAGGGATAACTGAGTCACGCGCATAGAGATAGAACACGGACAAGATAAAAAAGAACGATTTGAAACGTCAAATGAAGTTTTTAAGCTGCGACTTCACAAGCATTAAGTTGGGGTGACGTGCACTTAAGGTATCATCAAAAGGAGATAAGAAGTTAGCATAAAGCTTCCTACCCACTGCAGGCCACGCATAATTAGAATTTATCAACGCCCATGGCATTGCATAGGGACACTGATTTAGTATATAGATTCATACACGCAAGAGGAAAAAAAGAAAACGTGAATCTTCTTGCATGAAATATCACTATTACAATGCTTGCACCGTCATGAGCTGGCGAACTAAGAAAACGGCTATAGCAAAAAAAAACATGCCTCGGCTTTGCGTGGAATATTCCTGTATCAAAATTGTTTGCCTCAGTTACGTTCAATTTCAAATTTATCGTGTGCCAATTGAAACAAGAAGGATCATTAACCTCGGTGATTCAAGGCGTTTGATGAGAACGCTCCCTACATAAAGTCCCAAAAGTGAAAAATACCCAGAGAGAAATATTAACAAGCTTTACTAATTACACACCAAACTGTCATTCTTCGGATGATCGATCAACGAAGCTTCTGATATTTAGAAAGAGACCATTTTGACTTTCGTAATGAGTATAGCACGTGCCGAAATGAATTTGGATCTACGCAATTTATAGACGGCATAATGGTTTTTCCTGCACCTGGTGTTTAAAGATGCTGTGTTTTACTTTAAATTATGATTTGAAATCTGCCAGGTTTTATTATTATTATTAGGTAATCTACCGGTTAAGGAAGGTTTTTGGATGGACACTGCTCCTAAATAAATATTTTGTGACTCCTAGCAAAACACAACACCCTACTCTACATCAGGTCCTTCTCCATCTCTGAGTGCCTTCTTCCTCCCTTCATCCCGTCCAACATCCCTATCCTGTTCCTTCCCTTTCCTCTTTTGCCCAACATTCTACCCTCTATCACAGTCTTCAACATCCCTTTGCCGGTCAATACCCCCTTCAGCCACTTTTCCTGCCTCCAAAGGATTGCTCCCAACAAACCCCTCTCTCCGCCCACCATACCAAGTACTTCCTCATCTGTTTTCTTCTCTGTCCATTTCACCTTCTCCATTCTGCTCCACACCCACATTTCAAAAGTCTCCAGTCTACGTCTATCCTCCTGCATCAACGACCACGTTTCCGCACCGTACATAGCAACGCTCCATATCAAAGTTTTACGAGTATTTTCTTAATATCCTTACTCAACGTCCCCGTCATCAACTCCCTCCTTGTGAAAGCCTCTTCTTGCCTAGCGCAATTCTTATCCTTAAATCCTTTGTTACATCCGTACTTTGATCGTGTTGGTCCAAAACACTACCGAGATACGTTAATAAATAAAACCTTTGTTTTATTAATATTGATTCTCATCCCATACCTGTCGCACTGAATTTCCAATTCACCCAGCAATGGTTGCAACCCCTTGGCTGACTGACAAACCAAAGCTTTCTTTTCAAACCAGGTTATCCTTTAAAAATTAAAAGCATCAACTAAACCATAAGCATGAAATTAATTTAATTTTTTCAGGGCTACGTTTAGATTTTCTCATTACAATATGTATTTCTTTGTGACTTTAATGAGCATAGGAATCATTCACGAGGTAGCAGAAGATAAGAAATGAAAAATTTGTTGCACGCTTCTCTGATTTTCAATTATAAGGAAAGACGAAATAAAAATGTTCCTTCACATGGGCCTGCAGGGAATATAAAATATTTCTCGTCTCATTATAGTGCCTTCTTTGTACAAGTAAGTACCACAATTGCCAATTCCGTAAAAAAATATTTTAGAATACCTTCTTCTTAGGGCACATCCCGGTTAATTCCATATCAAGGTACAACCAAGAAAAAAGAACTCACGTTCCTAGATAATTAATAACCTTCTCTTTTCAAATCATTCTTCTTAGAGTCTGTATCACATATGTGCTGCCTTCTGGTGACTATAATCGTTGGAATTAAACATTGATAACAGTTTATCAATCATCAGTGGGCTTGGATAAATAAGCTCACATTATTCCCCTGCCAGTAGATATGCAAGTTAATATATTTAATGAAGAATCAGAAACAGACCTCCAATACCTCCATTCAGTACATGTTAGCTACTCCAAAATACTCTCAACTCTTAGGCCCAAACCGATATGGAATTGTTCTTCCAGTAGAAAACAAAATGATATTAAATTTAAATAGTATTTATAACATTTTGTGCAGCAACTTTGGGCACAACCATTTTAATTATAGTTAAATTGTGCTTTCGCCAAGAACACTTCTTTTTAATAAGCCTCTAATGAAAGAAAACCAGGATCGCCAGATGTGATTCTCATTTATCGCATCAAAAATTCAATCTCCTCCGGCTCTCGGCGTCGACAATCTAAAATAACACAGTTTCATCAACTCATTATGAACTCCTCTGAGCTCAAACAAAAAGTTGAATCCCTAAACCTAAAATAATTACAACTTGGTAATGACCTCGCAATATAGGAAAAACAGAGACAATATTGTTTGTACGTGCTCTCGGTGTCCTTGCCCATGGCGGGATTCATTTATTTACATTGAAATTGACGACAAAACAGTTGGAAACAAAGCGTTAAAGTTTCGTCACAAAATTAAACAAATAAACCACCGCAAAAAACAACTCTTTCATTAGAATTAGAAATGAATAACATATTCTTATTATTGCTTTAAGGCAGACGAGAAAAGGAATAATGTTATTATTGCTTCAAGGCACACACGGGATTCTCTTCGCTCAAATTCCGCAGCGTGGACTTCTGTGACAAAATTTGTAATTACAGGAGTCCAAATATACCAATTCTGTTAATATTCATTAAGACTAAAGAAATAATGGAAATGTTGAGTTTTATATATACAGCAAACTACCCTCTTTAAATGTAATTGCAAGTCCAATTTCCTCCCCAAAAACCAGCTGATTTAAATTATTTATGAATCCGCAGAGTTCGAATAACAACTGTTTGCTTCCAAATTCAAACCTTGATTATTGTTACGCATGGACACTTCTATGTAAGTTACGCTATGGTATTTACGAGAGAAAATTTTTTTCTGAGAAAACACAGGCGACCTAGCAACCTAGCAGGCGACCAAGCACTTTCTCCACCTTGGATTTGTGATTTCCAACGAGTATTTTAATAGGTATTGTATACGGGATGTTGCAGACTGTGTTAGAGGGGATAATGCTATGCAAACGAAGAGGGGGCAGGAATAGAATAGGAAAATTGGAAAGAATAAAGGGAAGAACAAATTTTCCTTAATATTGCTATCACGAACATACTCAACTAGTAGGTATATACAGGGGCTAAGATTATGTGATGTATTTGTTGCATAAAAATTCCTAGCACGGCAGATCTCCAGTACTACAACCTATTTTGAAATAATTATTGCTCAAAAGAGATTCGCTTATCCTTCTCAAAAGGTGAAGACTGAATTAGGGTGTAGACTTGTGAGTCCAGAGAGAAATAAATTTAATCAAACATTCGAATTACGGGAACGGTTGACTTTTTAACAATTAGCTAAATAGACGTGTAACCAGTCAAATGCCACATCAAAAAATAAAAATATATAGCACGCCACCTTCTAAACAAGTAACTGCTATTTTTTTCGAGCCCCATGACTGTATGGCCCCCATGAGTGGACTCCCTTTTAAAAGGCTCATTGATTTTAAAGCATTATATTTACGCGCAGAAGAGGATGAGTCGAATGGTTACGAAAAAAATGAAGGAAAATGACATTAATTTAGCAAAACCACCGTTTTTCAGACTTAAAAAAAGCAAGTGAAAAGCCACTTTGATTATAAAAAACACGAAGAATCATTGTTTATCTTCAGCCAAAAAACCTCTCGGAGATCCTTCATCGTCGTGACGTTTGACGTTTAACGTGTGCAAGGTGGAATCGTGAATTATTTTCGCGGAGAAAGGGAGAAAACTAGGACAATTGATGACAATATCAGATTACGAGCCTTCATCCGGCTCCGTCGAAAACGTCTAATCGAAAAGTCAGTTTGATTCGAAAATCTTAATAATCGTTACGCACATGTTAAAACTTCCCCGACGCCATGAATTACGGGGCCAACGTCCGCCGACCGCAAAAAACAGACTTTATCACCCATTTTGGATGCCTGTAAAATTTTGATTCGACTCTTGGCAACCATGTGAACAGCACATCAGTCTTTTACGCCCACAGACGACGGAATAATGGCAAAACCCAAAAAGCCGCAAGCCAAAAATGAAAAAAAAAATACGATGATGCGGGCAATTGGTCAACAAGACCTCGCACAAAAGAACGCCAACAGAAGCTTTTGTTATATTTATTTCCCTCAGACACATCTGCCGATTTCTCAGGACAAACACGGCCGAGTTACTCCGTCCTAAGCCACTCCAAACAACCCCTCCAAGCAGACGTCGTAAACATCGTTACTGTAGGGCAATGAAAATATAATGACCCCCGAGACGATAATGACTAAAGGTCCGAAGTGCGAAGGCAGCCACTGTGTGCAACCAGCGGTCGTTAATACAAAAAGCATGCGGACTATGATTCACAGCCGTGAATCATTATCGCCAATCATATTCGCTTCTAGTCGTCGGGAGGACACAATAATGACACACCTGCGCCTCTTCGGTTGCGACAGCCTCGGCGAGCCAGAGGTGACGGCTTTCGAGGCCGAAGGGAAGGGAGGAGGGAGAGCGGGTTGGGAGGAGGGAGAGAGAGAGAGAGAGGCAACGCTTGAATCCTCGCCCGGGGCGGCAAAACGGAGGAGCGGCTAGCAACGATCGCGAAGGTGCCGGCCGGGTGAGGAGGCAAACAAAAGGTCTTGTCATCACCGTCTTTTTGGATATGGTCGGGTCCTACTTTTACCTTCGGCACCTAGTGTAGCGGGTGAACGGATATGATACTTGGGGATACAAATGGCTTGTGATTCTCAAAATCATGTAAAACCAGGCGCCGTTAAAATTTGCATGCTATTCAATAACGTTTAACTGTAGATTTGAAAGCTATAACGAAATAATAATGCATCTACTATATAGTATGTCTATAGCTTCTGGCTTACCTTTGTGGAATTCCATCGTCATAAATAAATGATTCTATTCACGAGTACGCGTAACTGTACACACGATTTGATGGCAGCGGTTTCAAGTTCACGCGATGTTTTCCAGGCGATGTGCTATCCATGTTATCAATGTACAGTAAACGCTGACATCGCGAATAACAATATGTAACAGCGTGGAAAATAATTGGTATGTGTAATCGTCAATGTCGCAATATTTTCCAGTCAATATGTGCTATTTTATGCCGAGATATTGAGCATCTGAATATTGAGTATTGAATACGAACCATGTGCTAGAGAGATGATGTGAATGGACGGACGATATAAAATATCCGATATGAAGAACTGTCAATAGTGCTCGATGTATATGTTAATCATCGTCACATCGATATTCCTGTCACTTCTATACTTCATTTGCATTGGATATTAGTTTACGTATCTCGGAAGTGTTTTGGACCAACCCGGTCAAAGTAGTAGGGACGTAAGGAGAAGAATTGCGCTAGGCAAAGAGGCTTTCACAAGGAGGAGGGAGTTGATGACGGGGACGTTGAGTAAGGATGTTAAGAAAAGACTCGTAAGAACTTTGATATGGAGCGTAGCTATGTACGGTGCGGAAACGTGGTCATTGAAGCGGGAGGATAGACGTAGACTGGAGGCTTTTGAAATGTGGGTCTGGAGAAGAATGGAGAAGGTGAAATGGGCAGAGAAGAAAACAAATGAGGAAGTACTTGGCATGGTGGGCGAAGAGAGGGGTTTGTTGGGAGCAATCCTATGGAGGCAGGAAAAGTGGATGAATGGGGTTTTGACCGGCAGCGGGAAGTTGAAGACTGTAATTGAGGGGAGAATGTTAGGCAAACGAGGAAAGGGAAGGAACAGGATAGGGATGTTGGACGGGATGAAGGGAGGAAGAAAGTACTCAGAGATGAAGAGGGACTTGATGTAGAGTGGGATGTTGTGTTTTGCTAGGGGTCACAAATTTTTTGAATTAGTAATTTTGTCCATCCAAAAGCCCACCTTAACCGGTAGATTACCTAAAAAAATTGAATATACCACGATCCAATTCGATACAACCTTTTGCATACTGTAAAACACCAAATTAATATATTAACCGTCAATCATGGCCAACACTTAAAGAATACTCAGGCTTGAAAAAAGTCTAATTAATAAAGATTAGCCCAAAATTCTAACACAGAATGGCATTTTAAGAATTCATCTCAATATGTGCCACGTGCACAAGAGTGTATAGGGACACTATATAAAAGTTTGAATAAAGGTGTACTATCGTAGTGGTGCATATTTAGAGACATGAAATCAACTACCTCTGACCCACTGGTTAATCTACAATGTAATGCATATATTTTTCAACGATAAAAAAACTTATCTAAAATAGATTCTGTAAAGGGTAGAATGAGAGGTGGACGAAGATAATACGGTAATTCATAACCATCAGATGGGGGTCATCTGTACAGTAAAGAGGTGAGCTCCGTGTTCAAGATTTAAGCAATGTAGGTTAACGTGCTAAACTTTATACCCTTCGTTTGGACTCTAATATTACAAACAAATTATATTTCCTAATGTTTTCCATTAAAAAAACGGAACATTAATCATTAAGTAAATATAATCAATTATTACATGTGCTTCATGCACGACTGCTATACATGATTAGCTATTCTTAAGGCAATTAATAACTACGCGATGGAAGTCAACGGGGAATGAACAACAAAAAATAATTTCCTTAACTTTTGTAAGAGGTTGAAACAATCAATAAAATCTACGCCTTCAGGATTGATAAGAAATTGTTGACTTGAAAATTTTTCTCCATGAACATATTTCGAAAAATGCGAAACAACATCAATCTATATCCCAATAGTTCGTTTTAACGCCGCACGTAACGCCAGTTCCTTGAGGATTCGTGAAGGAGCAGCGTGATGAACGCCTCTGCCATCTGTGCCTCGTAAGGAAAACTATGTCGCCCGCTTTACCGAGACAAGAGTCACGGTTTGAATTGAGCGCCGCCTTTGCATGTCATTTTTACTTACAAATTACATTATCCAAATACACTAACCAATTACATAACCCAATAGTTGCACATAGCGCCCGTAAACCCTAAAGTTGATAATAACTGGAGCATGTATGAAGGTAATAAACTGTAAATGAAAGTAATCAGAGGTAAAGAATGAGTTAATGTGATATATAGGTTTTAAGATATATTTTTCTCGAGATAGTCTAGCAGTACAGAAAATCCCTAATGACGAAACGATCTGCGATAGACACTTTGAAGATTCAAAATTCAATGGAAGTCACATCATATCTACCATTAAGAACTTTAATATTCTACATTAAGTGACAGTTTAATGGTGAAGGATTTTAAAATGTTTTTTTCTATACATTCTAATGATTACACATATGCAGCTTGGTAAGTATGATGTTCTCCGCCATTTACTGATGACTGATTTATTGACGAAATTCGTATTCAACATACTATATTCCTCAAATTAAATAGCCCATACTTTACTTTGAATTCCAACCGTGCCATCAATATATGTTAGACTATGAATCAAGTCATGCGCATTTGTACATTCGATAAATC
The DNA here is from genome assembly GCF_022747635.1 of Hetaerina americana. Classification (NCBI taxonomy): domain Eukaryota; kingdom Metazoa; phylum Arthropoda; class Insecta; order Odonata; family Calopterygidae; genus Hetaerina; species Hetaerina americana. Next base: position 9,654,252 of record NW_027286625.1, read on the forward strand.
CGAATTACGAGAAAAAATTATTTAGTCCTTGCCAACTAAATATTTATCGAAGGAGTTAATCAGATAAAATTCAATAATAATAATAACAAATTCTAACCATTCGGGCATACCTATACTCTTGGTACGAAAGTAAAACATTTTTGAAACATGGTTTAACTTTGACTCTAGAGGAAGGGGGGCCTTTTCGGTGAAGAGAAGAGAAAAGCACTTCCTAACCCCAACCACTTCACCAACTCGTTTTAACTTCGACAGTTCCGTAAATTACCAAATTACTCCCTGCATGCCTCGCTAGGAAAAGTCTATCTTTGGAGTTTATATAGCTATCAGTTGGTTTTATCACCAACATTTCACCACAACGAACTCCCCTCTCTGGAAGTAAAGGCATTCCATACAAGAACTGTCACAAGCCATTCCTTATCACTAGAGGGAATCTAATGGCCGAAGAGCATAAACTGACGTTCCCTGAGGGCCCATACCCAGGCGCACATCCATTGTGTTTTCCCGACCCATGGAATGGGTTCACCAATTCCCCAAGATTGGAACTGGTTCCCTACAGTGGTCACTGAACCATTTTTTTTAGTTGAAATCTAATAAAAATAGAAAGGTTAAAAGGCTAATTAATTAAACAATATTTTGTGAATATCGGTCGAATAATTTTTAAAAGATGATAAGATAGACTACGGCACGATGAAGAACGGAAACTACCATGACGGTTCCTAGGTAATGTTTGAAATTTCTTTTTTTTTTAAGTGATCGATTTTTCCAACATTTGGAAAAGTGAAAATTCATAAAAGTACGCTTCCTCATACTCCATTTAACAGAAATGAAACTTGAGCATTCTGCATTTCAGATAAATATAGAGTAAATGCCTCAAGTGTGGGGAGTGAGGGAACGAGGTGGGAGGTATATAAATATAAACGTCTGAACGATGCTTCAATTAAAGCAAACACGAAAGATTTACATAGACTTGGACAATAAAATCAATTTTCCCGACGGAAATAGACAAAAATATGATGGATTCAAAGCAATAACCCCATCGTTGCAAAATATTCTTTTCGTTCACGAATCACCATTTCAATAGTTTTTTCTCAGCCACTGTGTCCATTACTCCACTGTTATTCCTAAATGGGGGTTATGCAAGGACGCTTTAAAGGAAATTAATTTCGCAATCTATACAAAATCATTCATTTCCCAAAAAAAGTGCTCTTGAAGATATTTTTACGGCTAAATCCATTGCCGCCACTCGTATCGCATGAAAAACTTCAATATTCATATTACGGAATACATCTGACCTTCAGATAACTTGTAAAAAAAACATTGAATTGAATTATGCTCACAAAAGAGATATTCGAGTCGTAATTCAGATTAAGAATACTCCAAGAAAAATATTCTTCGATAAAACTTCGCAATATATGAAGACAAGGATCTCATCAAGAAAACGTTTTTCAGAACACGACAAATTTTGCAGCAAGTACATAGACACTTCTATTTTTACCAATTCTCCACTAGTGCCTGCCCAATTATTAATGATTATGCAACGTGAAACCCTATCATGCCGCCTTCAGTGACCTGCGGGATAACCTGAGAATTACGCACGAGTAGATTAACGAAAGATATGATTTTGAAATAGGTTTTCACTTAAGGGTTCTGCTTGTCGAATCAAGATCCAAGGCCAACGTGCACTTGGGCCCACTTGAGAGCTTGTCCCTTATTGGCAAACTTCTCTCGGAGCCTTTCCCTGGTTCTTACTCATGGATTCTGAAACTCACCTCCCCTTTTCACTCTCCCCTTCCTCCTAATGCATTCCATTAGGCAGTGGAAATTGAGATCTGAGAAAGGAGGGAACGACGGTGCAGTAAGGTGTAGCCCGGGGACATTAAAGGAAGCAAAAGCTACCGGAGTAAACTTTTCAGTGAGAGACGAAAATGGTCGAGATTAAGGAGGAGGTGCGTGAGGATCGCCGGCTATCCGTATTCAAGAATGAACGCTTTTCTGGGCGTGCAGTGAAATAGGCAAGCGGTTGACGGCGAATTTATATGTCAACATTATGAATCCTCGCATATAACAGAACTGAAGAGTTAAAAATTCTTGGAAATAACACGAACCGTGCAGTTCGAAAGCATTAAAATTTTTAAAAATGTACTAATAAACCTGGATTTTATAGTACGAAACATTGAAACGGGGACGGTGAGAGTAAGATGGAAGAGTGGATTGGAATCTTTATAAATGCGGTGCCGCATTAGAATAATTAAGGAAATGGCTACGAGAACAGACTGCTAAAAATAATGTGGACGAATAAGACCGTGGTAATGGCGTGGCTTAATCTGTCATCTGCTTGAATAATGAAAAGACATTTTTCCAAAACACAGAAATAAAGCTGGAACTAATATCGGAGATAAAGATGGGCATCAGGAGAAGACAACAAGAGCAAAAGGCTTGCCACAAGAAATAAATAATTTTTGAGCCATAGAAGTTGCGGAGAATAGAGACGTCTATCAGTGGAGGAAAATGCAACGAGAGCAACGAGAGTCAAGCTTCCCCGACTCACAATAGATCCGCGAGCGAATACCATTCCGGATCGACGCAGTGCTCGGTCAGCACTCGGTCAAGGTAATGAGGTCCTATTTGGGCCAGTAATGCACAATGGAAGAATTTTCAAGGACGATAAGTGTTTTCCATTAGCAACAGGGTGACTTATTATTCAAATGTCTATTGTTTTGATGCGAAATATTAGTCACAGAAACTCTATTGTCGTCGCAAGCTTGCGTATATTCCACCATCATTAAATATATAATGCGCAGCAATACGTCTATTCTATTTTATTTTATATATGAATTTCAAATTTTATTAAATATATTATTATTTTATTAAATTAATTATTAATTAATGAATTTTAAATTTCTATTTAAACGTCTATTTTCGTTTCTAAATAATGGAAGATATATGGTGGAGCATCATTAAGAATGGTTGGCTCATAAGGAACAACCACCTCTCTTTTAAAAACTTGATACAATAGTAAGAAGCTCTATTTTTACATATGGAATTGAAAAATGTGATGTGGGCGATAGAAAATTTCGATTAAAACATCCTTCAATCCATTTCAATTAAAGTTCCTGTGCTATTTCGTTAAGCATAAAATAATTTTTTTTCTTTCTCGCACATATGAGAAACTTCGTGAAAATTACTATGCACATTTCATCTAACTCATTAAAATCAAATAAAGTAAAGTCCTACGTTTTATAGTAAAAAAATAAACGTGATAAGAAAAAAAATAAAAATTATGTCCACTTAATTTATGTTTACAACATAAGTCGGTCGAACGTAAAACATATGCCCTGTCGAGAGTCCTCATGAATTATGAAGGAATCATGGCATACGATGCAATTGAATTGTATGCCAAGGCAATCAGCCTGATGGCAAAGTACAGTAAAACCAATTAAAGTACAGTATCAGCCAATCAAGGTACAGTTAAACAGACCAACCGAATATTTATGAGTATAAAAACAAATCATCGCTCAACGGGCCATGACTTGTTACGCCACATATCCATTAGATAAGCATTAACACAAGATTTCACACGTTCAGTTGCAGTCAGATAGTGTAAATCTACAGCTACATCACCCAGCAAGCCACCAGTAACATGTACGCAGGGGGTAATTCTACACCAGACATACCCCAACAATATTAAAATTTACTAAAATACTTGGCATTAACGGAGAACTAAAATAATTTAAACGGCAGGAATAATATTTACATACAGATTTATACACATTAAAGTGTTTCAGTTACAAGCACTTTTCAGCGCATACCGGACAATCCTCTAATAAGGTTAGAGTAAATAAGAGAAATGGTTTAAAAATGGACTACCACACGTAGTAAGAAAATAGTCAAATAAGTCAAACGGAGAAACGCTGATATGCCATACGAATCAATGCAATGGATTCCAAATGATAAGTATACTAATAATACTACTTGAGGCAGGATCCAAATGTACACGAATGAATAATTTCATGGCTAGATATCTATTTTCAGGTAAAATGGAAAGGATTGGAAAATTACCCTATTTTGGATTAAAATAAACTGGGTTCTAGAGGGGAGATGGGGGAATGACACATCTAGTGATTCCTAGGAAGCAATGAAGAAGCGTAGGGTAAAAACTTAGCCTATGTGAAGCTAAGGTCGCAAAAGAGTTTATTTGCGCCTTTTACTCTTTGCTCTCACCGAATGCCTCATGGGCGCCCATTGCGGCGCCAAAAATAAAGAGCCTCAATGCTTTTCTAAAGGGTAAAATATGAAATGTCTAAAGGTAGTGGGGTACGGCGGGAGAGGAGGCTTTTTTAAGAAAAGGAGTGAGGCGAGAAAGAGAGCAGAGATGAAAGAGAGAGGGAAGCATAAATAAAGCTATATTTGAATAAGAAAACATTTTCTCTGAAAGGGGTTTTCGGATCGAAGAAAACGCATGTGGACGAATTTCAACTTCGGAGGCTTTAGTCATGCGCTTCGGTGGAAGAGAATCTAGGATGAGAGAAAAACCATTATATTTACGAAGAGGCAAAACTTGCACAAAATATATAGACTGCATGCGCATGAAAGATGAATAAGCATTCCCAAACGACGAAAAACGATCGGCTAATATAACTTCTCGCGCATAAATCCCAGGATGTTTTCTCGGCGCCCTTCCAAGCTTTTCTCTAAAGAAATTCCTCAATAACATGACAGAAGGAAAAAGCAAGATAGAGTGAAAAATCAAACCAAAAACACGAATAAACATTCCGATACTCCCAAAGGGGATTCCAATAGATATTGCATTTACAAAGTTTGCAATTATAGCGACGACAAAGATTTGTGATATTTAAAATAAAAGTATGTACGTATTGGAGGAAATAAAACTCTTCCGATCCAAATAAACTCCATAAATCGAACCCAAATACTCGAATATATTTAAATAAAAACGATTTATAAATGATTCAGTCAGTTATTGCACGATTTATAAAGGTATACGTGGATTTGTAAAGCGTGTACGTGGTCGATTGTTTGTGCACATGAGCAAATCTATATTAATATGTAAGTATGAACTAATAGTAAGTATTTACACATGCATGTCTGCTGCCATACCATCCCCCGCCACACGCCCTGCGGCATCTTGCAGGGTATTCTGTTAATGTGCATGCATGGTAAAGTGAGTACGTCTGCTATAACATACGCTTTTCTCAGTCAGAAACACCTTGCAGTGCACTTCGTGAACTTTGCTAAAACTAGTACCTCTTCCTGTAATATGTTCACGCTATGTTAACTCATGTTAGATATTCTAAAGGTTTTATTGTTTTCGGGAGTTGATTAAGTTCTTTAAAAACTATTCCCTAAGTAACGGAAACTCATGAAAGCAGATTGAAGCTCTTTATGCTTGATAATAATCTCTAAATTAGTAACCGCGTAACGTTAAGAATAATTCTAAAATTGATTTGTTTTCTACCATTAAATTCAAGTAAAATCTTGGGACCAATAGCAAAAGTAAATAAAACATCAAACTTAAGGATTTTTTTTCGAAAAATCGCTGATAAACCGACATATTTTCAACAGAAGAGCTTATTGAAAAATATATAACCGTGGCAGAGGGGAAGAAGTATTCCAATATAAGACGCTGTGCATTTTTCTTCCGTGGCCTGAATCTAGGCTTTTATTGAAAGTCCCTAAGCCTGAACGGTACGCTTGAATGTAAATCTGTGAATAATTAGAAGGAAGGCTTTCAAACTGTAATCGCGATTCGCTGTTTTCACTCCGCTGTAGAGGTTCATCGCTCTTTTTGATGGAAGACAATTAAGTGACTTGTTATTACTCAAAGGTAGCCGACCATTATTACTCAAGCCGCCATTGAGTGGTTCTTCCTTCACTTAGGGGTTGGGTGTCTGTAATTGTCAAATTGTTATATCAATGTTCAAAGTCCGATGTAAAGGTCGAAGTACTGTTTTCGGGCTAATGCCAAATAAATAATAACCAAATAAATACATAGATCCGCCTCAAAATCACTGACTCGATACTTAAGCAACCTTCAGCGAACCTCGTCTTTGAAAATCTCGAGCTCCAGCGGTTGGACGTGAAAGAGGCCTGACAGGAGCAAGTAAAAATACTGGAAAGAACGAGTCAGCGTGCGAAGCGACAACTTGGGTGGGGAAATAAATGACACAATATTAGATTATTTACTCGGTGTAGAAAACGAAACGGAGTTTCATATGCATATATTACGTACGTCTTCTTAGAGCAAGAGAAGAGTGTCCATATGTTGATGAGATGCAGAGTACCCCGTGGTAGTCTTGATCTAAAATTATTGTCGTGAGAATGAGGGATGGAGAGAGGCTGAGAAACGGGGAGATGAAGTTCGCGAAAGCGTTAAGCGGATCTGGAAAGATGCAAACTTAAAAGATTAAAGAGGAGCGAAAGGTAAAAGGATGACAGAGAGGTTGAGTTGGGGAAGGGAGGGGAATGAGACTAATACATTAGGGAATGGCCTGAGGGAGACTGGGCCGGGGAAAGGAATGAAGACAGAATGGAGGACTAAGAGTTGTTGGAAACTCATTGAGTGAATTACAAACCGTGAATCGCAAGAAAAGTTTGGAAATTCTCTAGTCTGCCTTGGGCGACCGATCCTAAAATAGGGATCATAAGGGAATTTCGGGTCCAAGCATAACCCTCCTCCAAGGGGTTATGTTAAAGAGATCTTTGTCAACCCTGAGAAAGAATGCCCACATACTTCTGTCGTACTTCTGAGGAAAAATTAGATTCTATGCCATTTTAAACTTAGTCCCCATGGAATCTAAGCCTCGATTATCAAGTAAGGGAAATAAGAATCTCTAAGGGCTGGAATTAAGAACTGGTTTTTTCGGCCGCCACTCTATGGACTACTTATCTTAATATGGTGGAAGGGCTTGCGTTCCCAAGACTCATAGAGCTGTGCTGGCAGGAGCAAAGATAGAACACTCAGTTCAGTAGTCCCTACGTAAGGTCACCAAACTCGTGTAGGTCGAAGGAAAGGATCCAGATCAAAGGTGTTCCTCGAAGTGCCTGTTTCTTAGCGAGGTGGATGCAAACGCGTTTGAATCAAATAAGGACACATTTTTAAACGAAGGTGTTACGTAAAAACACCGAGGAAAATAACGAGATGGATTTAAATTCCAAGAATTGATGATGGAGACAGGTATAGGAATGAGTCCTGACAACAACGGGACTCGGGCTAATGAGCCTTGCCCGGAAGCGGGAGGGGCTTTCGTGGTCTTCATCACAAGAAATTCCCGCAGGGCGAAATTGACACCAGCAGCACAGAAGAAATTAAGATGAGAGAAAAAGAATCGCGACTTCAAATACTAGGACGACGTTGGGAACAGGAAAAGTAGAAAATATAAAGCGGGGGATTCAGACAGGAAATATAGATCTCAGGTTTCTCAGATCGGTTTTCAGATTTGCAGTAAACTTCGCCAATTTGCTGACTGTGCAGTGATTTACCAGGGAATATCCAGTTATGAAGATAGGGTATCATTATCTAATGACGTAAATGCAATCCAAAAGTGGTGCGAGGCATGGGAGAATTAAATTTGATTAAATGTTTTTCGATAATTTTTTGGTGGAAGAGTAATTCACTTGAAAACACAGAATACAGGGAACCAGCATAACATACGTAGAATCGGTATTTGGTGTAACGAAAACTAAGGATTTGTCCCCTAGAAAACACATTTGTGAAATATACGGACAAATTAGGATTTTTACAAAGGATACTTCGAGTTACAATAAGAATGTCAATGAGCTTTGTTATTTCACGTTAGTTAGGCCCCGCCTAAGTGTACTGCGGCAGTACGGGATCCTCATGAGGTAGGCTTAGTTTTGGAACTATATCGAGTTCAAAGTAGAGGAGCTAGGTTTGTGAAAATTCCTTACAAACAATGTAGCAGGGTCACGACACTATTGGACCGAAGGTTGAAATGCAGGTTAAATTTACTGCTTAAATTTGAGCCAGGTTACTCATCTGAGGATATTTAAGACATTTCATGCCCCGATTTATTAGGGTAGATCACATCGCGCACGTACAATCAGTGAGATGGATAGAAGAACGGATGGATTTAAAATGTTATTTTTTCCTCGAACAATTGGAGATCAAAAAAGATATGACCGGAGGCGCCAAGGAGATAATTAGCATTGGCAATGTATACATATATATATTTTTTAACATCATTCATCAATTTAAAAATGTAATAAACCCATCTTTTTAACACTTGGTTCGATTTTTATTAGTTAGAGCAGTCACTTTGTTTTGACTACAATTTATATTTCACTACACCGTTACACTCAATAGGTCAAATACGTAAATCATCCATTTGCCTTGGACGGGTCACGCAGGTGCGTACTGCTTTACATTAAAATTGAGACGTAGCCCAAACTTTGATTTATTGGAACATAACTTATGATTATGAGTAAGTAATGAAGGAATTCCTAGCAGCATGCAAGGTCATGCAAAATTCATACCTACCTAACGCGACACCTAAAAGATTCACAGAAATACTTGTCACATATTCAATAAACTCGAAGCTTTGTATTCACTATATGATTCTTTACATTAAACAATCATTTCATTATTTTGAGCCATACTGATAGCTATCCTTACATTATTTAACCTTGATAAATATTGTAACGATTAAAAGGTGATATGACATGCTCAGTTGGTATCGCCATTCCGTCAAGGCTTAGGGGCTAATCACACTGCAATGCGAACGAAATTAATTTAACCCGATAAATTTGTAACGTTAGATATTCCTTCTCAAATACTGATAACATAATTTAAAGGTAGGGTTTTTAAAAATCGAACAGTCAGAACGGAACAGATAATGAGAATGGAAAACGAAAAATCGACAAATGAACACATATTCAATAGTAATGCAGAAAAACGGCCAACTACTACGTGTGTTTGGGTTATATTTTTACCATTATTCAGGCTAGACTTGTGAAACCGGATTGGCAAAAACCTGCGACTAACTAATGTTCAAGATAGGAACCACATTGGGGACACACCAATGGGAAACAAAAAGGACTACAATCGGTGAGGAGAGGGGAAGATGGAAATGAGAAAAAATAAAATGAAATCCTGGAAATGAAATACGTATTAAAGACATAAAGGCTCGGCATTAGGAAGACATGAAAGAGCTTGCAGACAAAAATATGTGGCAGAGTAGTGTGGCCCGCCCCTTATGGCTTGGAGGTGCGAACGCCTTTCCCTCCGAGGAGGGTAGTTAAGTAGAGAGGGGAGAAAAAAGGCAGAGAAATGGAAGCAGAGATACAAAGAGCATTAAAAGAAGGGTGAATGGGAATGGTAAGCAGTACCTCTCACCCCACGGCGTTTCACTGAAATGGCGAGACTAAGAATAGCTAGATTTTGTTAAACAATGTACAAATAAACTTAGTAAGTTATTCGCCTAAATTGTTAAAAGTACGACTTTATGAATTACTTTTTCTTCCTAGATTAAATCTATTACTTAAATCAGAGGCATTTCTGCTTACACTGTGATGTTATTAGAACCACGTTACAAACACAATAATATTAGGACAGAACAGATCATAGACATAAGAGCGTAATTAGATAAATAAAGCTTACAATAATTGGCAATGTAATTGTAAAGGATATTATTCGTGAAATGAGAAGCCTAAGTTTTAACCATTAAAATACATATATATATATAATTTAAAAAAAATATATATATATATATTATATATATATATTATATATATATATTTATTATATATATATATATATTTATTTATTTATAATCTATTACAGGGAATACCGGAATTTCCACTGGAATTAATTGAGAATTTATTAGCATTTTAATACTATGGTACATGGAAATCTAAATTTCGTTTTCGGTGATTATCATAATTTTAGTTACTGTCCTAGTTTTACTTCACTCTACTATTTGCGACATACTAGCAATCCACATCGTCGGAAACGCGGTGACTTGGAGAGAACCATAATAAAGTAGCGTGGCGAAATTTTGATTCTGTGGGTTCCCTCATCACACGCCAATCCGTAAATTAATACTATAAGCATCTGAAAAGACGTTTCGCCAACAAAATCACAGTCGCTCGCTGACCATCTTTCTTAGGACCAAATACCTAAAAAAAAACGTGACGGAAAACAATCCGCGACCCAAGCCACGTAAAAAACTTCCAGGCGGAAGTTAGGGAAGTTCCCTCTTGAAATTTTCGAGGCGAGCGCACGTAGTCGCATGCATATCCTCCTCAAACCCTCTCACACAATCCTGCTTTTATTTATTTTTTTTTTAATTCCGTGCTCACGTCGGGAATCGACCCGACGTGAGCACGGCTCGAGAGAAGAGGGAGGAAGAACGGCGCAGAAGAGAGAGAGAGAGAGACGAAGAGGGCGAAAGGGAGTCGGGCGTAGGGTTTCGGAAGACAAAGGGAGACGGATGAAAGGAAGACTGGAGGAGGGAGAGAGAGAGAGACAGGGAGTGGAAAGGGGGAGGAAAATCGAAAGTGGAATCGAAAACGAGAGTGGAGGAGAGGATATGGTATGCATGGATGTGTGTGAAGGGGGAGATAAGGCGAGAGATGAAGGGTGAGGCAGGGGGGGGCAGACACGGGGCGGGAGCTGACTGGGGCGAAAAAGAGAAAGGGAAAGTGACGGGCTTCGGCGAGGAATGGGGGACGGCGAGGCAGCCTGGGATTAAAAGGGTTGCGATGGAAGGGGCTTTGGAGGACGAGGAGGCAGGTTGGGAGGAGAAGAAGTGGCTGGGCGAGGTAATGCCACCCCCCCCCCCCGAGGGCCGGGTGATTACAGGGAAGGGGGGATGGGGAAGGGCACGTTTTCAGGGTGCATGACTCTCCCTTTCCTTCGTGATGCACGTGTGCTTTAGCGAGCGTGCGATGCACACCTTCGATTTTCCCATCCCATCGCACCGGGGGTGGAAAGGGGGTTGAAAAGAGGGAATGGGGCGGGGGAGGAGGGGTTCTCGTCACCCCCATCTTGTCTGATCATCCGCTGGGAAAAAGTAATCAGGAATGTTTCTGTCTGCGAGTAACAAATCCTTATACTAAACCTGTGTCTATGATTATAAACAATTTATATCAGGCAATACGTGGCCAAAATGACATGTGTCAATAAGAGTTGAGAAAACATACTATATAATTACTATTGTGCCCGAGTAGATATCTGTCTATGATACCCATGTCATTAGTGTGAAAATATAAAAGAATTATAATGTAAGGTGAAAATAGACACATATCAATGATACAATTATAAGTTAGTGAAGAATAATTTAAGGTTACCGAGAGTATGCGTATGATACAAGTATCCATTATAGGCTTGCAGTTTATAATTACAAACAATTTTCATATTTAAGATAGATGCCATGTACTCGCGACATCTATCATCAGAGGTTGAACAGAGGTCAATGAATAGATAAATTGAATGATGGAAGATAAAATCATATGAAGGCAACAATCAAGCTACAATTATGAAAGTAATACGGAACTGTTATTTGAGAGGATAAACCTATTTCACATGCATAACAAACATGATAATGTCTCCGTTCCCCCCAACAAATAATACTACAGTGTAAACGGAAACGATTATATTTTTTCGGATTTAAATGACTCCTCTTTGCTCTTTCAAAAAAAAACGATATTTAAAAAAAATAAAAAATAATGAACGAGTCCAAAAATCCTTTCACATGCTCCACACAAAACTTATTCCCCCAGCCGTTGCAAACGAAGCGTTGATATTATTTCTTGAATCCAAGCGCCGTCTACGGTTCGAAAATAAGTCCTTTCCATGCCTTCGGTTTTAAAAAGAAAATCTTATTTGTGAAATTTGAACGATTATCAATTGGAGCATATACGAATACTTCCGCAAAAAAAACTCCAAAGAAGTAAGATATTCAATAAATGCATTATCATCGAAAATAAACTTCCGGATATAATGTATTTTAAAAAAAACTTGAGCAGAACTGGATTGAATCAAAATAAATGTTTTAACGTATGTTAGCGAAAGAAGCACTTTTCCAGAGTATCAGTAACGGGACCCTATTGAAATTATCCCATTAAGTCTACTTAACAACCCATCCAAAGGTAAATAAATCTTACATCCAAATGAGATCATTTGGGCATACAGAAGGGTGATTACGCACCAGATTTGCATTGTCAAAATGACTAAAACCATTGAATTAAAATATTAAGAACTAACGTAGGATTTTTGGCAATTCAAATAGATTTCTTAACTTAAGTTAATTCAAAAGAATTTCAGATGAATTTTTTTCAAACAGTTCTACATGCCAAATTGTAAGTATGCTTCAAGTACTACACTGCAAACTCAAGAGAAGTTTAGTGATGTTTGAAATACAATCGGATTTATTAAGAATGTGGATGAAATCAGGCTAAAGTATGTAATATATTTCTCTGAAACACAAGTGAAATATATTCTGACACATTATCTATTGTGGCAAACGAAGTTATAAAATTGTCAGTTCTACAGATTATCCATATAAAGTTATCTATAAGATCTCTCAAACTGTATTACGCAAGGATTAGCAGTCATATTAATAGTGATTTTAGGAAATATTTACTTGATATAAAATAAATTTATTTTCTGTGAGTAAAATTTACCCTACCTTTCAAAGTCTCCTTGGGTAGGAGAGCGTTTTATGATGCATGATAATTTGGTGATGGTTGCTTGTCATGTTCTGGCTTGTGCGTTGTTGGATGGCTTTAGTGCTGCATCCTGGGGTGCAGTAGTTTGTTGGTTTATGTGTTTGCATGAGTGTTGAATGAAGGGATTTTTGCATGAGTGTGTACGGCGCTGTGGGTGTAGTTTTTCATGTTGTTGATTTTGCTTGTGGTATTTTTCCTATTTACGGGTGGTGACATAACACCCCCCGCCACACGCCCCTGCGGCGGCTTGCGGGGTATTATGTAAATGTAGATGAAAATTATTAATTGTATAATCCAAACATTTATATTGCATTTCTGATGGAAGATTTCGTGAAATAGGGTTTGTTCAACACCAGTCGGAAATGATTGACTACATTACAATCATTCCGCCTTTTTGATGTATATAGTATGTAATGCATGGTGCCATTTTGTCGCATTAGGTGATCGCCTCGATAAGTAGCGGCGGTTAATTAGCGTTTCCATCCAAATCCTACCTTAAACGGAAATTACCACAAAAACTCTCTGTTGGACTAAAACCATAAGGATATCAGTACAAACTCCAAATATTATTTTAAATCTTCAAAGATTTAAAATAAATACAGGGTGCGGCAACATAACTTCCTTTTCTATAGGGGCTTTGCTTTTGAAAAAAGGAAGCTATGTTGCCGCACCCTGCATGAAACAGACAGTCCAAACATAAACATGTTAATTGAAGCAAGCAACCTAACCACTTTCGCAGTTTAGTGTGTCATATAAAGTTTCAAATAGTTTGAAATTTAACGAGAATGCAGCGTCAGACTTGGTGCTAAGCTGCAGAAAGAGCTTCCCGATTTTCTCGCATCGATCGCACCACACGACTACGGCGCTACAACCAGGAAGCGGCAAAAGACCCAACTGCCTGCTGGGACTTGCTTGCTTGCTAAGGCGGCAAATTCTTTTTTCTCTGTCATTTGCCGATATGACGACGACGAATAAAATTCGCAAATTGCAAGATGGAAAATAATGATTAATAAAAGCAGGTATCTTCTACATGCTATTTAAAGCATGGCTAATATGATAAACAACATATTTACATCCAACACCATAACCCGAAGATAGTTCTGATATGCGATATTAAATTACCTAATTTTATACATGATGGCGTGTGAAATTTCCACATAAGGATAAGGAGACCAGCTACTTCCCTCGTGTTGCCTATGGTTGCCTAGAAAGATCTTGTCCCCGAAAAAAATCTCAAGAATAGGGCGAAATTGATGGAACCTCATTATTCCCCGGATTTATATCCGACCCCTCAGGTGGGTAACTAACTAGCCGATAATTCTAACGGATCGCCACGAGTATACGAGTATATGTATAACAATACATATACTTCTTTACACTGAAAGTTATTTATTTGAAGGAATTACCCATTGATTTTCAATGACAACTTATTTCAATAAAATCAGTCCCTTCTTCATAGGTGGAAAATTCTTGAAGATCCAATACTTAGAGAATACAATGGATATTGAAGCAGTGAGATTCGTTGAGGGCACAACGTAACAGAGTTGAATGCTCAAGGCAATTATAAAGGTAAACTACAATAAAAACAGATTAATCAGCTCGTGTTTATGAAATAAGTTATGATAAACATTTGATGAGCCTTCGAATTATATGAATTTACGGTTAACAATAATCAAACTTTATTTCCAAAACATTATAATTTGAATGTGATCTGAGTTCATAATTTTAGGACGGAAAAGAGATCTATGACAGTTCATATGTGAGGATTGCAAATTATACAAAATATCATGAAAAACTTTTAATGACATTTAAACTCTTTTTCCCAGTGGTTTGAAGGGTCTTCGTTGAGTCAAAGACGTCATGGACAATTGCCCGACCAATTTAAAAAGCAACTAAACCCTAATCCACACGACGCATTTAGGATTCGCATTCCTCCGTCACAATTTGACCTCAGAGCCAATGGATCCCATTTCATCATTGGAAAAATACATCGGATGGCATATCATTCGCGGCTTCGAACACTCAAGGCGATTACCAGAGATTTACGAGTTTTAAATTCAATTCGTTTCATCCTGTTTTCTTTTTAAACGTCGTCTTAGATGCGGCTGCGGAAGATCACTCCTCAAGCTTCCGCATGCATCGGAGGGAAAAGTCGCAAAAATACATGTTGCTCGTACGACTGAAGCATCTGATTATCTCGTAATTACATAGAATGTATTACCACCGATTTGCCTTGCATGGCATATTGCAGGCCGAATTTTGGAGAATGATGTTTTTATAACCAATTCTTAGCGCTATGTTGTAAAAGGAAGCCATATTATACTAGAAAAAAACTGTTAACAGCTTTTGGAATTAAATAATTCTAAACCAAATTGCACACATCTATTTCTTGAATAAAATTAAAAACAACATTGATATGGATTAAATTAAACTTACTCTTCCTAACTCTTTTTTGAGTGGAGGTAAATATAATTTCTGGAGAAGAAACCTTATAATTCAGGTTCTGTACAGGCATTTATTCGCTACGGTGAGTTTGACATCATATCAATGGTGACAAATGACATATCTGAAATTCCAAAATATTACTGACATAATTAGGTGTGAAGCATTAAATCTGGCATAATTTTTGCTACATGAATCAAATGGAGCATAATTTAGGGTTCAATAACACAACTAATGAATGAAGTTCTTCAATTTTTCCTACATGTACCATTTGTACTTTGGTTAAACAAAATACCACCGTTTGGCCACTAAATATACTTGAATTTTTCAAATAAACCATGAAGTAATGATGGAAAGCGATAGATTTCCTCCTATTTACACATTCTACGAACAGATTCAATCAAAGCTACCTTATTAAATCTGAACTTTTATCACGTCACATTATAATAAAAAGTATCAAAGAGAAATATAAGGAAACAGTTGAAAGTAAAACGCCCAAGAGCATTGACTCAAGATACTTATTAACAGTCGAAGACATCTGGCGTTCTATACATCACATTCACCTCCGGTGACTCCTAAAGAATAGACACACATAAATACGCCAATCACCAGCGCTGTTATATAATCATTGAAGTTAATGAAGCAGAAATAAATACGGTAGAAAAAGAGAAACCATCATATAACGAAGGTTATTTGACCTACACAGATAAGATATACGGCCACTTTTTGTGAAATTGTCAACGAACCTTGGTGGTAAATGCAGATCATTTAATATGACAAAAGAAATCGTATTCAATTACTAATTGAAGTGATGAAAATAATTGTCAATAATACGTGGTTAAAACTGCGTTACCATTGGATAAGATTGCAGATTCCTCATCCCTATTGTAATCGCATACTTTCAGCCAAGCGACACGACGGGCAATGTCGGATGCCTAACTAGTTCTACGTGCGTCTGCCGTTGTGAAACAATTCAAAACCAGAATTAACACTTGCACCACAATAGAGAAATAGAAGTTAACAACAAAAAGCAATGTCATATTGTAATCCCTGAAGTTAGAACAATTTAAATAAAAACACACACTTGTTACATCTACAAAAATACCTCGCGTTCCACCAAAAACTACATCCGTCTTCAGTGACCACGTCTCCGTGCCGTGCAAAATTTCGTTCCAAATAAAAGTTTTTACGAGCCTTTTCTTAACACCCTACCTCAACATTCCTGCCAGATATTCTCTCCTGCTTGTATAAAGTGTCTTTGCCGGGTGCAATTCTTCTACTTAGGTCCCTGATACTTTGACAATTTCGCTCCAAAACACTTCCTAGATACGTAAATTATTCCAACAGCTCTAGGTTTTGCCGTCCTATTACAATAGTTATCTTAGCCTATATCTATCTGGAAAACATTATAACCTTTGATTTATTATACTGTTTCTCATCCCATATCTATAGTACTGAACATCAAATTCACTCAGCAAAGCTTATAAAACCCTTGGTTGACTGACAGACTAACGAATATTTTTTATCTCTCCGACTGAAATAAACCTCTGGACTGCGTAAATGAAGACTCCCATAGTAAACTAATTGAGCTAAAAATTTTCCAACTTCCAATTTAACTCTCGAGTTATGATACGGAACAAAGGTACACTGCTCCACTTTTGTTAGCATTGTACGGAGCAAAAGGTTGGAAAAAAGAGACCATCTCCCCAAACAGACCCCAGGGCCTGTATTGTTCCAACTTCAGGTGTATTACCTTTTCAGTGTAACCAAAATTAATGGCTTACAGTACAAAAAATAATTACATTATAAAGCCGAATTTATTTTTATATTTGATGAAAATATTAGATTATGCCCTTCCCGGACTACAACCTTGACGTGGTGGAAGAGCTTGTGCGTTCCGATGACCCCTAGAGCTGTGCTGGCGGGAGTAATAATTATTGCTCCTGGTAGGGTCACCCATGCCAGATAGGTCGAAGGTTAGGAGCCAGACGAAAGGTAGTCCACGCAGCGTCTGTTCCTCAGTGAGGCGGCTGCATTGGCGTCCGACCCCAGTGGGGCGGCCAGTAAGTGATGGTGTCACGTTAAAAACACTATTGAGGAAGGCAACGGGAAACCACCTCAATTATCATTCCTAAGATTTGGAATAATACGAGGGTCATCCGGAAAGTAGTACCCGTTCGTGCCGCATGAAGTGCTGACGACGCGAGTAGCCGCTGGACGAGGTCAGATAGCTTCAGTGGCTTGTCTGCCTTCTCTGAGCCAAGTGGCGTGACGCTAGCATTGCCTGTGTTGTTTCTGTGATTGTTTACAATGTTTAAAAAAATTGAGAACGCCGCCAGTTGTGAAGTGAGGGCAGTGATTAAATTCCTCAATGCAAGAAACGTTCGCCCATGTGATATTCATCGCCAATTAAAGGAGGTGTATGGAGACAATGTAATGGACGAGTCGTCTGTTCGGCGGTGGTGTCGCAACTTCAACATGGGGAGGGGGAACACACACGACGATGAGCGTTCGGGGAGACCGTCTGTCATTACAGACCAACTGGTGAGCTCAGTTGACGAATTCGTGAGGAACGATCGGCGCGTCACAATTGATGACATCTGTGAGCATTTTCCCAATGTTTCTCGAACAATTGTTCATGAAATTGTTAAACACCATCTGCATTATGCAAAAATTTGTGCAAGATGGGTCCCTCGCGTATCTCAATGAGCTGGCGGCGAAGGACTATGCAGCAGGAATACAGAAACTTGTCACACGTTATGACAAATGCCTTAATTTGCTTGGAGATTATGTTGAGAAGTAGTTTAAAGTATCCTCTTTCAAATAAAATTTTTTATGTTTGTTAATATTTACTTTTGTGTCTTTATTTCACGAACGGGTACTACTTTCCGGATGACCCTCGTAAATGATGGACAAAACAAAGATTTTGAGTCCAGGCAACTACGGGGCTCGGCCCAATCGGCCGTGTGTCGTGCCCGGCAGCGGGGGAGGCAAGGCTTCCGCGGTCGTCATCCCACGAAACCCTTGCAAGGGAAAACCAGCAGCAGCAGGACAGAAGACGCAGGGGAAGAAGACCAAAATTAGTTAGAATAGGAACGTGGAATGTTAGGACAATGATGAGGATAGGGAAATTGGAGAATGTTAAGCGTGAGATGGAAAGGGGAAAATAGATATTTTGGTCTATGCGAGGTGAGATGGAAAGATAGCGGGGATTACTGGAGTGATAAGTATAGAATAATATACAGCGGTGGGGACGAGAGCCAACGAGGGGTTGCCATAGCATTAAATGAAGAGGTAGGAAGAAGCGTAGTCAACATAGAGCAGGTAACGGATAGAATACTACTAGTGGAGATAAAAGCAGAACCGACGAACTTAGTTATTATTCAGGTATACATGCCACCGAGCAACCATTAGGAAGAAGAGGTCGATAGGATATGCGATCATTTAGAGGACATAATCGCGTGTGTTCTAGGAGGGAAACATTTGATAGTGATGGGGGATTGGAATGCGACGGTAGGCGAAGGAAGAGATGGTGACGAGGTCGGGGACTACGGTTTAGGCACAGTGCAGGAGACAGTGGCTAGTCATCACCAACACTTGGTTTAGACACCACAAAAGACGCAGGTATGCATGGAAAATGTCAGGTGACTCAGAAAGGTATCAGCTAGATTATATCCTGGTTAGACACAGGTTTAGGAACAGTGTGATAAATTCGCAAAGCTCCCCGGGAGCGGATTCGGACTCTGACCACAATTTAGTGGTTATGAAATGTAGCGTCCGTTTCAAAAAGATAAGGCAGGGGCGGCGAGTTAGAAAATGGAATGTAGAAGCATTAAATAGGTTGAAAAGGAAGGAATACAAACAGGCGGTAGAGGAAATCATGGGGGATGGTAAATAGCTAAGTACTATTGAAGAAAAATGGGAAAGTATCAAGAAAGGATTGTATAAAGCCGCAAAAGACACTATTGGAATCGTTAACGCTAGAAGGACTAGGGAACCATGGATCATGAATGAGATCATTACAAAAATGGAGAGAGGAGAATATGGAAGAATATAAACCCATGGCAACAAACAAGAAAAAGGCTTAGCTAAACATTAAAAAGACAGGGCGAAAACTAGAGCAGGGGGAACCGTTTATGTATCTTGAAAGTGCTTTGGACTAAAACGGTAACATTGGTAGGAGCGTAAGGTGAGAATTGCAATATTTAGAGAGCCTTTCACAAAAAGGAGGGAGTTGATGACTAGGACGTTAAGAAAGGATGTTAAGAAAAGATTCGTCAAAACTATGATATGGAGCCATGTTATGTACGGCGCGGAAAAATGGTCAATGAAGCAGGAGGATAGACGTAGAGTGGAGGCGTTTGAAATGTGGGTGTAGAGAAGAATGGAGAAGGTGAAATGGACCGAGAAGAAAACAAATGAGGAAGTACTTGGTATGGTGGGAGAAATCCTATGGAGGCAGGAAAAGTGGATGAAGGGGGTATTGACCAGCAGGGGAATTTTGAAGACGGTAATAGAGGGGAGAATGTTAGGCAAGGGAGGTAAGGGGAGGAACACATTGGGATGTTGGACGGGATGAAGGGAGGAAGAAAGTAAACAGAGATCAAGAAGGACCTAATGTTGAGTATGATGCTGGATTTTGTGTTTTCTTAGGAGCCACAAAATATTTATTTAGTAGCTGCGTCCATCCAAATACCTACCTTAACCGGTAGATTACGTAATAAGAAATAAAATAAAGCGGCGGGGACGAGAGCCAAAGAGGGGTTACCACATCATTAAAAAAAAGTTAGGAAGAAGGGTAATCAACATAGAACAAGTCACGGATAGAATATTACTAGTAGAGGAACAATCATAAGCAACGAACTTGGTAATTGTTCAGCTATGCATACCAACCAGCAAACATAAGGAGGAAGAAGTCGATAGGATATACGATCAGTTAGAGGATATAATCGCGTGTGTTCCTGCAGGGAAACATTTCATAGTAATGGGGGATTGGTAGGCGCAGGAAGAGCTGGTAATGAAGTGGGGGACTACGGTTTAGGCACGAGGAATGACCGCGGGGAGATAGCAGTTGAGTTCTGTAGGAGACAATGGTTAGTCACCACCAACCCTTGGTTTGGTCAAAACAAAAAGGTGCAAGTAAATATTGAAATTCCAGGTGACTCAGAAATCAGTACTTTTATATTATGGTTGGGCATATATATAGGTACCGTTAACGGGAAATAACAAGGAAACCATGGATTACGGATGAGATAATTATCAAGGTTGATGAGAGTATAAAATGGAAGAATGAATACACAGAGTTAGGCAAAATGAAGTACAAAGAGTTAAACAATAAATTGAGACCGATAGCCAATAGAGTAAAGGAAGTGTCGTAGAAGAGGAAGTCCGAGGAAATGGAAAGTTTGCAAAGGAAGGGTGACATGGTGCCCTATTCAAGAATGTTAGAACACTATTATGATGAAGAGGGGAAGATTTATATCAACGGTTGCAGAGGAGTCGGGTAAAATAATAGCGGAAACAGAAAAGGTTCAAGAGAGAGGGAAGGACTACATGGAAGAACCGCATGGGAAAGGACTTAGGCTCACAAACTTGGACATAGAAAGGGAATATGACGTAGAAGAAGATAGCTTAGATCCCAGCATACTCGACGATGAGATAGAAAGGGCATTAAGGGAGATGAAGCTAAATAAGGCCGTGGGGGAGGATAACATTCCTGCGGAACTACTGAAATGTTTAGGAAAATGTGGGAGGAAGATAATAGGTCACTGCAGTCATTAGTTCTGTGACCGCATTAGTACAAAAAACGTTTCTATAACGGAAAACGTATCACCACAAAGCGCGAATGTCGGAGTGGATGCCGATCGAAGGCATGCACGACATTGGAAAGGATCGGCGCTTCTAATTACGTGGATGATTATCGAAACGCAATAAAAAGCCACGTAGATTAGAAAGGAAAACGATTATGACGTTTACGACCATCCCTTCATCTTCGGTTGACCTACACGCAACAAAAGAAAACCGCTATCACAGATGGTAAAACTACTTAAAGTGATGAGGCCCTTGCAGCAAGGAAAAAAAGCAGATATTCCGTTCGCCGGGGCGAGAAGAAAAAAATAAGTCTTGGCCCTCGATCGGAGAGCTCGAACGTCTGTGAGACAATGGAAGCAGATCCGCAGCACGCTGAGAAAAAGCGGGACACCTTCAGAGAGCACAGCCCACACATTCATTCCAACCGAGAATGGAATGGAAAGGTGATTCTGCGGTTGGGATATTTCTTTTGGTTCATTCTTTCCCTCTGGACAAAGTACGCATTTTTACACTTCAATATCGGCCACCCGCTTCGCGAGACGTGTTTCCTTCTCTTCTGACCCATTTAAATCCTTTGTCAGACAAATCAGTTGAGGAAAAAGCTTTTGAGGTGCAGCCTCTAAATTCACTTTCTCCCACTATTATAAGATGATTCCCTTTAAGTTGATGAGTAGACGAAAAATTGTGATTGAATGTATAAAATATGCTCAACCGATTTTTTTTAGGAATATAGGAAAATTTAGCAAGGGGGTCACCCTAATCAAGGTAGTTAAATAGCAGGGTGTGTTGTAGGAAAAATTGCAGGGTGGCGGCTGATAACGGTAGCTATACTGATGCAGCTCTTCCAACGACTTTTATTCAATGATATCACATGCATATTCATATTCAAGCAGATAAAAGTAGCTTGAATTCAGTACTCAGCAGGAAAAATGTGTCCGGTTAAATTTAATTTATTCTGAAAGCTGCCCGCCAAGGAAAAGTCAATGAAAATTTCTGAAATAAATTAAATTTACTGATCGAGTTGTTCTCATATTCTTGTTCAAAATGCAAAATATACAAATCTTTTATTCTTCAAAATAACTACATCTTAGGAAGATCTCTCCGGATCGAAAACCTTATCTTCACGATTCCCGTGTGTACTTGAGCATTTTGGTATTCCATTCACTCGAATTTATAACTTATATCTACTGTCTAAATCACCTCTTTGCTTTTTAACATTTTCTTGTAAATATAGTTTCATTTGAATAAATAGACGACAATACTACTTTCCGGAAAAAACTTACGGAAAATGAAATGGGCGCAATTTTTATGCTCATTATCATTCATTTTTCAGCAGGAAATATAATGCTTAATACGTGAATTTGATAAAATCAACGAATACTTATACTCATAAATGAACAGAACACTAGATGAAAGAGGTCCGAAAAGTATAAACTAGTTTCTGCTAAAAAATTAATGTCCTAACCTTTTAATGCTACCAAATTCATGACTTTAGGATGAAATATCTTCAGGAAATCTAACTACAAGCTGATCAGCGGACGAAGACCAAACTTCACACTTTTAAAATCCACACCGATCAAGACGAGGGTGAAAATGATATGTGAAGATCAAGTCTTGTGTGCCAAACCCGACGGCGACTGACATTCACACATGCACGTTCCTTTCTCCGAGGTAGACTACGATTTACGTAAAGGAACTGATATCCATAAAATCAGTTTGGATCGCTGAAGTAGTCAACCAGATTTACCTGAGGGGGCTCTTCCATAGCCGAATGGCCCATCTATCCGATTAGAATTATACCAACGTAACCACAGTCAGGAATCTTAAAGTTCATCAGCAAATTAAAAATGGGGAAAACAGCTTCCTAAGCAAACGTGAAAGAGAGTGGACATGAAAAAGGAGAAAATAATTTATCAATAAATATTCTTAACATGTCAAAGCTGTGTCTTAAAAACCAAAGAGTGCATTTAAAAACTGATAAGCGTTAAATCTTGGTTAGACAATAAAAACGCGATCAAAACGATAATCAATAACTAAAATTTACTAAAAATTATAGTTGAGGTTAAGACTATTTCCTCAGGTACAGATTTACACAAATTACAAATTAACCCCTAATGCTCAGCCCAAGTATTCCACTAAGCTTACCTCGTATCACTTAATATTAAATTATGCAAGACGTCACCCGTATTACTAACGGTTGCCGCGAGTTTCACAACAAAACATGTTGTAATGCGTGACTTAATCGTCGATCATTGCGCTAAGTTAAGGACGCAATGTGTGCGGTATTCACTGATTACGTGAGAAGGATAGAAGAGACCATAATAAATGCTTCTTTATTTACAACGTTATTTCAAATAGACTATCCATAAATTTTACTGACCAAAGCTTAATAAATATACATGAGCTGGAGAGGATGAATCGAAGGTCAAACATTTCGTTATCTAAATAATAATAATTCTTCAAGTTATAAATGTATTTCAGCGCTATTTTTAGGATAATTATAAGCATTCGAAGCTAAAGAAAGGTGTAAAAAATGACATTTATAATTATCGTTGTTTCTAATGAATGCCAAAACTCCTGTAGGAATTCCTTGAGTTACCTCGTACGTTTGAATTAATTCATTTAACAGCAGATACCTTGATTCTTCCTATGGGACTCATTCTACTCAAAAACTTATCCAAATGTTAATAGACTAATTGACAATTACAACTTAAAATAAAATATGGTACTGAAATCCTGCCACGAGAATTTTCTTAGTATTTAATAGCCACGAGGATCAGTGCAATGAAATATGCCAACAAGAATATTACATAATATATGTATATTAAATAAATAAATACCCCTTGGGAGGTATACGAAAATGAATCTGAAAAACGAGAAGAACAAAATATTTTATTAAGAGGTGTTTGTAAAGCTATAGTACAGCAAAATCAACAAGTAAATTATTTGGGGGGCCTTATAATAAGTAGGGTCTGATGTAGTGTATCTTTCAGAAAATAATTTTATTATGTACAATATGGAATGGGAAGTTGTAAGGCAAATAAAAAACCATTTGTCCATAACTACATTCCATAACATCCATTTTGATTTACAAGAGGGAAAATGTTTTTCCGAAAATCACTTCGTCACTGAGATATTGTTCCTCAGAATGAAATAAACCATTTTCCTGCACATTTATATAGACAGGAAGAGTTATCGAATTGAATGACACAATAGCAACGTCGACCAACTCCATATTACTTAACAAATGCCTCAGAAGAGGATCGCAATAATTCTTAAGCAGTCAGTTACACAAGTGACATAAATACAATTTTGGAATGTATTTTCCGCGAACAATAACCATTACCGTAAGTGATTCATATGCTCTGGAAATGCTTGTTCTTCAGTATACAACCGGCAGCATTCGTCGCCTTTTATGCCTAATTTACGACAAAAAAGTGACGAAACAGAATAGAATAGAACATTGAACACTTCATTGCAAACAAAGAAAATTCCGCTTTTCCATAATATTTCAATTTCTTGAAGGGATTTCAACGACTCAAAATTAACTGTCGTGATTTCCGATTTCTCAAAACATTAATAAAAAATTTCTAGTGCGACGCCGTATTTTGCAAAGAAGAAATCTCATTGAACTCTAATCG
Organism: Hetaerina americana; assembly: GCF_022747635.1. Lineage (NCBI taxonomy): Eukaryota > Metazoa > Arthropoda > Insecta > Odonata > Calopterygidae > Hetaerina > Hetaerina americana. The sequence continues at coordinate 9,678,851 of NW_027286625.1, forward strand.
TAAAAAAACTAGATGGCAACATTTTTAAGAATCTTATGAATACAAATAAATCTAAGCTACACAGTGTTAATTTAAGTAGCTGATTATTACAGAGGAACAATTGGTTGAAGATATTGATTATTAAGGAAGACGGCTGTCGGTGAAGAATACCATAAATACTAAGGAAAGTACATGCCTACTTTCTCGCACTGGCGTCGAAATCCTAATGTTCACGTTTCAATACTAAGGTCAAAATGAAGAAATATGATAACGGCCTGAAATTGTATTCTTAATGGTCGGATTATCACCAATGTACCCCTGTGTATGCATATCCTTTTCTTTGATCCCACTTATATCACAGGCTCTTGTAAACACCTAAAATGTATTTCTAAATTATTTTTTTCCGGACTCACTGTCACTTGACAACATAAACCAACCACTACTGAATTTTGATAATATATTCAACTCATATCCAGCTTCCAACAGAGGAACCAACGCCTTTTAGATAGTCGACTCAACTTCACTCTTCGCCGATTTCGAAAGTGTCGCGCGGGACTGAGAAGCATCAGCGATAAAAAAATAAAATAAAGTCGCCTCCCTCCTCTCAGCTTCCCCTCCCTCTCCATGCCACTCCAGATAGAGAAATATCTTGCTTCCTAGCTTATCCGACATCTCCTTCCCTTCAGGGACGTACGGCAGCGAAGAGGGTTATCGCTTGCCAATAAGGAAGAAAATATCGCGGCTGTTGTGGCGACTGCTAGCGTCGCACAAGGAGGTTCGCTCGGCTATTAAATAGTCATTCCGGAGTGACATTGGGGGAAGAAGAAATGGAGTAGGTACGAAGATTTAAAGCAGTTCATTTTTTTTCTAGAGCGATCGGCATGGGAGAGAGAGGAGGGGAGTGAGGGATTGCGTCACTTGTGTCACTCACTCCGTGGGGGTAGGCATACGAATCTGGAAATCGGGACACGCCCGACAGATTGAGGTATTGCTCCTATTCTCGACCGCGACTCTACGATTTCTATACTTCGTCCCTTTTGGCTCTTCCACACATCCAAGACGGCTGCAGGAGATAGGAGAAAAAAATTAAAGGGGTGCACTCAGAGGAATAGGATAGAAGACCGACGATAGTCATCGAGGCAAGCATTACACAATTTCACGGATTGCAGTCTTTTTGCCGGGTATTCATGTTCAACGGCACAAGGATATCACACTGGTATACTGCAGTGGAATGTCAATCACGCCATAAACACGATGAGCGTCGATCCAACAACGATGATTCCCTTAAAACACTATCCAAGGAAGCAGCGGAGAAACTACTATCATACATTTAAACTCCCTGCAGTACTTAATAGGCAGCAGCAACATTTGTAGACCAAAAGAAGAATCATATTTGGTCGATCAAACGTCTTTGAAAGACTCGGCATATTGGAACTACTGTCATTACAGACATATCATTAATGTCTCCTCTAGCGAAAAACGTAATTGTAACACTTATTCCTCACTAAGGCCATACCAAAAATGGATGTTTCAAGTTCCTACATTCCCTTCTACAGTTCGAGCGTCCTGTTTTTTTCAATCATTAAGCCGACAGTAACTAAGCTGTGATCAATGGAAAAAATTTCTCCCGTGGGGCGACTTTGAGAGGGAAGGAAGACAAAAAAAGAACTGCGGGTGAAGGCACTCCGGTGTCGGCACGAGACAGCTCAATTTCAGCAGTTGCCGCCGATCCATGTAAGTCGACGGCCAAGGCATCTCGATCAAGTAAACGGCAGAAATCCAGGGCGCGGTATCCACTGGTAGGCCGCCGCCAGGACGATGGCCAGGACACAAAGGACGCATAACATCAGGGGAGGCTGCATCTCCTCATGGGCCAGTGCGAGGTCGTCGGGGTCGTCCCAGGAGCTCGCCTTGTAGCGGACCCCACTGCCCCGCCTCGCCTTCATCCGGGCCCATCCGCCCCTGGGCTTCCCGTCCTCCTCACGGTCGCCATCATCGTCCGTCTCCACGTCCGACCACTCGTCTTCGTGGGGCAGGAACTCGAGGACCTCCGGTACGCACCGAAACCGCACCCGGAGTCTACGCAGCCGGAGTCGCCGGCGCCGTTTGAGGAAGAGTAGGCCCTCGGAGGCGTGGCGGTGCAGACGCCACATGGCGCGCTGGGCAGCCATTTGCTCCTCCTCAGAGGGCTTCGTCTCTTTCATGGTGACACCCTCGGGAGACTTGTCGAACGCCACGGCGCCCTGTTTTCCTCACTTGCTTCTCGACGCGGCAAAAGGTTTGCGGAATGTGTTTGGGCAGATGTGGCCGGAGGGGCGGTTGGAGAGGGTGAGGTCGATGCAATGAATCTAATAGTTGCCCAAAGTGTGCAAATTCCTTCTCCAATTTATAAAAAATGCCTAAATATCACCACTAACCCGTCAGGCTCCAATATATAACACTAATGTTTCTCTTTTCAAATTAGAGTCAACCCACTTATTTGATGAAATTATTGATTGCCACAAGTCACAACAAAAAATCCAAAGCACTAGTCCTCGCCACTTTGAAAGTAAAACAATATATGCTGTGGAGAAGCATAAAGGTTGAAGAGTGTGCCTCTGGTCACATTACCGGATGAAATATTAGCTTGTACGCTGGATATGGTGAGTGTCATAAGTAAATGAAATGGATTATTTGAAAATTAGATTATCCAAATAAGAGATGAGTGATATTGCTTTTCCAACTGAATTGCAAAACAGCGGTCTCATATGCTCACCAGTTCTATTGACCCAAGGTTCTAGTTCAACGCGAATATTGAGGTATGAAATTTTCACCAGTAGGTACAAAGAGATTCACCAGAAAATCACCACGTGTGAACTATGTTAAAGGTAATCCTTGGATACCATTGAAAATGAAGGAGGCGGATAACGGCTAAAATCATTAAAAAAAGACTTGAAGATTTATCTCAAGCATGTTGGACTATTAAAAATGAGCAAGACCTTTGTTCGGCATGCACAGTTTTTACTAATAGAAATAACACGCACAAAGGAACAAGTTTCATCGGAAGTTTATGAAAATCTTTCATAACCACTGCCGCAGAGTAGCTGATGATATTATCACTTCACAACAAAAGGTATGATAAAAAAACCCCGTGAGGTCACTCGCAGTTTTTACTCTCGTGACGCAACATTGAAGGAAATCAAAATTTTCAAGGCCCCGCCTCACAGCTGTTTGGTTAGAGCGCAAATCTTCCCAATTTCCGTCACAGATTAACTTCCTCCAGCTCGGATTATATCTCACTAGGCACAAAACCAACACAGGAAAAACTACTTTATCTAGGGCGCACTGATTTATATTAAATTAATTTTTTTAATTTCCCACGATGACTTAAACAGCACTACACCAAAGATGAAGTTTCAGGACGACACTTCAACTCACTAAACCACTTGAACAAGCCGCTTCGATTCAAAGTTCATTCGCCAGATGGAGACGCAAACGTCATACCCGAGCGCGGTTTTCGATGGCAGCACACACAGGGGGAGACTGCATCCCAAATCTCAGGAGATTCCAACGGCGCTGAGACTCTTTCCAGACGTCGGGCATCGGGGAGACGGATGCGTACGGAGAAAGAACGACGAAGACGGAAGCAGAAATGCGTCTCTGGGGGAAAGAGCGCAGGTTTTACGGAGTATATTGAATTTTCTGCGCCTCGAAGAGCTGAGCGTTTTAGTCGAGATGTCTGAACGTGAGGGCGTACGCTTATGAAGAAGAGTGGGGGGGAGGAAGGGGGGATACAGTTTGCACTTTTTTTCGAAGTTGAGGAGAGTTCGAACGCAGATGAGTGGCGTTGGGAGGCACGAGCCTTCGCCTCCCCTGAAATCAGAAGAATGCACGGTGAACTTAAAGAACAGAACCGAGACTGTGAAGCCGAGGGAGCCCCCGGGGAAGGAAGGAGGGATGTTCGGCCTTCGCGAACACCAGCTCCACCAGAACTACCTCGCGCGACGCACAACAGACAACACACTTCACATTCGAGTCGGAGCGAGATAGAGAGCGAAATAAAGAGAGAGAGAGTGTGTGATGTCGTATTGGTGGGATTACGCGGCGGTTCAGAAAGAACTCTATGGCTGAGTGAGAGAAGGAGAGAGGAGGGAGGAAGGGAGGGAGTAAGCGAGAGTGAGGGAGAGAGAGAGAGAGAGAGAGAGAGGGAGACAGATGGGGAAAGAGTTGGGAGGGGTGGCGGGTGGGAGAAGAGTGGCAGGAGGGAGAGAGTTCTGACTACTTCATGTATTGAGACGGAGTGGGTGGTTTGAGGTGGGGGGTGTGCGGTAAGGGCGAAGGAATGAGACCGTTGAGGAGGACAACCTCACAATGGATGCTTCGCAAAAGCCGTGAATGACACAATGGGGATCGCCTTCCATCTATCCCGGGTTCGACATACACCGCCGCCTTTGAGGGTTTGAAACGAGTAATTGAGTTTAATCGAAACACCAAGGAACTTCCCCCCTCTCCTTGCCAATTGGGACGCTCCGGATGGCGAACGCCGACATCGCATTTGGATTTCGTCTCCCGATGACTTTCAACGGCTTAACCCAACTTATATTCATAAGTTACACAGATCTACGAAGCTGCTGTTCGTCATTCCGTACAATGAATTCTCCTGAAGCTTAGTTTCTGTCCAAAGGTGTTTACTCAACATTATAAGGATTTAAACCATTAAATGTCGAGATGCGTAACTGTATCATTTGTAACTCAGTATTAACTCATTTTTTATTTTTCCAGCTCTCATTTTACGCGTCGAGTTGAGTAGACCTTAGCTTGAGTAGAAGCTGACCAGGAGAACAAAAAACAAAAGCATGCTTTATATTTTCATATTTTTTGCCACTAAAATGGACCATTGTCGGTTAATCTCCGGAAGTAGAGTGAATCACGGCTAATATAATTAATCACAAGAAAATGATCAATGAGAAAAACAGTTACTAGATAGTCAATTTAATATTGAACTTCTGTCAGTAAAATCTATGCAAATTTTGTTCAAATGAGAGTATCTGAGGAACATGGCTACAAACTATAATCATAATATTTTAGTACAAACATAATTAAAATGTATCACCAGTTCTTCACAACATCTTAGAAATAGCGTTACAACAAATTATTATTTAATTTTATAAATTTAGATTTTTCACTTGTTAAAAACGAAGGGAGTCACAGTCTGTAAGGAAACCATGATAAGTAAGTGCGATTTACTATTAGAATATCAAATAGTAACAGTCTCACGCCTACTAAATAACACGTATATAACTGTTATATAATTTATCAAGCCACAAGACAGTAAAGTTAATTCATGAGTAAGTCTCAAATCACTTGCACCGGTTGACTAAACCTTAGTTGCCAACCTCATTAATCCTAATGAAATGCCCTCATTCAATCAGATTAACAAAAGGGACGTTGGCTGAAATTTATTTCCTGCAGCTCTCGATGGTATACTTTTAAGCATTTCTTCAGCACTAACTTTTCTACTAAGTTAAATAAAAACAAAATTTAAAATAAGAACTAAAATTCATCGATTCTCTATTTGAATAAAACGGAGGATAGAAAGATATTTATGTCAGTAAAATGTGAAGAAAAGCCAATTGAGATGGGGCAATAGTTTTTCATGCACTTTTAAAAGAAAACGCATTGAATGTCCGATTAAAACTAGCTATGAAGAAACCAAACAAAGGTATTGACGCCATGGCACTATTACAGTTGCATCGGTAGATTATAGAATGGCTTTATTCGATTATGCACTAGATTGGCTTCAACTGCATTGCATTCTTGCACTTCAACTGCATTCAGAGTCCTTGGCCCTGAACGTCGAGGGATGAGAGAATAGATATAAAGCTGAAAGATAGATTATACTGTTACGCATGCAACAAACGTAAATGACCCTTCGAAAGAGGCATGCCGGGACTAGTGGACTTTACTAATATTAGAAATGGCAGTTTCCTTCATATTATAAAATTCTATTGGATTATTAAGCTCAAAAAAAAAACTTTACCTTTAACAAGATCTCATAAATTTGCTCATTTTATATTTTCTACCAAACACAACAAAGATTACGAACAAGATTTTTTCTGACATTTGAATAGCATTTCCAACTACTTCATTTGAAAAATTTAATTTCATCCCAGTACTACAATGAAATTTACATATTTGAAGCTTGAAAGAGAATTTGTGCCAAAACTACTGGCAAATCTCAATCACCGATTTCTACCAAACCCGTAAATAAGCACCGCAAAAGGAAGCATGGTATCTAAATAAAAATATTTAATTTACTATTGACTAAATGCAAATAAACATATGTGTAATTTCGGCACCGTACATAGTAGAAATCAGGTACTCAAATCTACCGCAAACACGAAAGCTGAAGACAAACTATTAAATTTGTAATTAGAACTAACTAGTGTCGCTGATATCAGTTTAGGAAGTAATATTAGGTGACTCCAAGATCAGTCTAACAGATTTGACAGTCCTTTTAAACGCAGGGTGGGTTTCATTCAGTGGTATTGGTGCTTTGAACATATCTTAGCGATTCACATCAGAGGATTGAAGTGCGTCATGAGTAACGATCTTACAGGTTTTCTGTGCCCTCAACGCCGTGTGTAAGTTCGCTTATGAGTGAAATCTAAAGAAAAGGGAGTTTTAGCATCCGAGTAACATGACCGGACACGCGTCCTTTACTCAGTTTCCTGTTGGTCTGAGATGAGGGACGGGAGAGAGAGAAAGAGGCCAGGGGATCCGGTAGGCTGGCCAGGTGGAACCACCTTCACCGCCCCGACCGCGTTACTTGGAAGCAAGGGTGTCTGTCTGAAGCGCGTCGAGTACGGAACCAACACCCTCTGGAACACCATGTTACTCCAAGAATCGAGATACACTGCCGGCTATGGTTAGCACGCTACATTTTCATCTAAATATCCGAAGACCATTATGATCTTTTCCAAAAGGATTTCGCGAGTCTGGATCAGTAGTACATTTTCAATTCAAGCTCTTTTAAAGACGCCGCTGATTTAACTATGCATTACCAAAGCCATATATTTATTTAAAATTAAGATAAACTCCTGTCTCCATTAATATAACTACAGAAAATGTAGTGACTACCGGTAAGATTACCTAACTGGGCCCCTATATATTCCACATGGATATTTTCTTGTTAATCATGCTCGATTTCTGAATGTGAAAGAAAAAACTACGCCTGAAGTAACCTGTCTTATGATAATCACGGGAATGTAATTCGCAATATGACAGTATTTCGAGAATGAGGAAAAAAGTACCTTATCTGAGAGCTTATTCCGCGCGTAAAAGAATTAGATTACATTTAAAAATGAATACTCAGTTCTGATGGAAGAGTTTGTATTAATGTCAGATCTGGAAATAAAAATTGCACCCTTCCCAGTGGCGTACTGTTATGACATACCCATTATCCCATTATTAGGTATTCTAGCGAGTACGATAAGTTTTAGGAGGATACAAAGACTAAATACAGCTACATTTCTAAGCCTCACGTAACAGGACACGTAACCAACAATAATAGAATCCCATATTCATTTCCGCGTACAGTTTTCTTCGATTTCGCATACATTCTATTCAATTCATTCTGTTCCATTCATTCTATTCCTTCATTCCATCGAAATTGCCATTCTTTTCCTTCCCCTATCTCGCTTGTCTAACGCCCTCCTCTCTATCACAGTTTTCAGTATTCCTTCGCCAATCAATATGCTCTGTATCCACTTTTCTTGCCTCCTTTGGATTTCTGCCAGCAGCCATATTTCCTCCTCTACCATACCTAAAACTCCATTTCGTTTACTATATATTTTCCAGTTTTCATTGAACCCATACCTCAAAAGCCTCTATTTACGCTTGACCTGTTGCCACAATGACCACGTTTCCGTGCTGCTAATATATACTCTCCCCGTCGTTCTTTTCATTAGTCTTTTCATAGCAATCTTACCAAACTCCCTCATCGACCTGTCATCAACTCCCCCTTGTAAACGCTTCTTTCCTTAACGCAATTTTTCTTCCTATGTCCTTATTGAAGGCTTACACATGACCTCCTAAAAACTGTATCGGCTGATAAACGGGCCTTCCAAGATTTGAGAAAAGAATGCTATTTTCTCGTAGATAGAATATGGATTAAATTTAAGGGGCGTCCAGTGCCTAAAAACTAATAAATATCTTTGTAGACGTCAATAGGACTTCTTCCCTGCCTAAAACTCGTCTCCCTTATGTACTACATCACCTTGTCCTCCGGTCCTTTATACTTCATTTTCATCTTCACCCTATACAAAATATCTATTATCATTTTGTTTGCATTCGCCCACTCACTAGCCCTTCCACGATAGCCATTAACTCCATATTTTCCTCTCTTTGCCACTTATTTTCATCCTTCAGATATTCCTTCAATTTCTCATTTCAATTTTCAGAGTCTCCAACCACATCTAGCATTAATTTCGTTTTTCAAAGGTAGTGGAGATAAATGTAATGAATATCGTATCGGCATAAAGCGTGAGTAATACCTTAAGGATGAATCACAGAAATATGTTTAAACGCTTTTAATATACGAGGGGATGTGTTAGTTGTCGTCAGTCTAACTATGCAGCTTAAAATACTAATTTACGTAAAAAACTTGATAGTTTGAGTCCCGCAATACGAGAGAGTAAACATAAGCTATCAGAGATTTATTAACAATTCACGAAATCAATATCCAGGAAGATCGACAGGTGAGAGAAAATAAAATGCGTATCTACAGGTTGTGGTGAAAATAAGGTAAACGATTAGGAGTTCATGATGAACTTCAAAACAATGAAGGATTGATCATATAAAAGTTGATACTGGAAGAGCAAAATTACAATAGTTACCTCCCTGCATTTGGTAACCGAATTAGAAGTATTTTTTAAACTATTTTACTTCAAATATATTTTAATTCACTTAAAATTTAAATCAAAAAAGGCAAAAATATAAAAATCATGCATCGACTGGAACGTGACACACTCGTTATGAATTAAACATTCTAGCATTTACTGTTCTAAACCCCATCACAATAAGTACAGCAACGTTACATAATAAAGTGAAAGATGCGCTGTTCCTCTAGACATCTCGATGAGGAAACTTCTTATTTACAATATTGTTAATCTCCATCACGAAACAGGACACATGGATGCAGCGAAATCATTTGTAATGCAAAGCGAAAATCTTTAGTGGCCACACATTCGATGCAATTATCCAAAATTAGCAATTAGGAAACCTGGAACTTAAAAGCAAAATGTGCTCAACCATTTTGATAGCTTATATTTAGTCAATAAAACCTTAAAAATAGTTTTTCGACGAGAAATTAGTTTTAAATTGCTTATAAGCGATTACTTACAATGGAAAAAATACTCTTTTCATGGGGAATACGAGAGATACTCGAATATAGAGTGGATAATAAAGAAGTTGGATGTAGCTTTTGATGAAAAAGTTCTTTAATATTGTGGAAAGGAACTTCGTTTCAAAGTAATAAACATATAAATCAAGTCATTAAGTTTCATCTTACGTTTGCTAATTGACCTGCTTTTCGAGAGCGAAACGAAGCACTCCTCAGATTATCTGAATACGAATGCACATTTGATACGCATCTAAGAATGAGGAGGCTATAAAGTGGCATTTATCAGTGTTATGCAATTAAAGAGGAATCCTAGAAGTCTGCTGCCTCCGTTAAGTATTTACTCCAGATAGCTGGGAGAGCAAGTTGCCTCTGCCTGCTTCACCACTCCCGACTGTCTCGCGGGAAACTCGAGGACATCTGGTTTAACGCTTACGGTGGGAGGAAAGGACTGCCATTGCGGGGCTTGGAGGTCGTATCAGTGCTCTGCGGGGAAAATTTCTTGTAGGAATTGCCCCGATAGAAGAAAGTCCGATAGGAGTGCTTACCTCGAGGGACCATCCGAAAAGGGTCCTTATCTTACCCGAATGAGACCGAAGGGATTGCGATGCTCCAACACGAGAGACCTTCTCCTTGTTCGTGTACAGCTTACGGAATAACGTTTTGGACATTAACTTTATTTATCACACAGGGTTGGTGTTCCACTAATCCCCGAGCAGATACCACGTTATCGCAGTTATTCGATCCACAACATCCCTATTAAAGTAACCGAGGTAAAGATGACTTCAAGAGCGATCTGAATACGCAGATCAATGAGAAAAGTCTGAGATAGTCTTAGTGGATTTGAACATCCCAATATCCTATATGCGGCCTTCGGTGTTGAAGAAAATTTAGCAAGAAGATTTTAAATTGTTCATTTCGAAAAAGATAAGGCGCGGCTAGAAACCAGTTGGTGGTGCGACTAAGGTTCGCACACACTAGCATTCAGAGAAGAGAGGAAGGGTGAGGTTTTGTCTGCAACATTACACATCTCATTCTCACGAATCGTCTACTTTAATACCGCAGTATTATCCCCATAACTCGCTCCAAATTTTTTAAACAGCTGAAATCACTTCGTAATCGAATACAAATTTAAGCGAAGTATTAACTAGTCAGAATGCAATGCCAAGTGCGTATTTTCTTTTTTTGGAAATGAGCGAGAAATATATTTCGAGACGCTAACTAAAAAGTTTTATTTTCATTAGAAAACGCCCAAACAGTTTAAATTTACCGCAGCAATGTACTAAGAAAAGCGGCGTTTCCTGCATCTTCTAAGTATTTCGAGAAAAAATATGTTTTATAAAGATTTTTCTCAATGACTAGTTATGAATTTACTCAAAGGTTAAGACAGGTGGCGTGGAAAAGATATCTAAATCGTTTTTACACCCGAAGTTATACGAACACCATATATGAATAAATCCACAACCGATACACTTATACTTACCTAAATAGCCGTCACCAAACCTTACTCACTATATGCCGCAATACATCTGCATTACAGCATTGTATACAGATATGTACAAGCATGTGAAGCATCGCCTTATCAGTGGATATTTTAATCACATTTATAGTAAGAGGTACAAGTGGTGAAATATTGACGAGGATTATTACCCAGGGGTGACGTAACGTCCTGCTAACAAACCAATCATTCAACGTAACCAGCTGTCGTACAAATACATAGAATGCGTAGACGCTAGTGACTATGAAAAGATAGTTAATGCTCGGGTTTTGTGAAGGGACTCCGAAATATTTGTGATAGATAGATTTTTATGAATTCAGTTTATCCATGTATTATTATAAGGTAATCTACCGGTTAAGGTAGTTTAATGGATGGACACAACTACCAAATAAATAATTTGAGACTCCTAACAAAACACAATCCCTATATCATGTTTCCGTAAATTCTAAAGAAGTCGGACAACTGCAGAATTATTTTTTGCGGAAAAGGAAGTAGCTAACGACGAAAAGATGACGATGAATAGTATGACGCAGTGAGTTTACGTGAATAGCGCCTTTAATATTAAGTGCCCATAAATTCTCGCCTGCTGCAACTTTATGATACACTCTTGCTCGATGCCCTTTATAGAGACGAACAACAATCGACCCGCGCTACGTGCATGCCCATAAATCTGGTGAAAACTTGAGATAAGAGATGCATGGAAATTGGCCGAACCTTTGAAAAGTGGTAGAGAGGAAGTCGACGGATAGTGGAAATCCCTCCAACACACTCTTGTAAAACAAATTTTTATCTTTCGGCTCCTTAATTTTTTTAGATCGAAAAAAAAACTCCTCGGGCCAAATTGTGTGCCACAAGTTACATATTATTAGCAAAAAATGTCTTCTCACTATCCAGTGGATCCAAAGATTGTTTATTTCTTATGCTAATTTACTTACAACGGATGGAATGCAAAACAACCTTGTAAACTAAAGTCTCACAACTAAGTTTTCACGTCTTCACCCACATTCAATATCGCATTCAGGCCCGAGCAATGCCCAAGCTTCTAATAATGAGTCATTGAAAGTGAAACTGATTACTTTTTTCATTTATATAAATATCAAAGACGTTGGATTATTCCCATAAGCTATATTGTGTTGAATTGCTCTCACTAACTTTACTTAGCAATAAGTCAATGTTTTGCAATGAATTATGTTTCTTTTAGCCTTGGGAGATCCAATTTTATCATTGGCCACAATTTCCCTGTGATTGTGGTCTCACATTCATTGTTTTTATGCTATCCAAAAACTCACATTTTTATTGAAGTAAATAAATTATTCATTTATATTAAAAACACAATCCCCAGCTAACCCGAAAATTCGACTAGCTTCTAGTATACAAACGAAAAATGCACATGCAAAGCTGGCGATTGAAATAGCAAAACTAGTTTTACAAATTAGACAAGCATACCCTCCCAATCTCCCGTATGACATTGGGTCAATTAACAAAGAACTTGTTATAACAAAATTAATTCTAAAAAACAAACCGAATATTAAATTAAAAGTAGCTAATTGATATCCTAGTCGTATACAAGTGACCTTGAGAAATGAGATTAGATAAATTGCTTCCATGAGATTAAATCATGAATTGAGAAATTACTGAGGTAAAAATTACGCTTGTATTGGATACGTTAATTTGAAATTAATTAATACATAAATATGATATATACTCCAATACTGCAACTAATATTCGGCATGAATTAACGATCAAAAGATACCGAATGGACTTCGAATAAAAGAAGATTGTTCTCTCTCTCTATCTTTGGGTTAATTGAAAGAAGGGGCTCTCTAGTCTTAATCTCGCCCCAATTAAGACGTTTTATTATTATTATTATTATCATCATGATGTAGAATCATTAAGTACAAGATTATTCCGAAATTCAAATTCACGGAGTAGATTTGGGATGGTCATGTGGTTTAATTTACATATATGACATAACGCAAACGTAATTTCAGTAAATCAAATTTTCACTTTTTCTTTTCCAGTTTAATGTAGTATTAAAGTTGGTATGCGAAGCCAAGAAATACAGCAGTGTTCAGTCTGTGCCAATCCAAAACCTACCTCTAACGGTAAACCACGAAAAAATAAACATGTTTTTAGTTTTTTCTACACACATTCGATTACAATTTTCTTTTCCCTGCTAAATTAAACGAACAACTAACAAGAAACGTTTGTTCACCATTGACACAAGTCAAAGAGAATTTCTAACGGTTCTCATTTCTGATGACAGAAATAGGCAGTATTCAAAACTTAAAAATCGCCCCCGCAGGTCTTAAATACGCGACGCAGCCAAATAGGCCACAGATGTGCCACGAACTCATCTCCCCTTTCAAAATCAAACCACCTCCCCCGCCTCCTTTTTCGCCCATTCTTTCGTCGTGCACCCATCGTGCGAGCCAGCCGTCTATTCCTCCCACGTATCCCTCCCATTTCCTTCTAAACCTTCCCCACACTCTTCGTCCCACTCTCCGGCGCCTTCCTCATCTCCCCCCTCCCAATAACCTCCAGGCATCTCCAGACACCTGCTATGGCGCACGGCCTCCCCGCGCTCATGTATGTGCACGCAGATGCAAATGTGTGTTACTGTGCTACTCGCGGGTCACGGGGAGCTTTCACACCCCGCAGGGAGTGGGATTTCAAATGGGGGAAGGGGAAGAGGCAGCGCGGACAGCGCTATGGGGGCGGGGAGGTATGGGGACCGAGCACAGCCACTACTCTCGATCGACTGAGTTTATAAGGAATGGGGCGACCGTCTTTGCACACCGGAGACCGCACGCGTAGGTGGGTACCTACCACTCGCGAAAGCGCGCTTCCGAAAGGAATGTGAAGTGAGGAGATGTGAACGCGTTGACCTTGGACCAAGGACGTGCATCGGGTGCGAGCGGAGGAGAGGGCGGGCGAGCAGGGGGGTGGGGGATACTGAAAAAATAATGAGCCACAAGAGTGGGGAGGGAAAGATAAAAGGCATAACATCGTGTTTACACGGGTTTTCAGTCACGTCTCGCAATTTACCTCCCTTCGAAAGAAAAAAAATTATTATTATAATGATATGCATAGATATTTTCACGTTTCGTAGAGCCTGAGTCTACCAAGCGTGAACGTATTTTTACGCTTACGTTTGGCAGAGCTCGTGGTGCTAAAATATTTCACCATTCCATTTAACGATTGTAAAAGGCTAAACATTATTCAAATTAACAAGCCTGATTTTTACAATATTTTTAGAGGAAACACCGACCGTAAATAACCAGCGGAATATGTGAATTCGTTCATCGTAGGACAATTGAGTCCAATTTTTTTCCCCACAGAATAATATTTTTGCACATTTTCTGCAATACAATATGCATATATATATGGGGGGCCCATAAGTATCCGGCGTGACCTAGAGGATGCGGTAGTTGTTTGACATATACCACTGTATTAGAAAGTACGCAATCTAGAAAGCATATAGTATGTTTCAAGTTTAAAGACGCCACGCTGTTTAGTATTTGTTTTGCAGCCATCAGTAGTGAAAGTTTTCAGCGAATTTGTGGAAATGGAGAAAATTGGCCATCGTTATGTGATACACTACTTTTATTTGAAATGCCTCAGCCGAAACCAATATAAAAGCTGGACTGGACTCTGGGCGAGTCTGCGCCACCGTTTGCAACCGTAAAATATTGGGTAGCAGAGTTTTAACGAGGCCGTACGAGCTGTCTAGACGAGTTTCGCATAGGTCCACCAAATGAGGTGACGACTCCAGAAACGGTGAAGAAAATCCACCAAGTGATACTGGATGATTGTCGACTGAAGGTGTGCAAGCTAGCAGACATAGTCGGCATTTCAAAAAGGGCGTTACATCAGATATTAACTGAATATTTGGACTTGAGAAAGCTGTGTGATGAGAAAGATAGGTGCCACGTTTGCTCACACTCAAGAAAAACCATGTCGTGAAGATGTTTCAATTGAGTGTTTGACAAAGTTTATCATTTTTGTGCCGTTTCACAACTATGGATGAAACATGGGTCCATTACTTCACAACCGAGATAAAATAAAAATTTAAAAATGGATTCAATAGGGAGAACCGACTCCAAAAAAGTCGAAGACCGTTTCATCTGCAGGCAAGATCATGGCGTCGGTTTTTTGGGATGCGCGTGGGATAATTTTCATTGACTTCCTTGAAAAAGAAAAAAATACTAACGTTGCGTATTATGCGAACTTATTGCAACGTTTGAGGGAAGAAATCAAGCAAAAGCGGCATCATTTGGCTAAGGAGAAAGTGTTGTTTCATCAAGACAATGCACCAGCTCAAACATCCGCTATTGCAATGGCTAAAAAACATGAATTAAATCTTGAATTGCTAGCTCATGCACCCTATTCGCCAGATTTAGCCCCCTCAGTTTTTCTGTTCGCAAAATTTGAACAAATGGCTCGGTGGTCAAAGATTTTCCAACTGCGAAGAAGTGACGTCGGCAGTTGATGGCTATTTCGAGGAGTAAGACATTTCTTATCATAAAAGGGGTACCGTAATTACTGAACATCGCTGGGAAAAGTGCATAGAGCTGAAAGGAGATTATGTTGAAAAATAAATACATTTTTTTCCAAAATTTTTGTGTCTTCTTTGTTGAGCCGGGTACTTTTGGGATTGCCTGACTATTTTCACATTGATTTTTAAGGAACTCTCTTGCTAGCAAATTTGCAAAATACCTAACTCCAAAGACATTTCTATTGAAAATTTAGTCACTGTACACAATAGTCAAATGCATGGATAATCTCTTCCCGCGTCCCTTATCTCGAGTATTAATTGATCATCATTATCAAAAATTTAGTCGGATTAGTAAAAGGCTGGAAAAGCTGAGAGAGCACTCGGGGCGACACGGTAGCCTTTCCCATCCATGCATATTGCGCAGTTCGATGGAATGGCTTTTTACATAACCAGCTCACACGGGCTCAAGCTCCATGATCTCTACTTTCTCGGAGATACTCTTCGTTTTCTAGCCTCATACCGGATTTCCGAACGTCTGGGAACATTGACGGAAAAAGAAACAGAAGTGACACAGAACCAAAGAGCTCTCGAGTGGCGGGATAAAATCTTATCAATCGACTTTGAAACTCGTGATGGCGGAGGGACTTTGGAACACGCGGTGCAACTGCCGTGAGGAGAACCGGCCCGACCGCCGATGACCTGATGATAGCTTAAAAGAGTCGAGCGGCAGTGGGTAATTATGCAGCAGCAGCCATTCTCTCCTTGCAGCTGTGAGACACGCACCGCCGCGATCGCCCGTAGGGATGCGAGTCACACATTTAGGACAAGCAGAGATAATCAAAGGCTTAACAATGGTGGAAGCACGATCCTCCTGACTAAAAGTCAATCTATTTTCAAACCATAACCTTGAAGCCAATCAAGTCAATGCATTATGACATTTAAGAGTTTTAAGATACGTAAAACATGCAAAAGAAAAAAAATATATCGGGTAGCAGGGACTACCCTTTATGCTACATCTGAAATGAAGCATTTTATTCAAGAGTGTTAATTGAAAGATATTATTAATGCATGCCATTAATGAAATGACGTAATCAAAAGAACACAAAAAATCGGTATTGGCTGCCCCGAAATTCCAATTTCGCCCCTAAAGATACTACGAGAGTAGGTTGAAAAGTAATTCACACATGCTTGTAGACCACAAACAAAAACAAATAGCACATTCGGGCAAAAAGTGCATTAAGGGAAAATTCCTAATATTCAAAATCATGTATTTATTTTTCAACATAGTCACTGCTAAGGCTAACACATTTATCCCGACGTGTTACAAGTTTCTTCATTCCGTCACTGAAAAACTCTCCCGACTTTTCTCGAATCCAGGACTTGACAGCTGCCTTCACCTCATCATCCGCGGTGTAATGATTACCCTCGAGGTTCTCTTGGGTTGAGGAAAAAAATAAAAATCACAAGGCGTAAATCGGGGGAATAAGGAATGGGTGGAATCGGTTCAAATTTCAGATTTCGCAGAGCACCTCCAGTTGCACGCGAGGCGTGTGGATGAGCGTTGTCATGTTGCAAGATTATTGGCTCCAGGCTGCCTATAACAGGACAAACTTCTTCCTTGGATATTCCAATATGGTTTGCGATACGCCTTTGAGTGATTCGCCGTCATTTTGAATCAAATCTACGTTTTCTGTTTTTCGTCTGGGGCAGTAATCGGACGTCCGCTGCGTGTTTCATCAACAATTATATCTATTCCAGGCCCCAACCACGAAATTTTAGTACCCATCGATTTACAGTAGACCTATAAACAGCATTGTCACCATAAACAGCCTTTAAACGACGATGAATCTCAGTCGGAGTCACATTTTCAGCAGCTAAAAATTCGATAACAGCACGCTGTTTAACTCGCGTTGACATAGCACTAGAATACGTCTCCATACTTACTCTTCTCACTGGATAAATATAAGGACCTCAAAACTGCGCATACGTTTTGAGGGGGCATGTTACTTTCACATGCCAAAAGGAGTGCTTCTGAAGATCATATTTTTTGTGGTCTACAAGCATGTGTGCATTAGTTTTCAGCCTAACCTCGTATTTTAGCGGAACGGCACGTAATTTGAATAATGTATGAATTATGAGTAAATCCAGGGTGCGGCAACATTGCTTGCTTTTTACAAAGCCTAACCCCTTTAAAAAAGGAAGTTATATTGTCTCACCCTATAATTTTACGTGTACCTTTCGTGAAAAAAGGAATTTGTACATGTATTATAATATTTTATATCATTAGATATTCATATGCGTATACTCCGCAAGCATTAATATTTTACGCTTGCAAATTTCCAAGGATTTCGTTTTATGATCTGAAAATTCAAATAAAATCGATGGAATAGACTAGGCTAAAGATTGGTTAGCAAATAATTTTCTTTTAATCGTTCAAAACTTAAACATGTCGTTTTAGAGTCCTCTGTGGCATTACGTCCTTGCAGGCGTTAGACACAAAAAAATTAACTAAGTTTAATCGTCCTCGGTCAAATATGAATTAATAGACTTACGAGTAATCCGTTTCGATTTTCATATGGTTTAATATCAAATATGGGTGGCATAACATACACACTCTTCAAGAGAAAATATAGCATACAATGCTTTCGAGGAAATCCCCAACTAGTAAAAAATAACAAGGCACGTTAAGATCGGTACACCTGTGCTACTCATGGGTGATATACGTGTAAGTTCAGTCATGCAAAAAAAGACATTCCGGTATATCATGAGTGCTGTTAAGGATTATACGAAACAAAATTAAAAACGAAAAATTTCTACATCACTCTCGCGGTGAAAATTGGAGAAAAACTGAGTTATATTATTCAATTATAAAGATGAAAAAAAGACCTGAATAACGGAATATAAACATTCCTCTTATGGTTGAGACGAGGGATACCAGGAGGCATAACATGATGTTAAATTTACTGAACTAAGCTCACGAAGGTAAACATTTCACGGAAAAAAAGCATTACTGCTATGCATTCGGCTATTGACGAGTGCATTACACAAACTTTGTCGGAGATACTTCAGCGATATTTCTTTTCCTTACCGAAAAGGCACCTCAAAAGGAGAGAAAAAATATAGCCTCTTATATTTCCTGAGCAAGAAGTGTATGAGGATAAAAAAGTACGCGCCAGAAGCGGGGGCAAAAAAAATAACAACGGGAAAGGAAAGATGACGTGCCACCCAATTTCCACGGGATATTTCCATGCATGAGGCTATATTAAGGTGTCGCATTTTTTTTAACCCGACGGAAACGATATCTTTTGAGGAAGGAAAAAAAGGGAAACTAAGGAAAAAAGCATGGGGAAACGACGCGACCATGGCCCGTAAGGGAAAATTATCACCGCGGGAATATCCACCGCGCGAGTGGAGAGAAGGAAGCGTTTCTCAAGAGTGGGTGGATACTACCGTGCGGACCAAAGGAGAAATACTATATGTATATATGTGAACGTGTAAGTTGAGGGTTGGGGGAGATGGAGTGGAGGGTAAGTTCGCAGCAATGGGGTGGGGTTGAGAAAATGGCATTCCTTTATTTTTCGTCGGGGGCGCTCATTGAGGGGAAGGGGTAAGAGGCACTCCGTTCCGAAAACGGAAAAAAATGACGACGGGTAACATGTGAGGGAGCGTGCTGCCGTCTCCTAGATGATGCACGCAATGGACGTCGGAGCAACAGAGAAAAAATGAATCGTATAAATAGAAAGGCAAATTTTTGAACTAAAAAATGTACACTAAAGTGGTAGAGAGACTACTGGGCAAAAGTTCTCCACGTCCACAGAGCCACCACGTAATAAGGAATGCTCAGCTAGGGAGACCAATTTTCCAGAGATGGTTGCCTACGAAACAGAGATTTTTTTCTCTCCAGCGTTGACATGATCTGTTTATGCTATTGCCTATTTCACATTCTATTCCTCGTAATTTTAACTGGAAAATACCAACGAAGCCGTGTGTTTTCCCCATTTTAACACCAAGAATTTAATTATTTTCGCCATAGTTTAATTAATTACACTTAAACAGAATACGCTGATAAAATAGCCTTTTAATTAAAGAAGGGAAATTTTTCTCGGTCGGAATAATCTTGAAATTATCTTTCACTCGGTTATTGATCGAACGCAATTCATTTGATACCGAGGATGAAGACGAAGTAAATTCTAGAAGAGGCGGCAGACTACACTCTTTCCCTCCAGTCTGTTCTAACGTGCCAACGGAGTTTAACGCACGCAACATTCATTCAGAGCCGCTGAAAAGACGCTTTGATGCTAAGAGGTCTTTAGGAGAGTGGCCGGAGCAACCACGGTGCCTTCCAATCTGATAACCAGGCTAGTCTGGTCTACCTTAAAGCCGTAGTAACTAATAGCAGGAATATATTGAAATTAAATTCTTGAGTCCCAAGAAGAACACTACTTTAAGAAGAGCATGTAACATGAATATTGAACAATTACTACAAAAGTAATACTTTATGAAAATATGGATTTTAATTTTCATATACATTGCGGACCCCAGATAGGTCAAAGATTAGGAGCCAGACGAAAGGTAGTACACGCAGCCTCTGTTCCTCAGTGAGGCGACTGCAATGGCGTCTGACCCCAGTGGGGCGGCTAGTAAGTGATGGTGTCACGTTAAAAACACTATTGAGGAAGGCAACGGGAAACCACCTCAATTATCATTCCCAAGATTAACATGATGGACTATACAGATATTTTGAGTCCTGGCAACCACGGGGCTCGGCCCAATCGGCCGTGTGTCGTGCCCGGCAGCGGGGGAGGCAAGGCTTCCGCGGTCGTCATCCCACGAAACCCTTGCAAGGGAAAACCGGCAGCAGCAGGACAGAAGACGCAGGAGAAGAAGACCAAATTAGTTAGAATAGGAACGTGGAATGTTAGGACAATGATGAGGATAGGGAAATTGGAGAATGTTAAGAGAGAGATGGAAAGGGGAAGTATAGATATTTTAGGTCTATGCGAGGTGAGATGGAAAGATAGCGGGGATTACTGGAGTGATAAGTATAGAATAATATACAGCGGCGGGGACGAGAGCCAACGACGGGTTCCCATAGTATTAAATGAAGAGGTAGGAAGAAGCGTAGTCAACATAGAGCAGGTAACGGATAGAATACTGCTAGTAGAGATAAAAGCAGAACCGACGAATTTGGTTATTATTCAGGTATACACGCCACCGAGCAACCATAAGGAAGAAAAGGTCGATAGGATATACGATCATTTAGAGGACATAATCGCGTGTGTTCCTGCAGGGAAACATTTGATAGTGATGGGGGATTGGAATGAGACAATAGGCAAAGGAAGAGAAGGTGATGAGGTGAGTGAGTACGGTTTAGGCACCAGGAATGACCGCGGGGAGAAAGCAATTGAGTTCTGCAAGAGACAGAAACTTACAGAAAAAAATTCAGCGAACAATTGACATAAGCATGTTGATGACCACAAATTATCAGAAAATCTGCAGAAAACGAGATACCAAGCTAAACTAAAAAAAATTCAATTATTCGAATGAAAGGTATAACATTTTCAGGGAGGGGCCCCATGTGTTTTGACATTGGCGACCGACGCCCGCAGCAACAGCTAGACAAAATGCTCAAAATATACAGGAGAGTTATAGACCGCACCACAAGTTTAATATTGGCAATGGTGAAGGCACGGCGAATAGCTAAGAGATCGGAACCATTTGGCCTTATAATATTTTAATGGCTGCTCAAAGCAGGCAAACGAATAAATAAAATTTGAATGCTTAAAAATCAATACTCTAATGCATCACATTTTCAAATAGCAACTTTTTGAGAGGACTTGCACATATCAAAATTATTTCGACTATTTTCTACAATATGGCGGATTCCCAGGTATTTTAATCTATTACTTTAAAGTACAAGAATTTTTTGCTAAATTTTTGCTTGCACTATTAGTCAAGAGTCTGTAATAATCAAGAAGCATGAGCTTATGTAAATACATTTTTTTGTGCCAAAGACATTTTATCTACCCAGTTAGAAAGAAAGGTGTACGTGTAAACAGCAGTCTAATACTCAAATGATAAGAGACATCAACAATTGGAAGATCAGACCAGAGAAGAATTAGAGACTCTAAAACTTGGTTCTATGGATGGATGATTGTAACAGAAACGAAAACACCTGCAGTTCTCCCCTTGTTTTAGATGTCTAGCCTTGTTTTGATACAGGGTTCGTCCGGAAATTAAGTGTACTGATTTCTTCCCGCCGCTCCAGGCGCGCCCAGCACCGCTCTGACGGGCTGCGATTGGAGGGGGGTATGTTGGCAAGCGACGCTGAAAAAGGCAGTCGGCTCTGAGCTGTAGTGTAGTGAGGAGCTCTGTTAACGCGAACCTCCACGCCCGACCCACGTCACGGAACGCGATGCCGAAGTTTTTGGAGCAGCGTTATTCCATCAAATTTGCGGTAAAGCTTGGGAAATCGTCTACCGAAACTGTCGTTATGATTAACCAGGCTTACGGGGAGTCAGCCATGTCCAGAAACATGATCTTTCGGTGGCACAAGATGTTCGTGGAGGGCAGAGAAGAGGTCGACGACGAACCACGGCCTGGACGCCCATCAACGACACTCACCGACGAAAATGTGCGAAAAGCTCGCGATGTACTGAACTCTGATCGTCGTCTTAGTGTTCGGATGATAGCAGAGCAGTGTAATGTGCCAAAAACAATAGTGCACGAGATTATTAGGGAGCAATTACAGATGCGAAAAATTTGTGCAAAGTTGGTGCCGAAAGTGCTCAGTGATGATCAAAGACTCAATCGTTTGGAAATCGCGACACAACTTGCGGATCACTGCAAAAATGATCCACATTTTTTAGAGAACGTTGTTTTGGGTGACGAGACGTGGATCATTGAGTACGACCCGGAGTCGAAGAGACAAAGTGCGGAGTGGCACACCCCATCATCACCCCGTCAAAAGAAAGCTCGCATGAGCAAATCTCGGATCAAGGCGATGCTCATTGTCTTTTTTGACAAAAGGGGAGTCGTCCACTACGAATTTGTACCTGAACGACAAACTGTAAATGCTGCATTTTACGTCCAAGTGCTCGACAGGCTTCGAAAACGAGTCGCCCGCGTCCGGCCAGCGATCAAAAACATCTGGCGGGTGCATCACGACAATGCGCCGTCTCACACCGCGCTTGTTGTGTCGGACTTCTTGGCCAAGCACGGCGTGGCAACGCTGCCGCACCCGCCCTACAGCCCGGACTTGGCACCACCGGACTTCTTTCTGTTCCCGAAGATAAAGAGGAGTTTGAAAGGAACGCGATACGGGACTTTGGACGCCGTCAAAGAGGCCGTGACCACGTGTCTTCGAGAGGTTCCCGATGATGCCTTCGCGGGAGCGTTCCAGGAATGGGAACGCCGCTGGAACAAGTGTATTGACTCACAAGGGTCCTATTTTGAGGAATATTAGCTTAAGATATGTAAAAGTGTAATAAATTTTTTTTCCTGAGCTCAGTACACTTATTTTCCGGACGAACCCTGTACGTCATCATCATCATTACTACATCATTTTTAAGAATACGAAAATGCAGAAAAACCAATTTTGCACTTTTCCACAGATTTATTTGTAACATAAAACGCGTTGCAGTTCATCGAACCATCTTCAGGTACAAGAGTCTTCTACCTGAAGGTGGTTGGATCAACTGAAACGCGTTGTACGCTACGAATAAATCTGTGGAAAAGTGAAAATTTTGCTTTTCTCACAATAAAGCACTTCCATTACATCTCGCCTGTTGAATATATGAAAATGCAGCATTACATCGAAACTATCCGTGATTAAACAAAATAAATGAAAAACTACAAATGATTACCTTTCCGTTATTATGGTTCCACCACATCGCAAATGGCCATGCATTGATTAGTGGATGCTGATGTTTAAATGGACAGCAAAATTAGTAATTGACGATCGGCACTGTTAAATAAAAAAGGAACGGAAAGACTTTACAGGGAAAATGACCACACGAACTGGGAGTTCACTAAGAAAAATGAGAGATGCTAATTACACAATTTAACGGAACGTCCCACTACGTGAGAATAAAGTGTTCGAAATAATGAAGAGTGTAAGTTGCCAGAACGAAATGAAGGTAAGAGAAATGGTATTGGTTAGTAAGGAATTGAGCGCTCCAGCAACATTTACATCTAAGGAATTAAAAAATAATGATTAGATAGCATTATGAATCAAAGTTAACTGTAAGCATAAGAAAATGGAAAGGGATCGATTATTCCTCTCTTATTCACTGTCCCAAAATATTGGCTTACACATGCTGAATCTTCTCATAAGGCGTCTTTATATATGAATTCCAATGAATATGACATTAATAGTGGTATGACGACAAAGGCAATAATATCAAGGGGGCACCAAAAGAACGTCTTAATAAAAGGACCAATGTCACAACCACCCTTTTGCTACCAGGAAAGACGCCCTTTACTGTCTCCTCTATGGCTCTCAGTCTTAAGATTTGAACCTCTTCTCTCTTTCTCTAAATTTCTCTTGAAAACAACTTTACTAAAGCCAATCATACAGTCACCTGTTAAGCAGCCTAAAGAAGCGAAAGATGAATCCACATTAGCCGATTGAAGGCTGGAGGCAAACGGACGGGAGAGGAAAGCTGGGTGAAGGAAAAAGGGGTCAAAGCTCTATATAAGCATAATCCGTTTGCCTTTCGGACTGGAAGGGAGATTTGTAGAGACTGGGACATGGAGTGAGATTGGAGTCGACGAAGACGAGAGGGAGAGTGAAAGACGAGGCGATACGAGAGGTTTCGCCGGTGAGTTAGAATGGGGGTGTGTCGACGTACGAAGATTCGAACCTTTGATATGGCAGGCAAATAAATATCTGCTCAGATTGAGTACGTTCGACTAGGGCTCGTAACTAGGACTGTGCGATGTTGCGATGCATTTAATGCGATGCGGGAGTTTCATACGATACCTTATACACACGACGAGCCGAAAAACTACGTGAGAGCGTATTGTAAATATCAGACCTCGCTATAAAATATTATTTGACTGTATATAAGGTCTATCGTAGATAACTCACCTATGCCTCTCCTTGGCTTAACTTTTATGGAATATCCATCATTGGTAATTATACAATTTGTAATTTTCCAATGCTTTTTTTTCAGATGTATGGAGTCACTGCGTTCTCGTCAAGATAATTTCACCTCAACAATAAAGCTGTGTGAAAAGGTTAGAAAAAGTAAAATTGCGAAAAATGAATGTCTAATTACTTAAAATTGATTACGCACAGCCAAAAAAGCCTGATTTTTAAATTGTACCACTCTCAAATGCTAATTTATTCTGCCGTCTAATCACCGTACGACAATTTTGCTTTAACCCTGAGATTTTACATATTCCTAATTTTGAGTATCTTCAACTACTCTTCCAAATAACATCCTCGGCTTGCCACTTCCTCTCATATGGTTTTTCATTCGACTCAAATCGAATCTGTTTTTAAGTTAATCACCAACGAAAGGCACATCTGCTGAATTTGTCTACATTCGATTCATCAAACTCAATTTCAAAACCAACTCATTCCTCAACCGCTACCTAGCACCCACCTATCACCGAGAGCAATAAACCGGCATTCTTCCTTATCTTGGTAACAGAATGAATCTTTCAAAGGAATTCCCGCATGAAATATGCATGTCACAACCCTAACGTTTTTAATTTCCATTGGTACACTTCAGGTGTGTAAGACATTTCTGTCAATTACACATTTCTTGTGTTCTACTCCTAGCAAGCCCGAAGCCCACAGTTGAGAAAATGCTCGAGAGAGAAAAGTCGTGGGCAGAAGCGAACTCGTATAATTAACCGCCAAACTTTTATGGGTGATCGACTGGGCTAAATATTTTTGTATTCACCCACTCAAGTCCTCACGTTAGAACGGAAACCCTGGTGGCCCCACTTGCCCCTCGCACTCCCCTACCAGTTCTAATGATCCAAGCCGCGTCCATGGACGAAACAAATCGATCATTGTTGAGAGAATGAAAACAATTGAATAGGGGGAAGAGAGAGGGGACAACCGTTAAATGAATCGATTGGGGAAAATGGAACATGACAACCGCTAACGTAATTCGCGGCGGAGACAATGGATAATCGCGCTTCCTATGCAGTCGTAGTACGAGAAAAGAGCTCAATTACCAACAATAGCTTGTACTCTGCCGACCGCAGTTAGCCACCGATCAAGCACAGTCGCGGCCTTCGCTCATAGTTACTCCGCCCGAGTGAATCAACTCCGAAGACCACGACGGGGAGGGGAGGAGGGTTAGATCAAAGAGGGTATGGCCCGCACGAGGAGGGCGATGCACTCGCAGTCAAAAGGGAGGATATGGAAAGGGATTGGAACAAAGAATATGACCAATGAGGGACGGGGGGATGGGAAGTAAAACGGAATTCGATATAATTACGACACGGCGAGGGGTGGAAGGCGACGCCCTCGGAAGATGTAAAGGCACTTGTGCGCACAATGTGGAACTCGGCATTGACGTCATAGATTTAAAAATAGCTCAAACAAGTATCTTCATATTTTCCTCCCAGGCTTTAACTACTAAATAAATTTGAAAAAGGACTGATTAGTCGAAAGCAAGGTCGGTAAAGAGGATATTCAAGGGAAAATGACATACTGACTTTAAAATAACGTATAGCGTAGAAAAAATAGTTTTTAATGAAATTGTGGATATTACGAACGGTGGTTTCTTTTTAAATGATGCATAGGTTTCACATAATGACGCCTGATATTGTTTTTTTTGACTAAAATAATTTAAGTGGACGATAATAACATTAGTCTCTCTCTTCATAGCAAACAGAGATTTCACCAAGGCCTAGAACCTTAAATTTACTTGGTAATATATATAATCTAAAGTAAATTTACATCGCAAAAGCTTGAATATTGTTAAACATACGACGCTTTGCACAGAAAACATTTAGTTTATCATTGAAAATTAATTTAAAATTCTAAGCATGCATACGTGTTTCATTAAACATCGTCTTTAAAATGTCATTGGATTCATACAACATTCGAAAGGCTTTTAGACAAGCGTAATACGCCAAAGCCAAATATCAATACATGCTATATTTTGTTACTTGCATTATTTTATAACGAACTGTGAAGATTTATTACAGACTAAATATACATTCTTTATAAGACCAAAGAAACAGTTGTGGTCGCCATTCAGGATTGCGACCTCTAGTTGAAAGTGAACGGGGTGGGGGGGGGGGGAAGAGGGAAAATTTCAAATTTACACAATGACCCTTTACTCCGATTTCACCTTAATAGTGGACGATAATTTAATTTTCATTTAGCTATGCCTTATATTTTCTCTTTTGCCGCTGACTAAAAATATATTTAAAAAATCAATTTCATTATTTACTCTAGCATTCTGGGAAAAAATATACACAAGTAAAATGGTTGTGGCGAAGACACGCAATCATCGAATCATGCAATCGGCAAAGCAATTTGCGAAATGAGGAAATTTTATTGCGTTTAATGCGCTGGCATTTCGAATCTACAATTTAGGATACCATTGCACATGAAGGCGAATCAATAGACTCCGAAAGAATGCGCCGTAAATTGCCGACGACAACAACACCTTAAGAGCCCGGGGAAAAGGGCAATAAAACATGAACGCGCGCGCACAAACGGGTGAAATTTGGGTCATATGATACAAGTGGTATTCGTGGAAAATTTACTACTCGAGGAGATATCCCGAGAACATTCAGGGAACGAACAAATCAACCATGCCGATCTGTGGTGGCAAATTACTCCCATTGACCGGCGAAAAAAAAACTTGAATTTATTTCGTTACCTGGGATTTAATTTACTACAAACAGCCCGAAGAACATAGGAGAAATTACAGGATGCGTTCCTAAAGTAATTATTGAAATTTATTGAAATTATTAAATTGTATTAATTTAATTTTATTAAATTATCGTAATTTATTGAAATTCGATTCCATTAATTTCGGAATGCACCCTGTATTAACAACCCGCCTAGAAACTAGGCCGACGATTATTACTACCAGTAGTAGTCTACCGTCTTAAACTGCGTTTTAAATGGATTGAAACTCTTAAACCCTTAACTTCAGGATTAACTACGGAACATTCCTTCATGATAAGGGTAGATACAAAACTTTGCTATTCCACATAAAAAGATTAAATATTACACGACCAAAAAAAGGCTTTTCATGCATGTCACCTGATAATGAACCGCAGCATTGAAGCCACGGTCGTGCAATATTAAGTTATTTCATGTGGAATAGCAAAGTTTTTTCCTCTACCCTCATCCTTAAACCCTAACTAACACGACGTACACTATCCTGAAACCTCATGACACATAAAACAATATCTTATGTTTTAATTCTGAGCACTTTGTTATCATTATCGGAAATAGAGTTGGTGACAGTAGGTTTTAGATGGACACAAGCTGCCAAGCGGTACCGCGAAAATTACCTTGGCCTCCGCAAAAAACATTACTAACATCCTACACTATAATAACCTCCTCTTCAGCTCAGTATAGACATTTCCTTCCTCCTTTCACTCAATTTAATATACTTATTCCAGTTCTGCCCCTTCCTCGTTTGCCGAGGTTTCTACCCTCAACCGAATATTCTCCCCTCTATCACAACTTTCCACATCCAATTACTAACTAATTGTTCTGCAACCATCTTTCTATTTATCATCTTTGTTTTCCTTTCAGTCCACTTCACTTTATCCATCCTTCTTCACGCTCTCATTTCAAAAGCATCCAATCTATGCCTATCAGCCCGCGTCAATGATCATGTTTCCACGCCGTAAAAAACCACGCTCCATAACAAGTTTTAACGAGCCTTTATTAACATTCTTACTAAACGTCACGCGTATTTCCATCTACAGCATCCCATCGACTATCAGTCTATCCTGCATTCACTTGTCATGCCTTCTAGGAATTTCTCTCAACAACCTTCTCACTTCCACTACCATGCCTAGGACTCATAATATTTTCCTTTCCATCCATTTCATTCCCTTCATCCTTCTCCATATCAACATGATAACGTAGTCTACAGCAGTGGAACGTGGAAATATTCTTCTTCTTTTCTAATAATATACAGGGTGCATTCCGAAAGTAATTTCCCGCGCTGCTCCTATTGTTCGGCGAGTATGCTCATTGTCTTTTTCGTCAGTAAAAGAGTGGCCCATAAGGCGTTTGTTCTTCAAGAACAGACAGTTAACGCTGCCTACTAAGTAGATGAGCTGGAAACACTCCGAAAAAGGGTCATTAGGACGAGAAAAGATATCTCCACTACCTGGCAACTCCATCACGACAACGCGCCTGGCCACAAAGCGCTTCGAGTCCCTGAGTTCCTGGCCAAAGATCAGGTGCCAACGCTGCCCCACCCTCCCTATAGTCCTGAAGTCGCCCCAGCAGACTTCTTTTTGTTCCCTTAGATTAAGGCAGCCCTGAAAGGGACCCGTTTTCCGCAAATAGAAGAGATTCAATCAGCCGTGATGAAAATCTTGCGAGAGGTCCCCGAAGACGCCTTACAGGGCGCATACCGGTCATGGCAGAGTCGCTGTTAAAAAGGTGTAGAGGCCTAAGGACAGTACTTTGAAGAATTTTAAGTGTTTGTGCAAATCTGTTCAAGGAAATTAAAAAAAAAAATAATTGCATCACTTTCGGAACGCACCCTGTGCCTAAATATAAATCCTAACAAAACGCAAATTCTCTCTTTCACTTTCCATTAATCACTTCATGCATATGGTATAATAAAATTTAGTATCAGCTAATTGCGAATAACCATAACTCAAAAAGACCAAGGCTTCATCAGGGAGACTAAAAATCTATTTCGTGAGTGTATCAAAAGTAATTCCTCAAAATCTGTAATTCCTCAAAATCTCTGTCAATTGCGTGTTAAATTATCGGCAGCGTAAAATATCTAATTAGCAAGCACTCCGCACTTTTTTTACTTGCCTGTTGTTTCTGCTGTCCTTGAATACTGTTCCCAAATTTGGGTCAATGCCTCACAAAATACAATACCCACTTCTCTCAAACTACTTCAGCGCCCGATGAATTTCTTTCTCTCTATCATTCGCCACGGTCATTCACGCTCTTTTGCAACTTTTCTCTATATTTTAAAAGGTCTCCGGTCTACGGTATTTCCTCCCTCAATAATCGCCGAGCCTTGTATTATAAAAAGCTTTTCATAAAAATCGTCAATGGTAATTGAATGTCATCTGAACTTCTTTTCCTTTTCCCTCTCCAAGTGCCTTTGTGTACGACATGGTTGAATGACCCTTTTCATTGTGTTACCCCTCGCCTTTTGATAAAAAAAATTCTCAATCTTATGACTTCCAACAACCTACAACGAAACACATCCCAGACTTCTTCCCGTTCCAAACTCCTCATGGCGTCCATTCCTGCCGTGCTCTTCATACCTCCTAATTTTCTTCGGACCTCCTCATTCATTCTCATTTCGATCCCCTCGTTTGCGAAAAACAACCTTAATTTTTTTACGCGGTACTATTTGTTATCCGTTAGGTTTTAATTGATATAATTTGTTTTCCTTTGTTATTTGTCCCGATGAAATTGGCGTGATATTGTTTTTGTAGAATTGTTTAAGACATACGTTTACACGAACTAAATGTTGTCTTTGAGATACTTAATATAAAATAAAATCATTTTTTATTGGCTAAATATAAAAAATTTTGTTTTAAGAATAATCGCAGTGGTATGGCGTGTTATGAGATGCATATGAAAAAAAACGTTGTAATCTCTTAGCTATGGGTTTGTATGGTGTACCTACATCTATATTTACATCAATACCCTGCGAGCCACCGAAAAGGTGGGTGACTGGGAGTATCTATAATGCCTCCAACATTCTTACTCGCATGTAAACACATTAGCCAAGTACTCTCACTGACACATTATACATCTTCAAAATCAATTGGGATGCTGCTACATAACGAGATGTATAAGAATAATTTGTTTGCAAGCAGATCCAGAAAATTATTTCGTTAATCGGTTGAATTTTGGTCAATTATACTCGTAGTAGTCAAGCTTGTGATTTGATGTCATTTATTTTTTTGCGAAATAAGAGTCGTGAAAGAAGTACCACATAAAGTTAATCATGCTAAAAACAAAGTACTCAACAAGAGAACCATTAATATCATTTATTTAATGTCATATACTACCATCATAAGGAAGAAAGTATGACATTACAAGAAATGATTACTCCTAACAATTGTCCTGCTTTTTCATAAATGGAACATTTCTATTTAGCATCCACATTATTATTATTCCTAACGATAATCTATCGGATAAGGTAGATTTTGGATGAACAACATAAGCACACAGTATCATTTTACTTGCGTTAGCCTCACCTAAAATAATATCAACAAAGTAACAACCTAAATTACAAAAAAAAACATTTTTTAAAGCCGCACGCTTCAGATTTTACGTCATTTCGTCGACATTCCTAAAGGCCGCCAGCATAAATAAAAAATATTTAACCGCAATTGATGTGTTTCAAAATATATCAACATATCTTTGGAATTTCATTAAATTTATTCAGAGCTTTAAAAATTTACCGCCAAAAGAGCGCTGAATATTGAGTTGACGTATTTAATAAAATCAATATGATTAGATACACCAATGATTTCAGACACTCGTACTCCGTTTGCATTTAGTGCTTGTCATGCTTAAAAAATACCTTTTGAAGTTTCCTTTTGTTTTTTAAGCAGATCGAATGAAATTTATTAAAAAGAAGCATATTTGATAGGAATAATGGCGAGATGTTCCATAAATAGCCTGTGCGGAGTTCAATACGACCTATTGAAAGCAGTACACAGTTCAAAGATCCTTTTGAGAATTGAGTGCTTTGATAAACGGATGGAGGGGGGGATATAAACTGCGGAAAAGGGGAGACCATTGGTAGTTGAAGAGGAAATGAGCCGTACGAGGGAGAGTTTCAAAGCAATGGAAGATTCACCGGTGATGATCTCATTGAGGGGTGAAAATTCATTAAATAAGAATCTGTGAAACGGAGGAAGACAAATGATTCCATAAGTACCAATCAGCGTCGTTGTCATTTATCATAAGACCAATAGATAGACTTCGGGAAGAAACTGAGTGCTTATTTAGTCAGGAAGAAAATAAGTGGGTAAATGTAAAAACATTTAGAATTAAAACATTCAATGGGCATGAGCATCATTTTCATATGACTTATTATCAAAAGGATTGAACAAAGCAGAGATGATTCATCAACGTCAAGGGCTAATTCCTCCAAGACGACCAACTTAGATAGGGGACAAAACAAAGAAGAAAAGAAGATCAAAGAAGCTGCTTTATCCATGAGAATGCTAACGGAGAATCAATTCCAACAGTATGAAGAAAGGATTGTAGTTATAATGCTATCCAACAGAGAAGAAATAATCCAATAAAGACTGCCACTACCATAGTAGATACTAAACGCTTCAATCGTGAACTCAAGTTAAATTAAGCAAAGTTTCTATGAAATTTAAGGATTCATCTAAAAGAAAATACAAACAGCCTGCTTGTTACGCTTTTTTGAGGACAAGGATACAGGCATAGAACATAGAAATGATCGGGAAATTAACTTCAAAGGAAAATGCGTAAATAAATGACACTGCAAAGATAAATAATTAAAAATATAATGGCAAAAGGAAAAGGGAGATTCTGAAAATGAAACTACGTTAGAAAAAAGAAAGAGCGGAAGAATTTTGTTATCTAAGATGCAGGAATGCCAAAACAGAAGAAACAAGAGAGATTTAGTTAATAAAATAACATAAGTTAAGAACATATCCTAAGAAAATGAAAGTTCGTTCGCAGGTTTCCGCGGCGATGAGTAGGTGATTTCCACATTTTTCGGGCTGCATCCGCGTATGTCGTTTAAATGCACAACAGTTTCAAATGAAAGTTAATTATAAGCACACTATAATTGGAAAAAAGTTCACTTCATTTTTTCTGTATTTCCCTTCATATGGTCTGGATACATGAGAATTAAAGGTAAGTAAATACTGGAAGCGCGGAAAATATCGAGTAACGGAAGAATGATTTTGAAAAGAATGGGTAGGGTGAAAACTCCAACGATGAATTCCCGCAGAGGGCCAGGGAAGTAATAAGTCTTCAAGAAATTGTATAGAGAAGAAGAAAAAAACGCAACGGAAAGATTCCAAGGCATCGATCCTTGAAAAACATTAAAAGGGTGACATCAATTACAGGAGATCAAAAAAGAAATTAGTCGGCTGAATTAAGAGAACTTTTTAAATATACAGGGAATTCCGACGAAAAGGGGAAGACAGCTGAAGAGAGAAGTGTGTCGAAAGATAAAGGAAATCAATCTCAGACTTGATGCTTCACGGTGATGATGATGTAACATCTTAAGAACCCTCAGGGACCACGTCAGAGGATGCATGGTGCATACGTGCACCATGAGGAATATATAATAAAGCTCGTATAACAAAGAAACCAAATGATGAAGAAATAACATGATCGAAAGGTAACTTTACATATGAGGCATCCCGAACTCTTCGAAAACCAACACGCACTTACAGCACTACGCGGATAATAATAAGTCTCACAGGCTACATACACCATTATGAAAGCAATGCGTATGATTCTATTGTGACACGGCTATCCACGGCAGTGCGGTAAAACCGGTCGGGAAATGTAGTGGGGGTCTGCCCTTCCAACTCAGCCGGTCGCCGGTTTGCTCCGAGCATGGAAAGACGTGCCTCCGCGTTAAGTGTTTATCGACTATGTCACGCGGCGCAATTAGGCGCCCAGCCAGACTCCACATGCCCCCAGCCACACGTCCTTCATTGTTACCAACTTCCTGGCCCGGAGCGCCACCCCGCTGGTCCCCCAGCCCCTTTACAGTCCTGACTTGGCTCCGTGCGATTTTCTTTTGTTTCCCCGACTGAAGAGAGAGCACCAAAGAAAGCATAAGGATACCGCAGAAAACATCCAAAAGCATGTTACAACATTCCTGAGTGATATTTTCGTCGAAGAGGTTCAGGATGCCTTCCAGGTTTGGCATACACATCACCACAAGTAAATTGACGCATGGGGAGAGTATTTTGAAGAATTTTAAGCATTTGCACAAGTACAAAAAAAATAAACCTATTTTTCCCATAGAATTCGCTTTACTTTTATTCACCAAAAAATCTTAAAAATAAGAAAGGCGTACAAAAAGTCAAGTAAAAAAGTTACATAATTGGCAAAAATGTTTCCCAGGCATCAAATTCCATAACTAATAATGTTAATAAAATACATTGCAACACTTTTTGAAGCACAGGCACACTCCATGGACTACGACCTTGACGTGTTGGAAGATCATGATCGCTCCGATAACCTTTTGATCTCTACTGGCAGAGGCAATGATAACTGCTCCTGGTAGGGTAAAACGTGATAGGTCTGAGCGTAGTAGCCAGAGAAAAGGTAGCCCGTGCAGAATCTGCTCCTCAGCGAGTTCGCTGTGAAGTCAACCGTGCACTAGAGTCTGGGCACTTAATGAGCCGGTGTCACAGATTGCCATTCCCGGAAACGGAGGAGGCAGGGTCTCTGCGGTTGTAATCATACGAAACATCATGCAAACGAGCAAACAGAAATGGAAAAGAGACAAAGGGATATCTTTGGACAGGGAATGTTAAGACGATGTTAAAGACAATAGTTGGATACCATTAAAACAGATAAGTACTAACTATAGCTATGTTAGATTTCATTAAGGTAAAATGAACGATGATGATCAACAGCTAAAACGTATATTTTAGCGGGATGGAGAGTAGTCAAGGTGAAGTAGCTTAGTAGTGAATAGGAAAGCGAGGTCAACGAATATAGAGCTGTTAGATATTAGAGCTCTATTGGTAGAAAAATGGAAGACCCAACCAATCTAGTGGCAATCCAAATACACATACCGACAAGTACTCGCCAGCAGGAAGAAGCAGCCAGTTTATATGTAAGATCAAGTAGAAGAAATGTTTGAAAACGTGCCTTGAAGGAAAAACCTAATAGTGACGTGAAATTGCACTGAGTAGTAGGCGAAGTAGTAGGTACTACGGCGTGCGGTTTAGGAATTAGAAATGGGCGCAGAAGAAAAGAAAACGAATTTTGCAGTGCAATAGCTTGATAATGACTAACACCAGGTTTAAGCACCACCACCATAGCAAAAGTACATATGAAGAATTCCTGTGGAAAAAGGTTCTAGTTATATTAATTATTTTTTTCATGTTTCATTAAGGAATGGCTTTATAAAATTAACCAGTATCCAGACAGATTTGGACCATGCTTCAGTTTTTACGCGATCATATAAAAAATTCAAAAGGACGAGGAGCAGTAGGAAAATGCAAGAGTGGCGTTTTTATACATAAACGGGGTCAAAAAGGATGGAAAATCAATAAAAGCTTAATAAAAAGACTGCATAGTAATAAAAATTGGAAGTGTTGATATAAGATGAGCTTGCCTTAAGAGCAGACTTGAAAGAGTAACAATTAGAACGGAAATACTCGTATAATTAATAAATAATGGATAAGATATGAATAGGACCACGGGCGCGGATCACCCAGGAGCCAGCGCATAAATAAAAAAGTGGAAATTAATGCAGAATAAAATTAAGATGCCATTGTGCACTTCGTATTTTGAGAAGTCGTTGGACGGAGCTGTTGGAAGGATTTCGTAACTGATGATGGCACAGATTTTTCCGTTACCGCCGGTACTATTTACCATGCACAAAAACAGAGCAATCAACCAGAAGACGGCGTGTGAAATTCACACATCAAGGTAGGGGGGCCAATTCCATTACCTGTGCCGGTTATGGTTTCCCAGGAAGATCTGGTACCCGAAAAATTACATGTGGCAGGTGCCCAGAGAAGCCCTGCGGTCAGCAGTCCAACGCTCCCCCCCTGACTACCGCGACCCACTCTTTAAAATGTAATCCCCTTCTGTAATTAAGTAAAATTTCCCTATGGGCTTCGCATTCCTGACTCCATGTAGCTGTTATAGAAACTAACGGTAAATGATAATTTTTAGTACGAGAATTTTTTGTACTGGTAGAAGCCAAGGTGAACCACGGGCAATAAAATTCTTAGCTGCCGTGACCATCGGTAGGGACATGAAATACCATGGGAGAATTGAGAATAGAGATTGAAATAGTAGACATAAGTAGGAAGGAATCAATGCGTCATTAAGTATATTGCATTATTAAAAATAAGTCAGGGGAAACAAGAAGCGAAATGATGAATGCAGAAGGCGCCATCTGTATTTGAAATTGAGTTTACTGTTGGAGTGAGCAGTAAAAAAAATATTGATAGTCATGACGACTCTAAAAATTAGTGTAAAGCAAACGACAAAAGGGTTATTTCCATTAGATAACTACCATGCACATTCTACAAAATTTAAAACTGCCCTTTGCATTTCAAACAACCAATGCATCACGAATAAGGCAATACCCCAACAATTGAAATTCTTCACATAAATGATACTATGATTTAATGTCAACATTTTTGCGGTATTCCTGTTTTGTAATAGGTGCCTCCTTTTTTAAATGTGTATCTTTTATTAGGGGAATACAGACTGTAACATTCTTGCCCAATTTGTGATCTACTTATTTCGGGGACGCGGTAGTCTAGTTAATAGAGCGTTGGACTACTAACAGGAGGACCCGGGCTGCGAACCCCTTTTGACACCCTCAGCTTTACCCAAGCTCTGTGATTTTTCGGGTACCAGAACTTCCCGGGAAACCATGGGAAAAGAAACCGGTCCCCCTGCCTTGACGTGTGAATTTTATACGCCATTAGTCCAAGGTGAACCCTATCCTCACGTATCAAACCGACCTTCGTGGTAAACAACACAGTTTTAGGCGTAACATGGTGGAAATCCGTCATGAATGAAGAAGAAACTTTGCTTTTCCACACAGAATATTTTTATAACGACATAGGTTTCGTTAGAGCATAACATC
The DNA here is from genome assembly GCF_022747635.1 of Hetaerina americana. Classification (NCBI taxonomy): domain Eukaryota; kingdom Metazoa; phylum Arthropoda; class Insecta; order Odonata; family Calopterygidae; genus Hetaerina; species Hetaerina americana. Next base: position 9,715,207 of record NW_027286625.1, read on the forward strand.
TTCAGAGCAGCTGAATATGTAACGCTGTAACAAAACCTAGGTCGTAATAAAAATAATCTACTCGTATGTGGAAAATAAAAGTGTCTTCTTTCATCACGAACTTCGTGTTGAAAACTGTGGTCAGTTCTTTTACTTATTTCGGGGTGCGAAGTTGTTATCAACATAGGCCGAATTAGGAGAGTAAAGAAACGCAGTGTGGGACATTGGGAATTTTATTTTTATAAACTGAAAAACATCATAATAGTTTCATATTTTTTCAAAGCATATAACATATGACGTAGTATACAGTAGTATACTCGTAAACCCAGTATACTTGTAAACATTTCGGAAAGTCATCAATTCAGTTCATTTTTAGCATCATTCGCCAGATTTATTTTCTACTTACAAACATGTCTCGAGGAAGATATTATTAGATATGTAATTTCTATTGAAGGAATATTTCTCAATACATCATGCGTTTTGCGTGGCGCCTTTGGCAGGACAGATGGCCATTCACTAGACGAAACACGTTCATCCCCTACCACGGATGATGACTCCTGTCAATTTTAAGACGAATTCACAACGATTCTTAGTATTGTCTCCTATACATAGTTTTAAAAGGTCAACAAATTAAATAATCGAAGGCACCTGGCGCGTTAAATTTAATCAGCACATATTACACATTTATTTCTATCTCCGACTGTCACTGGTTCAACCATGGAAGTGACGAGCGGGCTACCGCCAACGCAAACGTGGTGTCGTCAGCCACACAATCGTGTTTTAGGGAAGTGTTGGCCGGCTGAATTGTATTGGACTTGACAGTGACGGAGCGAGGGCAATGAAGCAGACCGGAGGGGGGGGGAGGAGAAGCGTGGGGGTTAGGCGGTATTTCCCCCGAGCGTGGGGGTTAGGCGACATTTCCCCATGCCCTTCCCGCCGTTTCGTGGAGCAATTGCCAGGGAATATGGCCGAGCGGGATGAATTTATGCGCCAGTGGCGAACTAAGGGCGGTCCTTCTGTAAAACCAAGCCACATCCGGAGATTGGGGCAGAATTGGGTCTAGGGGTTAGCAGGAGATCCTCCCCCAATTCTACAATTTTCTAGACCTTTAATTTCGAAATTACGCACAGTGCTACAGAGTTCATACATTAGCTAACACAATAACCGATCGTTCAATGAGTCCCGGGCTTCATTCAATAAGTCCCGGGCTTCATTCAATAAGTCCTGGGACTAACTAGGAAAACAACATTTGTTTCGAAAAATTCATTTTTATTCATCAATATAATCACCTTCAAGAGCTATACAATAATTCCAAAGCTTTTCTAACTTTTCGATAACATGCTTGTAAAAAGATTCGTCTTTGTCCTTAAAATAAGCTACAGTTGCAGCGAAAATTTTCTCATTGGAGCCAAATTTTTCCCCCATCTTTTTTAGATCAGCAAACAGCCAGTAGTCGCTGGGGGCTAGATCTGGAGAGTATGGTGGGTAGGGAAGCAGATGGAAGTCCAACTCGTTCAATTTGACCATTGTTTTCATTGGCCATTCATTCATTGCACGGTGCATTATCTTGATGAAAGATGATTTTTTTCTTCTCCATGTGCGGTCGTTGTTTTGCGATTTCGTCCTTCAAAAGCACCATTTACTCAATGTAATATTCACTATTGATAGATTTTTCCTTTTCAAGGAAGTCGATGTAAATTATACCTTGGACATCCCAAAATAATATCCCGTTCAATAAGTCCTCGTACTTTTTGATCGATGGTGTATCTATACATACAAATGCAAGGTTCTTTGAAGGGGCTTATATAAATTGTTTCTAGACGTCTTTTTCTTATTCTATGCACAATTTCCAAAATACCCTGTCCATGGGAATCAAAAAACCCGGATTCACTATCCTTTTAACCCGGGTTTCCGCCTCTTCTCCACCCATATTTTTTTCCGACCAGCGGGTACCGAAATTGCAAAATCGGCCAGTTTTGCGTATTCGGATTTCTCGACAGCCGATTTTTATCACCAGTACTGAAGTAAACACACAGTTCTATGTCCACAGTTATAAAAACAATGAAATAAACACACAAGGCACATTTACCCAAAAAATTCTACACAAAATTCGAGAGACATTTTTATCTTTCAATGGAAACGATATTTGTCCAAGTTCCGATTGGAACAGGAGACCTGCAGACTGATCCTTGAGTTCCCCTGCCAAACAATTACCCATTATTAATGACATTTTGGAAACAATTATTTCTTAATTAAACACGTTAAGATTTGCCTTTCTAAAGTGCGCAATTTTTTTCTCGTGGTGGAGAGTGAATAGAAAAATATGGCTGAGCTTAAAATAAGCCGGCACTAAAAGGGAATAAAATAATTCATGACTACTGCTAGAGTGAGAAACGTTTTAATTTTTTAATAAGGCGTCGGTTTTTAAGAACAGGGTTAATCAAACGTTTTATTCATTTGCGCGGTTTACGAATTTCATTATCATTCGAGTGAGACATGCGGTGATGATATCGTAGATGTGAAAAAATGTCCGCTAAGCAAAGAAGCCGTGGACCATCAGATATATTCCAGTGGGGAAAAAGGAAAATCTTAGTCTTCTTGGCGGCCGTGTAATCGTTGTATCGATACTATGAAAACTCGATACCTCTACAGGAAAATTATCATTAAGAGTAATCAAAATTTTAACCTTCTGGTATAAGTAGTTTGCCAGAAAACAATTAGGACACTGCAACACTTGAATATAAATGCCGTCCTGAATTTAAAGAAAAATTTACACTTGGCCTTAATGCACCATAAGGACATTATAACTAAATTTAAAGAAGTGTGCAGAGATGAATTTTCAGAATAGGACTAATGATCTCCCAAATACCTACAACATCGACAAATACCGACAATTATGCCGAAAGTATAGACTCGATTGAATACGTCAGTGTAATCCATAATTACCGCCCCTCCTGGGTGAAACCTACGAGATATACTCGTACACCGGAAACAGGTCGACCACCTAGCAAAAAAATAATATTTATTCGAAGAGTAATGAAGCAATATCTCGCAAAGGTTGAGGAACAACGTCATCTTCCGCTAGTTGAGCCTCGTTCAGAATGGTACGCTACTAGTTTACCATTGGATTCCGATGAAGTGGGATTGATTAACCAATTAGAGCTCCGCGCAGAAGATGTAGATTAGCTAAACGTTTTTATGATAAATTTAATAGCGTATCTCGATTATTAGAGGAGCTAGGTTAGGAATCACCCACGGAGCAAAGGTTAAGTTACAGATGAAACCATTCGCATATTGGAAGCAGATATTTTCAACGATGATGTTCAATATGTATTATTAACCCCATCGTACTACGATATGTGATAACATGGCAATAAGAATAGAGAGATTGAGTGTAGAACTAGCAGATTAAAATTACAATTTTCCCAAGAATAATTATGGATCAGAATAACTGTTAGCAACCGCGCTGGGGGCAAAAAAACACTCTCGGTAGACTAGTATGCCATCATTATTTTGAACTAAATTTAGTTTTTTACCTTCTGATTTGAAATATGTGTTATAAAATAACAAGATAAAGTATGGATGTCCTTCTATTAGGGCCACCTGATGATGACGTTCAACGTCGAAACCTGGGTGATGTTTTTAAATAAAGTGTGTAGAATTACAAAGCCACAAATTTCATTTCATTTCAATATGGATGTCAAGTACAGTCGCTAAAGATACAACCTGTTTATATTACTTTGCCATACCTAATGATAGTTTACCAAGACAAAATACAGTAATGCAAAGTAAAGTATCTAAAGGCCACTGGTGTATATACCTATGCCATTGCAGTCAGCTCATCGCTCATCGCCAGATTAGTTTCGGCACCCAACAATAATGGGTCATTTATTTTCAACGGCCTCGCCATCCACAATACGTACGTAGGCTACTTATTGTACCACATAAATACCCCCGGAACTCCTCAAATACTGAATCTAGTTTTTCCCTCAATTGATATCTGGAATCGAATTTTGGGCCTCTCTGCCTTACCCAAGTATGCAAGTGCTATCACTGCACTGCGCTCAATATTATGTCTCCCTTATCCTTGACGCGTCGGTCACTTTGAAAATTATGTCAGCAAAAATTACGCCGCGATTTGATCCTCCAATGTTCTAGAATGAAAGCTGAAATTAGGCAAAGAATGGTTTCGGTAATGATATGATCAACGATCATTATATGTAAAGGGAGAATTGGAGCGTAAGACTCAAGCATTTGAACCGATGTAAATTTTTATATCGAAGAATATAATTAAAGTATTTTATTAAAGTTAAATTTTTCATAGACCTAAGGAAACAAGATATTACTATGAGAAAACACTGGAGGAGCAAGAAGTAATGCGTGCGAACCAAAATAATTAAACAATGTAGAAATAATTTCGCCGGAATTTTCCGAAAGAAAGTTTTAATAAGCGTGACTGAATCGCATAAATACCTTAAATTATTTTTTTCTTAATTCTAGAATTATTTCAAGCAACGCGACGCACACCACCACATACATTTATTACCTCAGCAACAACGACGACAGCGAACAAACAATAAAACTACATGGAAGATATATGTCTCATAAATTAGTTCCAAGCGCACATTATTAAAGTGAAAAAACTCTTTATTTCAACTCACTACCTAGAAATTTTATCCGGACGACTCCTTTTTCCGAGAGGTCGCGACTTTTCGGTCCCTTTTTCCATCACATGAGTGTTGTAATACCATTTTCCACGACAATTATTAAAATTAATTACGGAGCGCGTGCCTTCACAAATGCAAACTGACACAAAAAACAGCTTGCACGCGACTCCCCCCGTCCCAAATGACTAAAATCCGTGACCGTTCGGGAATGAAGGGCTGCTGGTGGCATTAAGTCACCCTCTAAAAACGTTTCTAGGGACGTAAACCCGTGACACCAATTCAGATGAGGAGTCACGTTTGTGTCGCCGAGGTCGGGAATCGTTATATCAGCGATTTCACACGACTAGCGACGCGAGAGCTTCAAGCGTCACGGATGTTGGTACCCCCCACGGCTGCAACAACGGGTATAATAAATCCACCGAGGTACGGTCGACATGGTGAGTCACAGAACTGTCCAGGAGTGCCAACTGATGAACCTCAATGACTGAAATAATCATCCCTTAGCATAAAATTTCGTGAACACACCACGATCGACCGATAATTCTATTGGACCGGCAGAAGGTTTGGATTCCACCGTCCACCATTTGAAATTTCACCAATTGAACAATCATATTAGACGGATTAGCCGAGTGAGTAATGCGAAAGTATGCTAACCTATAAATGTGACTTCCACCCCCCCCCCCCCAACCGGTACAGGTAGGGTTTAATGTAAAAGTAGGTCGCCGTGTGCAAACATGTACGTATACATGTTATCTTTAGGCTGACGATTCAGGACTACAATCACGATTCCTTTTAGATCCCCCAAGACCCCCAACAAACACGACCGAGAAAAACTGCACCTCTGGTAGCTGACAAAGACAAAAGCCTTGCACTAAGCATTGGCTCGAACTCTGGGTAATACGATGAAAAGCGGCTTGTCCAAGAAACTCAAGAGGTCATGATCAACAGAGGCGTAAGGAAAGAAAACAAATATGTAATACGTACCCATTCATTAGAAGGTAGGCCATTAAATTACTCGACTTATGGGAAACGTTGCAAACGAAACTGTTTAATTGTTTGCCATAATATCAGTTGGGGTACATCAATATAATTGCACATTACGTAATTAGGTAATATTCTATCATGGTATGAAAAGATAAAACACTTCTTTTCGAAGGAATACATTTCTATTGGGAACGGTTTCCACCCAGAGTATCAGCTTCTAGCAAGAAATATTCCGATAAAAAACATTGCACCTGAAGTAGATGTACATCCTGGAAACTTTAGTCGTGAAAAATACATACATCTAATGAAGTTACCAATTTTCATTTACCATCCTTAATCAAACTAAGGTTATGCCAAACTATTTGGCAAGCATAAAACACGTGGTTTTATGTATGTCCATTGAAATAAGTATGGTAACACCATTACCTGATTGATAATTTAAAATATTGCGACCTTGAAACCATCGGGAGTGGCTTTTTTCCTCATTGCGATTTCTTCAGTCAGGCTGATTTTTACTTAAGCCTAGGTGTCCAGTTTAAGAAAATGTTTTAGCAATCCTCTTAATGGGGTTTTCATGCATTCCATAAAAAAACATTAATATGAAAGTATGTCTCAAGTCGCTGTCGGAAAACTGACACAAATAATCCGCAATTAGTAGCTATTCCATGTTTTAGTGATTAAAAATGATTCCCTAACGGAAAGATGCACATAAACGTGCAAAATAAGGATTAAATTAAGGTCAGGAGTGCTCATAGAATAAAAAGCACTAGTGTACAACACCAACTTGAGAAATCAAGGAGGGAAATGCCCAAGATACGATTAATATGTACAAAATTACGATTATTTTGTATCTCCTCTTAAATAAATAAAATGTGTCCAAGCAATATTCACACATAAGGAGAAGAATTTTGTTATGCAAAGAAGCTTTTCACAAAAAGGAGAGAATTGATGGCAGGGAAGATGAGTAAGGATGTTAAGAAAATACTCGTAAAAACAGTAGAGGCAGGAAAAGTGATTGAAGGGGGTATTGACCGGCAGTGGGATGTTGAAGGCTGTGATAGAGGGTAGAATGTTTGGCAAACGAGGAAAGGGAAGGAACAGGATAGGGATGTTGGACGGGATGAAGGGAGGAAGAAAGTACTCAGAGCTGCAGAGGGACCTGATGTAAAGTAGGATGTTGTGTTTTGCTAGGGGTCACAAATTATTTAATTAGTAATTATGTCCATCCAAAAACATACCTTAACCGGTAGATTACCTAATAATAATAAATAATACGTGATAATCAATAGACTTTTGCATGCGCTCGAACCAATTTTCGTAACACATTTTCCACTCCGATTGAGGCACCTCCAAAACATGGTATTTGAATGCATCAACGGCTTCTTCAGGCGCCGAAAAACGTTGGCCACGCAATTTTTTCTCGGTAAACGGAAGTAAAAATAAGTCATTTGGTGCTAAATCAGGGCTGTAAGGCGGTTGCCACATCAATTGGACGATTTGGCCAGTCAAATAGGATGTTAATTCAGCCGATCTGTGTGAGCTTGCATTGCCATGATGAAAGATGATTCCTCGTTGCCGCTTCTTTTTCCGTATTTCACCAAGCACTTCTGGCAAACAAATGCTCGTTTACACATTCAGAATTCACGGTTCTACGTTGCTCTAACGGTACGGTTGCCACATATCTAGTTGTTCCGAAGAAACAGGCGATCATTTGCTTTGATGTGCTTCGTGCGCGAAACACTTTTGTCGGATTTGTCTTGGAAGACTCATACAGTGGATTGCTGTTTTGTTTCGGGCTCATACGCATAAATCCAAGATTCATCACCTGTATAGATGTGATACACAGCTTTTGATACACCGCGATTATATTTGTTGAGCATCTATTTGCACCTATTTCTTGAGCATCTATTTACACGAAGATCTTTTTGAGCTTTTGTCAAAGTATGCGGGATCCAGTGCGAACAATTTTTTTTTCACAGCTAAATTTTCATGCAATATCTTATTAATGCTCGTCGCACCAATCCCCAAGGATGCCTCAATTGCGCGATAAGTCACATGACGATCGTTCTGTATTAGTTCCGGCACAGCATCAATGTTTTCTGGCACATCAACTGATTTGGGACGACCTTCACGACTTTCGTCGCTGAGCGAACGGCGGCCATGATGGAATCTACATCTACATCTACTTAGTACCCCGCAAGCCGCCGCAAGGGCGTGTGGCGGGGGGTGGTAGGACACCACCCGTAATTTAGAAAAGAAAAAAAAACCGCATGCAATAACCACATAATCATATATATAAAAAAACATGGCATACATTCATGCATGAACACTTACACACCACACGCATGCAAACACTCAAACTACCAACTAACATACACATGCACCTGAAAGTATACCTGACATCTCTATAGTGTTTAACTTTGCTGCGACTTGTAAATTCAATGTTTTCAATATTGCTAAAGTTACTTCGGTTTCTTACTATTATGATTTCTCATTGTTCGGGGAAAGAATGAGTATTTGTACCTATCTGTCCTGGAATCTATCTCCCTTAGTTTATCTTTGTGGTCTGATCTACCTAAGTAGTGTGGGGCCATTATAATTCTTTCAGTGTCATAGTTAAACTCGTTTGTTCTGAACCTTTCTAAAAGTCTAAGCCTCGCTTGTTGTCTCCGCACTTCAAGTGGTTCCCAGCCTAAATCCCCTAAGAGACCTGTCACACTTGTGTTCTTATCATAACAATTTTTAACGAATCTAGCGGATTTTCTCTGGACTTTATCTAATTCTTTTTGCAAAATTTTCTCCCAAGGATCCCAAATACTTGCGGCATATTCCAAATGAGGTCTAACTAGAGCAAAATAACACCTTCCTTTAACTTTCTCATTACATTTCCCCGCCACCCGTTTTATGAAGCCAAGTTTCACAGTGGCAAAGGATGGGGCTTCGTTGCTAAAAGTGGAAGTTGATCAATATACTCCTGTCTTGATAATCCACGTCCAAAGTCGTAAAAAATCATCGCACGAATGTGTTCACGAGCTGACTCGATTTTTTCGCTGAGACAAAATTTTCTAGTCGCTGTAAAAAACACAAGTATGATGATCCAACGATAAAATGTTCTGAAGAAAGTTAGCAATAAAAGGGTTAAACTTTCATTTGGAAACCTCAGATGTCACCTAAAGCACTTAGTTTTGTCAAGGCTCAAAATATAAATAGCAACCCTCGTATTATGATATTACTTCCGTAGTGATTGTATTCTATTATAGACTTATAATGGGCAACGCCCCGTAGGCTAAAACACTCTAAATGGCTCCATTTACTACATATCCTCTGTATATGTGTAACCTCGAAATTCCATTGCGGGTCACAAATCACTAACCCACTAATGTAACTGATAATTGTACCTTAACCTCCCTACTGTGCTAAATTATTTTTACATCTCACATCAGTCGAATCGCCCAGTAGAGATGCCCAACATTTCATTTGATTAATCCTCCTCTCTCTTCTGCCCTCAACTGATTTAAGCCATCACTCGACGATAATGATGTTATCTCAGCTCGCTCTTGAACCTTGAAACGGAGCTTACCAGCTGTAGATAGCTATGGAATGCTATGGATGCATCTTTCTCAAATCAGACTCTCCTAAAAACAGTTCAGAGGGTCATTTCGGCACTGTTTAACTTGAATTGTTTTCCATTTAATACTGTTGATATTGATGAATAGTAATGCTATTTTTTTCCAAATGGCCATCGGAATCGTGCGATTTCGTGTCACGATATAGATTCGGCTTTCACGCGTGATGGGGTGCATGGCCGCGGCTTCAAGGTCTCATCCTTTTTCACAAATTGTATCCTTGCAAGCAAAAAAAATATATATGACAAGATTCATGAAAGCTTTGCCTGCATTTAAGAATACACTCAAAACCTAGGTGTGAACATTACATTTTTGGTATGGGTAACCAACCTATTAAGGTAGGTTTTGGATGGGCACAAAAACCAAATAATTCACTTGCTTCTCCAGAAAAGCACAACCTAACATCCTATTCTAAAACAAGTCCCCCTTCATCTCTGTGTACTTCCTTCCTCCCTTCATTCCGTCCAACATCCCTATCGTGTTCCTGCCCTTTTCTCGTTTTCCTACTATTCTCCCCTCTATTACAGTCTTCAACATCCCACTGCCGATCAATACGCCCTTCATCCAATTTTCCTGCATCCATAGGATTGCTCCCAATAAACCCCTCTCTTCGCCCACCATACCAAGTACTTCCTCATTTGTTTTCTCCTCTGTCCATTTCACCTTCTCCATTCTTCTCCACACCCACATTCCAAAAGCCTCCAGTTTACGTCTATCCTCCTGCTTCAATGACCACGTTTCCGCGCCGTACATAGCTACGCTCAATATCAAAGTTTTTAGGAGTCTTCTCTTAACATCCTTGCTCAACGTCCCTGTCATCAACTCCCTCCTCCTTGTGAAAGCCTCTTTGCCTAGCGCAATTCTTCTCCTTACGTCCCTACTACTTTGACCGTGTTGGTCCAAAACACTACCGAGATATGTAAACCGTTCTACCTGCTCTAGTTTTTGCCCTCCTATTCTAATGCTAAGCTTAGGCTTTTTCTTTCTAGAAAATGAAATAACCTTTGTTTTATTAATATTGATTCTCATCCCATACCTGTCGCACTGAATTTCCAATTCACTCAGCAATGCTTGCAGCCCCTTGGCTGACTGACAAACTAAAGCTTGGTCATCAGCACACCTAACTGATTTTACGAATTCCCCGCCCACTTTCATTCCTACCTCCAGTTCTTCCCATGCCTCTTTGATCATTTCCTCTGCATACAGGTTGAACAGAAACGGTGATAATGGGCAACCCTGCCTTACACCCCTTCCTAACACTGCCCATCCGGACTCCCCGTTTCCCACCCGCACCTGAGCAGTCTGAGACATGTACAGGTTGCGGATTAGCCTCCTTTCCCTCCAATCTATTCCTATTTTCTGCAATATACTCATTAGTTTTTCCCAATTCACTCTATCAAACGCTTTTTCGAAATCTACGAAACAGGCAAATACCTCCTGCTTGTGCTCTATATTCCTCTCGATTAAAAATCTCATTACTGCAATGGCATCCCCTTCCTAAACCCAAACTGATCATCCCCTAAGTAATCATTTGCCCTACTCTCTATCCTTTTGTTTATGATCCTGAGAACAACTTTAGCTGCGTGGGATATCAAACGTATTGTCCTGTAGTCCTCACGTGATGTAGCCTTTACCTTTTTCGGAATAGGAACTAAAACTGATCTCACAAAGTCTTCCGGCCAGATACCTTCCTCATAAATACTACGAATCAGCCCATTTAGCCTCTTCTTCCCACATTTTCCTAAGCATTTCAATAGTTCCGTGGGAATGTTATCCACCCCCACGGCCTTATTTAGTTTCATCTCCCTTAATGCCCTTTCTATCTCATTGTCTGGTATGCCTGGACCTAAGCTGTCTTCCTCTACGTCATTTTCTTTTTCAACGTCTAACTTTGTTGGTCTAAGTTCTTTACTATAGAGTTCTTCTATATACTCCTTCCATCTCTCTTGGATCTTTCCTGCGTCAACTATTACCTTACCCGCCTTATCTCTAACTGTTAGCATAGCTCTTCCTTTCTTACTTCCCGATAACGATTTAACCCTTCTGTACAGCGCACAGATTTCACCCTTCCTCTGCAGACTTTCCATATCCTCGCACTGCGTCTTCCACCATGCTTCTTTTGCTTTATTATCACGTACAATACTTCGAAAAACAATAAAGCCATTTTCAACAATAAATTACTGTATTTTCGTTATTAGGCTGAAAATATAAATAGCAACCTTCGTATTTAACTGGAAAAATACATATCGTTTTTTTTTAAGGTAATCTCCCGGTTAAGGTAGGTTTTTGGATGGACACAACTTTTTTAAGGTAATCTACCGGTTAAGGTAGGTTTTTTGGATGGACACAACTACCAAACAAATATTTTATCACTCCTAAAAAAACACAAAATCCATTATCCTACTCTATATCAGGTCCCTCTTCATCTCTGAGTACTTTCTTCCTCCCTTCATCCCGATTACATATCTATATCTACATAATATCCTGCAAGCTACCGCAAGGGTGTGTGACGGGGGTTGTTGGGCTGTTGTCGTTGCATTGTTACCGACATTTTGTTGGGGTTTTATCCATGCATAACAACTAGTTTTTGAAACTTTAAATGGTTTGTCTGTTTTTACCTACGGTGAAATAAATAGAAATCATATTATTTTTATATTAGTTAACATCACTCGAATTAGCAAAATTATTAACCGAGTCGGTGGGAAAAAGATCACGCTTTGAGGTTGATAAAAAGAAAATGGAAAAAAAACAGAAAATTTTCTGAGAACGAAGAGAAGGGAGTGAAAAATATGAAGCACGTTTAATTTTTTATGACGTTTCAAAGCGTCTTGATGAATGAGGTCTGTAAACATTGCATGGAATCCCATTACGAGTTCACACGCACCGGAACGTGAGCTACCGAACCGGGTCTGCTCCGAGGAAGCCGTACTCACTTCTCGGTTAGTTTTGCAATAGCTTTCAAGTCGTAGGACTGAATATCAATTTGAGACTTTAAGTCAAGCGTGGATAGCTTTGAGACTACCACTTCTTCCATTGATATGCCATCATATAGCATAGTAAGCTTTATAGTTCCTAATCATATACGCACCTACTGCTTAAAAAATAAATGCCTTAGGAAGCGAGGTGCTCCATGATAATTTTCCTCATTGCTGTTATTGAACGTTCGTGGAAGATTTCACTGCTTCTGGAGTACTAGAATCAACGTCTAGGATGTCTCGAAAACGAATACACGTATTAGTATCCAGTATTTAACACATCAAACACGTTCGGTCTATTTTAGATATTGGGGGATAAAATGCCTTCAGCCGGGATCGAAAGCATATTTTACGATGTATTTCAGTGAGCGCATCAACTCAATGGCAATGCAATTTACAACTTGAAATGACAAAGCGCACAACGACAAACGAGAGAGCTCGATGCGGCAAAACCTACGCAGGTCGTACGTAATGCCTCCCAGCAGGTTGTCACCGAGGCCAATAATTTTGACTGGGTTTGCGGAGTGTCAGGCGTCTTGGTGCAAGGCTCCCTTCTAGGGGGACAGCTCTTGAGATTTATTGTTTTCAGAATTCATGAACACTGGCATTCCCTATACGGCAGTATACTTTGTACTGGGGAAAAGTGCTCGCTCCTGCAAAAGAGAACGACGCAATATCAACACCTAAAGGATTAGGTATAATTAGAGTATATTTTCGTCAATTTATGATAAACAGGAGAAGCTGTACCGGGATAGTCAATGGCATAATCGAGAATAGGAATGAACGAAGGCAGAGTTCTTAAGGCTGGATGAAAAGTTTTTTCAATAGAATAGTCATGCAATGAATCTAATTACAACTGAAGTAGACAGGGCATATCTGGATTTCATTTAAAGAGTGATGGTGATGTTTAAGAATATGTTTTGTCCGTGAATCTTCGATATAGAGAGGCGAGGTAATTTATGGGCAAGAGAAGAGAATTGAGAAGGGAATCTCAATCGGGTAAATGAGTGCAGAAATACGGACCATGTTGTACTGCAAAAAAAACAAAAGTGAAGAAACCGACTCCCTATCACTACTCATGTAGTTCGACATGAAAAACATTCATGCATGATCCAGGCATACCTGTCCTCCGGAAGAAAACGTGAAAACTCTTCAATATTTGTCTCACCCATATACATACGCTGGACGCGTCCATCCAAATGGGCTTCTTAGCGAGCGATTTGGCGATTTTATTTATTTAATTTATTATGATATGTATTTAATCATTTGACAAAAGTTTAAAATAAAACATGATCAATCTTTAACCTGCTGAAAAACTACACATTTTTTGGAGTAAGTACGAGTATCTAAAACTTGACTATTCAAAATACCACTCCATGAAATATTAATATTTTCATTCCATGTGTGGTGCATAAATAGAATATTAATGTAATTTTTTAAATGCATACTTTTGTGCTCAGCCGATGCTTTTTCCTTTCCATACCGCCGAACCACGTGAGACAGGAGAGAGAAGTGGGGGCAACGGAGTGCAGGCAAGCGGTCGAGGGAAAGTGCTTGTGTAGAGATATTTGAAACGGGGGGAGTGTGCGGGGAGGGGAGGAGTCGTAGCGGCAGAGGATGAATGGGCGTGCGGAAGAGGTATGGGAGTAATGAAGAGACACCGTAGGGGCGTGGCTGGAGATGGGCGGGAGCAAGGGGGGACATGGAAACAGTATGATATGGGCGGGGGTGGGAGGCAGAGGATGGATGAAGCAACGGGATTCTCGGAGACTTCGCAGTTGGGAAGAGAGAGGGGTGGAGGAGAAAGGGTTCCATTAGGGAGTGGGAAAAAGGAAAGGAACATGGAAGCGAAAAGAAACCCCCGGGATAGAACCGATAAGGATTGAAGAAATACGATGGGCGAAGAAATTAACTACTGCTCGCCAATCTTTTTATGGTCAAACTTCTCAGCATCAAATAGAAAATACTATCGCGGTGCAATTACTTAAAAGAATCTGCGTGACATAACATTTCTTCATTTGACGTCGAAATTATTTTCATAAAAAAAATAACATCATGTCATCAACAACTGCCATATCCAATTATTAACATTTTATTCAATGTTAAAGGGAGCACGTTTTTGAGCCAAATAAAAATAACGTTGGTTGGATGGTTTGTCGATGGCCGGTATTGTACAATACAATAATTGGCTATCGGCAACGCCAGCATAACCTCATTTCATTCAATACTAATACCCTATACGCTATTTATGCTTTAATGAAGAAAAATCTAGAATAATTGAGACTAGATGTAGTCAAGGTTTTGAGGATTGAGCAATGGAATAACTGTTGATTAAAAACCTACCTATTAATTTCCACGAATATTAACTTTTTTAAACATAATTGATAGGGAATTATTATCTCCACTTCGTTACTTACAACGTTTCCGTATCTTTTTCGCCAGACTTTAAATTACAAATGATGCACTTAATCTATTGAGAGACAGAAATTTTTAACGGGGAATATAAGGATAAGATAAGAACACCTCACCACACCAGAGGCAAACAAAATGTCAGTAAAACCATGACATGAGGAAGAGGTCATCAAACTTTCGACAATATTAAATGGCAACGGAAGAAACGCTGACAATTTATTATTTCATGAAAACTATAAATTTATTTCCCTAATACATATTTATTTCTTTTATCCAATTTCTTATGACAATTCTTCATACTTAAAATCCAAAGAAATTTACTTTCTCCGGCGAAAGGAAATGAGACATTTCCGATTCACGACATTAAGAAAACCTCAACAATGTCATTATAACTTAATTTCCGTATCAGAACTCATTGACACGAATAAAACCTCTCGCCAGTACTATTCAACGTAAATATAATAAAGGCAATGAAAGAAGCACAAGGATCAAGCATCACAGAAGTCAAGGTGAATGACGAAGAAATTAGCATGATCCAATTCGCAATTAACACCGCTGTTGAAGAAACGCGAGAAAACCTGCGAGGAATCCATAATACTATGGACTAAGTACTTAGGAAATATAATATTAGCGTCAACAAGAAGAAAATTAAAATTCTTGTGAGTTGGGAAGAGAGAAATTGAAGATATACAGAGAGAAACTAGTACAAATGAAATCCTTCATCTACCTCGGAAGTATTACAACTAGTGACGGAAAAGCTTCGACCGACATCAAGCGATGAATTTTCCAAGCTAAGGAGTTCATGAAGAAGAGGCAACTTCTTAGTTCAAAGAACCTGAGGTTGCAAACAAGAAGGCAGTTCGTCGAAACGCTCCAACGGAGCATATGCGAAATATTGTAAAAGTGGATCAACATAGAATAGAAGACATTGTAATATGGCAACGGAGGAGAATGATGAAGATTATAGGTACAAATAAATTGAGGAACAAGGATAGAATATCAGAAGAGAAAAGGAACACGCGGAGAACTTTGCGGCAAAGAAGAATTAGGTGGATTAGACACACCACAAGGGAAAATAGAGTAATTGGAAACACAATAAAATGGAAGATTTCGCGAGGAAAACCAAGAGACAAGTACGTAGGACAAATTTAGAAGGAGGCAAAACAGAGAAGCAAACCGGAGGTGAGGGTATTACTACTGAATAGAGAATAATAAAGGGGATGGAGCAAGCCAATCCTAGCCAATTAACCTTAACCAATCTTAGTACTGAAATACGGGTTACGATGATACGTACATGTAAAAGAACGCGACATAACAGTGGTGCAATGACGCATACCAATTGAGACGCGTCTCTGTCCTACATTTTGATGCAAATCAGGCCAAATTGATTACCTTAATTTTTCTTCATTTAAATAAAAAAGAATTAAGAGGACGAACTGCTTCGTACACGGAAGGCCATGAAAAATAATTATTACCAGCGACATGTCATCCAAAGAAAGGCTGCCTCCCCGGAGTAAACATTTATTTATCCACAGCCAAACCAAGCCCATTGGTCGCGGGAGGGTGAGAACGTGAAATAGGGACGAAGTGAATACCACGATTTAGGAGAAAGGAGGGAATATATGTGGGGCAGGGTGAGAACGGGCATAAGGTGGAAAGCAAAACGGCAAAGCATGGGAGACAGTGAGAGAGAGAGAGGAGGGTGGAAAACGAGAGAAATGGTCGTGATTTTTGCCCGAGTCCTCTTAGGGGCTGATAAATCAGGAAAAATGGGCCCACTTCAAGGGGAAGTTGGACTCATTACGTCAGGAAAAGCACGGAGGGGTGAACGGGGGGGTGAAGTAAACGGAAGCGGGACATGGGAGCGGTTAGAGAGGGGGGACGGGAACGATGGGAGGATTTGGTAGTGGGGGGGGGGGGTTGGAAGCATACGGGGTGGGTGAGAAGGGGACTTTTTTTATATGGGAGGGAGGGAGGGGAGGGGACAGTGTGGGAAGCAGAGGAGAGAAGAGTGTGGAGCGTTGGATGGGGAGGAGAAGAGGGTCAGAATGGCCCTTTCCTTTAATGAAAATTTCCAGCCCGTTTATTAAGCTACAGCAGCACTGAAGGAGGGAGGGAGAGAGGGAGAAAGAAGAGGGGGGAAAAACATTTCCGCGTTTGCTTTTTCAAACAGAGGAAATCGGTAGGTCTCACCCTAGCAGCGGGGAGAGGGGAGTTCGTGCGGGCTCTCATGTTCGTGCGCGAGCCTGTTCCCGTTTGCCTATCTCTCGTATAAGGATGCTCCTTCCACGTTCCTTCGGGACTCTTGACGGGTTATGTTTATATAACTCGGAGGTTGGAGTTGAGGGGAAGGGGGGGGAAGAAAAAACTGGATTAACGGAGAACCTTTCCACCACTTTTATTTTAAATGTCCGCTCCGCTGGAATTGATGAAGAAGGGCATGCGCCGGATGACGATGAATAATTAAAACTAGTTTCTTCGAAAAATTATGCATGAAAAGTCTTTTAACATGTTTGCCACCTAAAATTACCTCGCGTGAGACTCCTTTTTTCCTCGTGGAAACTTTGGGAGGACTTGAAGAGCACGTTTAGGCCTTATGCCAGAGTAGTTTCTTCTTCATTTCATTTTAAATTCACCAAGTCTCCACTGTTGACCTCATGAATTCTTAACGTTTCATGTATAACTACGTGGTGAACAGAAAAATGAAAGCGGTGTGCATGTCAGGACAAATAGAAAATTTTATATTTATCATTTTGGAGGAGGTTAGCTATGTCGAATCCAATCAACTATCAACTCTTTGAAGGCATAGAAATTGAAACGGATTAACTACATTGAACGCAAAACAAACATTACCATAAATATTTAGTAAATGTGAGGTACACCCTCGAACCATAAAAGCTTGTTATTTCCTACACCGTTCTGAAAGTATTTTGCATTGAATTTGCTACTGAAATAAAATTTTTCTTTAAAATGGATGAACAAGAAAACAAACACAAATGTTACCTTTTAATAAACACTAATTTGAGAAAAAATTGGGATGTTTTTTAAGGAAAGCTAGTCTAAAATTGAGCTAGCGCGAAATAGAATAGGAAAAGTAAACAACTTTAATATATAATTATTATTAGGTAATCTACCGGTTAAGGTAGGTTTTTGGATGGACACAGCTACTAAATAGAACATTTGGTGAATCCTAACAAGACACAAAATCCAGCATCCTAGTCTACATCAGGTCCCTCTTCATCTCTGTGTACTTTCTTCCTCCCTTCATCCCGTCCAACATCCCTATCCTGTTCCTTCCCTTTCCTCGTTTGCCTAATATTCTCCCCTCTATTACAGTCTTCAGCATCCCACTGCCGGTCAATACCCCCTTCAACCACTTTTCCTGCCTCCATAGAATTTCTCCCAACAAACCCCTCTCCTCGCCCACCATACCAAGTGCTTCCTCATTTGTTTTCTTCTCGGTCCATTTCACTTTCTCTATTCTTCTCCACACCCACATTTCAAAAGCCTCCAGTCTATGTCTATCCTCCTTCTTCAATGACCACGTTTCCGCACCGTACATATCTACGCTCCATATCAAAGTTTTTACGAGTCTTTTCTTCATATCCTTACTCAACGTCTCTGCTATCAACTCCCTCCTCCTTGTGAATTATTAATATAGAATACTGTATATCAAACAATTCCATGAAGTGAAGTCTGACAGGGTAAAGTAAATTTTAACATAACTTAACTGACGATAATTTTACACGCGTGTACATTAGGACACGAAGTGATTCCTTCGGACTGGCCTATTAATGCACGTTCGATATCAGAAGGGAAAAGTATGGACTTTTCCCTTCTGAAACAGTTTCATTACAGAGAATATCCCAATCAATATTCTCATTGAGATTTTCCTCTTCGAATCATAACACTAAACACATTTGCACTTCCTTGGAATCCGAAGTGCGTCACGCGGGATCTTAGGGGTCATGCTGATAAGAAGCGTCAAAATAGTTGAGTGTTTTAAGATAGTTATGGTCTCTATTGAAAGCAAGTTGAAAGAAATTTCTTCTTAATAAACTGGCTCTGGAGTGAATCGTAATGCACAAACGAAGTTATAATGAAATATTATTTATTACATGCATTCATTAGGCCTTCTCCAATCGATGACGGCGTGTTCGGCATCAGATTTAATTCGTGAGATGTGTTTTTCATTCCCTTCATGTAAGACCTCAGGCAAGAAAAGCTTCTGGTTGAATATTTTTAAATCATTAGAAAACAAATTAAGTACATTTCCAGTTGCTAAGGCATCGCTAGAGAATTAACTCATACGTATAATGGAGAATCATTTGATATCTTGTTACCAGAGTGTACGCAAGTCCATAGAGATGATGGAATAACTTGGAAAGACAAAAGAAGATGAATCCCTCTGTGGAAGATGAGGCACTGGAGCAAACGACGAGGGCATCTAGTTACAGAGGCAACCTGAGGACTGTAAAATCAAAAATGTGATAAAAGCATCGCAAAAGAAGCTTTTGGAGAAAATAAAAATTTTTTAGCAATGAAATTTCACTGGAAATAAAATATAGAATGTTAAAGGGCTGTGCATGAAATGTTTTCTTTTGCCGATTTCGAATACGAATATTACTGAATATTTGTATTTAACGGAGAGAAATTTAGGAGATGATATAAGGATTTGATTTTAGATTGAGCCGGTCCGAAAAAATAAAAAAAACAAGGTATGAGAAAGAGCAAAAGAGGAGAGAAAACAACGAAGAGAATCTGGTGAACACCATTCGAGAGCGGAAACAACTAACTAACTCTATGTGCTAGGTGGTGAAAAATTCATTGGAAGGCAAAAGAAACAGACATTAAAGGAAGAAGAATAAAGAAGTTGAGAGATGATATGAAAAGTAAATATAAAAGTAATTGGTATGAATAAGTGTGCGGAGAGCAGTTATGGTTCATTAGTATCGGTTTTCCAACGATACTCAGCGGTGAGGGATTGAAAAAAATGCACAAATAACACGCTGGTATTAACTGAACACGAATTCGGCTAATTTGTCTAATAAACTAGCAACGAATCCATTCAAGAGCTCGATAGCGCTTAGTTGACTTTCAGCTACTATGTGGAGCCATGTATAACATTATTGGTGTAGGTTCTCAGAATCAGAAATGTGACAAATTACTTCAAGTGCAAAAACGAGCACTTAAACTTATTTTGATTTCGCAAAGAAAGTTTCCGGCTGCACTCTTATTAGACTCTAAAATGACGCGAACGATCTCTCAACTATTACTTTGCAAGAGATCACGAAAAACAAATTTTTCAAGATGATGACGTTAATTTGGAAATAATCATTTACAGGCAAGGTAATTGATACCGCGGGAATTTTTACTTTATTATTAAAATTAGTTTGGTGATCGGGATGGTGAGGTAGCTATTGTGCTGGTTTCCCATCCCGAAGGCCCGGGTTTGAATACTGGGAGTAACAAGATTTTTCAGTGATATCCCGATCCCTACCCGCGGTGATAAGTGGAGAGCTATTCTAGCAGAGTACGCCGTCCGTCGGACGATACGTTAAACTATGGCCTCCTTAGCACCATTCATGAGGCTAATGGCGACGCCGGGTTTCTCTCCACTCTTCCTTTATTCCCTCAACCCCCAAACTCTTATCAAATTACCCACATATCCCTAAAAGGGCGAATAATCTTAGCTGCAAGTCGCCTTCCCTAATATCTACTATTAAATTGCTTTAATTTTCTGTTAATATAATCCGATTTCTTGTTTGATGTTGCTACAAGTCTCATTTAAAGGCTCAAGGACGCAATTCATATCGAGGGGTTATTAAATTAAGGGTAACAAAAAATTATTAATTGCGCAGTTGGAAAGCTATGCATATCGTCATAGTTATGAAGCCATAACGTGGGAAAAATTTCAGCAATTGCTGCTTGAGTATTAGGACACGCCTGAGAGACGGTCTTATGATCCCTCTTACCACACCGCCCAACAAGTTGTAGTCGCAACGCGGAAGTGTTTCCAATATAGTAGATGCATAGATATGAATTGATATTCGAATCGAGGGTCAATTTCAGTGTTTATATGAGAATAATCAATGTAGCGATGAATATATCCGACTGAAATATTCTGGCATTCAGTATTAGATTGGAGAATGAACTGATGGGCAACTTCCTTCACCAGAGAGCGTGGTAAAATAAACAGAAAATATGTCCACCAGTAAATTGAAAGGGTGAGACGAGGACAAAGAGGGCGGCTACGGCTTTGTTCTCATCCTCGTGGATGCGGGAAGAGGGGTTGCAGATGGGCAGAGAAATTCAAGGAGGCCATTAATCTCCGCGAAGATACCCGTTCCCCCAATACAGCGACCCTTCTCAATCCATTACCCTTCAACCCGTCCCAACTTCTTGCCATTTAGAGTGCACGTGAGTCTCTAAGCCTGGGACAAGAGATTTGAGAGACGGCGAGGGAGGGGCGAAGATTGGTGTGGAAGAGATAAATTCAAACTTGTATGTGTTTTTGGGTGGAAAATTCGATGGAATGTGGTCTTATACAGAACGATTCCCGTAGTCACAATGTTTAAACAAATGACATAGCCCGCGAAACAATGACACTGCGACTTCGATTCCCGCATCGCAAACATAAATGAAATCCGACCCCATGTTGTATTCATATCAAGGGGAATGAATCTTTGGACGTAAGGACGAAAATTTCAACAAAATAAAAACACCCCTAAAAGATCAAGAGCACCAAGCATTTGCACAAGTAAGATTTGGTGCTTTCCCGGCGTATCTGCTTGATGAAGTTCTCTCGGGTCTTCCACCGGGTCAGGGGTTCCATGTTGGCCGACGTTTCGATGCCCGACTCGGGCATTGTCTTCAGGGATGAATCATCATCATTGTCTTCAGGGATGAATCATCATCATCGTCTTCAGGGATGAATCATCCCTGAAGACGATGCACGACTCGGGCATCGAAACGTCGGCCAACATGGAACCCCTGACCCGGTGGAAGACCCGAGAGAACTTCATCAAGCATTTGTACAAGATTTTATTTTCTCAAATACCCTCGTTCCTTCAAAAATTACAGTATTTTAGATAGTTGAACCAAACACGAAAGAAAGCACAGAGCTTCTTTATAAGTAGCCAACTGCGCGGGAAAACTACAAAACTACGATGAAAAACTACTTACTCACTAATCTCAGGCTCTGGAATCAATGAGGAAATTCAATGACTTCACGGTCATAAATACATTTCGCTACTGATAAAAATAATTTTCAATATGTGTCAATTAAATATTTTTCATTATCGACTCAACAATTCGAGTAACGCAATTCAAGTCGTTACGACTTTAATATCTCAGGGACCACAGCAAAGTTTGGCAATTTGGCCACAGATAAGGAATCATACAGGAGGATATTCACCTTGTATTCGATGCCCCATCACGCAACCTAAATGGCAATGAAAACGAATTCGATTTGCAATAAGAAGTCAGTTCGTAATGATTAAATCATGGATATTCATCCAGGAGTTTTCCTGAAAGATTAATTAAGGTTAATATTGAATGAGAAGCGTCACTGAAGGCCAATTGATAAGGTTAAACAAGAGAGTTACGCAGGGAGGTTACTTTGACCTTGATAGAAATAGCGCAGTCCACTGACGAATCATGTATTAATCTTCGCGAGTATCGGACAGAGATGATGTAATTCGTTTGAAAGAAGGAATGGTTAACGAAGTTTGCAATGATGATCGAGGATTCTATGCAATCTCACGGTCCAAATCGAAGGGTAATGGTGTTGCTGAGAGCATGAGCAAGGTATGTAGTTAAACTTCTAAGTAAATATAAATTACTTTTATAACTCAATGAATACCACCAAAAAAGTTATGAAACTTTTTAAAATCTAGAAATCATCGCTCATAAATATTCATCATTAATTCTTCAAACTTTATCGTTTCCATTTTCAATGAAACATATGTATCAAAATCGGAAATGATAACCAAGTTTCAAGGATGATGAAATTCTATTCCGAGTTATCAAAACGACCTAGTGCACAATGGACAGCCTTAAGAAATGAAAAGATAATTTGATATCAGTCAGGTAGCCTGTGATTTCTTAGAGCCAATGAACTATATTTTTTGCTTAGTAATCACTTTCTATCTTCTTTGTTTATACGATTAAGATTCATGGTTTCGCATGTTACCAAATTTTGCTCATTCGAAAAATAAAGTGAAGCATTGTACATTAATAACACCTTTAAAAGTATGCATATTATCAAAATAGGGTGGTCAATCGTCTATAAAATGTTATGCGGGTGATAAGTTGATAAATTGAAAGCACAAGAACTCATTTTAGAGTATGAACTATCTTCAATGGTTTAAAATCGGTAATAAAACCTGATTTAAAAAAAAGACTCAATAATACGATATTTCTATTAAACCTGACAACATTTATTTTTAAACTAAGCATTAATGTATTCCAGTCACCAACGCATTTTAAAGCCAATCCAAAATAACATCAAATTTATTTGATAAATGTTACAGCTCATGCTTCCCTAAAAATGACATAAGTTTAAAGTCAATTATTTAAATACGAAGGACTAAACAGAAGCACAAATACGTCTATTTCAAATATCTGGACGCAAGATAATTAATTCTTATCCTGAAAACCTTGATAATGTATTTGCGAAATATTAGATCGATTGGAAATCACATTTCACTTAGCAGTTCTACCGTAGGTGCAGGATCTACGGTCGCTGACCGCACTTAACTTTTATTCAATATCAATTCACTCGTTACCCGTAAAATACTTCTTTTTTCGTTCTTCGTAACTTCTGCCTGCCTTAATGCCGTTCTAATCTCTTCCCTTCTCTAACCTAAATATCCAACATTTTCCCCTCTATCACGGTCCTCAGCCACCAGCAATCTTTCAATATTTCCTCCGGTATCTTTCTCGGCCTATTCCGGATTTCATCCAGCAACTAACTTCCTCTCTTCGGCCCCCCTAAGCCTATGATCCAAGTAAATCTTTTCTTCACATCTTCTCATAGTGCACCTGTCATCAAATATTTTCATCCACTAAAAGCTTCTATTCTTAACGCATTATTCTCTTAATTTCCCCCAATATTCCCTAAAATACTACCCAGACTTCTAGAGCTTAACTCACAACCAATTGACTAGAAATGGTTACTTTCGGGGCAGTTGGAGTTCATCTCAATTGCCTTGGGTCACTAGCCTCCGTCAGTGTCTCCCCTTCCGTCGGCGAAGGGTTTTATCGCGGGCTGTGGCAGGCGTCTCTCTTTTCGGTGAGACCTGAGGCGGAAATTGTTCTTTCGCATCCCCTACGTGGTTGGCACACCTTTCGCAGATGGCGAACCGCCATTGACGCTCGCGACCGCAGTGTGATGGGATCGCAATACAGACACTACTTCGCCGTGCGAATTTGTCAACTTGCTCACATGATTTTGCAGTGAGGGATTTACATTCTGAATAAAGTTCAATTAAATTCACATTATTTAAACACAATTGGAATATCATACAACGTGCGTCAAGGTAGATGAAATATTTTTATAGATAATGGAAAATTTGGACTATTTTTTTTTAATTGGAGGAATATGATCTGTAATAAAATGTGGACCTCCCGCGTCTTCAGTGTTGACGACTGAGGCTGACAGCGACATCAGTTAAACTTATTTGCTCGCCGCGCCGGCTTTCAATAACGTGCTGCTCTCTATCACGGAGCGTCTGAACTATGTAGACGCTAGCGCCAATGGTAAGTCACACGAAGAGTGATTTCCCGAATTTCAAAAATTGCGAACGTATGGCTTCAGAATTAGCCTACGAAAATGAAATTTATTTTCGAAAGTGAGGGTTAACATATTAAAAATGTCATGGATTTTATTAATAATATTAAAAAAGTATTATGTGGAAATATTTTTGAAATAACAGCGTAATTAAAGGGAACTCAACCACATAACGGCATTCATTTTCAGTCAAAGCGACAAGAATTATTATAGTTTTAAGTAAATTGAATGTCAACGGAACACTTAATGTATTCTAAAACCACAGCATTCAATCTGAAGTTAAGTTTGATAGGTGAGGTTAGAGCTCACCTAGTATAACGCCCAGCGTGTGAAAGTTCTCACATTACGTTAGGACGACTATTTCCTTTCACAGGGCCGCCTATTATTTTCCAAGAAGGTCTGGTACCTGAAATTCCCAGATTGGGTGAAGCTTAGAGTGCCCAGAAAGTCACCCAGGATCATCCACATATTCCCCGCATGTGTGTACCCAGAAGAGATCGTGAGGGAGGATAACGCCTAGGAAATTAATTGAGTCTAGACGATACATTTCATGTTGCCGATACAGCAGACGTTCGAGTGAGAATCGCTGTTCTCCAAAAATTTATGAAAACGCACTTTTTATTTTATTCGAATTACCACGTGTCGCATTAGCGTTTTAGGGACGTGTGGAGAAGAATTGCGCCTGGCCAAGAGTCTTTCATGAGGAGGAGGGAGTTAATGAGAGGGACGTTGAGTACGGACTTTAAGAAAAGACTCGTAAAATCTTTGGTATGGAGCTAGGAACAGCGCAGAAACGTGGTCATTGAAGCAGGAGGAACGACGTAGACTGGAGGCTTTTGAAATGTGGGTGTGGAGAAGAATGGAGAAGGTGAAATGGACCGAGAAGAAAACAAATAAGGAAGTACTTGGTATGGTGGGCGAGGAGAGGGGCTTGTTGGGTGAAATCCTATGGAAGCAGGAAAAATAGAAGAGGAGCGTATTGATCAACAGTGATATGTTGAAGACTGTAATAGAAGGGAGAGTGTTAGGCAGATAAGGAAAGGGCAGGAACAGGATAGGGATGTTGGACGGGATGAAGGGAGGAAGAAAGTACTCAGAGATGAAGAGGGACCTGATGTGGAGTAGGAAGCGGGATTTTGTGTTTTGTTAGTAGTCACAAAATATTTATTCGGTAGTTGTGTCCATCGAAATACCTACCTTAACCGGTACATTACCTTATAATAATAATATATACACACACAGGTTGCACCTATAAGTATATCAAACAACTCGGGTGCCAACGGCGGATTGAAAGTCGGAATGGAGACTGTTAATAGGAGATGTAAGGCAGGGACGTCTACTATCGCCGATTTTTTTAAATATATGAGTGGAGGTATCGGTAAATGAGACAAAGGAAGAACTGGAGATAGAAATGAAAATATGCGGGGAATTTATATAATCAGTGAGGTTTGTGGATGGCCCGGTTTTGGCTGGCTAGCCTGCCAAGGGGTTGCAATCACTGATGAACTCATTAGTAATTTAGTGTTATATTTATGCGATCAAATCAATGAAAAAAAACAAAGGTTATAAGATTTTCAAGAAAGAAGAAGGCTTATTTTAATATTTGAGAAGTAGGAGAAAACACTAGTGAAGGTGGAGCAGCTTACCTATCTTGGCAAAGTTTTGGCCAAGATGGCCAAAAAGTAGGTGACATAAGAAGATGGCCTCAATTGGGAGGGGCATGGGTCCAATTCCCTTGATATTCAATTTCTTGTTATTTTTAAACCTATATGACAAAAGGTCATATTCATGTAGCAAGATACACGGTTGATACATGGTGATAAAGTGCGTCTCGAAAATCGAACAACATCGATTGAACAATGTAACTTTGAATTACTTACTTAATTACACCCATATTACATGAGCATCACGGATTATGTACTGCATATGAACCTCAATATATCACTATTTTGCATAAAATTTATCTAAATTTCACTTACAAGTGTGCAAGCCACCGCTAGCATATTTGACATGCCAACTCAAACTAAAATTAGTGCCTACATGCCAGTAGGGGTTAGGTTTAATATGAACTCTAAGCAATACGATATAACTATTTGGTATTTTGATAAAATCAGTCAATTTTTTTAATAATAGAAACAGTTGGAAAGTGAATGAGTAGTCAAATGATTTTTTAATGATTTTTACTACTCTGGTCACAGGGGTCATTTTTTAATTCATTATCTTTCAATCTCAGCTTACACTATTATTCTACGCACAAAATTGAATATTCCGTAGTACTGAATATAATACAAGAAGAATGAAGCAACAAATAATGAATACAATAGGTATCCATGAGTAAATAATAATACTCGGGGAGAATTCGGTGAGAATTATTCTAGCTAATTCACCGCAGTGCGGCGTAATTATTTCGTATGATACTTCGTATTTGACCTTAAAATATAAAGCCTATCCGTCTATCTCACTGAGTATTACTCTATTCAGTCCTCCAGAGCTAATCTAAGTATAATAAGGCAAAACATCTGCGCAGTCCTAATTGCACTAAGTTTTTCATATACGTATATACCGAAGTTTACGGCAAGACTGGAACGTATTTGATGTTCTTAGCACTTAATAAATTCCATCGCACGCAGCGGAATTCTCTAATTTACGCAACGGAATTCTCAACGCTCTTTCAAATAGGATCCATTTTATCTCGGGTGAATATTAGGGGTAAGGTACGTGTGCACAACACCTCCACGGTCTCCTCTTGGAAAATTTCATCCGTGAGGAGGTTCCCTGTAGATTCTCAGGGTGGCATATTTGATTTGTTAATTAAAGAAAATTGACCAGAATACCTTGGGCATAAGTATCTCGGTTGAGGATAAAGGACCGAGGAGGGTTCGATGGAAAGGGATTGGGGTTGATGCGCAAACAAGTTCTGCGCACGAAATTCAATGCATATGATAGATACGATACATACTTACATGTTTACATATTTACTTCCGCGCTGCGCATATTCCATTTTAAAGAATTTTGCGGAACTAAAAGTGGTGGGGACGCATAAATACGAAGCAGAGGGATGAAAGGAAAAAGACATGTGGTGGAGAGAGAGAAATTAAAATAAGAAGATTTCAGGTCATTTGATAAAGCGAGAGGAGAGCTTTTCCGAGGGGTTTCTTGACTCAAGTTTAATTGGAAAAAAGTTATCGTATCAAAATTCCCTCAGGGGAAAATTTTTTTCCCGGCGACTAACTGGGTCGAAAGGGATGGAATGGTTCACCTGGAGGAATTTCCACAATCTTTTCCAAGGTGGCCGAATAATTTTGAGAAAGTTAGATTTTAAACGTCCGAAGGAAAATGTTTCAATACAATTAAATGGATTCGGAAAGTTGCAAAAGATGTTATGAAAAGAAGGTTGGAAGACTGCGATATCAGAACTATATTACAGCAATACTGGGGGGTAATGAACACACGTCCATCCCCAATAGTTCCCCTTCACCTTCATATCCATCACTCAATTACTTGAACTGTGTTAATAATGTGCTTTGAAAAAGTACATTATTCTCACAATTCACTGAATTCCATATCCACAATCCAATTCCAAATTCCAAAATCCAATTTACTGAAGGAATTCAATTGAAAAAGTCACTGAAAAGGGGTTCTATGTTTTCCCATTTGAAAAATGTTTTCACTTTCGTAAGACAAGTGTAATGACGACTACAGCTACTATTCTCGTATAATATAACTTTTGCCGAACAAAGTAAATATTTACCATGGCTATTTGGTAAATAAAAAACAATACGCATATTATTCATGCATAATCTTGGCGAGGACACGAAGATTAAGCGCCGAGTCTGAAAACATTGAGATATCTTGAGCATACGTGATACAAATGGGGGCAAAATTCACAGGTGAAAGTTTACCGAAATTATTTAAAGTTAACGGATTAGTAAACGTAATATATGTTCGAATACATTTAAAAAAATAATAAAATCAAAACCACCTCTGGTCCATAGAATTCAATTTCATGTGGAAAAAAATATGTCGATTAGATAGTAAGCACGCTAAAAGCCATAATATTTCACATGAGAAAACGACTTTCTTATCATCAGAATATTTCACCCCTGCACTATAATTATTTAAAATTCAAATACGAAGGAATGAGTGGACCTTAAAATTACTTCACTTACGCAAGATAGCACATTTCCAGAGCGGATGCATGGATTTATTTCCGATGCATTTCCACCGTTCTCAAGAGTTAAATTAAAAATAAAATTTCTTGAAACAAGTGAGGTTAAATCATTTCAAGTCAGGGTTATTTAAATATAAATATTGCACGCTTATAAGTGCAAACATCATCACCGAGGCGATATATATTTCACATTCCATCTGCAATTCCCACAGCATTATTATTTAATTCCCGTAAGCATATTAGTAATCGATATTACCAAGGTTATCTCCAAAAAACCAACAAGGTAATAATTAAAACAGATAATAGTTAGCGTGTAAAATTTAACAGACATTTTGCTATGGCCGTGGCAATCGCAATTAAAAAGTCACCAAGGTCTCATTTGAATCCCATTTTAGGGCATTCGAAAAGTAGATAAACTATGCTAACCAAAGAGCCATATTGGCGAATAACGACTAAAAGTACAGAAAACACAAGAACACCAAATGATTGACACTCCACAAATCATGAAAGTAGGGGTTATGCATTGATCTAACTGGCAGGCGATGCACCGGGCATGAACACATGCATGTAGAAATAAATCGTTTAAGATGGGACAAGGGTGTAAAATTCATAAATAAGAAAAAAAAGCTATTAAATGTTGCCTTTTCCTGCAGCCCTACAAGAATTTTAAGTACCAATTCAAACCCTTAATTTTGCCATTTCTCCATATTCTATACCCTTTCCGAAAGTTACTTCTCGTATTTCGTCCTTGGCCTTCCTTAGCTCTTCGCACCTATGGTTCCTACTCCAGCGCACTATGAGGCAGTTACTAACACCGAAAATGGAGGGTGGGATTTAAACCAATGGTGGATATTCAAGTGAGCCCGGATGCACGGAAATTCGTTGGAAGGTAGGTATATGGAGCTAATTAGTTTCATTAACCGCTCCTCCCCACGCATTTATGAAGAGACGGGCACATTCCTCTCCGACAGTTTTCTGACGGGGCGCTCGGTGTGGGGGAGGGAGGGCGGGGGACGGCTTTAAAGCGGACGAAGGAGCTTCATAAAAAGGGTTGGCCTGAGGGCGGGGAGAGAAAAGCTTTTAAGGGGCCGTCGAGGGAAGAAGGGAAGAGAAAGACACCGTTGGTGGAGGGCACGGAGAGAGGGTTATCGCGAAACTAACCAGGAATTCAGGCGCGAAAAAAATAGGAGAGAATCGGAAGCAAAAAAAACAATAGCTAATGGTGCGTGGGTCCAACGGTTTTTGCGCGAAACCCGATAGGTGGAAAAAATCTGAAAACAACAAGTAGGGGATATGCCTAAAGGATTTCGACTTAACAGCCCCGGTGGAAGCGGACAGTTTTTGTGGTAATTGCATGCACATCGGAAATACTGATAAGTTTTGGTCTTATACATCGGATGTTTTTCGTCCGGTGAAAAAAATGAAAATTTATCAGTCCTCTAATTTTTTGTAAATAATACAAAAAACCGCTCTCTTAGAAAAGACAGCAGTAAGAACCGATGATTCCGATACCAAGGAGTAGGTTAATTGTTTAACATGGAATCAGATAACGCATTTGCTAAGGAGTAGTCATAATCAAATGAATATTTAATTCTTTTAATTTCACATGTTCCTATTTCTGATGAAGGAAATGTGGCCAAAAACTATCGTTAGTTTGGGTTATAAGATTTTAAGAGCCTAGGTATATTAATCTGTATGATATTTCCACCGTCAGCAATTGAACTTGGAAGAATAGAGCCCTTAATTTCCCGACACCCTTTGGTGGCAAATTGACAGGTTAATTTACTTTTTATCAGAGGTCTAAATTGTATGAACGGGTTTTCGACGGTTTGAAATATTTTTCAAAATATTACGTCGCATTAAGAGAGAGGGACGTAGTAAATTAGCAGCGAGAGAGTTTGGCAAATGGTATGGTTTCTACTGCAGGAATTGGAATCTGAAACCCGAGCAATGTTATTCTATAACCCCCGGGCTTAAACGACAAAACGCAATTTCCAAGACATCGAAACTTCCAGGGAAATCTCAAAAACTACAGAGAAATGATCCCACCGGGTACTATAAATGTGTTAACAGTAAGAAGAAATAAAAGAACTCATCGTTGCGCCATTAATTCAGCAAGCCGCCTTTGATATCATCGGAATAGGAGAGTAACTTACCTAAACCATTCAACTCGTACCATAGGATAACTTAAAGGTAGGAACTCACCTAAAATGAAAACGGAAAAGCATATTAGCAAAAAGGGCAAATAAATATTAAAAATTAATAGACATATGAAATTTGAGATGCATTGACAAATGTACGAAAAAAACACGATTTCACAATTGTTAGAAAATATCAATAATAATGAACGTTATTTGAGTACTGAGTTGCACTTTTCTCTGCAATTCTACTTTTTACTTTCCATAAAAATATTATGTCGTGGGAGATGGTAAAACTGATGGAATAGGTCCGTCCGCCTTTAGGTGGTTCATATTTTGCCATTAGTAGTCAAAAAAATTATTAGAAACAGATATGAATAGCCTAAACCTGAATTTTAGTACTGTCACATTTAACTATATTTAAGGGAGATTTTCGGTCATATTAAGTAACACTACGCACATTTATTAACGTAAAAAACCAAAGGTCACCCCTATAAACGCGGCTGTAAGCTACAGACAAGAAAACCACAAAATATAAAAATTCTCTTCAAACAGCTACAGTATTGTGTAAGATAATAATCCCATCAAGATATCAAAACGGAGTAGGGGTTAATTTGAAAAACAGCGATGCTTAATTAATTTGATGGTACTGTTTAGGACCTTCCATAATGGGTACATTTTAAAAATATTTAAGTGCCAGAGGTTTATTTCGGTTATTGAAATCCTCCCTCTAATACATGCCCTTGTAAACGCATCACGAATCATATAAGTATTATTGAAATGTGCAAAATAATATTACGAGCTATTTCCTTTGATAGCTTAATTAAACTTTGGCTTTAGGCATAATTGGTAATTGTATTTTGAAAAAAAGTAGCAAGTTGATTATTCCATCATATAAGGCATTTTTTAACTTTTCAATTACCAATATTCATCTATTGATTATATTATTTATTGATCATATTTATTGTAACATTAGACATAGAAAATGACAAGTTAAATTTGGAGTGTTCATATTAAGGTACTTTTCTTCGATAAATTGACCAGGATTCACTCGCCACCGGAAGAATCATTTTTTTTCTTCCTTGAACTGGAATTATCGCAAATTAATTTCTGAAAACGTAAGAATTGAGAAAACATTATCAATTATAATGATTTTTCATAGGATAATACTGGAAAAACAAGGTATCGTCGATGGAAAATCAAACGAGAATCTTCCACGGTATTTAGAGGAAAATAATATACTTCATATTGACTATCTACAAATAAATATACCATTAGCAGCATGAACAATAAAATTCGATCAAAACCCTTTTGAAAATTATGGAATCACTAATTGTAAGACGCATAGGCAAATTCATTTAATGTCATAATGACGGCCATCTTCATTGGTCAGTTTTAATTTTGTTATAAAACTATCCGTAAATACATGTTAAGTCACGAACAAACCCTGAATATTCAGGATGAATTTAGGATTTTTCTTTTAGTTTTTTTACATGTACGAATATATTACCAATTTGCATGATAGTAAATTTAATAACGGGGATAATATTTTCCTCATAGATGGTCAAAGTAGACAATTAATGAGAAGAGCTGTAACCAGATGTAAAACACATTGTACGATAAATCAATAATCTAATATTCAAAGAAAATCTCTACCATAATGAATGGATATAATGCACGTTAATATAAAAGTTATGCACGTAATTGGGTTTACATTTAAACTAACGAAAGTACCCTCAAAGAATCATACCTTACAAGGGGAAAAATGTTCGAAATATAACTGAAATGGTATCAGTAAACTGGGATGCTTCTTGTAAAATAGGATTTACGAATGTGATTCCTCACTGGTACACGACAACGGAACACCATTCCTCTAGAAGTATGAAAAATAGTACAGTTCCTCTGGTCCTACGAAATCCTTCATGTCAACTGCTCTTGACACCCTGAATACACCGGGTAGAATTTCTTCTGTAACTCCCATGATAACGGTTTGACGTAAAGCCGTTTTGACCTCATCATAGCTTGGAACTGGACGGTAACCTGTAGATGTTAGGTATTGGATGATGTCTTGGGTTCCGACTCCTTCATGGGTTTCGTCAATATTTACTATTACACCAACGATACGAGAAAGAAAGGCACTCGACATTTTACAAAGGATTTAGCAATACACGTGATCCGAAACGTATATCGTATTTATACTATTTGGACTCTCCAGGGAGATGTAAATAAAAGACGTTTAATTGTTGGCAAGGAATATCGCTGATTGGTTTATATAAAGACTCCAATGATTACTATGTAGTAATATTGAGCTTTCATTTCCTCTTCTTATGATAAAATAATTTTGAAAAAGTAAGATTTCAATAAAGGTTAGTGGAACTTATATATATTTTATGTTATATCAATTATTATAATTTCTCATGACCGTATGTAGTATGCCGGTTAATGGCAGGTTTTAAAAGGCCACGAACGATTATTAAATACCCTAGCAGATGTCTAAATAGTTACATTTTCACCATAAGTTTTCCCTTAATTATTTTTTCCTACGTACAACCGTCATAATATAGTCTAAAAAGCCTATTCCCTCCCTTCTCCTTCCGCATTTGCCCAACTTTCTCTCAATCAGGGAATTTAACATCCCGACACCTCCAAGTATCTCCTTCATCCACTTTCTCAGCTTCCAAATTCCACCCATCCAATTCCCTTTTCCACAGAACTTTAAACTTTGTCTTTTGTCATGCTCTCTAAATTATTTTCTCCATTTTATCTTCAGCCACAACTCCTCCAAAGTTCCTATCCTACTCTCATTATCTCGTCTCAAAGACCATGTTTCGAAATCATACAAAGGGATAGCCTTAACAATTACAGAATATACGGTTTTTTGAATGAAACTCACAAAAAATGAAAAGATTGATGAAAATTAGATTTTATATATTTCATAAATAATCGCAATTGATTAACAAAGCCATATGGGCACTATAAGTAGAGAAGCGATCGTAAAACTGACTCCATCAGTGTGGGTGGATATGTCTTTGAATACCTCAAAATAAGACATTGAAAACAAAATAAATTAGAAGGTTTATGTAACCATTGTCTAATTATTATATTTTATAGCCATTTTTACATCTATTAAATACTCCGCAAGGGCATGTAGCGGGTTATAATAGGGCACCAAACATATACACACCAAATATTAGTTCATTCTTAGTTAGAACATATTTTTTCCGGTATACAAAAATGCTGGTCAACATAACCTCATATTTAAATACCTATATTATTATTATTATGTATTCTACCGGTTACCGTAGGTGGGTAGATGGACACAACTACCAAATAAATATCTTGTTTCTCCTGACGAAACAAAACCCAAAATCCTACAATAAAACAAGCCCCTCTTCATCTCTGAGTACTTACTTCCTTCTTCCATTTCGTCCCTATGCTATTCCTATCCCTTCGTCGTTTGCATACTATTCTCCCCTAAATCACAGTCTTTAACATCCCATTGCCGATCAACACGCCCCTCATTCATTTTTCCTGCCTCTTTATGATTTTTCCAAGCATTCCACTCTCCTCGCCCACCATACCTAGTACTTCCTCACTGTTATCTTTTCTGTCCACTTTACCTTCTCAATCATTCTCCAACTCCACATTTCAAAAGCCTCGAATATACTTCTATAATCCTATTTCAGCGACCACGTTTCCGCGCCGTGCATAACTACGCTCCACATCAAAGTTTCCCTGTCATCAATTCCAACCTCCCTGTGAAAGCCTATTTACCTAGTGAAATTCTTTTCCTTACGACTACTACTTTAACCATTCTGGTTCAACACACTTCCGAGACACGTCAACTGTTCCACCTGCTCTAGTTTCTGCCCTGCTATTTTAATGTTAAGCTTAGCCTTTCCCTTTCTGGAAAATCGAATAACCTTTGTTTTATCAAGATTGATTCTCATCCCATAGCTATCACACTGAATTTCCAATTCACTCAACTATATGCCTCACATTTTCAGGCTTGGCTTAGTGGAATTGTTTGATGCCCACATGGAATTGGTTCCTAAATTACCACAAACTTAAGTCTGTGGAAAATGTCACTCAACAATACATACAACCCCTTGCCTAACTGACAAACTGGAACTTTGTCATTAGTAAACCTAACTGATTTTACGACTTCCCTACCAACTTTACTTCCTATCTTCAGTTCTACCCATGCCTATTGAATCATTTCCTCCACATACAGGTTGAGCAGCACCGGTGATAATGGTCAACCGTGCCTTATACCTCTTCCTCAAACCGCCCATCTGCACAATCCGACTCTCACTCCCACCTGAGCAGTCTGAGACATGTACAGGTAACGAATTAGACTCCTATTCCTCCAATCTATTTTTGTTTTCTGCAATATACTCAATAATATTTCAAAATTCACTCTGTCAAAAGCCTTTTCGATACATACGAAACAAGCACTAACGTCCTGAAAGTATTTTATGTTCATCTCGATTAGTGATCTCATTACTGTAATGGCATCGCGCGTGCCTCTCCCCTTCCTAAACCCAAACTGATCATCCCTAAGTAATCATTTGCCCTACTCTCTATCCTTTTGTTTATGATCCTGAGAACAACTTTAGCTGCGTGGGATATCAAACTAATTGTCCTATAGTCCTCACATGACGTGGCCTTTACCTTTTTCGGAATAGGAACTAAAACTGATCTCACAAAGTCTTCCGGCCAGGTTCCCTCCTCATAAATACTACGGATCAGCCCATATAGTCTCTTCCTCCCACCTTTTCCATCGTCATATGGAAACGTCATATTCCCTTCCTATGCATAAGCGTGTTGGTATAAGGCCTTTAACATACAGTTCTTCTATATATTCCATCCATCTCTCTTGGATCTTTTCTGGGTCAACTATTATCTTATCCGACTCATGTCTAACTGCTAGTACAGGTCATCCCTTCTCACTTCCCGATAGTGATTTAATCTCGCTTTATAACGCATCAATTAAACCCTTCCTCTGTAAACTTCCCATATCCTCGCACGTTACCTTCTACCATGCTTTCTTCGCTCTATTGCCCATCTGTCTCAATTTATCATTTAACTCTTTGTGTTTCCTTCTGCCTAACTCTGTGGATTCTTCCATTTCCTTCTCTCATTTATCTTTTTCATCATCTCATCAGTAATTCATGGTTTTCTTGTCCTTTTCCTACTAACTGTTCCTATAATTTCTTTTGCGGCTTCCAATATCCCTTTTTTGATATATTTCCATTTTTCCTCGATAGTATTCAGCTCTTTACCCTCATCCTTGATTTTCTCTACAGCCTGCTGATACTCCTCCCTCGTCGATCTAGTTCATGCCACACACACGCCACATTCCATTTCCTAACCCCACTTCCGTGGCTCATCTTTCTGAATCCGACGCTGCACTTCATGAGCCCTAAATTGATGTCAGTGTCCGCATCCGCTTCCGGGAAACTGTGCGTGTTTTTAAAGTTTTGGCCAACCATAATATAATCTAATTGGTAACTTTATGAGCCACCTAGTATTTTCCACTTTCCATATACATCAAGAAATAATTGTTCTTTTTCTAAAAATTAAGCTTTGTGCTAATTTACGGTCCTTTGGATAAGATTGCGCAATCACTTCCTATTGTTCCAGAAAAATTGTTGAAACTTAGGTAGGTTAATGAATAGCGGATTAGGCAACTACATTTTTATTTCATGAAAGAGGTCATGAAAGTACTCGACACAAAGGATATTAAATATTTTATATTTTAGAAATTTAGATGTGATATTTTTTCGCACAACATTTATAATTATTTCTCCGAAAATTTATAAATTAATGAATCAATTAATTTGCCATTTCGTCATTTGCTACTGTGCCACTTGAAATGTAAATTTATAAAATAATTTATCCTAATTATCAATAAGATAAAATGTCAGTTTGATGTTATTCGCGATACAAGCGTTCTTTATCGTATTTACAAAGCTCTAAACACAAAAGTGATTTTTACGACCTAATAAGCTCACCTTGCAGAGGAGCAATGGAGTACAACATTGATAAATAGCTATTATCTCATTACAGTGAGATTTACAATATATATATATATATATATATATATATATATATATATATAAGGCACCCGTCAAAGGTACTCCGCGGACCATTTTAACAACATAAAAGATAAATAGACAATCGCTGAGAAAAAATTTTCACATTTAATTTTGGTTTTCAAGATGAATGGAAATCCGGAAGAATTTCCTGCCACGCCCTAAATGTCATATATTTCAACCTACTCATCTTACGTCACGATATAAGTAAAAAAAATCGAAAGGATGGATCTTCTCAAACTTTAATCCAAGCAATTACCGAAAAGGAAGGAAGGTTAAGTCCTCCAAGGATCTAGAAGAACGAGAGCGAGTTTCATGGGGGAACCAGAGGAGGCTGAGTGGCGCAGGGACTAAAGGGACCTTATCCCGGAGAATGAGGGGTGATTGGCGGGGAAGTGGCAAGAAACGCGGCAAAGAGGAGAGATATATGGGTGGGAGGAAACTATGAACACGGAAGACGCCTGTGGTTGGGTTGAGAGAGCAGATGAATGGGATCGTAGGAGAGTGAAAGTAAATCCAAGCTATGAAATACTCCCCGGAAGGACCGTCTTGTTCAATTTCTGTCCAATTTAACCGATTTCTCCGTCTAGTGAGTGTACTAGGACTTGCTCGGAAGAAGTCTTCCCGTGATAAAAGTGAAACGTCAATTCTCACTCCCCCTACCCAGTCGAATACTACTTATTCCTCCACCGATTCATTGATCCTCCTATGAAACCTCATCCTCGTAATTATTATTTAAAAACTATTCGTGAAAACTTACATCTTAACAAAATTATTAGGTAATCTACCGGTTAAGGTAGGTTTTGGATGGACAAAGCTACTAAATAAATATTTTGTGATTCCTAACAAAATACAAAATCCAGTTCCTACTCTACATCAGGTCCCTCTTGATCTCTGTGTACTTTCTTCCTCCCTTCATCCCGTCCAACATCCCAATGTGTTCCTCCCCTTTCCTCCCTTGCCTAACATTCTCCCCTCTATTACAGTCTTCAACATCCCACTGCCGGTCAAAACCCCCTTCATCCAATTTTCCTGCCTCCATAGGATTTCTCCCAAAAACCCCTCTCCTCGCCCACCATATTTAGCACTTCCTCATTGGTTTTACTTTTGTATACTTCACCTTCTGCATCCTTATCCACAACCAAATTTCAAAAGCAATGAACAAGACGTTTGATAACACGTGCGAAAAATGCATGAAGAAGATACCAAATGAGCACTTAGGAGAAGATCAGTTTGGATTCAGAAAAGGAATGAGAGCACGAATGTTGCTATAGCGTGAGAGTCAAAAAGGGTAGTGCTAGGCAAGGGAAAAGATAAGGATGCCATAAACACACGTTCTTTTCAATGTATTTGTGGAGGAAACGTAATGTAAGGAATGCATGGCAAGAGCTAAACGCTTGGGTAAAAGTAGGTGATTACGCTCTTCAAAACAGGTAGATTTGATGTTCTGGGCATGGTGGGGGAAGACAGCCATTAGGGGAAATTTGAAGAGGGTAGGAAAAGTGGATGCAAGCGTTTCTGAGGGGCAATGTGATGCCAATGTTGTTTACGGAGAGAAGAAGGCTAGGAAAGTGAGATAGGAGGAAAAAGTAGTCACGTTGGATTTAATTAAGGGAGGTATAAAGTATGCAAAGATAACGGTTAAGTTATTGAAATACGAGAGTGTATGATGTATGTAGTATTCTTTATTGTAATATAGAGTATGGGTTTAGCA
The DNA here is from genome assembly GCF_022747635.1 of Hetaerina americana. NCBI lineage: Eukaryota > Metazoa > Arthropoda > Insecta > Odonata > Calopterygidae > Hetaerina > Hetaerina americana. The sequence continues at coordinate 9,753,764 of NW_027286625.1, forward strand.
ATATTTATTGTCATACAAGCGACGACTTAGGACAACAGTATTGAGTAGAGTAAGGTGTCTCGAAAACCTTCCCTTACCTTTCAAAAAGGAAGGATAATGCTAATTATTATTATAATTCACTTGATAAATGTATGCCCCTAAAATACAATACTTTTCTCGTATTAACTAGACGGTGTGAATTGAAATAACCCCTTGATGCCACCATAATGTAATACCTCTCTCGTTGTGGACCAAGCGAGGTTGATGTCTAAGCAGAGTAATCTGGCCAACGCTTTTTCCTGGTTTCCATGATCTCTTATGTTTAACCTCTGATCAAATTACGAAGAAGCACCCAAAGAGGCATTCTAAAAGAAAATCAAGATTGGATTACACAGTTATTTTAAAAAAACGTCCTAATATTTGCAGAAGAAGGTCTAAAGGTATCTCCGCAAAAATCTACTTTAAACCACGCGGCCAAAAGCGGGGACGCGTGGCAAGGAATGGGTGATATTCAGACTACCCGCCGCGGACCGATGGGAAACGGGGTAATCAGACTAGGGAGACTTCAATTACGAAAAAATAAACGTTAAGTGAATTTATTTACTTATGAACCAGAATATTGTGGTTTTTGCACACTGATTATGGGTTAAATGGAAGAAGGAACCATTAGGTCTCAATTTCGCCCTAATAAAAACCTCTATCTATTCATCTATTCCAGCAACAACTTTAGTGAATAATTTGAAATTATGATTTAAGTTATCACTACTACAAATTTTAACTAATTATAGTTTGTTATTAAGGAATAATAGATATTAAAGTCTTCCGTGTACACTGTAACTTCAAAGCTAGGTCCTTATTTTCCAGGAGAATTAATTATACCTGTACGAAGAACACAGTTTTTGCATGGATTTGGGAGACTTCCAATGAAAAAGATTACATTGCAAGCATGACAGTAACATTTTCGTAACTTTAGGGTTAAAAAATAAAGCATTCTAAGCTAAATAATTCAGAGATTGACTTCAATTTATACTTGCCAATACGTTTATGTCTATCAATATCTTTCTAAACATTGCATTTGACATCTAACGATTCCCCGATAATGTTCACTAAAACAGCTCACACAAGATGGTAACTTGTCTTCCTTTAACTGTAGCAATCTGTCTACAATTCATTTGCATTATCTTGAACACTGTTAAAACTACCATTCCTATTCAAAGACCTTCGCGTAGCATCCCTCTATCCAAAATAAACATTCCGTCCCGCGCTACCTGCATTCCCTAATTTCCACTGCCTTGCCTCGCTTCCATTCCGAGAATCACCAAACGCCCAAGTTTGTTTTCTTTGCATTTCTTATTCTGCTCCCATTTGCGTAGCCACACCTTCCTTTCCCTCCGCAAGCTTCATCCGAATGCCCTTTGTTCAACCTTTGTTTGCCCTCCGTCAACAGCGCTCAACCTGCTTCCACTATTAACTACGGTGAAAATATTCAATACCGAGCTCTTGCACACGTGCCTCCGTCGGCCCGGATGTCAGATCCAATCATTCACCTTTCGGGGTAGACTTGCGAGAATATGCAAGATGGAAAGGATAAGCCAAAAAAACCGGAGAGGGCAAAGGGAAGATATCGCGCCTAAAGCAAGAAAAAACAATGAAAATCTCTACGCCGTAATCATCAGTAGCATTTATCAATTACGATTACATTTGATCACGCAATAAGATAGTGGCATAGTAAATCATTTATGTTTTCCATCAATGAAAGAACAAATACTCTATGAACGTATACGGGATAACACTAGAGTATGACCATCAGATTGCTTACTTTCGGTAGGCAAACGAGGCAAAAACGTGGATTTTCACAGAATGAATAACCACATTTTTGTCATCCTGTCCCCAAAGTTGCTTCTAAAAATATATCTGGGTTGGATCAATATTTAAGCGTAACTTCAATTGACGATATGTATTACGAATGCAACAATTATGGAATACTCGCAAATCTTCACGCATATATTTACTCTTTCATGCATGGAGAGTACTTGATCTCCTTAAAAATTGTAGGAGTTCCTAAGAAATATCTAACCGTTTCGCCAACATATCCTAAGAGAAAAAATTGGTATGTCGGAAGGAATCACGTTAGAGGGTAGTAATTTGGACTCCATTGGTGATTGTTACTTAAAGCTAACGAGACAAATATTTGGTATATAATTTAAAAAAATCTAGTTTACTGACGATGAGTATCCAACAGAAGCAGAGTTAGATAGGAGCAGAGAAAAAATATGGCAGAGTAAATAATCAAAAGAGATGTCGAAGAAATGAGATGTTCATGAGCCAGCGGGAAACTGAAGGGTGCAGTAGTAGATGGGGAAATAGAAGTGGAGGTGGAATGGGGAGGACGAGTATATGTGTCCAAGGTTAGAAAAACGAGTGACTTATATCAGGAAGCCCACCAAGAAAGCTCATTTCCCACCTATCTCATCATTCCTTCATATTTACAAGGGTTGACATCTTCCATCATCTGCTCCTCGAAATTCATCCTCAGCGTTCTTCCGTAGACATTCACTTTGGCCCAACCCCCGCTTGCGTCTTCAGCTAAATATAATGCCTTAGCATACGTCCGAATATTTTTTTTTATTTTTACTTTTACGACGCCTCCCGTTAGTCATTATTTTTTCTGATTTTAGGCTACGTCTCGTATACCATTCAACCTATTTCACCCACATGGTTATCCACGACAGGTGAATCTTCTACCCAGATACAAAGCTTCTTCCTTTTTATCAATTTAGTGCTTCCCGTGAATTATTTGAAAATTAATTACTTCGTCTCAGATACTAAACCTACAGGTGGAAGTTTTGGGTTTTTATTGGCCAATATTGAGTTAGCAGTGCCTCATTCCCTTTCTCCATAGAGACTGGTCGCCATTTAGTATTTCTCCGATTCTGTCATCGTGCGCCAAATAAAAACTTTGCCTTCCATATTTTTACTGTCAAATCGATGCATATTCATTGAAGATCAAGAGAGGAAATGAATATTCATTATTACTCTATTCTTTCAACTTCTTCTGTACACGTACGGAAAAACCGCTTGATTTCCATATTTTGGAGCAATGATTTGCAGTTTTATTCCATTCCCTTCATTAGGTAGATGAATCCTATCTTTTTATTTAAAGCTCCCAATCATTTCTTACTAATTCATAAAGAAAGAATTTTTCGATTGATTGCATTATATTCAGTACTCTACATTGCATTCGAAGGCATGAATCATTTTTCCTTATTCCTTTTCACCTTCAACAATAACATTGGTCTTCACTTCACTTTTCCACGGATTTATTTGTAACGTTGTGGTCATTATTGAGAGGACCTTACTCCTTACTTATTTCCTACCCCCTTCCTCTAACAGGTATAAATATTACGCACCTCAATTTGAAGGGGGAAGAAAAGAGTGAGGAGTAAGGTCCTCTCAACAATGACCACAAGTGCTTATCTCCCCCCCCCCTCTTTATACCTCTCCAATTCTTAGGGTTTTCCATATTTCCACTCTTTGTCCCCGCCTACCTTACTCTTCACTCTCTCCTTTATCCCCCTTCCTCAAGCAGGTAAAATGTGATGCATCACAATTTGAATCTTGTCTTGGACATGAAGATGGTTCAATGAACTGAAACGCGTTGTACGTTGCTAATAAATCTGTGGAAAATTGCAAAATTGTGTTTCTCATAATGACGAACTTCCACTACACCTCGCCTGAATCTGTTGAATATAAGACTCATTTCCCGAATTATTTTATCAATTCTGCCACGAGGCAGAGGTTGGAAACGAACAAGCGTGTTGAACGGAACTAAGGGACAGAAATTATATGTGGTTGACAAAGGGTTAATTGAAACCAATAGTATTTATTTAATATAGCCTTCTAATTGGCATAGAAATGCCTTTAGAAGCCTTTATTAAATATTACCTACCTTGACCGGTAAACTAGTCTTCATATTCTGGGTCGTACGAAACGAATAAAAATAAAAGTAACGCTAAAGTAGTTACCTTCGGATGGCAAACTTATGGTTGGCGTCGCACATAGTTGCGCCACGTCAAAGAATTGTAGGCTTTACCAGGATTTTGGAGTGATTACCGCCTCAGAACTAACTCCAGCGTTCTTCAACTGGGCTCAAATGAATGGAGGCTACCTCTTCCTCCAAGTAACTAGCATTTGGCAAAGGCACTAGCCAAGCCACCGTGCCTTCATGTAAACTTTGTGCTTTTCGGTTATCATAACCATGGATAGACTCTCAACTAGCTACGCGTACGTTCACATGACTGCTTATTTGCTGAGCACAATTACGCCAAGTCCACCATTATATAGAGATGATCCTCGGCGCAAAGCTACGAGTCATTAAACACATGCAGAAAAAATTAGTCTATACCGCAAGGAGGTTAAATATCTATTTTATTAAATACGCAGGCATAATGGCCAAGTAGCTGAACAGAATTGAAATAAATCTAGGACCCTGGAATTAGTAAGAACAGAATAAGGCCAGATTGTTATTGAGTATAATAATTGTTACCTATTCTGTATCATCCAAGAATAATACTCAACTGTGCTTCGCATTACGACGGAATTAGTGAGGTAAGAACTATGAAAGACGAAAAGATAGGAATTAAATAGCAATACAATACAATAATAGTAAATAAGTACACAAACAAATGGTCCCTATGTGGAGGAGACGACACCATAGAAGTAGCAGTTTTTATGGGAGGCGACCGACAGCTAAGGTAATTTGCGCCATTAGGGATGGATAGTAAAGGAAGGGTGGAGTGAAACCCGGCGTCGCCATTAGCCTACTCTTGTCAAAAGGCACCAGGGGGTCCGAAGTTTAACGTCCCATCTAACGGACGTCGTACTCACTTAAAGTGCTCTCCACAAAGCACATCAAGTAGGGATCGGGATACCACTCAAAAATATTTGTTGTCAACAGGAATTGAACCCGGTGGGAGGCCTGTAAGCCACCGATCCATCCCGATCCCCAGAATAATCCATGAGGAGTTAATAATGCGATCGTATAGGACAAAGGTAATCTAAATTGCATTTAATGTATGTACGTGTCGTGGATAATGTAAATTAATTTTAAGGAGCCCTCAAAAACTTTAGATCACCTCAAAATGCAAACTAAGATGTTCTCCTCTCATCATGATAGAGTTTAAGCGCCAATTAGACCACGAATACAAAATCAGAGAAAGGGAGGCCAGAATCAATACATCAAGGAAACCCATTTTTCGGTGAGAACTTTCGCGACCACACAACACCCTTAAAGCGCTTCTCATTCATTCTCAGTTTCATCCGTTGCAACACTTTCAGAACCCCTTTTTCTTTCCGTGCTTGTTATCCATACCATCCAATATTGCTGGGTTCACAAGGCATACACATACTACATATTCAGGAAGTATGAACGAGACCAAGCGTCCAGTAGAGAGCAAACTTTGGTCGTTTTCCGATCCCTTGATAAATTTTTATCCCTTTTTTTTAATCCCTCCTCCCAACACTTTCGCGGGGAAAACTCATCAACACCAAAATGCCAAACTCCCCTCCTCCCGGTTCGACTCAATTGGGCGTCATCAAACTCTTTCCCTTTCGTCCTTCATTAATTGATCCCTGGAACCCAACATCCTACAACTACCCCCCACCTCAAAAATACGCTTGCTTGCCCCCCCCCCGTCACCCTGGATACACGGTTTTCACCCAACTTCCCGTTCCCCCACCGCCTTCTCTCACATTAATTATCTTCGCCCGGCTCGCCTTCCTGCGCTCCGATAGTAGTAGCACCTTGACGCCCATGAGGCGTGAAATTTCCCACGCCGTGCATCGGGGAGGGGGCACTATCAACCAGAGAGAGACGGCTATTCTGACCTTTAGGCAGCGAATGAGAGGCAAAGAAGTTCCAACTCGGTTCATTTCCTTTTTCATCAATCATGAGTGAAGACGATTTTGTTAACACGGATAGACGTGCAGCGCACTAAAGAAGTCGAACGGTATAACATTGTCTCTTGAATAATTTTGAATACTGAGACCGCACACGTTAATTTGATATGCACCGGAGGACTTTAAATTAGTAATCGCATTACACGAGTAAACGCGTTCGACTCCCAGCTTTGATCTAATCTATTCGGCTCGGGAAATTAACAGTAATGTGTACTTATGATCTGGGGAAAGAGTTTTAGACCTTAGAGACGTTTAATTAGAAATTGCTGTTCAAGACTTTGAATTATGCAGATATTTATTGGAGAGAATAAGATGTGATTTTAAAGCTAGAGAAAAATGAAATGATTAATGGAGTTGAACATGAAGTAAGGATAAGATAGGAGCGTGAAAGAGTGTTCTCCCTGCCCCTACGTCTGCAACTAGTTTATTTAAGGAACCATTATTATAATGAGTCGGAAGATAAAAGGATTTATATTTTATGGAAACAGAATCCATTGCATGAGACTTTAGTATGATATCGTAATAAATTGGGGTTGTAGTAATCAATGGGATAGAGCGTTGAACTAGCGACCGGAGGGCCCGGAATAATTTCACATTATTTATTAGAATTAAATATTATCTTCAAGCCAATCTATAACAAAGTAGCCTTTCATCAATTAATAGCAGCAAGTATTCATGCCAGATAACAATCACAGGGAAAAAATTGTTTATAAGATATGTTTTCAAATAACCTATTCAGTGGAAACTTTGATTTTCGACAATGGTTAAGAGTGCTCATACAAATAGTTTTAAAGAAAAGGTGATAGAATCCAAGATATGGGAGAATAGTTAAATCTGACAACTTTGAAATGATAGGAATGGATACAAAAGCTGGACATTGTTTATGACCACTGAGTAAGTATTACCTGAAGGGAACATGAATATTAATTTCTGAGTTGAGGCACTGAATGGAGTGAAGGAGTCGCGGAAAATTTAGCGGAACTCTATTATAGCTGTATTTTCATTTGAGGCAAAAATATCCTGATAGTGGATGCTGGCGATGATATTACCGGCAGCCGGATATGATGGGCGAAAAGTGAGGAGTTGACGGAAACGTCCAAAAGCCAACTCGTTTTCAGTGTCGGTACGGGTGGAAAGATTTTTGATTCAAAAAGTTTCTAGGGCCATACGAAAAACAAATTATGGACAAAATTGTATGTTTTCACGATCAAAAGAGCGTTCACAAAACAACAAAATATTTTTTTCCTATGCTAAACTCACTTTTCTCTTAACTATTTGCACCAGAAAAAAATGTGCATCGGGTATTAAAGCTTTGAAAGTACTATTATATCTGAGTTTGAGATTAATAGAGAAGAGTTTAGAATAAAAAAACCAAACGATGCAGAACGGGTTTTCTCAACGGCTTTACCGGCAAATATTTTTCCTCTGTAATTACAGTTATTCTTGCAAAACTAAGATTTTTCTACATCTATACGGGATAAACCGATCCGCTACTTTCCAGGTTTAAAAGAATAGAAATATTGCAGGATAATTTGTCCTTGGTATTATGGTAAACTTAATTTATTTAATGCAAGAAGTGTCCTCCTCTTCCACATGTGTGGTAACTTAGGTACATATACTCTCCAGCGAATCCTTTTCCCTTGTCATCTCTTGTTTTCTGCGTTCAACTAATGGAGCGTCATGTTCAATTTAACCAGGAAATTACGTACGTAACTAATTCCGTCCGTGTTTATTATTGATATGATAATTGAGTTGGATCCCCTAAATAGTGTTTTTAACATGTCATCATACTTTACTGGCCACCCCACTACGGTCAGATGCCTTTTGCAGTCGCCTCACTGAGGCACAGACGTTGCTCAAACTACTTTTCGTCTGATTTCTACCCTTCAACCTATTTGGTATGGTGACATTACCGTCTTACAGTCAGTACAGTCTTAGGGGTCTACGGAACGCGCTAGTCCTCCCAATTACGTCAAGGTCTATGGTAGAGATAAACTAAAATAGAGCAGGTGGAACATATTTTGGCAGTATTTGAGAGGAAATAGCAGTGGGGACATTTTAGAAATGGATTGCGTTAGCGAGAAGAAGAGAATTGATGGCATGTACACTGAGTAAAGGTGTAAAGGAAAGATAAGTAAAGACTTTAATATGGAGCATACTGCTTAATGAATGTGAGACGTGGCCTTTGAGACACGAGGATGAGGGTAGATTGGAGGTTTTGGGAATATGGATATAGTGGAGAACGGAGAAAATAAGTTGGACAGATAGGAAGATACGCTCAAGAGGTTTTTAATATGGCGAGCGATGCATGGGAGTTACAGGAAGCAATTCGAAAAAGCGAACGGAGGAAAAACTGAGAAATAATACGCTCTTGAGAGCCGTCAAAGAAGGAATATGAGAGTGAACCGGTCGGAGGAAGGAAGAGCGTAGGTTTATCAGACAGCATGGAGGAAGCCATAAATTATGAAAAAAAGGAAGTAATAATTAGTGTAAGGCAATGAAATATTGAACTTCTCACAATACTCAAAAGTAAATAGTCATTAGGCACAGGCCAAAACCTACTTTAAAATAGGTAAATACCTTTAATGAAATTAAGTATTATTTCAGGGCACACCTGCAACACATTTTGCTCAACATAATTAGACGCAGTCTTCCATACTTTAACCCTCTTTTGTTTTCTGTTGCGACAGCAAGGGTTTCTGGCTTTTTATGGATAGCAAATCACCGCAAAACGGCGTAAATTAAAGATTTCATCTGAAATCATTCCACTAAAGATTTAACCACAGTTGCTTCAGCTGCCATGTACATTAGAAAACGGATCCAGTACGAACGCTGCATTTCCCGCGTAACGTAAGAGGCTGCGATATTTCCGCTGATTCTCGCATTTAGTTTGTGCGTCGGTAATTAATTACCGCTGGTCGAAAAAAAGGAAAAGCACAGTGGATGAGAGTAGAATACATAAAAAATGCAAATTCCTATATTTATAATCAATATATTTTGAAAATCATTCTGTAAAATAGAATTTAGTGGAAAATGAAGATATTCATTGCCGTTGAAAGTATTTTGGATATTATTTCGAGCATTAATAGAATTTCTACAATTTTTTGAAAATCAATCTGTAAAATAGAATTTAGTGGAAAATGAAGATATTCATTGCCGTTGAAAGCACTTTAAATAATTTTTCGAGCATAAATATAATTTATAATGGAAAAAAATTATCATCGTACCAAAGACGGCTTGTGATGTGGAAGTACGAGCTCATATAACAGAGCTACATACATATGGTAATCTCTATATTTCCAGCAAATTTTCATCAAATAATATTATAATTCCAGCAAATTTTCATCAATAACTACACCATTGCATGGCTTCCCTGTAATATCATCTTTTACGATTCCCCTCGAAGCTCATTTCACAATAATCTAATCATTACTGACCTAAGTCACCACTTATATGCACGTTTGCCATTTTGGTAAGTCTAAAAATTCATAACTCTTATCACAAATGCAATACGATAGCCGTGACTAGCCCACTGGCGTAGTAATGGAGATCATGCCGAACAAATCCCAATTCGTTACACTTAAATTAAATTATGTTTCTTATCGCCATTTAGAAGACTTTGTGAGATCAGTTTTAGTTCCTATTCCGAAAAAGGTATAGGCTACATCATGTGAGGACTACAGGACAATAAGTTTGATATCCCACCCAGCTAAAGTTCTCAGGATCATAAACAAAAGGTTTGAGAGTAGGGAAAATATAGTATTTACTTAGGGGATGATCAGTTTGCGTTTAGGAAGGGGAGAGGTACGCGTGATGCCATTGCAGTAATGAGATTTTTGACCGAGAGGAATATAGAACACAACCAGGAGGTATTTGCATGTTTCGTAGATTTCGAAAAAGCGTTTGATAGAGTGAATTGGGAAAAAATAATTAGTATATTGCAGAAAATAGGAATAGATTGGAGGGAAAGGAGGCTTATCCGCAACCTGTATATGTCTCAGACTGCTCAGGCTTTCACAAGAGGGAGTTGATGACAGGGACGTTGAGTAAGGATATTAAGAAAAGACTCGTAAAAACTTTGATATGGATCGTAGCTATGTACGGCGCAGAAACGTGGTCATTGAAGCAGGAGGATAGACGTAGATTGGAGGCTTTTGAAATGTGGGTGTGGAGAAGAATGGAGAAGGTGAACTGGACAGAGAAGAAAACAAACGAGGATGTACTTGGTATGGTGGGTGAGGACAGGGGTTTGTTGAGAGAAATCCTAGCAAACGAGAAAAGGGAAGGAAAAGGAGAGGGATGTTGGATGGGATGAAGGGAGGAAGAAGGTACTCAGAGATAGAGGGATCTGATGTAGAGTAGGAAGTTGTCTTCATAGGAATCACTAAATGCTTATTCATGAGCTGTGTCCATCCAAGAACCGACCTTAACCGGTAGATTACCTAATAATAATAATAATAATAATCGCCATTTAATAATATACATAGAAGGGTATTAATTACATGGTATGTTACTTTTCCAATGCTTATCTTACTTGGAGAGCTAAATCACAACCCAAGACTATAGGAGAAATGGGAGTATCCTCGTATAATGCATGGAATAGCCAGTCTCTTCAGTCGTTGCAGTACCTTTTTTTCAGTAGGATCTCATTGCTGAATACACTTAAGAGCACCTACGGGTATAGGAGAAGTGGTGGATTTGTGAAGGATTCAATATTTTAAAAATAAGTTTAATAATACTGACTGATGTCTTAATTTGTTTATCGCGGCCGAACTGACTTTTTTTATGAGCGGCCTTGATATTATGCCTTGGACAATAATATTGATTACCATTATCAAAAAAAAGTCCAAAGTATTTATTTAATCGAATTGTACCCCCATATTATAAGGTACTGTTTCACCAATTCCTTTGGCACTGAAAAGTTTGGTTTACATAAACACGAGCATTTTTGACATAAAAACAGATTCCGTGACAAGATTTTAAAAAAATCTAAAAACCTACTGTCATTTGAGTTTAACTGTGGAGCGTTACGCTTCAAGGGTTGTAACCTCAGATGTTTTACATTAATTCCCGTCAAAACACCCCTTTCAGTTGAACCAAAACATCAACAGCATCCACCTGTTTTCAGGGATGTGGGCCAAAAGCAAACTAAACTCTTTCCCCATCCAACATTGTATTCATTCAGCTATGAGTGAAATTCACTGATTTCATGTGCTTACATCGCTCACGTTAAAGCTCGCCCGTTCATGGATTAGTAGGCGAAAAATAGGATGGCCTAGATTCGGAGGGCGGTAAATTATGCAATGAATATTTGGTGTGTGTTTGTGTGTGTGTGTGTAGTTTAAAAAGCTTTCATAAATACGAAAGTAAATACTAGTAAAAATGACCTGAAATCTGGAGAAAAAAACGAAGGGTAAATTTAACACTCATCACCGTGAGGCTCATTATGTATTAAAATTTGGAGAAAAGTAATAAAAAACCTTCTGTGCTCATTTTAGCTTTTCGAAAAAAAATCACCACAGCTTTAAAAGGGCAAAAGTTCCGAAATCGGAGTCGCAATACTCAAGGAACTTGAATGCCAACGACATTTCACGCGTCCACCCCGAGTTCACGAGTGTAATGCGTCCCCTGCAGCACACGCCCGTAAAACCCACCGGCAGCATGAGTCCCTTCCTGTGTTGTCTCCCTCCGCATTAAAGCGAAGCTGGCTAAGGAAACGTAGACTTGGCCAACATTCGTAGGCGTTATCACTCGGCTCAGCGCGCGCCCGCCCACATATTCGTACATACGGACATTGGCACGCTCTTTAAGTGCAGCGTCGAAACACGCGGGGGCGATGGCAGCGTTTTTGGCTAGGGAGGCGGCGCTCGTGAGGCAAAAGGCGAAAGGTTGCGGCCAAAACGGGGGGAGGGGGGAGTGGAAGGCAAATAGGCACGCTAGAAGAGCGCCAGATGTAGCACAAGGACAGTAACCCGGAAGTGTGGAGTGGCGCAGCCCTAGAACTCATTACTCCCCACTCTTGAAAGGGAGCTTCGGAGGCAACGCCCCTTCCGGCGACGACCTTCCTAGGGAAGCACTTAAAAAACAACGGAGTGTCCAAGCTGTGATCTCAGGACCGCAGAGAAAGACAACATGGTGCGTTCCGAAAGTAATGCAATTGAATTTACCGCGCCGTTCCTATTGATCGGAGTGGGATTAAAATACTTGGAGTAGGTGGGGGGACGCTAAGCTTTGCCACGAAACCGTTCTCAATGCTGTCCAAGCTGTGGAAGCGGAAGGACATTATTTATTGTAAACCTCTGGGCGCCGACCGTGTCACGATAAAAATAGAATCGACGGTCGAGCAGCGTTACGCAATTACTAAGTTTTACGCCTTACTGAAAACATCTCTTGAGGAGACTAACAAAATGATTCGTGAGGCTAACGAGGACTCTGTTCTGTCCTATTCACAAGTTTCGAGGTGATTAATGGCCTTTAATGAGGGCCGGTAAATGTATATAAAAACATTTATAGTCGCCCATTATTTGTGAATTCCTTATTTAATTAATTAACCCACTAGTGTAGGCTTAAGATGGTACCTAAACACAATCATGTCTGCTTATCCTAATTCCTATTTCCGCAAGACAAAAAACGTCCAAAAATATCGTTACTATAATAAATTACAATATTATTTCTAACAGCTCACCACTCAACTTTGACCATCAGCTAGCCTCTAAATATTTCTTCTCTTTGAGCTCTACAATTATTTGTTCATCTTTCTGATTCTGGATCGTTCTCTGCACATCTTTTATATCCTAAAATAGCTCTTTTGAAAAAAGCTCCAAATTAAAAATGTTTTCAAAACGTTCAAGGAAAGTTTAAACTCTTTAAGTCTTTTCAATTGACTTTTTACCTCCACTCTTGAAAATGATTTCGACGAATGTGCCCTAAGGTTCATGGCCCGAAAGTTAGCACATTTACGTTCTCTCTTCTAATTGTAAATAGATAATATAGCGTAACCAAAGAATTCCAAAGGTTACAAATAATTTGATACGATATGGCTGCCTTGTCTTAGACATATAAGACATATCTTTACTAGCTATAGACATATCTTTGCATCTATTATGTCCTTAGCTGGCCTCTCGACTTCTTTCATTGGTGAATATAGGTTATTTTCTTTATCGAAGTCGTTTTCCTCTTTCAATCTTTTTTCGCCTCAGCTCTCTTCCTTAAAGGTTATACCTTGTTATATGTCACTCTCTTCTCTTTCACTCAGCTAAAATTTCATATTCCATCCCCTGTATGGCATTGAAACGGGTTTCGATCCTAAAATAGACCTCTCGTTTTCTTGTTGGCTGCTTCTGTTCTCTTACGCATTTAAGTTTTTTTGTGATTATTCGCATACATTTTTCCCACGTACCTCCATGAACTCCATCCTACCTTGGGAATTTTTTAAAATCTCATTTTTCAACAGTACTTTAACCATATATTTTTCAGTTTACATTTAACTGAGCTCTGAAATTAAGTTTTGGCTTTCTGAATTTACTTTTCTGACGCTTAGGTGTATTTATATTGCTGTTTTGGTTTGAGCACTGTGTGGCTTCAGGAAATTCTGATGCATTGTATTAAAGGCGAAAAAAACAAACAAAAGAATTTATTTATTTTCTGAAGACGCTCAATGGCGCAAGAAAGAAACGTCGAGGGGTACAATGTACGAGGGTCATCCGGAAAGTAGTACCCGTTCGTGCCGCATGAAGTGCTGACGACGCGAGTAGCCGCTGGACGAGGTCAGATAGCTTCAGTGGCTTGTCTGCCTTCTCTGAGCCAAGTTGCGTGACGCTAGCATTGCCTGTGTTGTTTCTGTGATTGTTTACAATGTTTAAAAAAATTGAGAACGCCGCCAGTTGTGAAGTGAGGGCAGTGATTAAATTCCTCAATGCAAGAAACGTTCGCCCATGTGATATTCATCGCCAATTAAAGGAGGTGTATGGAGACAATGTAATGGACGAGTCGTCTGTTCGGCGGTGGTGTCGCAACTTCAACATGGGGAGGGGGAACACACACGACGATGAGCGTTCGGGGAGACCGTCTGTCATTACAGACCAACTGGTGAGCTCAGTTGACGAATTCGTGAGGAACGATCGGCGCGTCACAATTGATGACATCTGTGAGCATTTTCCCAATGTTTCTCGAACAATTGTTCATGAAATTGTTAAACACCATCTGCATTATGCAAAAATTTGTGCAAGATGGGTCCCTCGCGTATCTCAATGAGCTGGCGGCGAAGGACTATGCAGCAGGAATACAGAAACTTGTCACACGTTATGACAAATGCCTTAATTTGCTTGGAGATTATGTTGAGAAGTAGTTTAAAGTATCCTCTTTCAAATAAAATTTTTTATGTTTGTTAATATTTACTTTTGTGTCTTTATTTCACGAACGGGTACTACTTTCCGGATGACCCTCGTAGTAACACTTGAGAGAACCCTTAGCATCATCTAGAACACTGCGTGAATTTGCCATTTAACATCCTCTCTCTTCATTGATTTTCAATTATACCACCCTGATGAAGGGTTTCTTGATATTCCATGACCTCAAAACATTAACACGACTGAATCAATTTAACGTTCCAGGTAGAGAGTTTACGATGTCTTTTGCAATCAAAAATGCATAAACAGAACAGTTGACGAGTTACTACGCTTGGGAATAATAAGTTCATAGTTTCGCTTTGCCATTTGTGAAAAATTTTATATATTTAAAAGATGCTTTTGGTAAAAACCTTTTTTAGCTGAGAGGCCCTTATCGTCGTTTTTCCCCGTACCATTAGTGATCACAATAGATATGACAGAAATCGCGTTGGAAGTAATTAGAATTGGTAGTGCATATATTTGTCGATATCTTGCATGTTTCTTCCTGCATGTTAGTCTTTTTTAAAATAATAAACCCACCCTTTTAATAGTTCTACAGCAGGATTTGAATGTACGTAGCCTGTTATTAAATATTTCTGCATAAGAGTACTTTCTTTCGTGTGATTAAAATGTTTCATGTGCATGATCAAACGAACATTTGTGCAGAAGCATCATGATTTTGTTTTGCATGTGGTTTTATTCTACTTTATGGGTGGTGACCTAACACCCCCCGCCACACGCCTCCGCGGCGACTTGCGGGATATTATGTAGATGTAGATTATTTGCTCCTCAATTTCCATGGCCTTCCTCGACATATCCGCTCGGGCTCCATCGATTACGGTTTTCATTAAACTACCTTCTCTTGGACGTGTCGAAAAACATATCTTCTCCTTGAAATATATTCCAACATCACGGAAGTGTATCTTCTCTTTAGGCAATCCTTCCGTTTCCACTACTGTCTTATTCTTGGCAATCCTTCAGTTTCTACTGTCTAATCATATTTATAATCTATTTTACATTTCACTTGCTTCTAATTAACATCGCTAGAGTTATCGCAAGTAGATAATGTAAGAGCATCGTCCCTTAAATGTAATGGCCGAGTGCCAAGTAATAGTTCTGCACAAGTAATAGTAATGCATTATAATGGAAATAACATTGTTCCAATACCTACAAATACAGTTTACATTTTATGTGGATTAGGATATCCTAGATTACACTAATGATTCAATTCAAAAGCCTTCTAACTCAGCAGCAGCGTGTCTATCGGCTCCCATAATTCATATTCGTTAATAAAATAATGAACTAAAACATTCGTGAATACAATATGAACGACGATCATGAACATGGAATAAGACCAAATGGCAATTTGGTCTTTCCTTTTTCTTTTTTGCACTGAGTAGGATTTACCAAAACAAAACACAGCGAGAACTTTTATTTTGGCAGTCTGGCGATTAAGGACGTCTTTGGGTGGACACAGACTACATATGTCTATACAGGGTCGCACCCAAAAGCGGTAGGACTGATTTTCTCTGGCGCGAACGGAGCGGTGGAGGGGAGTCTGCCTGGCAGGGTAAGGTGGAGGGGGCTCTTAGCAACAGACCGACACCAACCTCAGTCGCCTGCGGGCTGTCGTTCAGTGAGGACACCGTTTTTATTGATGCAAGTTTTTTGTCCGCATCGAAAAACAAAATGAATCTGAATTTAGAGCAACGTTATTCCGTGAAGTTTTGTGCGAAACTCGGGAAGACGGCAACTGAGACCCTCGATCAAGCAGACTTATGGGGCACTGCCTTAAGCCGTTCCACAGTATTGGAGTGGCACAAGTTGTTCAAAGAGGGTAGGGAGCTCGTTGAAGACGACCATCGCTCGGGACGGCCGTCGACGGCAAGAACCGACACGAATGTGGACAGAGTGAGGACACTGCTGAACACAGACCGACGCTTAATCAGTGAAGAAATTGCAGACCAACTGGGTCTGTCTGCATCCAACGTCCAACGCATTATTTCACAGGATTTGGCCATGCGCAAGGTGTGCGCCAAGATGGTGCCGAAAATTCTGCCATGGCGCGCTCGTCGTCAGACAGCTCCTGGCCAAATACGGCGTTTCCACGTTGCCGCACCCGCCCTATTCTCCCGATCTGGCACCACCGGACTTCTTCTTCTTCCCCCTGATGAAAAGACAGCTCAAGGGACGACGTTTTGACTCGATAAAGGCCGTTCAAGAGGGTTTGGCGAGGGTCATCGACGGCATCCCCAAAGAAAATTTCCAGCGGGCGTACGGGGAATGGGAGCAACGTTATACTAAGTGTGTAGCAGCTCAGTAAGCATACTTTGAAGATTATTAAGTCGATGTGAGTATATCGTCAATAAAATTCTTGTAAAAAAATCAGTCCTACCACTTTTGGGTGCAACCCTGTATTTGTAAAACTCACATAAAAAACACAACCTGATGCCCCAATTTATAAATTGCCCAAAGCCCAATAAATTTCTTGCATGATTTACTTGCCAAAACGCGTTTTTCCTACCTTAATTACCTATAATCCTCCCTCTTTCACAACCTTTAACATTCCCTATCTCATAAAAGCTCTCTGCTTTAATCTTACTAGCATTCTTTGGATTTCTATAAATAACTTTCTCTACACCTCCATGAAATTTCCGACAAACCTTTGCCTTAAAATTTTAAATCAAATAACTTACACATTAAAAACTTATACCACAGAGCTTACATATGGTTAAACAACACATTCTTGCACATCAGTCATAATGGAGATCCCTTGACGAATTGAATCAAATGCCTCGTCATAGCATTAGAAGCGTGTAACCAAACCTGGTCATTGCAACAATCAGAGTCAAAACCACATGAACAGGAGTTCCACAAGCTGCGATGGGAAGTATATCGGATCAGAGAGAAATGAGCCATTCCAAGAATGTCCGTAGCAATCCGAAGAGACGGACTCGAAAGACGTCCATAGTGCGAAAGCAGAAGGCCCGAGAAATGGAGGGAAAAAGTGAGAGGGATGAGGAGTGTGTGGGGAAAAGCAAAGGAGAAGAAAAATAAATAAAACAAACATTCTACTTCCTTTTCAGAACACATTTCGTTCTTCGCGAAGAGGGAGGGTGTCGCTACGAGGAGATTAGTCAGCAGAAAAAGGAAAAGAAGGGGCGGAGGCATGGAGGTTGATCCTCGATAAAAGGCTCGGATCCAAGAAGGCCGGTTGCTGAAGGAGGGAACGGGAAACTCTCTTCATTTCCGGCGAACGGCTACCGAAAAAGAGACCACCGAAACCCTATTTCTATACTCTCCCCTCTTTCCACTGTGCGTATGTCCGGGACAACATGAACTCCAAGGCGTCCAATCGTACGGACGGTAAAGATATCGGAGGGAAAAAATACGCGATTGATTAGCCAAGAAACAGGATATTATTAATCAATGTTCATTCATCAATTGGGCCTTGTGGGATTAGGCAAAACCGGCAAATCTTCATAAATTTTATAGTTCTAAGTTCTGACAAATTCACAAATAAACGGTGGAGATTCAAAGTCCTATATATTAACTGGAGCACATATAGTTTAAAAACGGGCGGTAAAGACAAAGATATCTGCGAATCGCAAGTGAATTCTTTTACATTTAACTCAATGAATCAACTTGTCACTACACCAAATAGGGGCAATAATTTTCTTCATTTGTTGGCAACAAATATTCCCGAAAAAGTCAACAGTAGAAACCATAATTGGAATTAGTGTCAACATGGCAGTAAGTGCTAGGTTTTCGTTATATGGGGTCCGAAATAAGAAATCTAAAAGGAAAATTTACTGGTTCAAAGAAAGGGATTACGATGCCCTTAAGTGAGTACAACATAATCAATTTGCACGTTTTGAGAAAGACAGTAATCACCGAAGTATTAAGGATACGTGGAATCACTTCCTTGAGATCACGCACTAAGCGGTCAACAATTTTACTTCCAGGAAATTCATAAAAGATAACACTGAACCTGGGTGGCACAACGCGGATGTTAGAGAGGCATTACGACGTCAAAGGCTATGTCAGGCCAAGATGAATTAACGAGACGTCTATTTCCCTCACATCCATTTCGTGCATGATTATGAAACATATATTTGCTAGTTCGATCGTGAGACACTTCCTTAATCTAGAGTTATTAAAGAAAAACCTACACGGTTAGCAAAAAGGTGGATCCTGCGAGACATACGATAACTTGAGATTTTTGTTCACGATATTCTTATTTCGGGAGACGGGTGTGTTCCAGTGGGCGCAATTTTTTTAGATTTTAAGAAAGCCTTCAACAAAGTACCTCACAGTAAATCACTAGCAAAGCTAGAAGCTTATGACATAGAAAAAAATATCCGTGGTTGAATTAAAGACTTTTGGAATGGTCGGATTCAATGAGTAGTGATAGATGGAGCTAGCTCAAATGCAGTAGAAGTTACTTGCTTCAGGTGTTCCCCAGTGAAGTGTTATCGGGCCTCTTTCATTCCTACTTTACTAACGGCATTAACTCTGAAGTCACTAGTGAGATACGCTTATTAGCCGACGATGCGGTGGTTTATTGTGATATCCATTATCCTGAGAACACAGCAGCTTTATCAGATGATCTTAATAATACACAATGCTGGTGCGATACGTGGCAATTAGACTTTAACTTAAAAAAGTGCGAAGTCATAAATTTTTGGAAAGAGAGCAATTCCAACCCGAACGCCTACTGCATTAGGAACATGAAAATGGATTGTATAAACTCAATTAAATATCAAGGCGTTATCCTCACTCACGATCCCTCCTATTTATAAGAAGAGTACAAAGTAAATATGATGAAGAGGTCAAAGAGAAATGTTATCTGTCGTTGGTTAGGCCTACTTTAGAATATGCTACAAGTATAACAGATCCTCACGAAGTTGGATTAATTGCCGAATGGGGTCGCGTGCAGCGTAGAGGAGCTAGATTTGTAAAACGTTGTTAAGATAAATTTAGAAGCGTATCTTAAATGTTAGAGCAGCTAGGCTAGGAATCACTCACGGAGCGAAGGTTGAATTATAGACTGAAACTATTGCAAAAATTGGAAGTTCTGTTTAGTAGTGATGTTGAAAATATATTATTACCCCCATCGTACTACGGTATGAGAGATCCTGATTGTAAAATTAGGAATATTAAGCGTAGAACATAGATTTAAGATTTCATTATTTCCACGAACGGTTAAGGATCATAATGACATTCTTCGTCCGCGGTAGGGTCATGCTCGGGTATCATATTCTGGTGTGTATTCACCCCCTACCACAAACCCTAACGGTCGCGTGCTGGGTATATAAATAAATACATTAATTCACAAATAGGCCTTTTTTTCTTATGGGCAAAAACAGATGAAATAAAGCGTCCCCTTTCCCTGAAAGATTTCACTTCACCTACCAAAAGTTGGCCAAAAAAATGGATTAATAATTGTGTCCGGGCACCGTGAGACCGTCAAAGTGTATAATATCAAAAATTGCATTAAGAATTATTTAATTATTTGAAAAAATACGCATACTACCTTGATCAAAAATTTCCCGGAATTTATTCAGAAAATTAAAAATACAAGTTTATTCATCTAAATCTATATTGTCCCCTTCAAAGTAATCCCCATCGACTGCAACACACTTATGCCAGCGCTTGATCCAATCCTCGAAACATTTTTTATATTCGGTTTTCGGTATGTCCATCAGTGCTTCCTGCGATTTTTCCATTACTTCCTCTCGGCTGCTAAAACGCGTTCCCCGTAATGGTTTTTTAACTCGATTGAACAGAAAGAAGTCACAGGGAGCCAAATCAGGTGAATTCGGTGGCTGTTGGATGGTATTTGTTGCATTTTTCGTCAAAAAATTACGAATAATGATAGCAATGTGCGACGGTGCGTTATCATGGTGCAAAATCCACGAGTTTTCTGCCCACATTTCTGGTCTCTTTCGGCGAATTGCTTCACGCAAACGTCTCATAACGCCCAAATAATACTCTTTGTTTACTGTCTGGCCTTCTGGCAAAAATTCATGATGCACTACACCGTTGTAATCCATGAAAACCGTCAGCATTGCCTTCTTTTTTGACTGAAAACGACGTGGTTTTTTTGGTCTCGGCTCATTTGGTGAACGCCATTCACTTGCCTGATGTCTGGATTGCGTGTCGTACTCATAAACCCACGTCTCGTCTCCAGTAATGATCCTTTTGATGAATGTGGGATCGGATTCAGCCTCGCAAATCATGTCTTTTGCGACGTCAACACGGTCTCTTTTTTGCATGAAATTGAAGTCTTTTGGCACCAACTTTGCTGCTACACGACGGAAACCCAAATCATTAACCACAATGTCTTGGGCGGATCCATAGGCAATGTTCAAGTCCTCCGCTATTTCTCTGATGGTTAATTTGCGGTTATTGACCAACATTTCTTTTACTTTATCAATTTTTTCACCGACTTTCGATGTCGATGGTCTGCCACTGCGTTCATCATCTTCGATTGACTCACGACCACTTCTGAACCGCTCGTGCCACTGGTAAACGACCGTTTTTTTTAGAGAATCGTTGCCGAAACACTTTTCCAACATTTCCAACGTCCGTGCGCCACTAAATCCGTTTTTTACGCAAAATTTAATACAAGTTCGTTGTTGGAAATTTAAATCCATTTCTGCAATTGTAAAAAATCGCCAACACACACAGAGATAGATGTACTCTTGGCTACGTAACTTTTGCAAATGTCAAGTTATGACATTAAGATTTAAAGGGAATATCAACAACAGATGTACCAATTTAACAAAAAAAACAGAACTCAAATCGGAACGATGGGAGCGCCACACGGTGGTTATTCCGGGAACTTTTTGATCAAGGTAGTATATAGTGAACAATATGCACACAAACAAAAGTAAAGAAAATATTAGCATTGGCTCTTTAAGTACTGGATTGCTACATAATGTAAGAAATGAAACAATTAGTAGCTCAGAATAATTGATTACCGTTAGTGTTACTCAAGTTAACTCTACGTTATTCGTACATCTTCCACTAAGAATGCGCACTTTATGCTAGAAATTCGTTGGCAAAATGGACCCTTCAGGATTGTTACACGGCCGCTTCTTAACTTGATGACGCAGAATATCACCGTCACTCGGACAGGATGTAGGTCGCTTGCGAGGAAGTAGTTCACATATTTAAATTACTCGTAATTTCAACTCCTAAGTAATAATGTTCCGAGCAACGGACAAATTAGTCCTATGGTACTGACTACAGACCTCTGACAACAATTCTACACGACTTAGACGAATGACAAAACTTGATTTGGTTTTACGTAAGTACTCTTATTTTACAGGATAAACAAATTACTAAATTCCAGTGATTTCATGCACACTTAAATTAAAAAAAAATACATTCATGAAAATTCGTGTGAATGCTTACGTATCCAAGCCTTTTATCGACGATAAACATCCTTGTTCCCACCCTTTTTTCTTTCATTTTTCTGATGACTATTCTCCTTCTCAGAACGATCCCTTCCTGCATTTCGCGAAGAAAGAAACGTTTTCTGAAGAGGAAGTTGAATATTTCATGTATTTATATTACCTAACTTGCATTCCTACACCTTGAAACGCAGTCCAATGCATTGAAACGGAATGAATAGCACTAAAATCGACCTAGAAGCAAATAACAAGTTAGGTGTAATTATATCACAAGAGCTTGCAAATTCTACACAAAGCTCCATTCCTATTTCAAACTCGGCAATTTTTTTAAGTCCTCCATAGGATTTAAAAAACTTAAACTTTACTTGAACCATTCTGCAAGCTGTTATTTCCGGATGAAGAAAGAAGGCATGTCAAAATGTTATAAATAAAATCCCAAAGAGTTTCGGAATTATTAATCATTATTTTCTCTGAATACTGAGCTACTCCACTTTAGCTAATATTCCATCATTTGAGGGGACTTGGAGAGAAATACGTGATATTAATTCACCCTGCAAATACATATTTACAAGATTTTTATTATTATGAAAAAATATACAAGCTATCAGTGTAACTAGAGTTCCATGCCCAAACTAGCTATTTTAGAAAAGTAACTGGCGATCGTTATCACTTGTATCAATCCAGCGTCCAAGTGAAGATTTCATTCATGAAGTTAGGACGCAATTAAACTACATAGAAGGTAAATTCATGAGACGTACGTTCGAAAAGACCACATACTTCAGGAGAGAGGGGGAGTTTATCAGGAAACTAATCAGTTATAACCGTCCAATACAGCGTATTTAAATTATGAACAACTATATCAGACCACTTCCAGGGTACTAGAGCCACTATTCAAACTGCGATAGATGGGGAGGACAATGACAATAGGACACACTGCTCTGTTACCAATGAGTCCGCGTATTTGTTTTAAATAATAATAAACGACAAGTACTAAAGTTCCTTACATTTTTAAAAACACTTTATTGGTTAGTCCAACGCCATATAGAGAGTGACACATTCAGATATTGAGTCGAGTCACAGAGTAACACGTTCTGATCAGTTAAAATACGATTGCAGTCTCTAAACATTCATAAATATTCCACAGGTGCCGGATTAGGCAGTGTTCCATACTCGGAAACATGTCTGGATGTTCAACAGAATCATGAGGTGAGCCTGCGTCCTGTTGTCGCCATGGCACTGAACACGGGTGCCGTTCATCACGTTGTGTGTACGGCGAGAGAATTTACGCCGACAGCGACTATTGAAACGGCTGACAAGTGCGACACGCACGCCGAGACGGAGAGAGGTAAGTTAGGATCCAAGTCTAAGGGCTTAAAAGTGCGCTGGCACGAGGTTTACCGCCGGACTAAGTATCTCTCCGTTTCATTACGATATCAATCGATGGTACGGCAAACATATAAGGGACAAAAGACTAGGGTTGGAACTGGTTTACAGATATACCGAGGGACCAGCGATCCTTATCATAAGAGTTGACATCTACCTTATTTTAATTGCAGTTATTTTCTTTTTGAAATTTATGTGGGGGGGGGGTATTTTATAAAACCGTTGAACTGCTAAGATATATATTCCCAGTGAAATTTAATAAGACATTAAAAAAACGATTAGTTAGAGCTTATGCGTGCAGTAGTGTGTGGTGTAAGAGAATATAATATAAACCAACCATTAGAAGATAAAAGACGGTAGATTACTGCTAATTACAATATTAAATAACTACCAAATAAAATTATCTGATATCTCAGTTGGACAGAGAGAGGAAGTAATTCTCCCATATGAACGATAACCCAGGCGCAACACCGAGCCGACTCAGCTGCCCTCCTGTCAGTCATTGAATCACACTGGCCACGCCTGATTTGCACATGGCAACGGCACTGCAAAAGGAACCTTGCTGATGCATGATAAAACCTCAACCCACAATTCACTTATATAAAAACACTACGGCAAAATGAAGATGTGCGGAAAAACTATCAATTCTCCCTCACACTACTATATCACAATAACGTAATACGATATTGTATACCGATACCAATAGTATTATTGCAAAAATGAAGAAAATCCTATTCTTGAACAGTAGGCTTACAATATATTTTGTCCTTCCCGATGTAAAAATTAAAAATAAACGTGACGTGCATAGTAATTAGAGGTATTGACAAATGATTTATATATATTAATGCTCATCCAATCTCTATTGCAATGAATTTCCAATTCACTCGGCAATGATTGCGATCCCTAGGCTTACAGAAAAAATATAGGTTGAACATCAGCAAACCTGATTTTACGAATTCTCCGCCGACATTCATTCCTAACTCCACTTCTTACCATGCCTCTTCAATCATTTCCCCCATATATTCGTTGAACAGAAGAGGTGATAACGGCTAACCCTGCCTTATGCTTCTTCCTAACTCTACCCATCCGACTCTCCTTTCCCCACTCGCACCTGACCAGTCTGAGTCATATACAGGCTGCTAATTAGGGTTTTTTTTAAAGGTAATCTACCGGTTAAGGTAGGTTTTTGGATGGACACAACTACCAAACAAATATTTTATTACTCCTAACAAAACACAAAATCCATCATCCTACTCTATATCAGGTCCCTCTTCATCTCAGAGTACTTTCTTCCTCCCTTCATCCCGTCCAACATCCCTATCCTGTTCCTTCCCTTTCCTCTTTTGCCCAACATTCTACCCTCTATCACAGTCTTCAACATCCCACTGCCAGTCAACACCCCCTTCATATGTACATGTATCTTTCCTCTAATTAATAGGGTTTTCGCAGGTTTTTCACACCCCCCTTCTCTTCGTGGGTGTTTTTCCTACGTGGGTTTTTACTAGTTGAGCAATGCCACGCTCTCCCTAGCTTTTCCCACAAACCTCATTCTTTGCTTAGATTTTCCTCATTTTATTGTACTCTATCTTCACTGTCACTTAATTTGAGTATATGTAGGTGTATTCTTAATTTATATATGTACGTATGTATGGGTGTATATGTGCGTACTTATGTATGTATTTATGTATGTGTATGAATGCATGTATGTATGTTTATGTGTGTATATGTATGTGTGTGTGGATATGTATGTATATGTGTAGGTATGTGTATGAATATAGGTATGTATGTGTGTGTATGAGTATTTATGTGTATGTGTGTGTCTATATATGTGTATATACTTTTTTCTTTTCGGTGCGCAAATCTGTGTTAATGAATTGATGTCTGTCTATATGTATTTATGTGTACATATTAATGTAACTATAAGTTTGATGGCTAATATAAAATGTATACGACGATGGGTTAAATGGGAGAAGGGACCATTTAGTCTCAATTTCGCCCAAATGAAGACCACTATCTATCTATCTATCATCCACTTTTCCTGCCCCCATAGGATTGCTCCCAACAAACCCCTCTCTTCGCCCACCATACCAAGTACTTCCTCATTTGTTTTCTCCTCTGTCCATTTCACCTTCTCCATTCTTCTCCACACCCACATTCCAAAAGCCTCCAATCTACGTCTATCCTCCTGCTTCAATGATCACGTTTCCGCACCGTACATAGCTACGCTCCATATCAAAGTTTTTACGAGTCCTTTCTTAACATCCTTACTCAAAGTCCCTGTCATCAACTCCCTCCTCCTTGTGAAAGCCTCTTTGCCTAGCGCAATTCTTCTCCTTACGTCCCTACTACTTTGACCGTGTTGGTCCAAAACACTACCGAGATATGTAAACTGTTCTACCTGCTCTAGTTTTTGCCCTCCTATTTTAATGTTAAGCTTGGCCTTTTTCTTTCTAGAAAATCGCATAACCTTTGTTTTATTAATATTGATTCTCATCCGATACCTGTCCCACTGAATTTCCAATTCACTCAGCAATGCTTGCAGCCCCTTGGCTGACTGACAAACTAAAGCTTGGTCATCAGCAAACCTAACTGATTTTACGAATTCCCCGCCCACTTACATTCCTACCTCCAGTTCTTCCCATGCCTCTTTGATGATTTCCTCTGCATACAGGTTGAACAGCAACGGTGATAATGGGCAACCCTGCCTTACACCCCTTCCTAACACTGCCCATCCTGACTCCCCGTTTCCCACCCGCACCTGAGCAGTCTGAGACGTACAGGTTGCGGATTAGCCTCCTTTCCCTCCAATCTATTCCTATTTTCTGCAGAATACTCATTAGTTTTTCCCAATTCACTCTATCAAATGCTTTTTCGAAATCTACGAAACAGGCAAATACCTCCTGGTTGTGTTCTATATTCCTCTCGATTAATAATCTCATTACTGCAATGGCATCACGCGTACCTCTCCCTTCCTAAACTCAAACTGATCATCCCCTAAGTAAATATTTGCCCTACTCTTTATCCTTTTTTTTATGATCCTGAGAACAACTTTAGCTGGGTGGGATATCAAACTAATTGTCCTATAGTCCTCACATGACGTGGACTTTACCTTTTTCGGAATAGGAACTAAAACTGAAGAATATATAAATATATATATATATATATATATATATATATATATATATATATATATATATATATATACATAGAAATAAATATATACATACACACACACATGTATGTGTGTGATTCAATGATGCATAGGTTACAAATATATATATATATACACACACACGAGGGTCAACCGGGAAGTAGTACCCGTTCGTGCCGCATGAAGTGCTGACGACGCGAGTAGCCGCTGGACGAGGTCAGATAGCTTCAGTGGCTTGTCTGCCTTCTCTGAGCCAAGTTGCGTGACGCTAGCATTGCCTGTGTTGTTTCTGTGATTGTTTACAATGTTTAAAAAAATTGAGAACGCCGCCAGTTGTGAAGTGAGGGCAGTGATTAAATTCCTCAATGCAAGAAACGTTCGCCCATGTGATATTCATCGCCAATTAAAGGAGGTGTATGGAGACAATGTAATGGACGAGTCGTCTGTTCGGCGGTGGTGTCGCAACTTCAACATGGGGAGGGGGAACACACACGACGATGAGCGTTCGGAGAGACCGTCTGTCATTACAGACCAACTGGTGAGCTCAGTTGACGAATTCGTGAGGAACGATCGGCGCGTCACAATTGATGACATCTGTGAGCATTTTCCCAATGTTTCTCGAACAATTGTTCATGAAATTGTTAAACACCATCTGCATTATGCAAAAATTTGTGCAAGATGGGTCCCTCGCGTATCTCAATGAGCTGGCG
Organism: Hetaerina americana; assembly: GCF_022747635.1. Lineage (NCBI taxonomy): Eukaryota > Metazoa > Arthropoda > Insecta > Odonata > Calopterygidae > Hetaerina > Hetaerina americana. Next base: position 9,780,753 of record NW_027286625.1, read on the forward strand.
GCGAAGGACTATGCAGCAGGAATACAGAAACTTGTCACACGTTATGACAAATGCCTTAATTTGCTTGGAGATTATGTTGAGAAGTAGTTTAAAGTATCCTCTTTCAAATAAAATTTTTTATGTTTGTTAATATTTACTTTTGTGTCTTTATTTCACGAACGGGTACTACTTTCCGGATGACCCTCGTGTGTGTGTGTATATATATATATATATATATATATATAAACTTTGATATGGAGCGTAGCTATGTACGGCGCGGAAACGTGGTCGTTGAAGCAGGAGGATAGACGTAGACTGGAGGCTTTTGAAATGTGGGTGTGGAGAAGAATGGAAAAGGTGAAATGGACAGAGAAGAAAACAAATGAGGAAGTAATTGGTATGGTGGGCGAAGAGAGGAGTTTGTTGGGGGAAATCCTTTGGAGGCAGGAAAAGTGGATGAAGGGGGTGTTGACCGGCAGCGGGATGTTGAAGACTGTAATTGAGGGGAGAATGTTAGGCAAACGAGGAAAGGGAAGGAACAAGATAGGGATGTTGGACAGGATGAAGGGAGGAAGAAAGTACTCAGAGCTGAAGAGGGACCTGATGTAGAGTAGGATGTAATGTTTTTTCTAGGGGTCACAAATTATTTCATTAGTAATTACGTCCATCCAAAAACCTACCTTAACCGGTAGATTACCTAATAATAATTATTATATTCTTACTCTTCCGTCACCTAGAGCGTCAGGAATTTTTGTTTTTAATAATGCTTAGAAAGAAGAGGAAACGTACATGTAAATCCTACCCAGTAATCTTCCTCGCGCCTCCAGGGGCACGATGTGCCACTCCTTGATTTCACAACTGATATATTCGATCCCTTTTATACAGTAATACTATAAGGTTAAGAACTAATTAAAATATCACGTGACCCATAGATTGGTTGAAACTGGAACTCACAAATATTAAATGCACAAGTTTATCTAAGTTTTTTTGCAGTACTCTTGGGGTTCAGTACGATCCGTTAGTAGTGTTACCTTTTAGTAAATATTTAATGAAATAATATTTATAAACTAGGGACCGAGTTTATGATATGATTAAAGAAGAGAGCATTACCTTGAAATGTGGTTGTGAAGACAGTTTATTGTTATTGCAAACGACATTCGAAAGTGACGGGACAGAATTCAATTATGGTATTTCTGATCAACTGACTTGGTGCCTCGTATATACTGTTGGGTGATCGAAATAAAGCATCACGCAAAAATATGATAAATATACTATTTTCATTTTATGCTTGGATGTACTTCGAATGCACCACGGCACCAAGTTTCCTCTTACCGTCAAATACGGATCACACATTGCTTACGTTACGCAAGATTTAAATGTTAAAATAACGAAAAAAAATATCATAATGCATGGGCATATAATAACCACAACAAAGAAGTTGGAATAAAAACTTGTCTCGGAATAAAAGAGATAGCATTTACATATAGCAGTATGAGGCAAAGGAAACTCTGTTATGACATTTTTGAACTAAAAATAAGCTGTCACGCAAAAGATCTGAAATTTCCAAATGAAAAATGTTAATTACATAAAAATTGCTGGTCCAAATTGTTTTAAATGTGGAAATTCAATAAACGGGAAGTAATCATATTTAAAAAAAATTGGAGGTGCTGGGATTTGAACCCAGGACTTTCAGCATGCGAAGCAGACACTCTACCACTGAGTTACACCCCCGGCGAACGAAATACGAGGAATTTGACTAAACTATACTATTTCTCAAAATTATTTACCGGTCGCACTGCTTTTTGATGAGACAAGTAAACAAAATATTTTATTTTTATATTTATAATTATTCCAGACATTTAAAATTCGATTAATGCCTACTCAAGTATTGATTTTCAACACTCGTGCGGAAACATCAATGATTTAATGCGTGACAGCGAATGTCAAAATCGTGAAATTGGCGAACCACTCATGTTAGTTAAAATCTTCTTAGTTATTAATAACTGCCCGTTATTAGTAAAAATGAATGACGTCTTAAAGCAAATTATGGAAAATCTGACTTTAATAGCAAAAAGAAGTAAAAATTAATTATAAAAACAAACAAGGAGGAGTTACCAAATTAAAATTGACGGAAGAAACTGTCCCCTCTCATTGCGAGAAAAAAACCACACGTTTCCGAAGATTCTTTTTAGTTCATTGCTACCTAAATTTCGCCAGAAATATGTATACCAAAATGTGAGCTCGAGCAACGGTGTGAGTAGAATTTTCTATTGAACTTTTATTTTTGTATCATTTTCTTTTACGGGTGGCAGCCTAACACCCCCCGCCACACGCCCTTGCGGAAGCTTGTTGGAATATTATGTAGATGTACGTGGTATCCCAGAGAAGACGCATAGTGAATTTCTAAAGAATTCTTCGAAATTTATCCCTTGAGTTCAGCGGGTTCATTTCATGGAGAATTTATATTTACAGATGGTATTCTCTCTATGCTAACAGTCTGCGTACGTCTAATCATTCCATGATGCCGGTGAGCTCCGCAAAATACATGCATATCTTCCGCCTTCACAAAAATGTGCGATTCAGTATCATTAAGCTGGCTTCATTTATCCTAATTTCTTTGCAAAATTCACGTATGAATTAGGAGCAGCACCAGCCAGGATCAGTGTAGCCAGATGGCTACACTGATCATCCTAAATATTATTTTCTGTGAAAAGAAAGCTCAGTAAATAAACTTTAAACGCCATTCATTTCTTAAATCTTTTCAAGTTTCACTCAATACGATGCCATCATTTATTGTCCATCACGCAAATATGTTCAAATTAATCAGTTGAGATCCCTAATAGCGTAATCAAGGAAGGTAATATATAAAAAAAATACCTTATCCATCGATTTCTACACAAGATACCCAATCCTTTCCCCGTGCAAAGTGCACATTTTTGTGACAAATACTCCCAAAATTTGTGATATTAACATATTTTAGTTATTATTAGGTAATCTACCGGTTAATGTAGGTTTTTGGATGGACGTACATATTTTAGTAAGATAGAAAAATATTTTCCGAAATTAGCACGGAAGGACTGAATAATTCAGTGGCAGAAAACGTTTTAAACCATTTTCAGCGTATGCTGGCATCCAACATTCATAATTATTTTTATAGTGTACATTTTGTTCTAGATCGAGTGGATTTTTGATTTATATTCCATGAAATCATAACTGCCTACAGATCGAACATTTTCGAGCAAGAACATTTTTTAAGGCAAACGTTTTCCTCGTGGTCAACATATTTTTACGACCAAAATTACGAGTGAAAAACGACTTATCCAAAAAGATCCACGGAAGCCCTATTAAAATTTGTGCACATTGGCTCGCCTCACATTGTGTATCCAAACTAAGTATGTTTTTCATCGTACCGCATTTTTAGCGAGGGATATCATTCTTCGATTCACACAAAGATTCGGACAAAATCCATGAGAGAGAGAGAGATAATTCCGCTCGAAAATTCGCCCACATACATAAGTAATCCCCGTCTGTTCTCTCACCATATTCCAAACCCCTCGCACTAGCCTACCCGGAATGCTTCTCCCCTCCCGTCCCCACGCACCCTAACACCAACAGCATCATCCCTATCCATTCTCATCACCCACTCCATCTATTTTACCCTCCTTTCCACCTCTCTTCATCCCTCATCGCTTTCCCTCACACTTCAGTTTGCCCGTCTCCCTTCCGTAAACCCCTCCCGTTCCTCCTCTCGCACGCATTCCCCATCCTCCTCACGAAAACTACACAGCCCCACCCGAAACTACCCCAAATACCCCACCTCCCCTCCCCATACCCTCCTTAAAAAAACCCCTTCCGCACCCGCGAAGAGCACCCTCTCACTCTTCTCCCTCCCTCCCGCCCCCGACCGCCTCTCTCCGGTCTAAAACTCACCGGCTACCTCTCTCTCACTCCCTCCCTCTCTCACACCCCCGTCCTCTTTCCCTTATCAAGACCTCTACCAAGGTCCCCCTACCTCCCATTCATATTGATCCTAGTCCAGGGTAAAAGGACTCACTCCGCCGTGCGACGGTGGGAGAGTGAGAGGGAGGGAGGGAGAGCGAGAAAGGTAAAGAGAGAGGGAGGGAGATAACGGTGAGTGGCGAGGGGGAAGGGGGAGGCTGGAGGCGCGTTGGGGGTCGGGACAGTCCGTGGTGGGGAAGGGTGGATCGGCTGGGAAATTTCCACTGGGTTTCGCTCCTCCCACGGTTCCGCCGTCAACTCCGCCCCATCCCTCCACCCCCCTGCAAAGAAACCCTTGCCCTCCTCCTCTTCCGCCCCCCAGCCTCCCCACGTCACTTCCCCTGGCCCCCTTCCTCCATTCTCGGGAGGCATGACCGGGGAGCGTAGTGGACGGAAGTCTCCACGGGGGTCGGCGGCCGGGTGGAACACATCCTCCCGACTTGCGACCCGAAATTAAAACTGATGGTCGTTTTTAACGTTAAACCGATGAAAAGTAAAACTAGGTGGCCGACGAGAATAATTAAAAAAACAAAAGAAGAATGGTTGGGTGGAGAGGATTGAACGAGTGAATGAATGGATGGCAGGATGGATGGTTTCTGGGAGAGGAGGTAGGGTTGGGAGGGGGAGAGAGTAGGTGGAAAATTGAAAGTCCAAAAGTTTAAAACAAAATCGTTTGCCTGGCTCGGACGAGTTCACGTCCTTAAAATGCGTGAGTTAAGTGTTCCCATCAGTCTTGGGAAATTAATTAGGGAAGTATATTGTCCATCGAAAGATTAAATCTACACATGGAATTTTAGTTTCTTAAGTTAGTTTTAAATTATCCATTAAATTATATTAAAATCCATTGAACTACAGCTGAAATGGAAAGAAATATATAAGGGTATCATGCGGCTAAATTTTTATTCCTGATGAAAACTAACGACCGTATTTGGCCATATTGATCACTATAAAACTAGCCAATTATCAACCATAAAGCTGCAATAATCACTTCAAATTAGCCAACTATTCCTCTTCATGTAGTCTTGTTTACATTTTCCATCAAAAACTTCACGCAACTCTTGATTTTTGAAAAATGTGGTAAAGTATGTTAGCTGGTTTTAGTTTAAAAATTGTCATAAAGGCATACTACATTAATGTAGGCAGGAGAAAACTTTCAGTACCAATTATTTACGAAAAAGATCCAACAACGTTATCAAATATTATAATATGTATCTTCTACTCCATTAAGATTACTGCACGTTTTGTGTGCAACAATCCAGCTCACTTTTGTGATTACTGAAATACAATATTACCTCTAATTTATCCAAAACCTTAATTTTTTTGTATTTCCAAATTATTCAAGATAATTAGCACTCTTCCTGGATTTGAATATTAGAATTTGAGCATTTTGCAATCAAGTTTAGTCCTTAAGCTTTGGGTATACATATGAAGTAATACTACTTTGCCGTAAAAGAGAAAATATTTACTTTTATTTTTCATAGTAGCCAACAACTTCATCCATCAGTAGATTGAATTGTGGTAAAAATCAGAAATACAGAAGTATTTGAACGGGTATCGATGACCAAAAACTCATAAATAAGAAAATAAAAATTAGGTTACACACAAATGTGTTAGAACAGTAATGAGGCCAACCATGAACCACAGGGCGAACACTCTTTTTTAACGGAGATATGACTATCGATGGATAGGGAAAAAATAAATGGGTAATAAATAAATACTAGTACACAAATATGCACATTCATACAATGTATATGAACCAAAAAAAACAGCAAATGAAAATAATTTTTAAATCATGCCTGCATAACTACAATTACCCTCGGGGTTACATACAATAAGCTTAGCTAATATGTTTTATATATTTATATATACCCTGCAAGCCACCGCTAGGGTGTGTGGCAGGGATGAATACACATCAGAATAATTTTACCCGGACTTGACCCTACCTCCATCGAAAATTATTTTTCGTCAGAGTACAGTCCCACGCTCGGAAGCGTGTAAATTGACAAGGCGACGACGGTAAAAAGGGCAAGAGTGAGAGATGACAGGCCCGGGAAAGGATAAATGGAAGGGTTTTGAGCGACATGGTATGATAATAGGACGCGGACCGTGGAAAGAAAGAAGGGGCAGGACGTGAAAGCAAGCAGAGAAGGATGTGGGGAAGGGCAATGGGTAATAATGAGGGAAAAGGGAGGGGGAAGTAGGACAAATGGGAAGAAAGGGTGGAAAGGGGTGCACGAAAAAGGGTGCAAATGTAAAGAATGCCCTCGAGTATCTCAACGAAACAGTATCCTCCATATGATCGCGATAACAAAAGCTCGAGGAAAGGCTACATCTTGCTTTCTCAGATATTGTTCCTTGACGCATATGACCGAACCAAAGAGGTAAAAGCCTATGAACCCGTCAACAATAAACCCGGGAATAATTACTCACTCACAAAACACTTTATTAATTAATTTGAGTATGCGTAAAATTTAAGATGGATGGGAATATTTAGCGAACAATTATAAGGTTTTCCAAAAAGCTACGAACAAGAAACAAATGGGTACCACAAAAAGTGTAAGATAAAAGAAGACTGCAGAAAACTGAAACGAAGAAGAAATACATGTTCAAATGCAGTGGGCGGATGATGACAGTCAATAATGGAAAAATATACGGATAGAACCAGGTCGCACGAGCCTGGATGAAATATGAAATATAAGTTTCAGAAACAAAGAAAATAATATGTAAACGAAAAAGAATAGGAGACATAGGCTCCGACTAAGATCTAAGATACATGATCAGAGGTGATGAAGTTACTTTTGAATGTAGTACCTTAAAAGACACAAAATCTTCTCATGTAGTTTTGGTGTACTCGAAAACAAGCCCCTCTTCATCTTTGTACCTGGCCTTCCACCCTTCTTACCATTCAGCATCCATAACCATCTATATTTTAACTTGTCCCCATTCTAACATACCCGTTGTACTCTCTAGGTTGAAATTGTTGACTGCCTAGCGCGTGATCTCAAGGAAGTAATTCCAAGTACCCTCAATAATTCAGTGATTACTGTCTTTCTTAAATCGTAGGCTTTCGCAGCTGTTGAGAGATGCAGAGGTAGTTCTCGGGCTGGACTGCGTGAGAGAGACATTTTTTTGGCACAACGCCAAAAAAATGTCTCTCACGCAGTCCAGCCCGATAATATGAAATTCTGTGGCGCGCAATTTAGGCCATTGTAGTCCCTTTCTTTAAGCAAGTAAATGCTCCTTTTTGGTTTCTCCTTTCGGACTCCATGTAGCGAAAACTTAGCATTTACTGCCCTGATCATGAATTCTAATTATGATTTCTATAATTAAGACTTTTTCGGGATTATTTGTCGCTCACAAATCACGAATATTATCGCCACTAGTAGGTGAAGTAACAAGGTGATTCAATGAGTTCAACGTAAAAGAATGAAATAGCGATAAGCAGATAACTTTGTCTTTACCGCGGGTAATAAAACTATCTGTGCTCAAGTCGATAGATGGGACACATGAAATCTCCATCGATCATAACGTCGTTATCCTTGTGTTTGGATGAGAAACCTATGATTTGCTGATCTAACTCTAGTATTTAAATGTCCCTGTCCATTGGCGGTCTGTAAAATGCGCATGGATAAATTCTTTTGGATTGAGGACTTTTAATTGAGCACCAAACGCTTTCCAAGCCATTACCCGGAATTATCTCAGCCCTGCAGACGCAAGATTTTTTAACTGAAATAAAGACACCACCCCATATTCTACTTGCTCTGTCATTTCCGTTAATGGAAAAGGATTTGGGAAAATTTCACCGTCGGAAAAATCAGTGGATAACCAGCTTTCAGCCCCAATAATTATATCTGCGTCTACGCTTTCAATAAGGTGATGATCTTCTGCGACTTTATTTATTAAACTTCGGCAATTTACAACCCATACAGATAATTATCCCTTGACATTACGGTTTTGTGAATTTTTAACGTGGTTCGTCGCCTTATTGATATTGAAACCCTCATAAAATTTTCCGTCCGATGCTATCTGTGTGGTGTTAAACGAACTATTGCTACAATTCAACCTCCCTTCATTTAAAGCTACATAATTTGGAAACGAAGACTTTAGAGACCCACTAATTAACTAACACTCTAGAGACCATGGTTTAAATATAAAAAAGCCCTGCAGTGCTCGAATATCCTATCCGCTCCACACTTGACGGCCTCAGACGTGTAATGAACACCAGAAGGTTCAGGGGATTCATATCCTATTCTCACCCCTTCCTTGTTATCGTAACATCCTTCCCTCAATCACAGTGTTCAACATGCTATCACCAATTCATATGCTTTGTATCCATTTTTCCAGCATTCTTATGATTTCTCCCAACAATCCCCTCTCCTCGCTCACCACACGAGTACGTAGAACTTAATTTGTTTTCCTTTCTGTCCAATTCCCTTTCTCCACACTCACATTTCAAAAGCCTCCAGTCTACTTCTATCGCCCTGCTTCAATGGCCACGCTCCCACGCCGTACATTACTACGCTCCATATCAAAGCTATGAAGAGCTTTTTTAACATTCATACTCATCGTCCCAGTAACCAACTCTCTCCTGCTCGTGAATACCTCTTTGCTTAGAACAATTCTTCTCCTACGTCTTTAACACTTTGGCCATTTTGGTCCATTCGAGATACGGAAATTGTTCAACCAAGTCCAGTTTTTGACTCCCTGTTATAATGATGAGATTAGCCTTTCTCTTCCTGGAAAATCACATAATCTTTGTTTTATTTATATTTATTCTCATCTCATATCCATACTGAGTTTCCAATTCACTCAGCAACGCTTGTAACCCCTTGGCTGTCTGACAAATTAGAGTTTAGCCATCAGCAAAACTAACAGACTTTACGAATTCCCCTCCAGCTTTCATTCCTACCTACAGTTCTTCCCATGACTCTTTGATCATTTCCTCCACATATACGTTGAACAGCACCAGTGATGATGGTCAACCCTGCCTTACACCTCTTCCTAATACTGACCATCCGGACTCTCCGTCCCCCACTTGCCCCTAAGCAGTCTGAGACATATACAGGTATGGATTATGCTCCTATCCCTCCACTCTATTCCTATTTTCTGAAATATATGCATCAATATTTCCAAACTCACTCTTAACAAACGCTTTTTAAAAATCTACGAAACAGAAAATTACGTGCTTATTTCATTCTACATTCCTACCAAATAGTGATCGCATTACTGCAACGACATCACGGATTCCTAAACCCAAACTGATCTAACCCCAAGTATTTATTTGCCTTGATATCCAGCCTTTTGTTGAGGATCCTTAGCATCACTTTAGCGGAAGGGGAAATCAAATTTATAAATTCCAAAGAAACTGCGGGAGATGCCACAAACTCTGAACACTCTGAAATTGTTGCATCAAATTTATAATTCGGTAGTTCTAAAATTATGTAGCCCTTATCCTTTTTCCGAAAAGGAACTAACACTGAGATCTTGCAGCAAGATCCCTTCCGCATATACGAGTGCCAATCAGTCCATAGAGACTCTTCCTACCGCATTTTTCAACCTTTTATTAAGTCTGCAGTAATATCCTAACTGTTGTCTACCCTACGGTACTGTGTTGTTTCATCTCCCTTAGAGCCCTGCCTATCCTATCGTCGAGTGTATGCCTGTACCTAAGCTATCTTCATATGATCCTAAGGCTTCCGCGACGTCTATTTAATGAATTCATTCTTCTTTCGGGAATTTCCGTCGCGTAGGTGAGTTGATGGACAACTGTTTCGCCCCCAGTCCTGGAGGCGTCTTCAGGTCGAAGTGACCTAAAGACTTCTCCTGAAGACGCCTCCAGAACTGGAGGCGAAACAGTTGTCCATCAACTCACCTACGCGATGGAAATTCCCGAAAGAAGAATGAATTCACTATCTTCATCTACCCCATATTCTCTTTCTATGTCTAAGATTGTTGCTCGAAGGTCTTCAACATACAATTACTCTATATATTCCTTAAATCTCTCTTATACATTTTCAGTTTCAACTATTACGAGGGTACTATTTATATTTTAAGCCTAATAATGTTAAGACTTTGAAAATGTTGAAAATGGTTTTATTGTTTTTAGAAGTATTCTTCATGATAATCAATGCGCTCGAACCGATTTTTGTAACACTTTTTCCACTCCGACTGAGGTACCTCCAAAACATGGTTTTTGAATGGATCAACACCTTTACCACGATAATTCATTGATGGCAGAGGTTAAGTTCCCAGAAATGAAAATCACCTTAGAGACGGGTAGGTATTATTACCAAGGTTAATATACATGTTTATTCCTCCAAAATATACTATTGCTCATAATATATCCGAAAGCCATTGTAGTGTTCCCTATAAAATAAAATGCATATACTTCGAATTTAATTCCCGACGGCTCAGTCCATTCACGTCTCACAAAGTTTTCTTTAATCATCAGGCTTATGTTATCCTTTCATACCTCATTCGTTCTGCATAATTTAAAATTAAATGAATTTTTTATAACAGGAATGTCATTTAAAAAAATTATGTTAATGGAGTAGACGGGATTGCATTCAACCACGAATAGTTAATTTACTAAAAAATTGATGCGTTAATAAAGCCGACAACCGGAATTTACTTCAAAGAGGGGCTTTTATAACAGCGTTTCTGCATGCTCAGGATAGTGGACAAGCATACCAGAACCCTTCCTTTCTAGCTAGGGATCCTGACGCCTAAAGCAAAGATTGAGGAAGAATATCTCATTCTGAGGATAGATATTGTTTGGCCATTATGTAATTTACGCTTATCTTACGCTTACAATTATGTGATTGGGTTAAATGGAAGAAGGGACCATTAGGTCTCAATTTCGCCCAAATAAAGACATATACCTATCTTATCACATTTAAATATACGAAAAGTATTGGCAGTTAAGAAAAAATATTTAAAAGTGGCTCGACAAAGAGGGGATTTTAATTGATTAAGCGATTTGTGGGCGTAATATAAAGAAACAAAATTTTTACGATGTGGAAAACCTGATGCACCTAACCAGTCCAAAAATAAACAAAACATGAACATTTAATTCGCGATACTTTTGAGCCCCTAAATAATTTCACAAATCCATTTCGTTTCTTCTGGCCCCGTTTTCGAAGAGATGGATCGATAGGCACTGCCTGCCTAGAATTTCCACTGATAAATAAACAATAGTACCCATTAAAGGTGCTAAATTAAGCCCAGAAAGTTGGCGTAACCCAAACTGAACTGAGGTAGCCCTCCTTAAAATGGATTTAAAATTCGAACTGGTCAGTGCCATGGCAGTCACTTCCAAAGTTGCACATGGTAACGTCAATACTCCCCGAATAGACGAAGGACCACGATGAAGGCCATAAAAGATTCCAAACTCACAAGGGGATAATTTCCACAAGTCAAAATGTATCTGAACTTGATGGAAAACTTCTATGCTTGAAAAACGAAAATTCAAGTCATCACTTTCAGGAGCATTAGGTAAATCATGCCAAGTATTTGTTGCCCAAAGATTGTAGAAATATATCTTGGTCATCATGTACACCCCTTACTTTCAAATAAAGAACCCCAGGAGATAGGAGGAGAGACTGAGCGGAAAACCGCCACGCTGAAGACCAAGTTTAAACAAGCTGATGTGGCAAGTTTTCCCAGAGATATTCCCATGATTTTACAAAGGAATTTCATTTTGATATTTTTTTCAGTGGAAATGGGAAATGTATAACCATCGATGAATGCCATGCCTCTTCAATTGGGTCGTATAATGTACGGAAACATATCCTACCTTCCGACAAAGGGCAGAATGGCAAAGATGCCAAATTTCTCTCATTGCCTCCTTCTTCTCACTTGGGTATTAATTAACATGTATTAGGAAACATTAATAAGCACAAAAATTACGAACGCTACCTCTGTAGGCACCTATTGGTTACATAATAAAATTTGGAAATAAAGACTTCAAAATTTAATTGTCCTTGAGTAACATTACAAGGGCAATGTGCTGTTAATGAGAACAAGCCTTTCCACCGAGCGATATTTTACCCTATCAAAACGGTTCACTGAATGGACTACAACCGCCTCGAACAGGTCTGATGATTTTGCAACATTTTTGAATTCACCCTCGACATCCACGTTTAACGGTAACATTCATCGCTAATGAGAGGTCTGAGCCCCTTCAGTGCGGTCTTCAAGTGGCCTTAGAGCCCATTTGAGTCGGGTCTACCTGGGGTAGGATATGCGGTTATAGCCTCATTCCCAACATGTCTGCGGCGATGACCACAAATCACATTAAGCTCGGCCTTTTACGACGGCATTAAGGCCATTCGCGAGTAGACGTAGCGGAGAAACGCCATTTGCTATGCAGACCTTCGAGGGCAGTAAAACCTGAGAAAGAAATAAGCCCAAACAAATGTAATGCAATGACGAATTCGTCTTCATAAATCTTAATTTGGATGTAAGACTATTATGTAGCTTTCATTTTTTTACGGAGGTGTCTGGGGAAATAGAGAAATTAAAATCACACCAGTGAAATTTAGCTTCCTTTCCGGACCTAATCCCAATTTTATTAGACTACCGTTAAGAAGCGCCAAGTATGCTGACTCAAGAGAACGGACAGCGCGAACAGATATACAACCATATAACTGGGGACTTTTAAGGCCTAAACCTACACCGTACCCCATCATACAACAATAGGTTGGATGCCAAATAAAAACCAGAAAGATTCCGACCACATTGAAACCATATTAGTAGTGATCTGAGTAAACAAAGGATAATTAGATCAGTAGCGTAGTGTACAGATAATTTTTTCATTGGACTCGACATGCACGTCCAACAATTTTTCCTTTACTGTAACAATTCAATACTAGTCTCACATAAAAGAAATGGTTATTAGAAATTAAATACCGTTTTGCATGCAAAATGTCCATTATTCTTCATTATAAAACCAGCCAGATAGTAACTATTCATGACTGGCGTGTACAAAACGAGCAGGGCGCGTCCTATGTGGAATCACGTCATGCCACAAACCCCAGCAATGGCTTGTACTTCATCACGTACATGTACATGCAAATGAGGACTTTGATAATATGTTTTCATTATGTTCATCCCTGGGGATGTTTTTGAGCCTGGAAATGCTGTGCCGTGGGGAATTTCAAAATATTGTTAATTAAAAAAAACGCAACATTGTAAGTTGTAAAAGTATCGTAAAACTACATCAATTGTTGCAAATAGCTTCCCAAATAAAAACTTGTTTAAAGACTAAAGTCGGAGTTATTATGGTTTGGTAAATAAAATGACAATTAACCTTTTTGCATAGTTATTACTTTCTATTACGGAACATAAATACTATAATATATTAATGTTCTCTTTACTCGTATGTTTCCTCAGTCTCACATTTCATCTCACACATAACTTTTAAATTCTCTTATAACTTTAACGAGTTGAACCTCTAACTGTCACCCTTACATTATTTCATTAACAATTTACATTAATAATTTCATTAACAATTTCATCACAAGGTATGTCAACTTAACGAAATACTCATTCATTTTGGAAAGACATTTTCTATCACAACGATATTCATTTTGAATTTTGCATTCTTAAATTCCAGATTGCGTAGCAATGAGAGCGAGTTGAAATCCGGATTAATACCTGACCTATTTTTACGATCCGCGTGGACAGTGACGAGTAATCACGAAAACTGTCGGAAAAATATGATGCATGAATGGGAGGGGGGAGTTTTTCAGAATTCATACTCTTTTTACAAATTGTTTCAGGCTGGCATATGAAGAAACATTGCGTTGATATTGTAGCACATTAGTAAATCAATTTCTGCACATCTGCTGATGTAAATCAACGGTGATTAATCCTAATATGCGATCTGAATTGTTAATATAATTTATTAAACGTTCGAATTCCGAAGAATATTTGTCGATTAATACAATATTAGGATACTTGGATTTCACGGGTGGGAAAAACGCATGGATCCATGGAATACATCTTTAAAGTTGATATATTAATATATTTTGCCTATCCTCTTCTATTAAAAAAATTAAAATGACACTTGAAATAACAGTATTACACAAAACGAAAAATTCCTGGAAGTGCCATACTTCTCATAGTTCATTATAATCAATTGGCGGTCTTCTATTTCTAATTCATATCGATCCGGGTATTAAAAGCTTTTATCTCCTCTTCCAGTACAAGATCAAAAGGGTAAGACCATTAATACCAATACAGATCTTACCCTTAATTAATATTCCTCTCGATAAAAATGCTTATTGGCTGGGGACCACTTGGTGTAGATTTATTTTTTTAAGTAATTCTTTTGGCGTAACTCAACTCATCCCCCTCCACACTGTCGTCATTGACTTCGTCGAACGAACTTCAAAGCGAGTACTTGCCTGATATATACCAACCTTCACCCTATCTTACTTTTTCTTTTCTCCTCAAGATACCACACTCCTCCCAAATCCCTCATTCCCATCCCCCATCCACTTCCTTCCCCTCAACTCCCTCACGAATCCGCCTCCGTCACCTGCGGGAAAGGGGAGAGAGCCCCAACAAATCTTTGAGGACCTAAAGCCAGGAAACCTCCCACGCTCATTGTTTTCTTTTCCTCTTCGTTCGCCAATTAAGTGGTAACATCAATCACGATTTGGCCCCACGGAACAAGGAGAGGGAAACAGACAAAGAAATGAGAGTCCATTCGTATGAGCGGCGGCAGTCGAACCGATAACAGAATGAGAAAATCAGTCGGATATTCAATTTATGGTGTACTTCGGGTAAATTTCTTGTATTGTCCTAAAACAAGTTATAATTTTTAGCTCGTGCCCCAAGGCAAAGCCTGATTGACAATTTTTGACGCACGAACTCGTAGTTAGACGATTGAAAATTGCCGATAATATAAGGCGATTTAACAGATGATCGCCAGGAATTAATAAAGGTTCCAATTGTAATCATTATGGCGTTATATTTACGTGCCAATGCGTAAACTTGTTAGCATATTCGTAAACAGCAAGGAATCCAACACGCATTCTGGTTAGTGCATCTTGTTCGTGACTCTCTGCACCTTCCCATTGATAATGCAATACTTCTCTTTTACGAACTACGCAAGTCTTTCTCAGAAAACGTAAACACGACAAGATTGTGCATGGTATCATTTCAAAGCACTCAGCGATGTTTCTTCAAATAGACGAGTCCTATGAAAAACTTTAAGATGTGATTTCAACTCAAATTATTCGAACACTTTTGACATTTTTCCTTAATGAATATGACGAAGACACACGTTCGATTTTCAAGTTTACACGAAGATAGGCCAGATGCATACGGAATTGAAGAACAGATTAATATATTGTGGGATTAATAATTTGCGTTTTGTTAGGAGAGGAAAAGGAATCCATCGTTGTTCAGCCGGCATCCATTCAAAACCTAAACCTCCATCTTAAACGGTTGAATGCCAGTTTAAAAAAAAGAAACAAGTATTCTCTTAACATATACCGTCATAGAAAAGATATGAAATAGTGTGATTTCAAAATAAATTATTTTCCATCGACTCTCATTCTTGGCACATTTACTTCGCCCCTTAAAAATTTACATTAGAACTAAGGTAATATGCTACATCGATTATGGAATTTGCTTCAAGAATTAAAGAAAATATTTAATATATGTAACAACACTAAGGGCGATTGTAGAATAAGAAAGAAATAAAATCTTCTCCTCATACTCGCCACTCACTATTGCTTACCTGAATTGGCGTCCTAACGAAAATTAAATGAGAGATCACTGGATAACAATGACTATCAAATGAATAAGTTGGATAACTAACGTTAAAAAAAGGCGACGTAGACGTAGCCAAAAATATTAAAAAAGAAGCAGTAATAAATTTTTAGAAAGAAATCCTTAAAAATAAATACATTATCCAGGAATATTGAATAAATGTGACAAAACATTGAAGAAAAATCAATTAGAAAGGCACGGACTAATGTCCCGGAGGTGAAACACATGTTAAGAGATACGAAAAGAGAGATAAGAGATAAGAAAAGAAGACGGACATGTACGAAGTATGTAATATGTGAGGCTAATGAGGTAAGCCCAAAAAGAATGTTAGTTTAATCAGTTTTAATCTTTAATGCCCAGACTAATAATTTAATACGAACAGCCTTTTCTCGAATTAATTTCTATACTGTCTATCTCCAACATTCTGTTTCAAAGATGGAGCTTCCCCAAATAAATTTTCTCGAACCTTTACTATATTCTTACTTAATTTTCCTTTGAAGCTACAAATTAAGCTACAGCGAAACTACGAAACGAAGACATTTCCTGGTTCGGTATAACTATAAATATAGCAGAAGAGATACAAACATAACTATCCAGGTGCGAACGTTGACTTTTGACTCACTAATGAAATAGTAGTTAAATGCCTGAATTAATTATAGATACATGGTCGGCAGTTAAGGTAATGTGGCTTCTAAACCGGCTAAATAGCTTTAATAGTCTCTTATTATAGATTAAAATACAGTTCACGTTTAGCTCTCAAATAAATATCCTACACTGGCAAATTCCAAAGAAACTGCGGGAGATGCCGCAACAGTAACTTTTAACGGAGTCATCCGCTAATGTGCATTTCAATGCAAGAATTTCAGAGTGTAAAAATCATTCGCCTTGACTGGGATTCGAACCCAGATCCCTCAATATCCGGTCGAGTGCTTTAGCCACTTAAGCTACCGAGGCGTCATCTTGAACTCTGAAATTTTGGGGCTTTTAAAGGAACAAGATGTTGTGACGAAAAAGAGGGATCTGGGTTCGAATCCCAGTCAAGGCGAATGATTTTTACACTCCGAAATTCTTGCATTGATCCTACACTGGATTAAAAAACATCAGAAATGAACATTTATTCAGTACGTAATTTTAACATACACGATCGTGGTCGAACGGGTTCGTTCATTAAATCGTGAGAAGAGAAGTCCAATAAATGTGGGCATTATCTATGAAACTACACGCGCATAGCCACAATATTTTGCAAGGTTATTCATTTTTGTGGAAAGAACTTACTCCCTTAATTCAGTCAGGAAATACAAACGTGCTTTTTAGTGCAAAGCAAGATAAAGTATAACCAAAATGAGAAAATTTGAATGTTAATATTCTTTAAGAATGAACGAATATGAAAATTCTTTCACCAATAGTGAATGAAATCGAGGGATCATGGGGATTCGAATGTTCAGCCAAGCATGCGACGCATTCTGTCGAGGGTGAGGTTCAGAGCTGGATATCCGTGAAGGCACAGAATAAACCCATAAACCAAATAAACGGTCTCCAGTTCTAATGACTTATTATTACGACGAAGATGTTTTTTGCAACACAAACAGCGATTACCTCTCGCTGTAAAGGATTACCGAATATCATTCTTCCTTTCCCTCACCTTTTTTTTCTACAATATTTGGTTTTCTCTATACATCGGGGACATAAAGCAAATGACTTGCCAAGTCTGTGACGGCCTATTTCGAAATCAAGCGATTTTACAATCATCTCTCTAATCCGATTTTAAAGTTGCAACAGATCAAATAGGACCATGGATAGGAAAATTAGAATAATTACGAGTAGATGTAAGGAGAAAGTGGGCACTGAAAACAGAAAAAAACTGCGTGGAGCCACTAAACATTGTTAGCCATAGTAATTTCCCGTTATCATTACCGGAACGGTTATTATTGCTTTTAACTTTTATGAAAATGAAATTCATGGTGACCGGAAAACAATACAGTGGCAATCAACCCGAAGGAAAACTCGTAATGATCCAATCCCTACGCAACGGAAAAAAATCAGACATTCAGGGCATAGGGGCCTGATCCATTACCAGTGTCATTCGCAAGTTTGCACTGAAGTCAAATTTTTTAACAGTCACGCTGATTACATCTTTAGATGACTTTGTCCATCAAACATTAGTGACTATTTGAACATTGGAACCAAATAGCCAGTCTCCCGACGCTGGCCTATTAAAAGTCTGGCCCAAAGATCTTCCATAAAATATTGCTTGCGAACAGAAAACATTTTGCAAAGTTTTATACGGAGATCCATTAATTCACGATGAGAAATGCCATAAAACCATTCTTCGAACATCCCTTTGACGGCAGAACCATATAATTATCGAGTAAACGGAATTTTAAGGCACCCTAGCCACATTCAAACTACATCTGACGCGTCGGCGAAAAATAAAAGAATCGAGGAATAAAGAGAGAGATGAGTGGAGTCTCTGGGATAAATAGGAGGAAAAAGGGAAAATAGCCACATGTTCCCGATTCAGCTGTTTTACGAAGGGGAGCCCTGTGTCTTTCTCCTCCAGTTGCCATGTCCGGAATGAACTGGCGGCTCGGCGCGGGTTCAAAAAAAAAACAAGATTCTAACAAGGGAGCAAATTCTAAGGCTTATGGCATGTACAAGGCAGTAATGAGGAGGCTTCATCATTACCTTACGCTTGTCTTGCAAACTTGTATCATTTCTTCCTTGGATTTTAAGGAATAAATACACTCATTTCAGGGTAAAAAATAATGGAGAAAAACAAACTTGAGGAGATACCAACGTGAGAATCATCACCACAGCACCAGATAGGAAATAGGTATCAGTAATATTTTGCGCAATATTTTATTTTAAGTTAACGTAAGAAACCATTCATTCATCACTTTTAAGATTGCGAATGATAACCTAAAACTAGGCCCATACGTAAGGTACTAGAGAGCTAACATTTGAAAAAGGACAGTTTCCGATTATTACCTCAGTAACTAGTACCGAAAGTAATATTTTTAAAGGTTTCAAATTGGAAAGTTCATTTCTGGAAAGTATCGCTGGAGATGATTCATTTGGAAAACTGAATAATGGAACTACTGAATTAACTTTTGGCAAACGGCTGAGCAAGAGGATTTTTCTATGACAAACTCGGATCTGTCCCATGACTTCAATTAATTTAGAAGAACGCAGCAATAAAAATACAGCGCAATATTTCTGAGGACCTGTAAGTACCGAAATGACTCAAATATGATCTCTTGAGAGATGATTTACTTGCATACGAGATACAAGGATTCCTTTAAATTGGATTAATTACAATAATAACAAATCGCGAGTTTATAATTTCCGATCAAGAGAAATGTTTGATAGTTTAAAAATTTTTTTGATTATAACAATCAAGAATTGCTTCATATATGCGCTTTCACATAGGAAGATGACACAAAAATTGGTATGCTGAGCACGAATACTAATTCCGAGAAAACGAAACTTCAAGAATATGCACAGAAATTATTATTACTATAAAACGATAAAAATCACCTACCTGAGCGATGACTCTGTGTACTATATTTTCCATTATTACATGCCTCATCAAGGGAAAAAAATGGCATCACGCACCTCCAAAATACAAAGTGAGCAAATGGGTCAACTTTGATGTAGCTCTTCTATGTTTTTCATATGCATTTATCAAATTAAAATGTCTACAGTTATGATTGAAATATATTCCTAGTTGGAAATGAAAAACGTACATTAATGGTGCATTTGTAAGATATAAATCTAGTGAGAGCGATGGAAGACGCCTGTCTTAGCTTTTTAAGATAACTTTAAAGTGTTTTCGCCGTGTTAAAAATACTCAGAAAAAGTGAACGTAGGCCTGAGGCGCGGAGGACAAGAGAAAACTGCAAAGAACTATAAGTTTTTAAACCAGCATGAAATGAGATACGAAAGAAACAGCCACTAATTTTTCCCAATAAATTTATAATACTGATTTCCTAGGCTACGACACTGACAAGCATCATTTAAAGCGGATATCGTCAAAAGGCGCAAGCACGCCAGAAATAAAGGTTCGGTTTCAATTTGGATGATTTGAATATGTTTTCCACACATATTAATCGTATCGACGTTTTGCTTCAACAGCGGCTGACCTTGTTCTTCATTCTTCCTTCTCATACGTAACAACCGCCCGCCCACCCTTCACATATGTCTGCACCCCTACACCATCTCCCCAATCTTTTTTTCCCCCTCTCCATCCCCAGGGAAGATCGAATAAACAACAGAGGAGGATCAGAGGCGGTCACGTGACGATGTTTATGGCCGCAGGCGGTGGTTGTTAGCCGCGAGAGGAAATGGAGCAGGGATGAGAAAGGGGAGGGTGGTCCTGCTCTGTGAAAGAAGAGAAGGAGGGAGAGAGAGAAAGAGAGAGAGAAACCCAAACCAAAAGAGGAAAAGGGAGGGAAGGGTGCGAAGTCAGACAGAGGGAAAATAGAGAGAGAGCAGGAGGTTTTATGGGATTTTCGGGTGCAATCGAAGAAAGAATTGTTGTCACCGAATCTGTTGACAGGATCCCCATTATTGATCACCGGACGGGGATTGAGTGGGAGCGAAAGAGGTGGGCGTGTGCGTGAGACTGTGGTTGAAGGGAGGCTTTGGAGTGAGAGAGATGCACAGGGGGGAGGGAGAGAAACCCACGGAGGAGGGGAGATAAAGTAGAAAGGGTATACCGTAGAGAAGGAGATGATTTTGAATGGAGTGTGAGGGTACAAAAGGGAAAAGCTGATCGTTTTCTAGGAAGGAAGGCCGTGGAATCGTGTATAAATAAAGGGTTGATTAGAGTAATGTTGTCTGAGGAAATAGCCAAAAGCTAATCCTAACGACGTTTCATCCACCGAATCGTTTCCTTTAAAAGGTACATTGCATTATTCTAATCATCGTGTTTTAACCTCATAAACCATAAAATGCACAAAATGTTGATAAAAATCAACAGATTTCTGAATTTATCTGTGAATACCATTAGCAATTCAGTAAAATAATATTGCAGCATTTTGGTGGATGCAGAGAATTTTGATTGGCGATAAGATATTGAAGACTTTGATAGAGGGTAGAACGTTAGGCAATCGATAAAGGGGTAGGAAAAAAATAGGAATGTTTCACTGAATTAAGGGAGGAAGGAAGCATATGGAATCAAAGAAGAGTTAGTTGTACTGTCGCATGTCACGGTTGTTGTGTTAGGAGAGGTAAAAAAATGTAGCTGCGTTCAGTCTGGTTCCATCCAAACCTTTAAGGGTACGGCATCAATTAATTGTTCCTAGTAGCACACTTTATTTCCACTAGATAACGTCAAGCCTGAAGGTGGCATTTGGATGTTGAAAACCGGTTTCAAAAACCAATTACAGAGATAAAAATGAATCTAATATTTCATTAGTTTCCGCTCCAACCATATTATTAGATATCTCTTTCAGCACCTCATATCCATGCCCATTTTCATAATATTCTCGGTTTAGCACGTTTTAGATCGTATTAAAAATTGTTTGAAAATGGTTGCAAGATGATTTAAAAAGTTCCCTAGGGCGTATTTACACTGAATCGCCATGATAAAACAAATTTGGTATTTCATTTTCAACATCAATTACTTCATATAAAAAATCAAATTAAGATTCATTAAATCAAGTTTCAGTCGGCTGAATGTATCCAGTGCATTGCATCAATTACAATAAATAATTAGAGATGATTAAATATAAAAAAATAATAAAGTTGTGCACCCGATTTCGCCAGTTAGCGTTTTAATAGAAACGATAATTTACAACCATATTTGTTCAATGAAGCCTCCACGTTCCAAATATTTTCTTTAATTTTTTCATACGTATCATCTCTTCTTCCCCTAATGAAGCCGTAAATTTCGGAATCGTCCTAAAGAAAAACGGAACGTATTAATGAACACTTTTTTCCGTGATATTAGATAGCTTAAAATTGCACCCAGGACTGAAATTAAAAAGGATACTTAATTGCAAACTGTTTGATTATACAAACTACAAAGGAGTGAACATATGCAACTCAGTAACAACAGCGGATAGCGGCATCGCCCATTATGACCAAGCACAAATGATAATTTTGTGAAAATAAACAATGTTGTCATTATGTTTAAGATTGGAAAACTCACATAGAAATTAATCACGACATGCTCTCTCTTTATATCATTACGTCGCTGTTTATCACTTAAGCATATTCAGACCGGATATTTTTACAGCTAGTCTAACAGATAGGCACCATTCCTATAAGATACTTTTCTTATTCACCGAATCTTCAAAAAAATAAATACTTGAAATATCCATCTAGAGAATATACACAGTATCTTCGGAACCAATTCCGGCAGCCTTCATTAAATATTGGCGACAAATAACATTTAAAGAATTTACGATGAATTTTAACAATTTATTAGTCAGATAAATAATTTCACGTAATGTAAAGTCATAATAATAATAATGAAAATATATATATTGTGGCGAGATATAGAGTACATAGGTATCTTCCACCAAACCCCTAGCGACGCAAGGAAAACATGAATCAAAATACATAAAATGTTTTATGAATAAGGTTATTAACGGATGATTTGACGGAATTGTTAAAATAATCTTGGAAAAAAACTTCACTGCTTGAATTTGCGAGTTTTTCGTAAAACACAGCCGCATGATGAGTTACTATTTATAGTTTGTTGTTGCATAATCTTTCCAGGCATGGAAACTCGCGCCTTAAGTGATTTCAAATAACAGTGAAGATTTATTCACTATATTTAAATTCCCCAACCGCCAAATTTTATGCATAACAAATTTTGGAAAGGTCGGAGGCGAAAAAATATTGAAGCGTACGGAAAGATAAGATCAAATTCATAGAATAATAGTTCGTAAAGCGTTAAACACAAAATAAGAAGAATTATTGAATAATCTAAATTTAAACAAAACGTCATGAGTCAGCATAAATGAGGAAGAATCATTTCTCAAAATAATATCTAATTTCCACTAGAAAAATATTCATTAGTAAAATCGAAAATCTTTCAGGCAAGTCATCCGGTATGGCCGAAAAATCACTCGCAGACTCGTAAAACGTAATTTAAAAAACCTACCTCAGGTGAAAACCATTAAGGTAAGATGTAAAGCTTTTCAAATTTTCGCATTTCAGGAACATCTTTAATAGCAATGGGATAAATATTCTAACAAAATGCCAATAAAGATCAGAAATATAACTATATGACGGTATTTCTACGTAAATTAATTTAACTTTTCATTCAGGTCAAATCATAATTACCTAATCTATGTCGTAAATAAAGGATGATGACGAAATTTAATTTAAGCTATTGCGTGCCAAGTTATTCAAAGAACAAAAAAATTGCATGCTACTAGTCATTAAAAAACGTAATTTCTTGTAACAGACCTGCATAAGGATACGCATTTAGGAATTTATTTATTCCAAAAGCAGCGAAAAACAAGATATGCGAGCAGAAAGCTCATTGAGATCGTTTTCACTGGAATGAAGATGAATATTCAGCATTCCAATTTAGTAAAATCATGACATACGTAGAGCTAGCATGGCCACACTGGGTCTATGTTGTAAACATTTACACTTAAAGGGGGAAAACATGCTGTTTCTATCGTGAAATGAAAACACAAAGATGTCAATTGGTGGTATTGCCCCAAGGGTTATTGATTAATGGGATAAATTATGATTATAAGCATGCAATTGTTGTTTACGAAATGCAATATGCTCAATTGACCTAAATACTTGCATGATCCTTTGAAATCCTAGGAAGTTCGCCTTAAGAATAACATTCTGCGAAGGTGTAATTGGAATATCAGGTATGAATATGAGATAAATATTCGAGTATTAATGAAGGTGGTATATTTTTCAAAAAGAATTCCCAAAACCTATTGCATCAACTAGCACAAATACGTATGGTAGCTTGTATTTTTCATCACTATATTTATAGAAACCGAAACTACTATATGGATATCCTTATCCCAGTCCTTTCAAATTATGGTATCCTTAAGTTCATCATAGGAAAACGGAGTGATAGACGATTCAGTGACTCTTTCAATGCATCGGCAGGCTAATTTCTTTAAAAAAAATTAAAACATTTTTCTAAGCGAAAAGATAGAATGAAAATCACGTTCAACTGTTCTGTACCCCCTTCATCCTGCTCGGCAGCATAGAACTTCTGAAATACGGCAGTATTTTTAGTATTAAAGTCTCTCTTCATCCCTTTGGGCTTTACACGGTTCGGTACCAAATCCTCCCCAAACCGACACGCTCTACGAGGACACTAATTCTAGTTCGGATGGAGCACTGAGACCTGGCTCATTTCGCATGCACTCCTGCTACTCCCTACCATCACGTTAATTCAAACATAACAAGAGCCTGAGCCAGAATGATGCCTTCCTCTTCCCTTTTTCGCAGTTAAATCGGGGAACTTTGAGGGCAATGTACTGTGGTATCACTGCAAGAATGCAGTTCCCTTCAATGGTATCAACATCATTTGTCTCGCAAAAGATTTTTATTACGAGATACTAAGCGGTTCATTCAATTCAAGGAACATAATCAATAAGTCTAGGAATTGGACGACTAAATGAATAACGGAAACTTCTTTTCAAACAAGCAAGGCTTTTTACTTCAATTGCACCACACCATCTCCATCAATAAATATCTTTCAAATTACAAAGAGGGGCTCGTCATACCACAATGAATTAGTTTGAATTCCATCAAAAATATCGAAAACGTTCATAAATACATAGAGTATGCAAAAAATCTATCAATATAAAATGACTTTGGATTACCCACTTAAAAGAAAGGATCCATCAAAATAATTTTCATTCGGGGATATGAATGGTTTAAACAAAGTAAAACCTTCATATTGATGAACTGCAGATAATTATGAGTCTATTGACCACTATTGAACATCGTGGTGATTAAACAGAGGAATTATTGAACTTAAAGAGGATTCGAAGTCTCAAAATAATGGCTGAAAACTTTTGAGAAAACTTAAGTAATATTATCTTTAAGCAATAGCTCCATGAAAAATGTTCTCATCAAGGAAAAGTGAACTTTATTGCACAAGGAGCATTCTTGTATGACGGCAGGTGATGATTCTTACAATCTGTTTAATTTTCTAAAAGGCCAATAAATGGATTGTTTTGATCATTAACAAGAAAAATAATAGAGAAAATGTAAGCTAATATAAAAATAAAAATTACGAAACTCTAGAAGAATAGGCATTAAAAAATATCCTCGAATAATAAAATTCAATTTGTATCTCGATTCAGCTAAGGTATTCTACGATGTGCAAATAATCGCTTCTCCAACATAAACGTTGGCTCATCAGGGAACTAAGAACACCCATCAACCACAACCCTAACCGATCGTAAAGTCCCTACCTACTTCAGTTACGGCGAGGTAAATCATTTTGAACAACGTAGGAACCTTCGCAGTTAAGCGCATAAAGCTCACTCCTCTCCTGAGGGCGATAAATAACAGAGTGCGAATAAGCTTAGACCTTAGGCAAGGGCTAAATTTTTAACAGAACGGCACAAGTAAATGTTTACTAAGTGTACCGAAAATGTTCAAAAACAGTAACATGAAAGAAGTTAAAATGTAACCTCAACGTTTGACTTATAAGTAATGTTTTATAAATATAGCTTGTATTTCGATCAAGTTTCCTCTTTAATTCAGCTCATGATTTTAAAAATGAAAATAATATATTAATTTTCATTGAAGAAAAACAATGATTCCGAAGATGAACAATGAGTCAAATTAAAATTAAAGACATATTTTCAGCTATATTTCATTTTTTTCAGCATGGAAAATTTTCCTTTCCTGAAGTAAACCGTACTTGTTGTAACACGATCGTCAGGCATGTTGATCGTAACAATTGCCGAAACGGAGATCCGAAACAACTTGAAACGTCCAGCTATATTTTAAAACAATTAATGGAAAGCATAAACGAATAAATGGCAACATTTAATCCACATTCGACGCATATGTCATTGCACCAGTATTTTAAGCAAGAAGGACAAAATTATAATATTGACCGATGGGTCGGCAAAACTCTCGCAAGCCTCGAGGCTAGGATGTGCGGGCAAAAAACTCACCTCGTCTGGCGGGATGTAAGCGCTGGGTCCGTGGACCGTCGGCTTCGGAACCGGAACCCCTCTCTCCTGTAAAGCAAAAAAAACACGAAGAGGTGAGTGGACGAAAGCGATCAAATTAAGGCGGGTGAGGGACTACAAAAGAGCTACAACGAAAATAATGGAAGCAGCCTTTTAAGTTGGTGCCGAAAAGGGTGAGAGAAACCTTTCTTCGGTGGAACAATTACCAGATAAATTGGGGAAAGTGAGGCGTGGCACCAGGTAGATGAATCAGTATGCTTTGAAAAAATGGTCTATATTGAGTTAAAAATTTGAAGCCGTAATTTCGCTTTAAAAGTAATTAAAAATGTAAAAACGCGATCCATACCAGTACAATTCCAGGCATTGCTGTTCATATAAGTAATTGTGTCGTAGTTGTGTAAGTAGTGATATGGCCTTCATAAAATACAATAGCAGTATAAATTAAAAATTTACACATAGAACACTCATCCTGGTCAGCTAAGCCAGTCAGTTCTGGCTTGACAGCAGGTTCCGCGTAAACAAAAACAAAATGTGAGCTTAAAGTGTTGATATTATAACGCTACATATATTGTGTCCCGTTTTTTCCAAGCCCTAATCCATTCTGTATAATGATCAGTCTTTTATTCTCCCTTGCACAGCATTTAGTGACTGTAATATCCTTAAAAATTTAGGTATATCATCAAAGGTTAGAGGTACAGTAACCTCCAATTTTCTTCTACCTTGATTGTATGATAATTTTTTTACATACTTAATATTTTCCCTTAATGGCAATTCCTTTTTATTTAAATTAGGTATTTTATATTTGTCATAAAAAAGTTTCCCATTATGATGGGATATCCACACAGATAACTTTACATAAACCGTAACATTAAAATGCCTATTAAATGAAATAATATAAACTGATAGGTTACTACAAGAAAATATAAGGAAATAATGAGTAAACTGAGACGGGAAACTAATAGGGCTAAAAAAGAAAAGATGAGTGCGAGGATTTTGAAAGATTACTGAGGGATGACGAAATGAGTGCGCTGGTTCATTTAGTAATTTCTGGGTTCATTAAGTCATTCCTGTTTAATTTAGTAATTTTCCTTCCAGATGAGAAATTATGCATACAAAGTTTACCTAAATAATCCCTAATAGATTTTTCACCTTTCGTGTAGAAAATTCGTGCACATAATACCAGGTCTGGAAGAAAACTTACTAAATTAACTAGAAAAGATACGAACCCTAGGTAATAATTCATCACACATCTATATTTTCAGGATATCAGGTGAATTAGTTTAAGCAGAGAAGTGCTATGATATTTATAGGATACCTGAAGTCAGACAGACATTATGGCGAGATTGAAAGTAGATTTGAGGTAGTTGAAATAAAATAAGGTAATAAGGTAAGGGTGTACATGACATTCCCGTAGAACTAGTTAAGGGTTTAGGAAAAAATGAGAGGGAGAATGTGCATGGACTATTCGACATTTATGAATAAATGGGCATTTATGGATGAATGGGCGTTTATGAGGGAGGGATTTGGTTTTAAAATGTTGTCAGATAAGTGTAAGCTCCTGTTCCAAAAAAGAAAAATGTAGCATTAAAAGAGGACTACAGAACAATTAGTTTAATTAGATAAAATGGTTCTCAGGATCATCAACAGAAGGACAGAGGGTAGGGCAAATGATTACTTAGGGGATGCTCAGTTTGGGTTTAGGAAGGGGAGAGGCACTCGTGATGCCATAGCGGTAATGAAGTAAATAATGGAGAGGAAGATAAATTACAATCCGGAGGTATTTGTCTCTTTCGTCGATTTTGAAAAGGCGCTCAGTCGAGTGAATTGGGTGGAATTAATGCATATATTGGACAGAAAAGGAATAGAACGGAGGGGCAGGAGGCTAATCCGCAACTTAAGCAGGGGGAATTTAACTGCTCAATATAGAATGGCGGATGGAGTTCGAATGGGCAGTATTAGGAAGAGAGCTAAGATAGTAGTGAATTATCACCTGTGCTGTTCAATATATGTACGGAGGAAATAACTAAAGAGGCGTGGGAAGAACTGGAGATGGGAATCGGTGAGGAATCCATTGGATCAGTTAGGTTTGCGGATGCTCAATATTTAGTTTGCCAGTCAGTCAAGGGATTGTAAATATTGCTAAGAGAATTAAAAGCTCAGCGAAATATGTACGAGATGAGACTCAACGAATATGCGAATAGGAAAAATGATACGGTGTACCAGAAAGTTACGAAAAATATTGAAAAATAAGCTTATTAACCTGATTAGGTGGAATATTTTCCATCATATGTGTTTTGGGACCAAATGGTGGAATTAACAGGAACATAAGAATCGCGAGGGCGTAAAAACTTTCACAAGGAGGAGGGAAGGAATGGCAACGACTTTGAGCAAGGATATTAAGAAAAGGCTATTTTAAACTTTAGTATGGATCGTGGTTTTTTACGGCGCGGAAATATGGCCATTGGTGCCATTATTGGACTTTATGAAATGTGGGTCTGTGGAAGGATGGGAACGTTTAAATAGGCAAAAGGGGAAACAAACAAGGAAGTGCAAGATATGGATGACGACGAGGAAAGATGAATAGGAAAATTTAAAGGAGGCTAGAAAAATGGATGCAGAGCATTTTATTTGGCCATGGGATGTTGAAGACTGCGAAAAAGGGAAGAATTTTAGGACAGTAAGGAAATAGTATAAAAGGATAGGCATGCAGGACAAATGAACGGACAAAGGAAGTATGAATAACTGAAGAGACTTTATTAAAGTGCCAAATGCCCGCTGGTGTAGGGTTAGGAGAGGAAAGTATATGTATCGTTTGACCGTTGTGATGGCTGAAAAATCAATACACACTAGTAAATTATGCAGGTTAGTCTTTGCCAAAAATATTTTCCTCCGTATAAATTAACAAATAGTCATTTTGCCAGAGTAGCGAATTGCATTCGTTTCAGAGAACAATTCCTCTGCATAGCGGTTTTCTCGTTCGGAGTCAACCAATAATCTATATAAATTATGATTTGCATAAAATAATTTAAGTTCCTCTTGCTAAATGATGGAGTCTCTTCCAATATTTATCGCAAATCGGTTTAAAATATTAAGTGAGGGAGAGGAGAGAAAAAGTGGATGTCTTAGTGGAGTTCAATGCCTCCATAAAAAGTAATTATGCAAAATATTTCCGAGTATGGCGTTATTATTACTAAATATTAGTTGAAATTTTTACTATAATGATCACAGCAATTTGATAGATTGCGATTTGATCAAGTCACTTTTAGTCGCCCAATTTGATTTAAAAAATTATTGAGCATTGCCTTTCAAAGCAGCCAAATTAGAAGTATTATTTGAAAAACGTAGAAAAAGACTGAAATACGTCTGTTAAATTTGCATTTCATTATGGGAGTATCCAGTGACAACAATTTCAAGCATCAATACAAGATTATTATTAAGCGGAATTCTCAAAAAGAAATGAATCTAATATGAACCAGTTTTATTCAGCGCAATCTACAGCGGAGTACAAAATTCTCTGCAGCAAATTGATTTGCTCGCATGTGTACACATGTTTGATACACTTCAAGATAATATTTAGCATTTTATATTATATGCTATTATAATCCAATTTAATTGGAATTATTAATTCGAAAATGAGTCCGGAATATATTTAAATTTACAATAAATGATCGGAAATGTAACAATCGCAGAGTTACTAAATTAAATTACGCAGTCAAATTAATGTTGCTGCAAAGGAAAAAACTGCATCAGAATCGACGACCCACAATTAACAAAGTGTTTCTTACGATTTAGAGGATTTAAAAATAACAAATTGACATTAATAAAAATTGAAAAAACAAAGACTCTAACATTGAAATAGACTTCAAAAAGTCTGATAATTCAAAACGGAAAATTAGCGTGACCTTACCCCTCGTACATTCATTTTTATTATTATATGAAACAGAGCCCTCTCGTAAGTGTTTTTTTAAATCTCAAGTTTAAGGGCTCTCAACACTCGGGTATTCTTTCTGTTTGGAAACTTGAGGGCCTTCACTGGCGAGCAAACTCATCAGCAGGGGGCTGCAGTTAAACGTGGAAATCGCGTGAGTCGGGTTGCGCTCATATTTTAACGGCCATTCGCAGTGCGTGCGGTCGAACAACTTAGTCGATACGAAACCGAGATGCCTGTTTCGATGGATGAAGGGGCTTAACCCACGGAAGAGCAAAGGGACATATAGAGACACGCACGTATACAGTAGCGGGAGCCCAGTCCTGCAGGAAGGAATCAATGCAATTCTTTTCCTTCATAATATTTATTAGACCTGTGCACAATGTTTTATACTGCTTCAAAATGGTGCTCAGAGAAACATCAAGTTTCCACAGAGCTTAACTACGGCAAGGTAGTACAATACTTCAACACAAAACACACCGTATTTAGAATGGGAATTCTCTACACCGAATCGCAGCCACCTCTTTTGTTGCAATGAACAACGGAACAGCAATTTTATTTAAAAATCAGTCTTTCTGTCTTGATGTTTTCGCAATAATACAATGTTTTAAGACCGAAAAATTATATGCGTCAACCACACATTCAAGAAAAAAGAAATGGCCAAGAAAGGGAATAAGAATGAATGCAAGTCGAACAGAAAAGATGAAAGAATGTTATCCAGGGTAAACAAAAGATATAAAAGACGTACATAATTATTTTTAGTTATATAGTATAACTAACATAATTAATGAACGAAAAATCTGTAAAACCGCCTCATAAATTACGGGAACTGGTCATTAGGAAAGGGGCTAACTAGATCACAAATGGAAATTTACGATCAAAGGATAATCAGTTTAAGTTATGTTCGTCTACTTCATCAACAAACCCCAGTCCTCGGCGCTGAATGGGTAATTATTGAAACTACAAGTCCTTCCAGCGTGGACTGTTGCGTGAATCATCATTCTTTAGTGTTTACCAAGACCAGATCCAAAGCTCAATCCGACAGCTGAGACGCATTTAAAGCAATGAAAAAACCAGCCACTACGGAAAACCCACCTTCTCCGCTCCCCGCCGGCTGGTCCCTTGGCTACGAGGCTGATCGTTAGCAATGCGTACCCAAGGGGAGCGGGGAACGAATGCAGAACAGGCCACGTCACATCGCGCGCGGATTGAGGGCGTAAACAAATTACAGAAGCGAAGCTGAGGGCTCAGATGCCACCCATGCATTATTTATCTTCGTAAATCTGTGCAGAGGTAGGTATCGATCCCCTCCGTGTACGCTCCCCTCTTTATTTCCTTAGGTGCAGGAGTGAAAGCTTGATTTGCGGTTCGGACGAAAGCAATGATTTCATTGCATACGAAACAACAAGACCACGTACTCAACACAGTTCTCCGTAGAGGACAGTCACAGACCTACAGTTGGAAAACCTAGTGGGACCACGGTATAAAAAACTACTACGTTTCTAACGAAATGCTCATCTACAAAACACTTGAGGAACAAGTTCATACTTTGAAAATTGAGTGAATCCTTCGAAGATAAAAAACCAACAGAAATCCTCTGAAAACGTTGAGCTAAATTAATTGGACAAATTCTTAGGCACAGCGATATTTTAGCCGTAATGGCAAAAACCACTGAAGGGAAACGCAATAGAAAGTCATCGATCAATTAAAAAACATAAGGGTGAAATCAATGGAATATAATTGAATACGAATAAAAAAGAAGATGCCAGCTTTGACAGCTGCTAACGAACAAAATCTAGCGCAAATTTTCGACGAAGCTGATTCATATGGTGCGCATAGAGTGATTTGCTCCAGCTTTGTCCGTATGAGACGAATAAGTGTCGTTTTCATAAATAATTTAATCACCTCATTTTTTTACAAAGTTAAATGGTGCAGTAAAAATATATAAACAGTCTTGTTGTTGAATGAATATACACACATATCAAGATCCATTGCCGGCCATTTACTGGTCTTTATGCCGCTAGATTAAAATTACAGAACAATTTAATATCGTTTTATGTAAAAAATAATACATTTGGGTTTATCTATGCTATTTTTTGTAATTTTCAAACTTACATCAATTAATAACATACTCATTAAATGCTCAATCAATAAGATACTCATTCAATGTTCGATTGATAAATAACAAAAAGTTTTATTTCGAGCTTATTATTATGATTTTTCGCATAGTATTAGAGTAATGATATGATTGTTACAGAGTATTTATATTATTAAAGGGACTATATGTAAGTACACAGCGTAGTTCTATCGGTAAGTGTTGTTCCGAAATAATTAAATTTAAAACAGCGAAGCCATAACAGAGATAACATCGTTAACGATGTCTCCGTTATTATACAGTCAAAAACATGGAAATTTCTGCGAAAATTGATATAAAAAATGTTCAATAACGAATAATATATCGTAAATTCCTTTATACAGACTACCATATAGCTTGCAGAATACAGGGCTTTAAAAGCACTTAAAATAAATGAAATTTTGAATTTATGGTTGCAAAAATGAAATTTAAGTTTTTTTTTCGATAATCTACTTTTATTATTTCTGTGCGTGTGATTTAAAGATTTCGAAGACTTAAATCCTAACAGTGCAATAGCGGTAAATAAAACTTTTCAATGAAAAAAACCTTATCGTTAAATATGCATATTTTCTTATTAATTCATTCCAACTACCCATTCATAATAAAGAACATGAATAATGGCAATTAAATTTCAATAAAGCACAAATGAGGAAAACAAGTCAATATTTCTCATGTATCTACGAAGCCCAAAGGATGTGCATTCAGTGAAAATGATGACTAAATTCAATATTATTTATGAGTCCACATCCGACGTGCCCGCACTCAATATTACAAAGTGACATAAACAAAGCTTTTATAGTTCCAGCGGCCAGAAATACGTTCCCTAATTGTAACGATTAACATTTCCCCCTATGATGTGAACAGAGATATCGCCAAGTATTAATAATATTTACATGTGATTCTCTCTGATAAAATATTCACTGGAACCCAGGAACAGTGAACGCACCAGATTATACGCAACGGCCGACAGGAGAGCGTGTCAAATTGGATGCATTTTTTCGGCATAATGCTAATCAATTGCTAATACCCAAATCCTCATGTTTAATGTTAAAATTAACCTAATGATTTAAAAATGCCAGTCAATTCTAGTACCGAGTAATTCAAAATCGGAGGCTATTCAACTTCCCCGAGAATGTTTTAAATATTTTAAAATTATTGTTTCTTTATTGAGGAAGCAAATGATTCCCCGGTGAGCATGACTCGCGAAGCATTCAAGGCTTGAAAATATACTCGAATTATTTACAGAGGAAAATTATCTATCAGGCCTATTTTAGACCAGGATTATGTTTAAAAGAAATAGGTAGATAAAGAGGAGATCTCGCATTCTATACTACCTTGATCAAAAAGTTCCCGGAATAACCACCGTGTGGCGCTCCCATCGTTCCGATTTGAGTTCTGTTTTTTTTGTTAAATTGGTACATCTGTTGTTGATATTCCCTTTAAATCTTAGTGTCATAACTTGACATTTGCAAAAGTTACGTAGCCAAGAGTACATCTATCTCTGTGTGTTGGCGATTTTTTAGAATTTCAGAAATGGATTTAAATTTGCAACAACGAACTTGTATTAAATTTTGCGTAAAAAACGGATTTAGTGGCGCACGGACGTTGGAAATGTTGGAAAAGTGTTTCGGCAACGATTCTCTAAAAAAACGGTCGTTTACCAGTGGCACGAGCGGTTCAGAAGTGGTCGTGAGTCAATCGAAGATGATGAACGCAGTGGCAGACCATCGACATCGAAAGTCGGTGAAAAAATTGATAAAGTAAAAGAAATGTTGGTCAATAACCGCAAATTAACCATCAGAGAAATAAGCGGAGGACTTGAACATTGCCTATGGATCCGCCCAAGACATTGTGGTTAATGATTTGGGTTTCCGTCGTGTAGCATGCCAAAAGACCTCAATTTCATGCAAAAAAGAGACCGTGTTGACGTCGCAAAAGACATGATTTGCGAGGCTGAATCCGATCCCACATTCATCAAAAGGATCATTACTGGAGACGAGACGTGGGTTTATGAGTACGACACGCAATCCAGACATCAGGCAAGTGAATGGCGTTCACCAAATGAGCCGAGACCAAAAAAACCACGTCGTTTTCAGTCAAAAAAGAAGGCAATGCTGACGGTTTTCATGGATTACAACGGTGTAGTGCATCATGAATTTTTGCCAGAAGGCCAGACAGTAAACAAAGAGTATTATTTGGGCGTTATGAGACGTTTGCGTGAAGCAATTCGCCGAAAGAGACCAGAAATGTGGGCAGAAAACTCGTGGATTTTGCACCATGATAACGCACCGTCGCACAGTGCTATCATTATTCGTAATTTTTTGACGAAAAATGCAACAAATACCATCCAACAGCCACCGAATTCACCTGATTTGGCTCCCTGTGACTTCTTTCTGTTCAATCGAGTTAAAAAACCATTACGGGGAACGCGTTTTAGCAGCCGAGAGGAAGTAATGGAAAAATCGCAGGAAGCACTGATGGACATACCGAAAACCGAATATAAAAAATGTTTCGAGGATTGGATCAAGCGCTGGCATAAGTGTGTTGCAGTCGATGGGGATTACTTTGAAGGGGACAATATAGATTTAGATGAATAAACTTGTATTTTTAATTTTCTGAATAAATTCCGGGAAATTTTTGATCAAGGTAGTATATCTTAGTTTCAAGAGCAAAGTAATTAGAAGGGAATGTTGGGTTAGGAATAAACGATAGTAATGGACAAACAATACAATTAAACGCAAAGGTGACTTAAAATCATATGGCCGCCATTTTTCACATGCACATCTAAATGACATAGGCCAGGAATTGCAAAATGTTAAATTTAACGCCACGACGCCTTAAGTGTAATGAAACATCTTAGCAAATATTGCTGCTCCATGTCGTCGCAAATACATGAAATAGCATCTAAGTAATCGTGCTCGAGGTAAAGTAATCCGATGGTTAACTCGCTCACTTGCCAACAAAAGACTGCAGGTTAATTTTATTGCGAACGTCAGTTTTGTCATTCACACGATTTGGTCCCTGGGAAAACTCAATGGAAAGAGAAATGAGCTTGGCTTAGCGGGATGCCAGTGGACAAAATGGAAAAAAGAGGTGGCCTAATAGCAAAAAAAGTATCAACTTTTAAATATTTCCATCATTCTGACATAAATGAGGGACGTCCTGTGATGTGCATCACAAAGAGGTTTCCACAAGTTGGCGACATCTCTCGGGTTAATCGAGTGGAAGCAACCCG
Organism: Hetaerina americana; assembly: GCF_022747635.1. Classification (NCBI taxonomy): domain Eukaryota; kingdom Metazoa; phylum Arthropoda; class Insecta; order Odonata; family Calopterygidae; genus Hetaerina; species Hetaerina americana. The sequence goes on from NW_027286625.1 coordinate 9,815,960, forward strand.
TACCCTAATGACCTAGTCGAACTGAGCCCAACGAGTGTTCACCCGATTGTGATGGGACGGTAGAGTTGGAAAACTCTCGAGGGCCGAGCCCATAGAGAACAAGGGGCCGAACACTTTGTTGAGCAGGGCGAAGACTTGGGACGCGGCACAATTTCAGCGCTACCCCGTTGACAATGGGACTCAGGGTAAAAAGAACCAAAGTCTTGCCACCGAACGCAATGTCATAGAGGAAAACGTATTCCAAGAGAGGTCTTGTGTTAGAGTAAGTGGGACATGAAGAAATATTAACGCTAAGAACAAGTGACTCTGAAAGAGTTCATTGTCCAAATACGAGTACATACAATCAATGAAAACTGTGGTGAATTGGAGAAATTTATCAGTGAAATTTTAGCAGTAAATTTAATTAGTCACTCACGACGATTAAGTGTCCATTTTAGGTTTGTTCTGTGATTTAAGTTCGTAAATACTTTTTCCGATTCAATGTACATTAGAAGATGAAATATAGTTAAAATATGATTATGGGAGTTACATATACAAGTAAAAGGTGAAAAGGCAAATCAAAATATTGCTATAACGCTAAAATATTTTATCGGCTTACGGAAAATTAATAAATTTCTCTATAAACTTGTTTATAGAGTAAGTTTAGGCACACGCATCGTCATTTCGCAGGGCAAATGCTCGTATATATAAGTGTTTTTGAATACGCACATACACATGCTATATCATACACCTTGTATATGCATGCGTAACATGAGAAAATATTGCTGAATGTCAAATCAATAAATAATCAACTAGAAAATAAGAAACGAAAAATTCGTTGAATATGGAGAACCATGTAGCCGTACACATTTCTCAAAATTAAATTTAACTCAAAGAATTAAATTTCATTGTAAATACGTTGGATATCTCGTCCAATCGGAAAGTTAAAGGATTCCTACACCTGATCTTAAACGCACTCGTGGAAAATTCTCCAAGGGAGTTTTTTAATTTCCTCCAGAAATGTTAAATTCTTGGAAAGTATCTCACAAAATCAATAATCTCCCGTCACAGTTGAGAAGTTTGCTCCAATTATCATTATTTGCCATCTGCACGAAGCGACCAATTCAAATCCATTCTTGATGCACACTATTTGCACACAATGAAGTGAGGAATACCTGAAACGCACACAGCCAATCACCATCCTGCTTTCCCTTCGGTCATAAATGTCACGTTACAAGAGTGCAGCAACCTACAACCAGATGGGATTCCTGCATCCTGAAAGGTATACGAGACATCATAGCTTAGAAGGTGTGAGGGTTGCATAAAACCTACGGGGCCACCTGCACCTCATGAGCGTTCCAATTTCCGTTATTACCACGGCTGCGAAATGCGACTTGGAGGGAAATCGGAAGGAAGGCGGCAAGCCGAAAGATAGACGAGAGGGTGTACTTCGTTTAAGGGAAGGAAATTAAGTCATTTCATTGCCATGGAGCTAGTGGTTGGGGTTCAACTGATTGCAGAATGATATCGTGCCGTAAGTTTTATCGCTTTAGGAGAAAATTTTCAATAAAAACAGGATAATTAATAAAATTGGATACTGAATGAACTCCGTGTAGATTAAAATAAATGATTACTTAAGCCTTCAATGTGGATTGCATCGCTGTATGGGTCAGAGGACTGAGCTTGGAGGAATTGGGATGGGTACATAACACGCTTTTTAGTTTTGGGAGAAGAGAAGAAAAGAACAAACGTTAGATAGAGAGGCAATATAACAATTGAGTCTCACATATGGTGAGGAAGGAAATGTGGCAAAATTATAAGAAGAAAGGAAGTATTTTTGAAGGGATATATAAAGCTAGTGGTATGTTATAGGCAGAGATAGAAGAGAGAATGTGGATTAAGTCGGGAAGTTAACAAATAGAAAAGGCTTTTTGGATTGACGAAGTTTGTTCAAGATACGAACATTTGAGAAGCAAATTATAAAGGGCTGGAAAGTGGTAATGAGCAAGGAAAAATAATTTAAGACAACGAAGATATGCAATCACTTTAACGAATCGCCCGATGACGTAGGTGAAGGGGAAATATACAGGGTCTGTCCCAAAAATAAGGAGAATTATTTTTTGCTACCAATGCAGATGGCTGGAATGATTTGTGATGGTAAAGGTAATGGGAGATCTTGGGAAAGCAATGTCACCCACGTCATTTAGCTATGGGCATTTACAGTGCGTAGATTGCTACTGGATTGGACCCCTGTTTGATGGTCACGTCACGAATTCACGATTCCCCTCTCCATGGAGCAATGATATGTGATAAAATTGTGCATGAAGCTCAGAAAATTGGGTTCGGAGGCAATGACCATGGAGTATACTTATGGAGACGGAGGATAGTCACAAATGATGGCCTTCTGCTTGTACAGGATGTTCTGGGAGAGTAACGAGAAGGTTGACGATAAGGAATGACCTGGACATCCATCAAAAATATAGTGAGATAAAAAGGTGCATCCTTAAAGTATAATACTTCCTAAAAACGAATTTCCGTTTATAGGTTCAGCCGATTGTGGCCGACAAATAACATTGGATGTCCGTTTTACCCATGACATTTCTCGGTAAAACATTCTCCCGGAAAAATGAGACAATATGTTAGTGTGTCAAACGAGTAAAAAAAGGAATCTGATTTGAAGATTACGGTGAAATTAATACATCCTATTTATCTTATACAAATATCCAATTGAAATATGAACTTTTTGAGGCTAGCAATTCCGGCATGAATTCCGGGGACAATTTCGTTAATTTCCGACGATTTTAACGTGTTTCCGTTTCGTATATTATTAAGGGCGCAAAAGCAACTTCAGCGAAAAATATTTCCCAAAAGAAAAAATAATCCTACATCAACGATTATTGTTCTGCATAATACATGTATATATTTTAAGTCTTGAATAGAGCTTGACAATATATATTTTACTAAAATAATACATTTATGCGTAAATGCCTCATCCTTTGACAGTAAAAACCAGTGGCAATCTTTGTACAATAAATATATATTAATGTAAGTCTAAAACTGATCTTAACCAATTTTCTTACAATGAAATAAATAATTATTCACAAAAAATTCCATTCACTGATCTCAGCAGCCCCGATATTTGGAGCAATATATTCAGATCTCTCCTTTAATTTGAGGCAGAATCCACAACTTCCACCGAGAATTATTACTATTAGATGTAATAAACCGGTCAGAGTACAGATTTGATGGATAAATCTAATTATCCTATTACATTTCTAAACCCAACCTAGCAAAATAGTAAAATAAATACTCAAAAATCAGCTGTAAAATAAACCACATTTCTTTAACAGACAACCTACCTACTTTAATTCCAACCACTAGTCTTTTCATTTACTGCTTCTATGTAATTTTCCCAAAGTTCAACCCTCTACTGCAGCCCTTCAACCATCCAATGCCACTCGTTAATCTATTTCTTCATTTTGTCTGCCCTTTTATGAATGACTTAACTTCGAATGATCAAATGCAGAGACCTTTTTTTTGCTTTATTTTCCACGCAATTTATACTCTCATTCTTCTCTATACCCACAGCCTAACGGCTACAATCTAGGCTTATCCTTTCAACTCAAAGGCCAAGTTTCAGAGCTAAAGAAGGCCACGCTCCATATTAACGTTTTCACCAGTTTCTTCATAATATCTTTCCTCATATTTCATTTCATCAACTATTTTTTAATATCATGTATTTTTCTTGCCATTGTTTAAAAACAAATATAAAAAAAAACAAACTCTGCTGTTTTGAGCTCAGAATCGGTCATTTGAACGTGTACGTATTTATATTATAAGAAGAGGAATATAAATCGATACTTTTGAGACCCTCAACTGAGGCATCTCTGTAGTTTTCTTGGCCCTCTGGTCAGAAGAAAGGTGACGGACTACGTCCATCTCCTCTGCAGGCTAAGTAAAAGCAGGTAGAGGACCCTATATTTACTCGCGTTCCGAGAGGCGATAACCGCAGGGTTCACTTCGATGACTCACCAGTGGATGGCCATATTATAGAAATCAATTTCTAAAATGCTTATCATTTGTATAAAAATTAAATGATATTTATTTTTGATAACCTGATCGATTTGAAAACAAAGCGCTTTAAAATCCGTTGGATTCGCGACAGTGGAATACAAGCACAATTGAGCGAGGAACTTGGGGAAGAACGAACCATGTTGGCCCTGACTTGGGTAAGAAAGAGTTTGGGACATTAAGATAAGAAAAGACTTGGAGCAAGAGACGCTCAAATGTACAATAACGTATCTCGCACATTCTTCATAATTTGTCCAACTCTTCCTGGTTTATTTTAATAAATATTCTGGTATCCATTTTTCACTCCAACACACAACGACAGTATCTTAATACACTAATTTCTCCTCTCTTGAGCCTTTCTTTTGCAATCACAAATCATACGCGAAGTTCATCAAAAGCCTAATTCAAATATTTCATTAAGACGTCATTTAAATTAGGGAACATATTTAGAGTCACATACGATATCAAATATAATTATAAGAATGAAAGAAGAGTTCATTGCGATATGCCAACTTACTTTTCAAAAGGGCTATCCATTTAGCAATTAAATCATATTAATTACAGCTATCTATCAACAAGCCTAGTGGAAAAATATTATAAATGAAAAATACAACTAAAAGGGCCATTTATTTTTTTTAATCATTGTTAACAGTTGAATAGCCGAATCGCTTGGAATAATGACGTATCAGTATTTAAAAATACTTTAAACTACCACCGCCCTGTCGTTTATTTGTTTGAGAGAAACCCCATAACTTAATACGCTCCAGTATTTCCACGAAACTTAGTAATAGGATGAAAAAGAATATTCCGTAATAAATGAGAAAACACGAGACGAGTATTCCCAAAAGCGTATTAATACAATATCAGCTCTAGCAATATAGATTAATCGAATTAGCTTTAATTGAGTCCGTAATTATTAAGCGATTAAAACATTCCAATGAAAAAAGGTAGCTTAACATTTTTAATTCGATATTCCGGTTATTATTCGATAATAAATTTAATTTTCTTACCCGGAAACTATTTATGATTTGATATAATTTTTGCAATCATAGCGGAGTCGAAAAATTAAAGCCAAAATTATTTCGCCAGCTCTATCAGACAGAAGATTAATCGGCACAATATTTATCAGGATTTTTAGCAGCTAAATTATTTGTTCCTACTTCATTTCGAAACCATATCTTCCAAATATTTTTCATGGCCCTTTGATGATCAAAACAGACGAATTAATTTAATGGAATTTCATTATTATTGATCAAAGGAAGATATGAGCAAGAAATATGCCATTAAAATTGTATGTTAAATTAAAGCGTAAAAAATATTATTAACGTATTCAAATAATTCTCGATATCACCTATATATATTTTATTTATTAGGTTATCTACTGGTTAAGGTAGGTTTTTGGATGGACAACACTACTAAATAAATATTTTGTGACTCCTAACAAAACACAAAATCCAGCATCCTACTCTACATCAGGTCCCTCTTCATCTACGAGTACTTTCTTCCTCCATTCATTCCGTCCAACATCCCTATCCTGTTCCTTCCCTTTCCTCGTTTGCCTAACATTCTCCCCTCTATTACAGTCTTCAGCATCCCACTGCCGGTCAATACCCCTTCATCCACTTTTCCTGCCTCCATAGGATTACACCCACCAAACCCCTCTCTTTAAGGATTTAAATCTAGTAAGGATTTAAGAAAAGACTCAAACGAGTCTTTTCTTAAATCCTTACTCAACGTCCCTGTAATCAACTCCCTCCTCCTTGGGAATGCCTCCTTGTCTAGATCTTTTGTAATTCAGTGAATTCATTAACTATATTATAAACAAAAATGTAAAACTTGTTACAGAACTATCATCATGAATCCGACAACAAAACTGTAGAATTACGAAATATCTGTGTAACTTAGCCAATTTACGACGCATGACATCCTGAGACCAAATAATCCCTCCGTTTCCCATGTGCCCCTAAAATCGTTTTTAGACTAAAATTGAGAGTGAATGCCGAAGGGACGCATTTAGCCTCAAACTTTCTCGCTCAACCCCTAAAACACGCTATTTCGTTTTCCTTTTCTTATTTTGTCCTTTCCACCCACCCCTTCGGGCTTCCAATTCTCTCGAGAGGAAAACGTGTGACTTCTCCATTTTTACGCTCGTACCCCCGATGGCCTTCAGCCATGAGCACGCAGGCTAGGTTCTCGATAGTGTCCTAAATGAGGGGCTTCTCATTTTTTATTTAGGGAATATACTAAGTAAAGGTAAGTAAGACTTGGACAACCTCCAATGCCTATTATCTTCTATTCATCGAGAAAAATTTAAATAAATTATTTCCTTCTTCAACTCTTCGTCACATGCCTTTATTCCGTAGTAGTAGTATCTTTTAGGGGAGGCGACCGAGAGCTGAGGTCATTTGCACCATTACGGATAGGTGGAAAAGAAGGAAGGGAGGAGAGAAACCCGGCGTCGGCATTAGCCTACTCTTAAAGAAAGGCGCAGAGGGGTCCTCAGGTTAACGTCCCACCCGACGGACGCGGTAATGACTCAAAGTGTTCTCCACAAAGAACCTCAAGTAGGTATCGGGATACCGTTGAAAAATATCTGCCTTCTCCGTCCCTCTGGGTGGGAAGCCAGTACGTCACATCCCGATCCCTGCCTTTATTCCTAAGCCTAAAAGGACTATTTCCAAACAATTTCCCGTCAGCTACGGTCTTAAACTCCACACTCATATAACCTTAAGAAATAATCAAACACTAGCTTATTCTCTTGTTTCAAAGATTATTTATCGGATCCATGCAGCTCGCTCTTACATTCTATATTGAAAAATTTACAGATATTTTTTTCTTCAGATCTTTATTATGAACTTTCATCGATTCTCTTCTTGTGAAATTATTCTAGGAAACTCAATTTTTCTCTTAATGCCCCCGAAAATACTCAACATTTTCCCTGAAAAAATGTTCAATTATGTGAACTGCTCCATAAATAGACAGCTAAATCCTTCTAAAATTGAAATTGCAAATTTCACCCGCCTTTCCTGGAGGTCTCAAAAGTATTTGAAAGTATGGATGCTAAATTTTATGGCTAAGTTTGAAATATACGTATGAAATGTTTGCGTATAAAAGCATACGTTTAAGAACAAAAATCGGGGATGCATCTTCCACCAGAGAGCCGATGAAATAATTCAAGAGTTCAATTGAATTCAAGTGAATGTGTAGTTTATATATCTCACTTATAAATATTGACTGTGAGCATTTGATTCACAATTATCTTGATAAAAAATAGAGAATGCAGCCGAGTTATGAAGGTTGGTTTGAGGAGAGAAGAAATTTGCAAAATTACTATAACGTATATTAAAGGGTAGGTGTTAAGGAATAATCCGAAACGTTCCTATAGAGTACATTTAATATGACGTAGTTACCTCGATCCATACTTCCTAGCCGTTTTCAACTACTGATACATTCACTGATTTCAGGAGTGAGTATGCTCTCGAAAACAAATGAATGTCCTGAGGCCTTGTGTTAAAATAAACCTAAAAAAAGAAAAAGGATAAAGTTCTCAAAGTATGCACAATAAAATAAATATTGAATCTGCCGATTTATTGGTAGTTACATAAAGCACTAAATATGCGAGTGAACAATCGGAAAACAAGTTCCGAAAATTTCTAATTTGATTTTCGACGGTCAAAGGGGAAGATGCAAATGAGTTCAAACCAAAGCACAATTAAAACAAACATAAAACGCAAAAAAAAGAAATCTTTTGATGTGACGATGACTCAAATGATTAAGGAAATTGCCTGAGATTAATTAAAATTTAATGTATCTGAAAATAGATAAATTTAACATTAAATAGATAAATAATAATGAATGAGTTTATGATTCTTCTGAGCACAGTAACTTATAACTGAAAGAACCGAAAAATATGGTAAAACTTCCTCTGAAATACATTCTCAGTATCCCATCCAATAGCCATATAAATGTGAACTGGTAATTAGAGCAATTTCCCACAATTAAAGTTTATTTTGGATAAAACTAAATCATTTATCTTCAAAGACAAGGGTTTATAATATATTTTACATTGCACAACTAGCATTACTCTCACTAATCTGGAGTACACTTCGCTGCCAGTCACTATACGGCACCAAGTGAGCTTTAACGAATCTTTTCGGCAACGACGTAATTCCTGGATAGTTGCATTTTATCTCCGAGTCCAAATTTATTGGAAACATGAATCGGGATACGAAGGAATGATTCGAAAAACGATCAATGATGGCATTCGGAGGATTATTAACAGATGCCTGATATCAACCTTTCATTTTTGCAATTCCAAAATAGGTTCAAAATATTATAAAATAATCTATTGTGCGGCTATCAGAAAAAATTGACTCAGGGCATACTCAACACTTACAGAAATATGTTGAAAACATCTTAAAACCTAAGATAAGTTTTTGGGGACAGAAAAAAATTACCGTTTTTGAGAAAATTCCTGAATAGAAAGAATAGCATAGGGCGTTCAGGCCAAAATGAGAACTAAAAAGTAGGCCTGCATTAAAGTTCACATTCACCTTTAAGATTCTTATTGTTATTCGACGATGGCAGTTCTTGTCGTATGAAGAAACACATCACAATAAAGCTCCCGAAGACAGGCGCCCTCAGGGTAACTCATACCTAAGCGCTTAAGTGACGTGACATTTTTCATTCTAATACGAGGACGAGAAAATGCACCAATCGCGAATAGCAATACAAAGATTGGTTGAAATGAAGAAAGAAAATGAACGTCGAATATTGTGATGCATAAATTACGAGGCAGCTGAGAAAGATATCAACATGACTGCCATTATAATTACTTATCATCCCCACACTTTGCGTAGACGTACGTATTCTTGGGAAGGAATGAATGTTGTTGGGTGGTTATTTAAGCAAGCCTCGTGAATTCAGCCTAGCTTAATTAATCAATCTGTTATCTTTGGGTTCTTAAAGGTGGCATTTCTATTTCTATTTTTCAAAATAAGAATTTGACAAGTAGTTTGAAGACAGATCATGACAGTCATGAAAATAATCAAGAAGTAAGAAGACGAGGTTAAAAATATTTATGGAAAACGACTGGAGCAGTTTGAGGTTTTCAGGTTTTATGACAGTTTTTCAGATAAAAAACTGCGTACGTATAAGATAGGTATCTAAGAAAAATGATTAATTCGACAAAAATAAAATTAAAGATAGGAGAAATAACGAGAGAAAATATTATAGGTAATTAAGCTAGGAGTAACTAAATATTAGTAGACAAATTCAAAGTGACCGCGGGAGATGCCGTGACAGTCAATTTTAACGGAGTCATCCCCTATTAATCATCACAATGCAATCATTTTATAGTGTAGACATCTTTTGGCTTGACCTGGCTTCGAACCCAGATCCCTCGATGACTGGCCAAGTGCTTTAGCTTGTTAAACTACCAAGTAAGCTACCCTAACCAGTTGAGCTAACGAAGGCGTTTTTATGACGCCTCGGTAGCTTAACTGGCTAAGCCAACCGAAGGCACTTCAGGGGATCCAGGCTCGGATTCAGGTCAAGGCGAAATATTTTCACATGTTAAAATTGGTGAATTGAAATATTGATGGCTTTGGAGTAGCGATGTACAAAGTTCCAAAAAATTAAGGATAAGCGGGTGCCCCAACATTAAAATTCGCTGTTTATAACTTGAAGAACGATAGGGGTAGGATATTTATTTGAGCAGAGAAAGAAATAAAAAGGTACTTGAACTTAAACGCCTGCCGCGAGTAAGGATACATGCATCTAGTCATTTAAAGAATTTTAAATCATAATATTTAAAATTAATATTTGCAATCAAAGTGTTGGAGAATGAAAACAATTATACAAAATTAAGTTTATTTTGGGAAGCATGAATACATTTAAGCGAGATTGAAACTTAAATCTATGAGAATATAAGTTTTAAAAAATTCATTGGCCACCAAAAAATTCACCAAAATTTCACCAAAAAATGCACTTATTTTTTATTCTAAATATTACATTAGCATCAAGAATAGACTGATTTTACTGCCCCAATGCTTGAATGAACAATTATTGGTTTTGCTTATACTAGTGCAGTATATGGACTTTCTCAAACATTCATATAGACCAACGGAAGGAGTGTAACTCAACGTTGGAAAAAATCAACCCACGGCAGGATAAAGATAAGCAAAGTAATGCTATAGGAGCATGTGAACTTTCCGAATAAATTTAGTTGGACTATCAACTTAAACAAATAATAAAATATTTATTTCCTCACTTTCTACGTTACAAAGCGAGGCCGGGTCTATTTTCTGGCACGTATTTACAGGACCTCTCATAATCCACCAAATATTATAACTAAAAACAAAACTAATTATAGAGTATTATTTAGATATAATTGAAGGTTCAACAAATTGCATCCCTAAATTTCTCATTCCGGGTTTCTAAAATTTTACGATCCATGAATCTCCAAATACACTACCTAAGAAGTATATAATCCCTTACGACATTAGATGCTAAGTGCTGCAATTTTAAAAGCAGCTGTTCCGTGAATTCCATTTTGATGGGTAGAGCCACTGGCAAATCAACAATATACCTCCTGAACCTAAATTTTGATCTCGCGACGGGGATTCAGGAAAGGAATGCTCTGAGCAGCTCCCGAAACCCGCCGTTTTATTCGATCCGCCTGGTTGATAGGAGGCAGAGAGAGAGAGCGTGAATGTGACGGCTGGAGAGGAAAAGGAAGAAGTATTCGGGTGATCGATCGAGAGCGGAAGTTAGACGAGCGAGAGAAGGAGAGCGGGTGGAGAGGGCGTGTGTGCATGGCTGGTGGTGCCTCTCGCAAAGGATCGGGAAATGGGGCGAAAGAATGTTTGGCGGAAGTGGAAATAGGAGAGCGGCGCTCTGGGGTGGTGGAGAGCATAAGGTGGGGGAGGGAGACGGTAAAACGGGAGGAGCGGATTGAGGGAAGGGGCGTAGGCGGGCAGGAGAGGAAGGAATAAGGGTTGCGATTGGGAGGGTAATGAGATGAGTAGAGGGCGGGAGTTAGAGAAGGAGTGAGACGGGGAAGAAGAGATTAGGGGACTGTGTGGGGGAATGGGCTGGGGGAGAGCGCGCACGGTTCAAAGTTTGGACTTCTTGTGCAGCACATTCATAGAATTAGGTAGACAGGACTATGAACTCTTCCGAACTTTTGTTTCAGAAGGTATTTTGTGAACTTTTATCTATATTAAAACACGCTACATGGGTACAACTTGCACATTTTGTCGGGAGACGAACATTTAGAGTAGAAGGCGCCGTGTGTATGGCAAGCAATGACAGTATTTGAAAACTTGTGAGCTACATGTATCTAATCACAGCTTGAATTTATGTCCATGGAAAACATTGTGCATAGCTGAAATTTAATTTTGATGCATGAAGAAAAAATTAAAAATAATTAATCCATTATTCTAAAACAAAAAATTTGGGGAAGTTAAAAATAATAATCAACATAATATATCATTTATCGAGTTACTTTCGTCAAAATGTTCCATTTACAGGAACAAATGTCATAATCCCAGAGACTAATGACCATGCGTCAATGCTCTTCGCCTAGACAGATTAAAATAAATGCACCTTTGTCACAGGAAATATATCATAATTTCCAAAACATCAATAAAGTTTATTGTAAGATATTTTTCCCAACCCTGAAGGAAGTTGGAGTGCAGTGAGCTGCGAAAGGGAGTAGGGTCTGAGGAGATTGGAGGGGCCGAGAAGGGGAGGAATCAGAGGATGCGGAAGCGAATCCGATCGCCGGGCTCGCCCCCTTTCGTACCGCAGGGCGTAATGATCTCGTTGGGCGGAGGAGCTAGAAATCTCATCGAGATTTCGGGGACATAGGGAGTGCGGAAGAGTGGAGAAGCGCGGAGGTTTAAGGGTGGCATAGAAGTGGAGAGGGAGTAGAGCTCCATCGGTTGTTTGCAGGGGTCTGGGTGGGAAGAGAGGTTTTCGGGACCAACGAGAATGAGAGGAGAAGAATGAAGAGGGGAAGAAGGTAGGGAGTGGAACCTCGAGCGAAGGAAAAGAGGCCACTGGTGATTGAAGGACTGGTAAAATAAAAGGGAATTCGAAGGGATGGACGACTGGAAAAAAAGAATAAAAATAGGAAACGAAGGGACGACGAGGAGCGAATGTTTAAGACTCTAATTACGTAATCAAGTGAAACTCGAACCTTTGGCTGGGAGACAAGAGAGAGGAAGTAGGAGCAGGAACAGGCATGAATAAATGAAAATAAGAGATGATTAAAATAAAACTATCAGTAGTCCAGCACCACTACTGGTCTAGAACGTCGAGTTTTTAATTAAGTGGTGGTCTTGCAGTCAAAGTTTCGGGTATAATTCCTATTATATTGACGTCAAACGAAAAAGGAACGTGCGGACGAAATCGAGTTTTTTGATTCCTCGCGAACGTAAAATCATTCAGCCTGGTGAGAGCAAGAAAATTTATCTGACGTGGAATCTCCTTTCATTGCACAGCCTCATCCGAATCCTACTGGCATTATTTAAATTATGAAAAAATATATGAATAATGATTTATTTCACCTAAAATATACCAAAAAGGGTCATTAAAAGATAGCTGAAAAAGAGGCAGGGGAATGGATTACATCTCGCACATAATGACTTGTTCCTCTGGAATCCTTAAAGATATGAACATACCTTGGCTAAGGTAAACTTTGAAGGTAAGACGAATCTTATTGATTATGTGTTTTTTCAAGATTTTTTTACAAGTCACAATAAATGCGACTGAGCGTAAATTACAAAAAAATATAGAAAAGTCATACGACGATTTTCATTCAGAACCTGCTAAAATTGTTCAGCGATTTAAATGAAAAGTCAATGTTGTAAGCAAAAACGCGCACTGAAAGTCACTGAAATTAACATCGTGATAGCATCCAGTCAGCTCCGATGAGTTAAAATAAATAATCTGGAAGAGTCAGAGGATTATTATCATAAAAAACGGTATTTTCAGGACAAATATTAGCTTATATAACATAGGCATAGGCATTAGCATATATAACATAGCATAAATAACATAGTCCAAAAAATAAGACATTAAGTTTAGATGTACTACATTGTTTGCTCAAGTGTATTTAAACTTCATTGACATCATTCCTGACTTAACTATTCGAACGAATCCCAGTAAAAATAATAAAATCACCACCAAACGAGCTATGTAGAGACAAAAAAACCTCACATCACGTGAATTCAGTACGATCAAAGAAGAAATTTGCCACACCGCGGAGTCCCATTAGCCTTGAACTATTCCTTAAATCGCAGCAATACTACTGTCACCAAGCAGGAAATATGAAACATGGACGAATAAGATCGGAAAATCCGATTTTGCTTTAATGCCACCGCGACAGGAAAAGCTGTTGCAACAAATGTTTACCTTGCAGTGCATAAAAAAAATGGAAACGCTCACTCGCCCGTACATTGTCTTTAGAAATGGAATACGCAAGAATGAGAGTAAATCAGATCAAAATGTCCTTCTAACACCCACGGGGATGCTTAAAATAAAATAAAAGCAGGTATTACATTTTTTTAAATCGAAAAAAATCAGGGCATCTAGATGTAAATTATGCCGGAAATGAACGAAGTTCTGAGCTAACAGGAAAAGAAGAAACGGAGTGGAATTTCCCGCACATCCACAAAGAAGGGAAACGAATATAAAATGGCATCTACGGTAAAGTTAATCAAGGAAAATCAAACGTCTAAGAAGAGAAATCCTGCTCTTCAGCATGTGAATATAAAATGAAGAAATAAGAATTCCTGTACCGTAGTGTTGCGTAAAAGTAGCCCGGGAAAGAAATTCACCAGGATTCATTTTCTGGTACAAAATGTACTGATTGAAGTACAGTCTAAAATAATAGTTTGGAATGTTGAAACGAAACTTAAGATCATGAGCTTAACTCTACTAACCAGTGTGAATGAAATAGCAATTATGCTCCGATTCCTTTCACAGTTAGGTAATAATTATGGGATAGTTAAATTCGGAGAAGACCAGATACGAGTATTTCATTCGATACGCTATTATAAGAACCCATCGTACAGTATGCAATTACATTGTTGCATAAATACTTTCGGAGATATTTAGTACAGAGAAAAACAATTGTAAAAGGTTTATGGAGTTTTTCCATTTATATTTTATCCTTAACAAAGAACTTTGAGTATAAAAACACTTAAAACAAAACAATATCCACAATAAGATACAATATAAAATTATGATCCCTATGTGCGTACTTTAAGGGAAATATACTGGAGAGCCAGCTACATTTACGGGCTATTGATAAAAAAGTGCTCCATCGGGCAAACGAAACAATTCCTAAAAAATAAGAGATTTAGCTGCCACAAAATTAGTGTGAGTAATTGAATAAAATTAAAAATAAGTAACAACCCTGCTGTATACATACAAATTTCATCTAATTCAATTGTATGCCAAGGTTGGTTTGGTATTAAGAAATAAGGAGACCTATAAATAAACGAAAAATTCCTACGAGTATTTAAAATGGATAAATGCTAAAAGCCGGCAGAAGAATAATGTGTTGGACCGTTAGAAAAACAGAAGAATCAAGTCACACATAATACGAGATATTTATATAATAATAATAACTACAGGCATCAAAATGAAATACGGCAACAGTAGCAACCATTCCTTACTCCCTGTCCATAAGAGGAGGTATATTATTCTATACTTATCACTCCAGTAATCCCCGCTATCTTTCCATCACACCTCGCATAGACCTGAAATATCTATATTTCCCCTTTCCATCTCTCATTCTTGAAACTTGCCCATTTTTCTTCGTTAGTACTTAGCTCTTTACCATCCTCCATGATTTCCTCTACCGCCTGTTGGTACTCCTCCCTTCTCAAACCATTTAATGCTTCTACATTCCATTTTCTGACTCGCCGCCCCTGTCTTATCTATTTGAAACGGACGCTACATTTCATAACAACTAAATTTTGGTCAGAGTCCACATCCGCTCCCGGGAAGCTGTGCGAATTCATCACACTGTTCCTAAACCTTTGTCTAACTAGGATATAATCTAGCTGATACCTATGTTGACTACGCTTCTTCCTACCTCTTCATTTAATACTATGGCAACCCCTCGTTGGCTCTCGTCCCCGCCGCTGTATATTATTTTATACTTATAACTCCAGTAATACCCGCTATCTTTCCATCTCACCTCGCATAGACCTAAAATATCTATTTTTCCCCTTTCCATCTTACGCTTAACATTCTCCAATTTCCCTGTCTTCATCATTGTCCTGACATTCCACGTTCCTATTCTAACTACGTTGGTCTTCTTCCCCTGCGTCTTCTGTTCTGCTTCTGCTGGTTTTCCCTTGCAAGGGCTTCGTGGGATGACGACCGCGGAAGCCTTGCCTCCCCCGCTGCCGGGCACGACACACGGTTGATTGGGCCGAGCCCCGTAGTTGCCAGGACTCAAAATATCTGTATAGTCCATCATGTTAATCTTGGAAATGATAATGGAGGTGGTTTCCCGTTGCCTTCCTCAAAAGTGTTTTTAACGTGACACCATCACTTACTGGCCGCCCCACTGGGGTCAGACGCCATTGCAGTCGCCTCACTGAGGAACAGACGCTGCGTGGACTACCTTTCGTCTGGCTCCTAACCTTCGACCTATCTGGCATGGGCGACCCTACCAGGAGCAATTACTATTACTCCCGCCAGCACAGCTCTAGGGGTCATCGGAACGCACAAGCCCTTCCACCACGTCAAGGTTGTAGTCCGAGGAGGGATATATATATATATATATATATATATATATATATTTTTTTTTTTTTTTTTTTTAAGGTAATCTACCGGTTAAGGTAGGTTTTTGGATGGACACAACTACCAAACAAACATTTCATTACTCCTAACAAAACACAAAATCCATCATTCTGCCCTATATCAGGTCCCTCTTCATCTCTGAGTACTTTCTTCCTCCTTTCATCGCGTCCAACATCCTATGAAGGCAGGAAAAGTGGCTGAAGGGGGTATTGACCGGCAGCGGGATGTTGAAGACTGTAATTGAGGGAAGAATGTTAGGCAAACGAGGAAAGGGAAGGAACAGGATAGGGATGTTGGACGGGATGAAGGGAGGAAGAAAGTACTCAGAGATGAAGAGGGACCTGATATAGAGTAGGATGTTGTGTTTTTCTAGGGGCCACAAATTATTTCATTAGTAATTACGTAATAATAATAATATATGTAAACACGCACACAAGGGAAAACCTAGAGCAGCAGGACAGAAGACGCAGAAGAAGAAGACCAAATTAGTTAGAATTGGAACGTGGAATATTAGGACAATGATGAGGATGCCTCAATTTACCATCTTTAGGAATGCTGCATATCAGATTGGAAAGAGCTGATAGGCAGTTAATAGAAAAGTACGTTCAGCTTTCTAGCTGCATTAATTGTACGTATTGATTCATTTTGAGCGTTGCATATCGCGTTATTTTTAAAGTTCTACAACGCTCTGAGCTGTAGGAGGGTTGATGGATGAAGAGATCATGGATGAAGAAGACACATGATGCTGAACAAAAGCGTATTTTAGTATTTTAAAATGCAATGTACCTACTTCCTTCTCCTTCGTAAGTACAAAAGAATTACGATCTGCCGTAGAATAATAATTCACTAATGTGATTTTAATTTCATAGAGCCATGGAATTCAGCCAACGTTAACGGGAACTCAAACGAGTATTTATGAGTTAAATGTTTTGCGGAATATTCGACAAAATCCCGCGTCAGACTCCAAAAAACAAAGGCATCTCCTCTAAAACTAAAGTCGTTCAAATGCTATGCTCTCATTTTGGAGCTTCCTCGATTTCCCTTTCCCAACTTCACATTCCCCCTTGCTCATCTCCCCTTCTCAACAACCCCTACAAAAAGAGAAGACCCTTGGTGCCCATCCCTCTCGAAATGAATAAGGGTGGACGATACCTGATCGCCTGTTGCTAAGGGCCTGGGTAAGGCATGGTCCTATATCCAAACACTCAAGAAATCTCCTAATTTACGGAAGACGCCACTGAGCTTCCAGTCGCTCCTCTCACAACGCACTCGTCCATCGCCTCCCCCCCACCCACCTCAACCAACCATCGACCAGCAAGCCCTCCTTAGGTTTCTCTCCCCGTTGGGACACACCCAACTGCATTAAACAACAGAGGAAATAATGAAGAATGCATAAGATTTTTTTCATCTCTGTCGTCGTTCACCAATCAGTGTAACTGGATTTTAATATAAAAAATTATAACTAATAGTTCATTGAAATTTTTATTTATGATGGTCAAAGAGTACATTGGCATGAGAAATTCAAAATGGGCATAAAAGTTGGGTCCACGAAAAGTTAAAAGATAATGGGATGCCGAAGATTACACTTGACGACAATTTTATCCTAAAGAAAAACAAAAAAACCGCGTTTCTTATAATGGTATTTCCAACAAAGACCCCACTGTGAGACCAATTTACCATTGCTATAGGGTCTCAGCTTTAGAAAACTTACGCTCCCTCCAGTTGCTATCATATCTGAAAACAATATCACCCGTTTACAAAATCATCATAAATTATAAGTGGCAGAGAAGGTTACTTAAACTCAGAGAGAGCATTGTTGTCCCAGTTTCGAAAATAATTTAAGGCATACATATATTGGGGCTTCAGTCTTGACTTTAGAAGCAATGATCAGAACTTGCAATAGACCATGAAAATGGGAAAAAATTAAAATTGCATGCACAGCATTCGCTAATGCAAAAAGATTAAAGCAGGAAAAAGGTGTAAAAATGAGATAAATTAATATTTATTGCCATTGCCAGTTTTTCCTTCATAAGTTTTGTAGTGAAGAGTGAAATTTCCACGGAAACAGAAAATAGCGTACGCGAGGCTTATCGAACGGTGTAAAAAAAGTGGGTCAAGATTTTCGAGGTGAAGTGTTAAGTAGTCGATCTCCGAAAGAGATGAATAGATCCTTGAGTTCCTCTGGAAGGGTATAAGAAGTGTAGTCCCCCAGCCTCATGCCTTTTGTAAGACTCGTGGACATGGTATGTAAAAGACAATATGATGGATGCCAAAATATGCACGCATATAAAAAAAAGGCTTCATACAATGAGTTAATTATTCGAAAAAATTTATAAAAATAAAATGAATTCATATCATTAATACGGTGGTATTTATTGCCATAAGCAATTGTTGTAAGATACATAGAAATTGGCAAGTATATTTTTCCTCATTGTAAATGCGAAATCACTTGGAAAGTAAATTAACAGAAATTCAAACCTAAGTGAAGTTTAACCCTCAGCCTTATGAAAATACATATCACATTATACTTTTTATATCGGCATCTAAAAAATGCTGGAATTCAAAAGGAACGGGGGTTCTTCTCTTTTACGCCACATTTTGATCACTATAGCATCACACTATACTGTTTGAGCACTGTAGATCACTGTTTGATCACAAACGGTACCATTGTTCTTGTGTTAGAAAAACTGTAAATCAAATTGTAATGTCACATTCAATAAAATGAGCCTGAAATCATGTACCTGAAACTTATTTCAAATTATTGTCTCAGAAGTTATACATTCGCAGTAATATGGCAAGCACCATTAACCATACTCCTAGACAGTCGTACTCTGAACGCAGTTCCGTATCAAAACAACGCAATCATTTACTATTAATATTTTGATATCGAATTTTTCCACAATATTGAGCTCTATTAAGAAGGCATATTACATAAATCCACTACTCTAAATTTATCACTATTTTATAGCAATTGAGTGCCTTAATTTTCCAGTGCGATGCTAAGTGAAATATATTCCGATATCAAATGATTCGACGGCTATTGTTTTTACGCGTGAAAAATGCACCCCTAAATTCTTTCACCCTGCATTGCCACAAACTATGGCATAGGCAGACTGAATTTGATAATATTGAATTAAACGCCTAATAGATCGCAACTTAGTGATAAAAAGTCTGAAATTTTACATTAATTATTGATTTCAGTATAAATATACTTCATCGTTAGAGATCCATGTCCTCCGGAATTTATTCTGGTCAGGCGCACATAATGAAACTATCCATCAATTGAATTATAACAGGCCGCGGGAGTCTACATAAGAAACTTTTTCTTTGCACTAAAGTTACAAAATTCAGACAAAATATCAAAAAACATGCTGACACACTCCAAACGAAATCGGTTATTATATTCCTAGGAAGAACAAGAAAAACCAGGTAATACAATCCAAAAAAAGTCTGAGCCTGAATAGAAATATGCAGCACTTGACGTTCGAATCGTGTTCACAGAAGATACGGGAATACATGCTTGATTCCTGCCATTCGATTAGTTTACTTATGTCAGTAGGGTTTATGACCAAGTGGAAAACAGTAAGACCATAAGAAATTGTATAAAGTTGAGAAGTTTCCACAAGGAAGAGGGAATTAATGACTTGGAGTTTGAGTAAAGATGTTTATGCCCTCTAACTGATATAAGATCAGTTAGAGGACATAGTCGCGTGGGTTCCTGTATTCTAGAATACGTGGAGTGACCTAGCCCTTTATTTTTGTTTAAATTTGCATAATAATAATCGATCGGACAGGTAAAGAAAGTGGAGTATTAAAAATTAAGTAATCATATTTGTATACAAGTTTTTTTTGATTAAGTAATAGCATTAGTATTATTTAATTTCATACTAATGCTCCGAGTTTAGTTGGAAATTCCCTAGCCTTATTTCAATACAGCTTACAATAAATTTTCCTGTTTAGGGTACCTTTTATATTACTTTAAAGAAGCATTTTTTAGACCGTTCCAAAAAGGTACTTCCCTGATCAAAAAGATTATTTGCACACGTATTTATAAGTAAATGAGAATATAGAAAATACGCAGATAAAAGAAATATGGATAAATTCATAAAAAAAATATACTGAAATAAATCAATGGATAAGCCATTATCCGCGATAAATAACAGACGAAGAGTTATACGATGGCTGAAAAAGATATAGCAATTGATTTTCACGGAAGAAAAATAAAATGGCATATCTCTCACAGATGAAACAGTGTTTTATAAATAATATATTATGAACACATTTCGTATGATTGTTTCCATTAGCAATTTCCTTTTTGAAATGCTTTCATATAGAAATTTTACATATAGTGTAATATAAACGGATATTATAGTGCATTACTTAAATTTTTCATGATGCCTGAGACTTTTGGAAACGATGAAATAATCACCGTTGTGCTACTGCAAAGGTAGTCGAAAAATTCTTCTTACTCTCTTTCTACCACCATAGCACGATATATGCATTAAGTTTCACTTTAGATCGAAAGGTTTACTCTTTGCTAAAATTTATTCATGAAACACGGTTACTTACACAGGAGAGTTTTTTCAAAAAGGTAGTCACACCAAAAGTAGTCTTCTACAAATCTCAAATAAATGCTATGTGACATGAAACGTGTAAAATACATTAAAGGAGGATTATCATCTACTCCATTTAGTTTAATAAGATTAATGGGAGAAATCTAAAGGAGGCATGAAAAATGAATGCAGAGCGTTTGGCGATGAGATGTTGAAGACAGAGGGGGATGAAGGCTAGGCAAAAAAGGAAAGGGTAGGAATAGCATTGGCATGTTGGCGGACCGAAGTAGTTAGTTGAGAAGAAAGTAAGAGGAATAGAAGTGGGTAATTTATCGGAAATCGTTTCTTTTTATTAGGAGAGGAAAATAAATGTATTTTCGTAAACCGTGTACTTCCGAAAGCTACCTTACAGATAGAATCACAATAATAATATTAACATAAATGTTATCGTTATCTTACATAAGTCATTATTTATCTTAATAAGCGATAGCCATAGAATAAAGGCTTATTTTGAAACATAATTTTTTTTTAAATCGGATCGCCTGTATAAGTCATCTATACCCGGTATCTACTCTTATTTCCACGAAAATATTCATAAATTCTGCAAAACGCATCCTTGATACCGAAGAAACAAGCAAATGTATCCTGTACATACATCATACATGAATTCAACATTTCTATTGCTGAAATCATTACCGCTATGACATCACGCATGCCTCTCCCATTTCTGAACCTATACAGTGAAGATCTCCAACGTAATCTATTGGCTTCCATTCCATCTTCTTATTCATGATCCCGAGAACCAATTCAGCCAGCCGGCAAAATTATATATGACTGTATGACTGCCTTTTCATTTTTTTCGAAGAGGAGCAAACACATCTGGACAAATCTTCAGGCGAAACATCTACTGCATAAATGCATTAGGGCATAGAAACTCATTCTCCCACAATTCCTAAAACCTTTAAGTAGTACCACGGGAATTTTATCTCCCTCCGCCCTGATTGGATATGAATTCCCGTAATGCACTTTCTATCGCGCACACTAAGCTATCTAAGCTATCCTCAACTACATCATATTCTCTTTCTTTGTTTACATTTTCCGGCCGAATATCTTTAAAATTTAGTGCATCTACACATCTTTCCATGTTTCTTAAATTTTCCCTATTGAAACAATTCTTTATACTTCCTCCTACCCAACTCTTTGTTTATATTATTACATTCCATTATCTATATATATTAATCAGATGTCCTTAGGGTACCACAACGCTGGTGCGACACTAGGCCATTAGAATTAAACTTAAAAAAGTGCGTAGAGATAAAATTTTGGAATAAGAACATTTCCCTCCCGAAAACCTACTGTATTGGGAACACCAAAATGGAATGTGTAGACTCAATTAAATACCTTGGAGCTACCATCACTCTTGACCTCTCCTGGGTGAAACATACGGGGAATATGTGGACAAGCTGACAAAAAATTATGATTTATTAGAAGAGTATTTGGTAAATGTGATGAAAAGGTCAAAGAAAAATGTTATCTGTCGTTGTTTAGGCTTCATTTAGAATAAACTGCAAGTATATGGGATCCTCACGAAGTTGGATTCATTTCCGCATTAGATCGCGTTCAGCGTAGAGGAGCTAGATTTGTAAAACATTGTTATGATAAACTTAGTAGCGTATCCAAAATATTAGAGGGGCTAGGCTGGGAATGACTCCCGGAGACAGGGGTACATTACAGACTGAAACTGTTGCATAAATTGGAAGGAGGCCCCTTTAGCAATGATGTGGAAAATGTATTATTACCCCCATCGCACTACGACGGGAGAGATTAATTATAGAACAAATGGATTTAAGATTTTTTTTCTACAAACGATAAAGGATCAGAATTACATTATCCGACCACGGTAGGGTCATATTCGGATCAAAAATATTCTGGTGCTTTTTCACCCCTGCCACATACCCTAGCGGTGGCTTGCAGAGTACTACAATTAATAAAAAAATGAAAATGCATAAATATACATACATTTATTCATATGCGTATAAATATATATTAACTTCTAATCATCTCTTCCGTATATTCATGATTTTCTTGATATTGTCCAAATTGACTCTACCAGGAACACACAATTGCACATAGGAGGGTAAAGTGAAAAGTTATCGGCCTGACAATGAAAGACTGAGAATTTCAGTTAAAAGCTTATTTAATTTTTCTACATAATCTCCCACGACTTCAAATAACTTGGTCCAGTTTTTCTACAACTTCAGTTTTCCTTCATGGAAGTGAGAGTCTGGAAGGCTGTGAAAATATTCATCTACGGCCCTCTCATTCCTCCATTGGACACAAAGAGATACTCAGAAACATATTCCTTCAAGTTTGGGAACAGATGGAAGTCTAAAGGTGCTAAATCAGGAGAATAGGGGGATTGATCGAGCGAATCGTACCCCAAATCCCGTAGTTTTCCCATCGCCAACGCAATTTTGTGGACAGCTGACATTAGGATGTCTTGGTCAAAGACGATTATTTTCTTCTTTAGGCAAGGCCTCCTGTCAAGAATTTTAGCACCAAGATGGTCACATAGGTTGAAGTAATATTCGCCTGTAATTGTTCTGCCTTTTTCAAGGTAATCAATTTACAGGATCCGTTTCACAACCCAAAATACATGACCTTTCCGGCAGATGCGATCGACTTCGCTTTCTTTGGCGCAAAACTGCCGGCTTCCACCCACTGCTTCGACTGCTGTTTCGTTTCTGGCATGTAGTGGTGTACCCATGTCTCATCCATGGTGATAAATCGCTGCATAAAATGGGTCTGTTCCATCTTGAATTGGACCAAACAATGCTGCGAAAATTGTTTGCGCATTTGCTTTTGATCGGCATTCAGAAAATATAGCACCCACCTTGCGCAGAGCTTTCGCATCCCTTATTCCTTGTGCATGATGTTTCGCTTCCCTTTCTTCCGAAATCCCCACGGCCTTAGCTATCTCACTCACCTCCTTTCGCCTATCATACCACACGATATCGTGCACCTTTTTAATGGTTTCCGGTGTGCTTGCGGTTTTTGGCCGTCCTTCATGCGGGTCATCTTCGAGGGTTCTGCGACCTTTTAAATTCAGCTGCCCACTTTTAACGGTTGACGTTGACGGAGCAAGAGCCCCCAAACACTTTTGTCAACTTCGGATGAATTTCCGTAGGGGTTATTCCATCCAATACGAAAAATTTTCTGACCACACGAAAACCAAGTTTTTACATTTTAACGAAAAACACCAAAGACGTCTACAGCAACAATACGTGTAAACAAACTACTTGAGAGAAAAAATTGAAACTTGTATTACGAACGAATGAACCGTGCACCCAGGCAGGAACCCTAAATTTTCGCTGATCGGAACGCCATCTATGTCAGGCCGAGAAATCTTCACCTTAACCTCGTATGTCATTACTCTCGCAAGCACATCACTGGGAGTTATCAGAATTCACAAACCCCGCCACATCGCCAATGCTCATGGAAACACGTCAATGTTCACCTGTATTGCATAGGAGGGGTTTATCTCTTTCATTTTGTCATTACTCGTAGAATTAAATCCCCATCGCTTCCAATAGCCTTTTCCCTGCTGCTAAAATTATACTCCACAGACAGTCACATAAATTCAAACTCCGCATATGAGTTTTAATATACCGATTCTCTACGTATAAGCAAGAACTCGTTCCCACCAAACTTCGAATTTGCAATTATGGTTATTACTATAATGCACCTACGGATGTGCATAAATCTTCTAGCAGGCTTATTTTAGATTAAAACTTGAAATGCTTTTTTCTTAGCAGTTTGGATTTATCCTACACATGCTTCCACCGATGAGAGAAGCGGTTATCTTTCGACCCCAGCAACCTGCCGTTTCTTGATTTTCCTCATTTGCTCAAACTTGCCGAGCAAATAGTAGACTTTTCCTCTCAAACTCTGAATCAACTGGTGCCAGGACAAATTCCAACTCCGTTGCATGCTCACGAGAGGCACTACTGAGATACTCCTCAGGATTTCTCGTAGCTGCTAACACTCATAAGAAGCGTAAATACATTCCAAGAGCGTAATGTATTTCATATAATTCTACAAACGTTTCGGTACTTAACATAATTTATAACCACACGGCTGACGAACCGGCAGCGCTCTGCGGAGACGAAACAAATAGTTAGAGTACGAGAATTTCCTAGAAAAGGATTGTGAGGGGAAGAAAACTATACGGCAGCGCGAGACGGGAGAAGAGTGAAGCAGCAGATAAAAGCGGGCCGAGGAAAGAGAAAATGAATTGGGAATGAAAAAGGGAGAAAGTGTTTGCCTGGAGGTGGGTAGGGAGAAAGAGAGTGCGGTTGGTTGATCGCGGGGAAGTTGGGGGGATGGGGGAAGGAAGGGAGAATAGGGATGAGGGGAAGGAGCGGAACGAGGTGGAACGAGTGAAGGATTATGTGCACGATCGAAGAGTTTGATGGACGTGACGAACAGATTGTGCAAATGTTTGCGAAAATGGAAGCGACGATGGTGATCACTTGCGGGAAGATTTTTATGCGTGCACCGAAGAGACACGCAGAGCGCTGGCATGGAAAACTGGAGTCGGATAAACAATTACGAAAACAATTAAAAGGGTGAATGGGCTCTAGAGGATGACCGAAGTCGAAAAATAACGTCATGCTTACCTGTAGCAGGATCTCATAAGCAGGTTGAGAGCGAGCGGTTATTATTTCCTCGGCTGATTCGGTGTTATAATGATACGTGAAAATAGCGTCTTGTGTTGTAATCGCGTTTAATTACTCCTTACATAAAATGGCCCCTTTGAATGAGAGGAAATTATATGAATAGAAGGATTGACACACGGGTCTATCCTTCTGATAGAGCTCTGTGAATACAATTAACAAGAAAAAATAAATCCCATTTTGTAGATCAAAAGAGTGTAATATAGATAGTATTGATACAAAATATGGCACAGAAAAACCATAAATGGATCCCGAGAATGAAAAAAAGATGACTGACATCATAAATATTATGAAAAAAGAGATGTACAGTAAACAAAAGAACTTGGCCTACAGCCAGACGATGTATCCTAATGCATAACTTCGAGTCACGTCATAAGTAAAGTCTTCTTGCCATTAGCATTCCATACGACTCGGAGAGTATTACTTATAACCGTTATAACGTCTGTTGTAAAAAAATGTAAGAAGGAAAAGAAGTGCGCTTCAAGAACTAATTCACTATGGCAGTCAGTACGAACTGGATTTCCAGTAACATTAATTACCTTATAATTGCATGTACAACATTGGCAATCTAATCAACAAGATCCCACCTACTTCTTGATTCATTAGCTCACGGTTGAAATCAGACGTAATAATTCATATAAGATTCTATATCTGTTCCCAAAGAAAAAAAGCACACAGAAAAAATACACCAACGCAAGGTTTCGCAGGCTATGCAAAGCCGAGTATAACTTGTATAAAAATATCTTTTTCGCGGAATCTTAACCATTATGCGATTAACTACGCGAGTAAAAGTATACAAATAATAATTTCTAATTACTTTCCTTACCCTTCCGTCACTAATTGGTGTCATTTTTGCTTGGTTTCTTTCAGCCAGGATTATAAACTTAACCACATTTTCTCTTAATTCAATGGAATGTTTTCATTAAACATTACGACACCCGAACGAGAACATGTTACCTCTGTTGAAAACTGTTACATTTGTTCAATCTATCGGCTTGGCCTTAACGACTTCAAAACATTTTGAAATATACTCCCTTGACTTATAACGCCACAGAAAAAAAACGAGAGGAATGAAAGCAGGTAAAAAAATGAATGAAAAGTCAACTAATTAACTCCTCTCCGCCAGCCGCGGAAAACACGAGCACACCCAGCATTAAGCCAAAGTGAGCAATACGATACTTGACTGGTAAAAAGACGTTGAACTTATGAGAGCGCGAGCCGTTGCCCTCAAATGAGTAGATAGAGAAAGAAGGAGAGAGAGAGAGTGCGGGGGAGAAGGAGAAGGTACATTAGCACCTTGAACACGGTTACGGCAGGGTAAGAGAAAGACTCAGGTGCAACCGGTTTTACTCAATGCCCGTTGGAAAGGGATGAGGTTCGTGCGATGGAGGTAGCTTTTAGCCCGCGTGGGAGAATTAGTACGTTCAGCGCGAATGAAGGCGAGACCTTGGAAATGAAACCATCAGATGATCCTTAGAACGCAAGGACCGAGGAGGCATCACCGCTATTCAAAGGATCTCACAGGTTTTTAATGGACTGCTGGATCATTGGAATAAAACCGTGGAGTACATTTCTGCAAACTCTACGCAGATACCTAGCGCATGAGTGGAATTCATCCATATTAATTTTCAGTTCACTTTTGACTCAATCAAAACGCTTCTAATTGAACGTAAATAAATCTGCAAGGCTCGTAACAGTATTTCCCACTGGGTTATTTTCCCGGTTCTTTTTCGATGTGAAAAATGGAAAAGAACACGGAGAAATTTGTAAATATTTAATGATGGCAATCAGAAGTAATATAATCTTAGACTATCTGATTCAATTTGAAAGCACATCATTTTAAACATAAATTAAAATAGTACCTACAGTTTTATGACTCAAAAACTTAATTCAATATTATTCAGAGAAATCTATTTAAAGTCTAGAGAGTATTTTATTGTATACTTATTGATGGATATGGGATCGTAGATTTCCGCGGCGTTCAGATGAAAGACTCTCCATTCTCCGGATGTCACCGCGTAGGTTGTTTTTCTGACAACAGTTTCGCCCGTGTTTCAACGAGCGTCTTCAGGTCACTTCGACCTGAAGACGCTCGTTGAAACACGGGCGAAACTGTTGTCAGAAAAACAACCTACACGGTGACATCCCGAGAATGGAGAGTCTTTAACTTATTGATGGATACTGCCAGAAAATAGTTACATAAGTGTAGGGAGAGAGGAGGTGAGCAGAGGAAATTGGAAAAATCAATATGGAAGTTGGAGATTCATCAAAGCTATGGGCGGATAAACTGCTACAGAATGCAATGAGACGTGATAATGAAATAAGCAATAAGTAGGACAACAATTAGGCGAGGCCATGGAAAAATAAAACTTAAATTTGGGCGAAATAAAATAGTGCAGAATGAATCGGCTCAAGGAAACAAAAGAGCACTGAATTCAGAGCCATTACAGAGCTCTGTAATAATCGTGTTTATTTCCATAAATTGCATAACAAGTAACTCTTAAATGTTAGACTATACAGCATTAATACAATGAACTATATCTTTATTATCATAACGCCATATAATGAAATGAATCAATTTAAATTTGTAAAATAATAACAGTATGTGTAAAAGCAAAATTTCACTGAAACAAATAGCGTGTGCATGCATCTCCGAGCATTTAAAAAAATGTATGGCTCATTAGTGCTAATTTATCGGTGTATGAAACAAAATAGCGAGATCGTTATAGCAAAACGGCTTGATTCACAAGCAATTAAAAAAATTGACGGAGATGATGCTGAGATACAACTATCGATGGGAAGGAGGATATAATGCAAAAATAGAAGAATGAGAAATAGCTGGGGGGTGAATGAAGAGTAGAAATTACGAGTACCCGTTACGAAATTACTGGATCCTGTATCATTCCATGCACTAAATCCCTTAAGCTCCGGAGAACAACATTCCAGCAATTAAAAAGAATTATTTTTTTAGGTAATCTACCGGTTAAGGTAGGTATTTGGATGGACACAACTACCAAACAAACATTTAATTACTCCTAACAAAGCACAAAATCCATCATCCTACTCTATATCAAAAAGAATTATATATTGTAAATATTTTTGCCTGGTATTAATATTTTATCATTTTTTTGGCAAATGTTTTCTTAATATTAGCCACAAATGTGACAAAATATCGGTTGATCTTCAGGACTATCTTACCAGGAATAGTTAAGTACGAGAAAGTGTACCATGAATAGGGAACTCCTCTATCATAAAGGTTCCTAGGGGAAATTCGCATGCCATAATAATATTATACAGCACACCTTTACATCATAAGGTTAATCTGGATAAATTAAGCATGATTACACACGGAAAGACGACTGTTGGTATAAATAGGTTGACAAGACAACTTACCGCAACCATTCACAAATCCAACAGCATGTCATTGCCCATAGACGGATAACTTACTTAACCAACTTTTTTTCAAATTAGTTAACTCTAAGGTTTGTATTACTCGAAGATTTAGCTCATTCATTTCTTCATACATGTTAGATCTACAGATCAGTGTATGCGCCCTATTTCTTTATCAGCTTGCTGTATGCTCGTTCAAAGGTATATAGTTAAGCTGAAAATGGTTTAAAGTGTGTGAAACAGGAAGGGTAAAACTCCTAGCCATCAAAACTGTTTATATTCTAGCTTTTGGATAAAGCTAAGAGGGGAGACTTCAAAAAATCCTGGATTTGATCCGGAGTTCAACCGTGATTGGACAGTTTGACCAACTGATATCAGAATTAACAACTATGCCTTCAACTATATTAAGGGTGTGCACATGAAAACATATTTTTAAATGAACACGAAGGTGGAAAGGGAAAAAAGAACAACTTTCTGATGGCTCCAAATTTATTTCTATTTTTAGATGTTCAACGCTAATATTTAACAAATTTCTTATTATGGAATACAATTATTGAGAAAGTCTCACCATTCATTGCGTTTATTCCAGTAAGATAAACTACTACAGTATCGTAGCAGTTTATTATTCTGAATTCTAAAATTTCACTCGCCAGTATAGTACCCTGAGCAATTACGAACATTGGTAAGATATTAACAAGCGAAATGAACAAAAATAGACAAGGAGAGAATGTATTGGGGACTTGAGGAAGAAAGGTCCTCGCAGCCAGGAGGAATAGGCGAAGAAAGGAGTGGGTCTGAATTAGATCCATGAGCTTAGGTGTTCCTTTCTCTATCCCTAGGGAACTCACAGAAACGGAATGAAAGGGTTCAAAAGGTCAAAGGTAACATACGGGCCAAGGATCGATGGAGATGTATCTAGAAACACTGTTCCAGAATGATATAAATTCTGTGTTCAAATGTTTACCTCGATGAATGGAAATTTCTTTGCGTATGGCAAGGATTTGGAAAGCTGGGGTGCCAGTGCAATACTTTCAAACTTGTACTACACTATAAGCAGCCCGAAATACTACAAATATTTTTATTAATATTGTATGATATAACATTTATTAATACTATATAAAGGTATTGATAAAGATATTGAGTAGACGTCCCTTATCAGTAAGAATGTGTAGAAAAAGAATTTATTAGGACTTGAAATTTTATTCTGAACAAACCTTTTTATGCTCCAAGCAACGCGGCATTGAGATTACATTATATCATGTTTACTAGTATCACCATACTATTATATCACCTTTAAGGTAGGTTATAGACTGGAAAACGATAATATTCTTTTACTTTCGCAACCAAACATAACCTGACTTTAAACAAACATAAAATTCTAAATTTCAGAGTTCATGTTTAAGTTACCCTAACCCCGGACCGGGAGAAAAGGGCTAAAAAGCTTTTCGTGTTATAGGTAATCTACTGGATGAGGTAGGTTTTGGATGGACACAGCTATCATATGTCTGTCGTCTCTCTTAACAAAAACTAAACCGAACACCAACAAAATCCATCTTCATCTCCGTATACTTCCTTCCTCCCTTCTTCCGTCCAACAATCCTATTCTATTTTTGCCCTTTCCTCGTTTACCTAATATTCTCCCCTCTATCACAGTCTTCAACACCCCACTGCTGATAAGTATGCTTTGCATCCATTTCCCTTGTCTCAGTATGATTTCTCTCAACAATCCATTTTATGAAATTTTAATTTAATTCATATTATTGGCTTCAAGGAAATTACATGGCTCATAACTTAAAATACGATGCAGTTCATTTATTAAAATATTTTCAAGTACTGAACGGCAATGATACTCGAATAAAATAAATGCCATCAGACATTTGAGTTAGTGAATATTTAAGAAGGACAAGGTTGTACACATTTATGAGCAGACAACATTAAGTTATCATGATATTATTGTGACCATGTTCTCATGATATATCAAACTATCGTAACCGACAAAAATTTCACCATTGATTATACGAGGGTCATCCGGAAAGTAGTACCCGTTCGTGAAATAAAGACACAAAAGTAAATATTAACAAACATAAAAAATTTTATTTGAAAGAGGATACTTTAAACTACTTCTCAACATAATCTCCAAGCAAATTAAGGCATTTGTCATAACGTGTGACAAGTTTCTGTATTCCTGCTGCATAGTCCTTCGCCGCCAGCTCATTGAGATACGCGAGGGACCCATCTTGCACAAATTTTTGCATAATGCAGATGGTGTTTAACAATTTCATGAACAATTGTTCGAGAAACATTGGGAAAATGCTCACAGATGTCATCAATTGTGACGCGCCGATCGTTCCTCACGAATTCGTCAACTGAGCTCACCAGTTGGTCTGTAATGACAGACGGTCTCTCCGAACGCTCATCGTCGTGTGTGTTCCCCCTCCCCATGTTGAAGTTGCGACACCACCGCCGAACAGACGACTCGTCCATTACATTGTCTCCATACACCTCCTTTAATTGGCGATGAATATCACATGGGCGAACGTTTCTTGCATTGAGGAATTTAATCACTGCCCTCACTTCACAACTGGCGGCGTTCTCAATTTTTTTAAACATTGTAAACAATCACAGAAACAACACAGGCAATGCTAGCGTCACGCAACTTGGCTCAGAGAAGGCAGACAAGCCACTGAAGCTATCTGACCTCGTCCAGCGGCTACTCGCGTCGTCAGCACTTCATGCGGCACGAACGGGTACTACTTTCCGGATGACCCTCGTATATTTCAGTAAAAATTAATCAAATCAATATAAGTTACGAAAACTCATTCGGAAATATTGTGACGGCGATTTCAAATGCCTATTCACTATACCATTAGGTAATCTACCGATCAAGGTAGTTTTGGATGGACACAACTAATAAATTAATATTTTCCTTCTCCTAGACACGACCCAACATCCTAATAAATCCCCTCTCCCTCAACATACTCAGGACTTCATTACTTGTTTTCCTTTCTGCTCATTGCAACTTCTACATCCTCCTCTACACCCACATTCAAAAAGCCTCCAATATACGTCTATTATCCGGATTCAGTGACCATATTACCGCGCCGCACATAGCTAGGCTCCACATCAAAGTTTTTACGAGTATTTTCTTAACATCTTTACTCATATTCCCTGTCATCAACTCCCTCTTCCTTGGGAAAGGCTCTTTACCTAATGCAATTATTCTCCTTACGTCCCTACTACTTTGACCATTTTTGCCCGAAACACTTCCGGAATACGTAAACTGTTCAACCTGCTTTAGATTTTGCCCTCCTACTTTGAACTTAGACGAACTTTTTAACGTTGAACTTGGTCTTTCTCGTTCTAACACTGCATAACCTCTTTTATTTACATTTACACTCACCCCCCCTAATTTCCAGGGGTTCGGAATAGTGTGGTGGCAAACGAACTTCCTCCCCACCCATAGGGCCGGGGTTCGAATCCCGGCGGCGGAAACATTTTGCAGTGGCATTCCGATCCCTACTTGAGGTGCTTTCTGGAGTGCAATTTGAATGAGTATGCCATCCATCGGATGGGACGTTAACCTGAGGACCCCCCTCTGCGCCTCTCGTTAAGAGTCAGCTAATGCCAACGCCGGGTTTTTCTCCAACTTTCATCCTTTCCTGTCATCCCTAATGGCGCATATGGCCGTAGCTGTCGTTCGCCTCCCCTAAAACTGATACTACTACTGAATTCCCAATTCACTCAGAAATGCTTGCAACCCCTTGGCTGACTGGCAAATTAAACCTTGGTCATCAGCAAACCTAACTGATTTTACGAATTCCCCTCCCACCTTCATTCCTATCTCTAGTTATTCCCATGCTTCTTTAATCATTTCCTCCACATATACGTTGAACAGCAACGGTAATAATGGACAACCCTGCCTTACACCTCTTCTTAAGGCTGTCTGTCCGGACTTTCCGTCCCCCACCTGCACCCGAGTAGTCTGCGACTTGTACAGGTAGCAGATTAGATATCCTCCCAATCAAGTCCTAATGTCTGTAATATACTATTTAATACCTCCAAATTCACTCCATTAAAAGCCTTTTCGTAATCTAAAAAAAACAGGCAAATACGTCCTGAAGGTATTCTATATTCCTCTTGATTGGCCATCACTTATGTATTACTGCATTGGTATTTGGTATTCCGTGTGCCTCTCCCCCTTTTCAACCCATAGTGATCATCCCCTGAGTAATCATTTGCTCTACTCTCTATCCTTTGGTTGATGGACCTGAGAACCACTTCAGCTGCGAGGGAAATCGAACTTACTGTTCTGTAGTCTTCACATGGTACAGCCTTTGTAGCTATCAGATAGTAAGTTTACTTCAAGACTGAAGCACCTTTTCCGCCTGATTTTACCCCTCTATCTTGATCACACAAAACACCCTTTGAATCACAATACATCCTTTGAATCACAATAAAGCCCTTCTATAAAAAACATGGTCGGCTAAATAAAAGAAGTGTATAGAATCACAGAGTGGTCAAAGAATTATCATGATGAATGATTTAGATGACTGGAATTAACTTAGCTTCGATTTAATATATATTCTGACAATTACTTTTCTGAATGAATTGTAATTAAAAAGAATAGAAAATATACCTCACATCCGTAAATCGGTGATTGGTTGCCACAGTTCATTTAGCTGTAACCGCAAAGCCATTTATTCTGACTGTCCAATTCATTGAATCGAATTGAATAATGAAGGAAATAAAAACGTGGGCGCATTTAAAAAATAGGATATCACAATCAGTTATCAGGAATGGAAAATGAATACAATAAAAATCACTTGAAGAAAGAATTTGCGAGAGGATTCTTTCCTCTATAAACATGGAGTAAGCTTGGCTTTTTTTTCTTTTATGAATCCATAATGCAGCAAATCAATACAATTACTTGAGCTGCAAAAGAACTTTCAATCTTAACTTACACCATACGTCCAAACTATTAGTAGTTTTAAAATGAATATTAGGTAGAGAGAAAAGCCGCATATTGGGAAAGAGAAAATCTAAATTGAATTTGATTTTGTAATTTGTCCATGACCTCATCATATAATCTGAAAAGGTAAAAGTTAAATTAAATAAATTCCTCTTAAAAGCATTATTATATAAAAATTGGCCAAAACCGCAGTCATTCACCAGACCATGCAAAAATTTTATTTTACGCGTTTATATCAGACTTGCAACGGGAAAAGCATAACCATTCGCTAATTTTATACACTGAAATGCCTAACCACGGCCCCACAAAAACAGACCTCGGATAATAATAAACTGGTTGCTAAAAGACAGTGAACGAGCACTTAAGTTAATTTATCAAAAAACCGACAAATGACGATGGGACATTGGCTGCTGTTGAGCTTAGGATCAGTGATCGGTGTCTCTACGGGCAGATCGAAGTAAGTTAAATTGGTTAAAGTCCACGGAAGGTAGAATAAAGGGAATTTAAACGCCTTGAAATCCCGAAAAATGGATGCAAATAGATATGCACCGAAGCAAGGGTATGCATCGTGCCCTTACTTATAAAGTACCTTCCCAAGAGGCCCAACTTCTCGTGAAACCGCCTCCTTCAAACTTTATATCAGTGGTTGCTTCAAGGCCAGTGTCGTCATGAAATGGTGGTTAATGAGGAAGTATTCAGTTGAAATGTCTATTCTAATCACTTAAATGGGAATAATTCCTACATTACGAATTGAAACTACTGTTTCTGTTTTAAACCAAGGGCCATGGTGATTAGGATTGAGTTGCAAAAGGATGAACAATGCTATAACGAGGGTAGGCTGAAAAGTAATGCACGCATGCTTGTGGATTACAAAAGAAATGACATTCAGAAGCAATCCTGATGGGTTGTGGAAATAACATCCCCCCTCAAAAATCATTAGCAGGTTTGAGGTCGTTACATTCATACAGTGTATTTTGAGAAGCGGAAGTATGGAGGAGATGTTCTAGTGCTATGTCAAAGTGAGTTAACTTCCCTTTTTTCTCGATTCCAGGACTTGACAGCTGCCTTTACCTCATCGTTCGAGGTGTAATGATTACCCTTGAAGTGTCTCTTGAGTTGAGGAAAAAAAATAAAAAAATCGCAAGGCGCAAGATAGGGGGAATAAGGAGGGTTTTGTTTGTTCTCGTCTGTTAGACGGCGTGGTACCCATCGTGCAAAGATTTTACAGTTTTCCAATTGTTCAACAATAAGCCGACACGTTCCTTGGATATTCCAATATGGTTTGCTATACACTTTTGAGTGATTCGTCGGTCATTTTGAATCAAATCTTCGACGAGTTTGCGATGTTTATCGTCCGCTATCGTAGTGATCGGACGTCCGCTGCGTGTTTCATCAACAAGTATGGCTTTTCCAGGCTCGTAACCACGAAATTTTAGTACCCGTCGATTTACAGTAGACCTAATTACAGCAACGTCACCATAAACAGTCTTCAAACTACGAAGAATCTCAGTAGGAGTCACTTTTTCAGCAGTTAAAAATTCGATAATAGCACGCTGTTTAACTCGCGTTGGCACAATACTGGAACACGTCTCTATACTTCCGCTTTTCAAATACACTGGATGAATGTAAC
Organism: Hetaerina americana; assembly: GCF_022747635.1. Lineage (NCBI taxonomy): Eukaryota > Metazoa > Arthropoda > Insecta > Odonata > Calopterygidae > Hetaerina > Hetaerina americana. The sequence goes on from NW_027286625.1 coordinate 9,851,114, forward strand.
GACCTCAAACCTGCGCATATATGCTGAGCGGGAAAATTAATTCCTCATGCCACCAGAAGTGCTTCTGAAGGTCATTCTGTTCGTGGTCTACAAGCATATGTGAATTAGTTTTCAGCCTACCCTCGTATTTTAGCCATATACATTCCTCTTAGTGACCCAGAATATACTATCTCCCTCGTGGTCATCCATACCTCAAAGCATACAGCATTGAATTCCTAAACCCTTCGTGTTAACTTTTACCAACAACAACTAATCTATAAAATATAAACAGAGAAGAGATGTAATTGAAATTATATCATTTCAAAATATTATTCGGCCAGGAATCATTTTAGAAAGATTTTATTAATCATTGGAACACTCAACAGACATAATCGATCAACTACCAAACCGACAGAAAGGTGAAAAAGAACCCAATTAATAAAATGCTTTAGTTACCTCATGACATCATAACAGATGCCCAGGATTTGTAAGCCAATATAACAAAACTCGGTATAAACGTGCACTCACCGTTTAACGTTCCAAGTTGCATAATAACAATTCTAAAAGATCATACTTTTGCCTAAAAAACTTGAAACAATCGGGATGATTTAAAAGACCGAATCATTGAAGAATAGTAGAACCGCAAGCATAGATCATAAGGGCTGAAGATGGGTACTTACTGTTCTGGATTCGGAAAAAAAGACATCCAGAAGCTTTACAATTTAATTACGAGGGTCATCCGGAAAGTAGTACCCGTTCGTGAAATAAAGACACAAAAGTAAATATTAACAAACATAAAAAATTTTATTTGAAAGAGGATACTTTAAACTACTTCTCAACATAATCTCCAAGCAAATTAAGGCATTTGTCATAACGTGTGACAAGTTTCTGTATTCCTGCTGCATAGTCCTTCGCCGCCAGCTCATTGAGATACGCGAGGGACCCATCTTGCACAAATTTTTGCATAATGCAGATGGTGTTTAACAATTTCATGAACAATTGTTCGAGAAACATTGGGAAAATGCTCACAGATGTCATCAATTGTGACGCGCCGATCGTTCCTCACGAATTCGTCAACTGAGCTCACCAGTTGGTCTGTAATGACAGACGGTCTCTCCGAACGCTCATCGTCGTGTGTGTTCCCCCTCCCCATGTTGAAGTTGCGACACCACCGCCGAACAGACGACTCGTCCATTACATTGTCTCCATACACCTCCTTTAATTGGCGATGAATATCACATGGGCGAACGTTTCTTGCATTGAGGAATTTAATCACTGCCCTCACTTCACAACTGGCGGCGTTCTCAATTTTTTTAAACATTGTAAACAATCACAGAAACAACACAGGCAATGCTAGCGTCACGCAACTTGGCTCAGAGAAGGCAGACAAGCCACTGAAGCTATCTGACCTCGTCCAGCGGCTACTCGCGTCGTCAGCACTTCATGCGGCACGAACGGGTACTACTTTCCGGATGACCCTCGTACATGATAAATTGATTCATGTACTCTTAAGAGTTTTACGCGGATAAGGGTTTCGATAAAAAAAATAATTGTCATCTGATGCCCAGACGCAGGCAAAAATGAATGACTCCATGACGATTAATACAACGGAAAAATTTAAAACAATTTGTTTAAATTTGCAGAACATTTCCAGGGCGAAAACCTAAAATCTCGACTTCTCAATTTATTCGCCGATTCTACGCTAAATTTTTTCCGTACAGTTGGGTCACTAATGGGTCACCGCAATTTGGGTCACCGACAAACTAGCTTGTAATTAAGATTTTAAAACTAGTAGCTACATTAATTTATTTCCAATACGTTCCGTAATTATCAAGCAGAGAAAAATAAATACCAATACCTAATTTGAGAATCTCATTTGTACGCAATTAAAAATTGGTGGGTAATAGAAGGGAATGAATATCAATTCCCATGCAGTATTGCAAGGCTAATACCATTAAAATAAAAGGGATGAATAAATAAAATATTCCAATTTCTTTGATTTCGATGGGTATTAATTTCGTATAAAATACGTACTAAAATATTAACTCTTGCTTGTTCTCTAATATATGCCTTACGTCGATGTCTAACTTATCCCTGATACGGTTGTGACGCGTCTGTCCAGCAAATAGCGTGCTAATAAAATAATGAATACATCTAGATGACAACAGACTTGAGCAACACACGAATATACCCATATTGAAAATAAAACTCAGCACACAATAAATCACTGAGAATCTGAAGGCATTAAGACAAAAATATACCGTTCATGAGGCACAAAATGTGTAGGTATTTCATCCCATTTTAAAATGAATAAAGTTAAACAGAACTCCTTGAACATATCCTCTGTATACTGAGCACACCTCAGACAAGCTTTCGATAGTAAAAAACCGTCATATATTTTCTTAGTCCCACTATTTTCCCCAAGTAATTTCGTGTATTTAAAATGCTCGACACATTCGAGCCCCGAAACCGATCTGATTTTTGTATATGGGGTCAACTTGACTGTTGTTAAGTAAGATCCGGATACGTTCCGGAGTGAAGGAGGTGAAACAATAAAAGGAGAAAAAAGATTTGATATGGGTCCGATATGAAAGAGGAATAATTTTATCCGTCTTCGATGGTATGGAAAAACTCCAGGCCTCATGGAAAGATTGCAAAATCGGCGTCCAATATTGCTATTCGATTTAAAGATGCGCAATCCAATCCTCGTCGGGTGGAAGACGGATTAAATGGAAGAAAAGGGGAGGAATTCACAGATGTATGCGCGGAATACATTAATAACCATTTAAAAAAGACTTTGATTTGATTATATACTCTTGATGGTTGCGTCATCACAAGAACAGGTATTTCAGAAAGGAATTACGACCATGACTGCCCTTGACGAATAAGTTCCTGAAGGACAATTAAACTCGTCATATAAACTCGTTGGTCAGAAGTAATAATTTGAGTTAAGAATTTCAGGGAAGTTCAAATACTTCGGTGCTTCATTGACATCAAAATGTTTATGGGTTACTTTCATTACAAAAATATGCGAGTCAGCCTCAAAGTAGCTAGGTTTCATTAGAAGAGCTGTGGGAAAATGTAACGAAAAGTATGTGTTACTGCAATTTATTTCAACCGCACTATTTTATATGCGGCGAGTATCTGGGATTCATGGGAGAAAAGTACTTTGAGGATTTGGCTTAAGTTCGGAGAAAATTCACTAGGATTGATAAAACTTTACACGAGAAGAGAGTAGGCGTCACGAGTTATCCGGAGGAAGTTATGAGACTCGGATTCTCGAAGAAAGCAAAAAAGACAACTTTAAGAAAGGTACAAGGGCACCCGTATATTCCTGCAGCACAGAGAGAATTACTATGACACCACATTATATTGGTATATTCGACCATCGGGGTAAAATAAGAGAGGTAGCCATACAGCACACAGGACATATTACAGCAGACGTTCTTTCCTCGCACAAAACGCATTCATAGCAAATTCGAACCGAAGCGCCCGAATAATACATTAGCTTAAAAATCTAAACTAAATAATTTAGTCGAACACACCGAAAATTGTATGCATACAGAAATGAATGTGCTCAAGCATCTTTGAATATCAGCTAATAAATACTCAACTTCATACATTTCTGCATGCATGGCTGTTGCCCTAACACCCAGCCAGATGCTACTGCGAAATATCGTGTACGTGCAAATGTAGACATTTTCGAATTTAGAGGTAAAATCAAACATATTTCACATTACAATTTGACGGAGATTTATATAATAACCGATGTGTCAAGTGATTTAAACCACAATGCTACCAACAAAAAAACATCAAACTGGAAAATGAAATTTAAAGTAAAACTCTAAATATGACAACATTCGAACGGCATATGAGTTCAGTGATTACAATACATTACCATTTTCTATCAACACGTATGTATAAACAACTGCAAAATATTCTAACCAAAGAGAGCAACCACCGGGGTAACAATATCGAACCAATCATGAGAAAATTCGAAAAAAGTACTTTTAGTTTGATGAGAGAGAATCTGTTACCATACCAAGCCCTAGAAGATGAGAAAATCACAAGAGGGAAGTTATTTCCTTTTCCCCGCAACCTGCGGCTTTCCGGAAAGATCTAGGCCTCCCAAAATCAGACATCTTGGGTAAAAAAAGGAGGTGCCCCCAGGCGTGAACCGGATTAGAAGCATAGTGCCCTGGACAGTCGAGAAACTTCTCACTCTCTAGACTGCATCGTTCATTTTAACTTACTGCCTACACGTTTCTATTTGAGCACCACGCTGAGTGAAGTACTATGTTGATATGGGGAAGTTAAACAAGCCGTTAAACTGTGAGCATCTTGCGCCCTTCCATTATGAGTAAGGTAATGCCATAATAAGAGCCACCCGTGTCCTTTTGCCAGTAAATTCTGTATAAACCTAATTACCTTCCTCTTCACAATTCAAGAAAATCACGGCGGATAAGTCTAAGGCTACCGCTAAATAAACACTGCTGCCTCAAATTAAGGTTTTTGGAAGGCTAACGGTATTTTTTTCGGGGACGTACAATTGTTCGGATATTTACTCATTGAAAATAAATCCTGGACAATTAAAAATTCCTAGAATATAAAAAGATTTACAAAGAGTAACATGTAAGTTAATACAATAATGTAGTTTTGGTTATCACTTTTTTACCACTTCATGAAGAAAAAACATCAACTTAAAACATATGGTACGGCGTTCCGCTTTTGAAACATTAAAAACTGATAACTTTTAAGGAGTAAGCACACATAAAGGCGATAAATCATCGACATAACCAAGATCATCATCATATGGTCAATTTACAAAGGTACTCTGGAATATTATCTTAATATTTTACTTGAGTAATCAAATTTACTGGACCATTTATTCTTTTTTAGATAAGCCTTGTTTATAAATAAACTTAATGAGGAAGAATCATTAATAAAAGCCGCTGAAAGCACAGAAATAATGATAAACAGCTGAGATGGGCAGGACAAAAGCGACTTATATACCAGTTGGAGCAGGAACAAACGGACGGTTTACTGAACAACCAAGGACCCTGGCCATTGGACTAAATGCGTTGAATTAGCAGGTCCATGAGACTTCGGAAATTTCAATTATAATCTCCTTCAATGCAACTATGCACTATTATAAATTAATACAGCTTCTATCCCTCATAAGCTTCGAAATGGTCCCCTCTGAACTCGAATTTCTCAGTGGAAGTTGAATGGAGGATTAAACGATAAATGACGAGTAAACTGGCTACATGAAAGAAAAACAAAAGCATACGACGATATAGATTGTAAAATATCTTTAAAAACTTTGCATTTCCGCAAATTCTTCGTTTCGTCTTCAGATGGCGAGAATAAAACTAAGACAGTTGTACCACATTTTTCTCTCTGCTGGGCTTTCAATACATTCATTGGATATGATCAATGAGTGAGAACCAATTCAGAATTAATTAATATATATTTATAATATATGAATTACAATAAAGGTTTTAAATAAATGCTCCATAGACATGTAAAACAAACGATTCACGGAAGCATGAATCGCATTCTTGAATTCCTATCCATATTATCTTTAGGAGTCAAATACATAGGAGTAAATCAAAAGGAGTAAATACATAGCTTCCTGCAGAAAATAACTACGGTTTTAGAAAAATGGAAAATGTGAGGAAGTTTTGGGTGGCAATGCGTTATGTTTTTTCGGAAAAGAACGTGAAAATCCGTTAAGTTACGCTTAGCGGTAACCATAAGACAAATATGAACACTACTTCTTATTTTCATTGCGATTTCTCTTTTAAACCTTGGGAAGGTATTTAATGCAGGGGAGTCAAATTCCATTGAGTTGTTTATTTATATGACTACCAAGGTCGTAATTTGAGGAAAAAATCACACATACCGCGAAAATTGGATAACTAACTCATTCACTAATTATTAAATTTACGAGCGTTCCTTCGATGAAAAAAAATATATTTTATATTAAGTCCTTGAACCCTTAAAAGCTCAATTTTTATTGAAGAAACGGTTTTTATTAATAATTGAAAAAATTAAGCATTCATCGTGTGCTATAAAGAATTCTTCCTACTTAGGGAAGATGATACCTATTCCTCTTATAAATTGTTTCCTTTTTTTGACCTGAATATGAGTATTCCTTTTAATGGAAGGTTAGCTCAATAAAATTTCATATAATGCATGATTTCTTCTAAATGTGAACTTTTGATAAAATAGGTGGGAAAATATCAACAAAGAGCTCGTTTTATTTCGCTTTAAACATTTTAACGATTCAAATTTCCTGAGTAGCCGAAATATAAATACCATCGGGGTATACGTGACATGGAACAGGCAAGCGAGCAAGTCTGAGGCCGAAAAAACAAGCATTTTTATCTACCTATGTCTCTTTTTCACCCTCTCTCTCTCGCAAGCAGTTAAATATTCCTCAACATTATATGCTATTTTTCACACATCTATTTTTTTCTCATTTTACTCCTGGCTTTCGCAGCCGATGTAGACAACTCAGCCATCATTAGCCTCTTATCTCACCTGGAACTACTAAAGTCGGATAAAAAACGACGACGAATACGATAGCGACGAAAAGTACGTGACGACATCGCGTTGTGACAATAAGAAACGCTTTCCAAACAAAGTGCTTCTTGATATGTTTTTTGTCTAGAAATTTAGAAAAAAAGGGAATCTTCGGCCGTCCATGGCTAATATTTGCTTCTAGCAGTGAAACGAAGGAAATATTTTCGTCCACAATATTTTAATCAAAAAGACCATCGATTTCCTGGATTAAAGAAATCAATTTATTTCGTCACCAATATATTTCAAGTGGTATCCAGATGTTAGACAAGTGCTCACAAGTTCTAATACAAAAATAAAGGTACAGTTAGTGGCTAAGGACCTATAGAGGCTCCATATAGGAAAAGTATCAATCAGTAAGGTATTTTCGAGTTAACCTTAACATCGTAACGGCTGCAGAAAAAAATATATTCATATAATTACTTCCCCATAGTCTTCCTGTTAGTTACTCAATTAATATTAGACGAAACAGTAAACACTTCCTATACCAGAGACATTAATGAACTGAACTAGTACCGATGGCTGATACCGTTGGATTCTGCGGTATATTTTTTACTGAATCAACGTACATTACATAATTTGATTCAATTAGTATTTTCTACAAAAAAAAATCAAGAAATCAATATTATAATATACTTATTGCAATATTGTTAAATCATGCCGCTGTTTAGAAATATTAAAGGAATCTAAACTCTAAAATATTAGAGGAATCAGAACTAAAGTTCCATGCATGTTAGACCACAAACTAATTAAATGTAGGATCAAAAATGACATTTGAGAAAAATTAGAGTGATATATCAAAAGAGACATAACAAATACAGAGGTAATGCAATCTAGGTAATGCTATTTTATTTGGTAGTCGTAGTAAATTTCGTAGGTTTAGAATGGAAACGTACTCAGAACCGCTACGTATCTAACTGCCTAAAGAGACGCAAACCAATTCCCAACTCCACACTACGACAATCTCAACCTCCGCATTATGTTTTACGTGGAAGTACCTGAAAGGCTGCGGATAAGGGTAAAACACGTCAGGATGGAGATCTTTGGTAACTGGATGCTGCACTACGACAACGCGTCGTCCCACACTGCCTTCCTCGTGACCGAGTACCTGGCCAAGTACAAGGTGGCACCAGTGTCCTTGCCGCCCTACAGCCCCAAAGTGGCACTGCCGGACTCCTTTTTGTTTGCAAAAATAAAAAGGAGCTCGAAAGGCAACAATTTTGGAACGCTTGAATTACGTCAATGACGCCGTGACGAGGTGCCTGAACGAGGTTCCCGCCTTCCAGGAAGTGTGCTTTGACTAGCAGAGACGATGATTCGATACATAAGGGTGCTATTTTGAAGAATTTTAGTAATGTTTACTTTTAAGCGCAATATTTCTTTCCAGAATTAATTCTACTCATTTTTGGGAAAGCCAATGATTTACAACCAACACCAATCCATCCACATAATCAAAACGCCAATCCACAGGTTTGAAACCACCTTTCCTGCTTCTTTTGGATTTCTCTCAACAATCTTCTATCCTCAACCACCACACCTAGTGCTTCTTTTATTTTCCTTTCTGATCATATCACCTTTTCCATCCTTCTCCACGCCCTCATTTCAAAAGCCCTGAATTTGACGCTTTCATTTTACTTCAACGGCTAAAATTTTCGCGGCGCACCTAGGTAAAGTTTTCAATATTTTCTCTTAGCGTACGCACTGAACATTTCCATCAATAACGCCCTCCTCCCTGTTAAAGCTTCTTTGCCTAACGCAATCTTATCCGGATGTCCCTACTACTTTGAACACCTTAGTGTTGCAGTGGTAGCAGTGGTAGTTACTACGGAAGCGAACGACATCAGGGGTAAGTTGCGTCGAAAGGGATATGTGGGTAACCTGGTAGGGGTATTAAGTTTGAGGAATGGAGGAAGGTAGGAGAGAAACACAGCTTCGGCATTAGCCTACACTTAACGAGAGGCGCCAAGGGGTTTACAATTTAACCACCCATTAGAAGGGCGGAGTACTCACTTTCATGTAAGGTACTCTCGACACAGCACCCCAAGCTGGGATCAGTATACCACTGAAAAATTTGACCATTATGCTCCGAAAAAACTTTCAAGATATTTTAACTATTCTATTTGCTCAAGTTTTTACTCTGCATTTTAACTTCCTGAGTATTACATTGAATCGTTACTATGATGAACATAGTAGCAAACGAGTATCGCTACCACCTTACTTTTTTCATATCTCACAGAGTATTAAAAGCGTGTGCCTTGAGAATAGGAAAGACTAGAGACTACATTTAATACCATTGCATTTATTGAAACAATGATCGCCAGTTTAAGTCGAGTTTTATGAGTACGATGTAATGCAGAGTAAATCTTTAGAGATACGGAGAAGCTGTAAGCAGATATCGTGCTATGAGGAGAGAAACTGGAACGTAATTGGATGAATTTCAAAGAAACTGCGGGAGATTCCGTACACAGTAACTTGAAACGGAGTCATCCGCTAATGTGCATTTCAATGCAACAACTTCAAAGTGAAAAAATCAATCGCCTTGACCAATGATCAAAGGTTCAGAGTGGCGAAAATTAAGGATGCATTTTTAAAGAGGAGACAAATATAGTGCTCTAGAAGAAGTTAGTGAAAACATTCTTGAGTGTCAGGACCAGGGAAAAAAATGGTAGTCTACCATTTAAGTTCAGTTGATCAAGAAAGAAGATTATAGAAAAAAATAGAAATACGCAATAAGGTGCTTTAAACAAACCCTTGAATCTAATGGTAAGAAAAATCGATGGATGAGTCTCAAAGACAAGGGCAAGAAGAAATATTCAGACAAAAGAAAGAGGAATGTAAAGCTAAGACAATTCAGAGACAATTTCAACCAGCGTCGGATTGGAAAGCATACGGATATCTAGGTAAACAGAATTAGACTTTACCGATCAGGTTAATTAAAATTTACACTAGTCAGATTGAAAAATATTGCTGAAAGTTGCAATAAATGTAATGCTTTTCTAATTTACTATTCATTTTAAGGTTGTTGTTTTGCATGCGGATTTATTATTATTATTATTAAAAATACACATGTGCTGATAGACATTGTCAGGTGGCACACAAGTCCCAAATAATTGCAAAAGATAATACATAAAACTAGACTTCAAAATACAAATCTCTTTAACAAAACAAGTGAATCCCCATCCCATTTACAACCATTAATCAGCAAGAAAAAAAAAAGATAAATTAAAAAAAAATTAAGCTATTACATATAATACCATACCACACATCAATCAAATTATTACATATATGCCTTACATCTATTCTTAAAAGTATACACTCTGTTAGGAAAGGGCTCGAATATTTTTGCAGGTAAGGTGTTCCACTCAACAATTGTTCTGTTTAGAAAAGAATTTTTTTTTTATTTGTTCTGTGTCCGGCATTTTATCTTAAATTTGTGATCATTTCTGCCTATAAAATTTGGATTCCCCGCCTCTTTCCTAAGGTCTGCCCAAGCTTTCTCCCCCTTCAAAATTCGGAACATTCCACAAAGTCTGCTTACTTTTCTTCTAGATTCTAGAGGTTCCCAGCCCAGCGTTTCTAGCATGTCAGACACACTCTCCATCCTCCTATGCTTCCCCAGTACATATCGGGCAGCCTTTCTTTGCACCTTTTCCAGTTTTTTAATATGACCTTCTTCATGAGGGTCCCATACAAGAGAAGCGTACTCTAAAATTGGTCTTACTAGGGTCTGATAAGCCTTCTCCTTGGTTGCTCTAACGCTCCCTTTGAGGTTTCTCATTACCCAATGAAGAGTTTTGAAAGCTTTCTTATAGATGTACTCCACATTTAGCCCCCACCCTAAGTCCTTAGTTAAATATACACCTAAGTATTTGACAGTATCACTTCTAGGAATGATATTTTCTGAGAATTTATATTCCCTATTGATTCCATTTACCTTATTGCTAAAAGTGATGGATTTGCATTTGTTAACATTAATATCCATCCCATTTTTTGTCACCCAATCTGCCATTTTATTAATGTCCCTTTGAAGTTTGTCACGGTTTCTGTCATTTTCGACTTTCCTGTAGATAATACAGTCGTCTGCAAAAAGTCTAATCTGAGAATTAATATTTATTGGGAGATCATTTATATATATTAAAAACAAGAGCGGGCCAAGTACGCTTCCTTGTGGGACTCCCGATGTTACCCTTGCTTTTTCAGAATACACTTCTCGTAATTTGACCCTTTGTGTTCGACCTTCCATGAAATTTCTGACCCAAGAGATTACTCTTCCATCTGTGTGTAGTGGCAATTGGCCCATCTTAAGCATTAAGCGATCGTGGTCAACTTTGTCAAAGGCTTTTGACAGGTCGACTATTATAGCATCCACCTCTATTCCCGCATCCATAGAGTCGTTTTCCACACCTCGTTTCCCGCATCCATTTAAAGGAATAAAGGCCCATACACTCGTAATGGCGTTCATTTATCTAACCAAGACGAATAAATTAACCTACAAATAAATCTTTTAAAAACGAAAAAATAAATAAATGAAAATAATTGATTTCGAGAGAATTGTCTTTTGCAGATAGGTCAAATTCATACTCCCCATGCGTTCGGTCTAATGTCATCAAATATTCCTGATGGGATCAACAATTGGGAGAGTCTGAAACCTTTTTTCGTTTCTCTCGGTGAATCAGAGAAGTATGAACGCCTTGTACGTAATTAGTCACAAGAAGTTAGCAACTTCATAACGTGAAACCTCTGACATACAAGTATCCGCCAAGACAGAAAAGTATCCGCCCAGATAACTCTTCAAAAAAAAATAATTTATGTCACAATGTCGAGCTAAATTTATGGGAAAAAAAGATGTCATAATTTTATTTAAACGTGAAGTTTCAGTTTTAAGTATTCTAATTATTCCAGGAAGTAAGAAATCATTTCCGTTAGGCGTTATGAGTATATTTTAAATTAATTTGTGGACAAACATGAGTACACAGGTTAGATTATAAAAACAACAAACTGAAAAAAGGCTTTGAGATAATTAAGCAATTTCTATCAAAGGAAGTGCATTAGACTACGGCTCTCTTAGCGTAATTTAAGAGAAGTTTTTATTAAGAGATACATCGATGATCAGAAGAGGAAATTGGAGTCAAATGTCTTCCCTACTAATAAATTGAAATACATCAGTTCCCATCGTATGCAGAAAATATAAATATATATTCACGTTATGGATTTTTATAACGGTAACACGGTTTATTTTATTACAAGCTAAATTAAAATTGCGTGAATTCAATTTATTACAGCCCCAGGACCATGAAAATGATGTTGACGAGAATGGATCCATTGAATTTGAGCTTCCATGCTGATGGAGCAGCGATAGCAGAGTCTCATTTGCCACCATGGCAACGTTCCAAAACCAATAACGAAGAAAGAATGTTGCCGTAATGCTCCACGCACGTGAAAATAACGAATAAAGACTTTTAATCACAGAAATCCAATAACTTTAATCAGAAAGAAAATAATATAAAAAAGTACTTCCTTTTACAACCCAAATAATTGATTACTAAGTATTTAAAATATAACTGGGATGATTAGGCATTCTTTGTCGTAGCTGTGTCCTTCATTGTAAAAAAATTTCGCAATATTTTACGTGAAGCATTCAACTCACAGAAAAACGACCTCATTATTTGAGTATCTTACTTTAGTACATAGACCACAGTTGGAAAAACATACGGACTGAAGAGATAAATGATGAGCTCGATTGGAAAAATCACATTTAAATAATCATAGCCTCCATCCAGCCATTTTTCCTGCCTCCTTAAGATTTCTCCCAACAAACCCCTCTCCTCGCCCATCGTACCCAGCACTTCCTCATTTGATTTCCTTTCGGTCCACTTCACCATCTCCATCCTTCTTCACATCCACATTGCAAAAGCCTCCAACCTTCGGCTATCCTCCTGCTCCAATGGCCACGTTTCCGCGCCGTACACAACAACGCTCCATATCAAAGTTTTTACGAGCCTTTTCTAAGTATCCTTACTTAATGTCCTTGTCATTAATTCCTTCCTCCTCCTGAAAGTCTCTTTGCCTGACGCAATTCTTCTCCTTACGTCCCTACTACTTTGAATATGTTGGACCAAAACACATGCCAACTGTTTCACCTACTCTAGAGTTTTCCTTCCTTTTTTAATGTTGACCTTAGCCTTTTTATTTCCGAAAAAGCGCATAACCATTGTTTTATTTAAGTTGATTCTCATCCCATATATGCATATCGCACTGAATTTTCAATTCACTCAGCAATGCTTGCAACCCCTTGGCTGACTGACAAAATAGAGCCTGATATGGAATATTAAGATCCTATTAAATTAGACTTAAAATGGCCATGCAACAGAAATGAAGAAAGCACCTTTAACTTAATACAGGAATATTAGCGAATTCTACAGACAGAAAGTGAAAATTAGTGATAATCGCTCATTAAGCAACTCAGATGTTTTACATCCTTCCCAGAAAATTTCACTAAAGAGGAAATTTAACTGAGGATATTCGATGCATAAATGCGTGTATTAGTTGGAATACTACTCCTTTGTCTATCTGTTCACAGCATGCTAACAACCTAAAACACAAGCTATCAAAATAAAGCAGGTTATATTGTACAATCTGGATTTATTTCCCGCTCCAGTTAAAAGCAAAGATCAAGAATGAAAGCATTGGGGAACGGGAAAGAAAGTAGAAAATAAAACCTGCGTGTAGTCCATTGTGGGGTACATCGGAGTTCTTTTCATGGTAACGGGGTCAAAAGCCTCTCCATTAGACGAAATAAAACCAAATGAAACGTATACTCCTAAAAAAATGAACGAAAATAAATGGGAGGAACGAAACTTTTGAATCGGATCGCATCGGGAAAAAAACATTTCAATCGGAAAAATCTCGTTTATCCCACACGCCCCAGCTCGTCCAAGGCTTATATTCCAGTTACATTCCTCGAATTTTCTTCTCACGTTAAAAGTTATAACAGAGTGGAAAACAAGTTACTTACCATCCGGATAAACTTACTAATAACACATTTTGGGGAAATAAACCTTCGAGAGCTCATCATGTACGAGGATTGATTATCTTTATGACCCCACATTCAATTGGCTTATTCCTATATTTACGTGCACGTAGAGTGAGCGCAGCAAACGTTTTTAAAAGAGTAGTACATCCGTAAAATGATACAAAGCAAAAGAAATGTACATAAAAATTAGGAAGTAATGAGAAAGTCGGAGAAAGTGAATAAATAAGAAGTATATGAAAAGAATGATTCATGGGTTTAAATGATAAACTAAGGAGAATGACCAATAGGGCGAAGGAAGGCTAAAACAGGGCAGGTAAAATGCTGACTAATTTAAGAGACCAGGAAGATTGGAGACGATTCAGGAATGCAAATAACTGATAGCGAATATATAAGGGAAAAAGGCAGTACATCAACCCGATGCATCATTTTGGAGGATAGGTCTCGAGGACATCATATAGCTTGGGTTTTTGAGATACTAGTCATGAAGGAAATATTGCGATATGATGGAAAAAATCAGGGCAAAGTGACGTTATTTCCGAATTATTCGGAGATGAATTCCCTGTACCAGTGATTTTGGATTCTGTTTCATTTACATTTATTGGAGTGCTACCAAAAAGTCTAATGCAAAATTTCAATCCTTCATTAGCAGCCGACATGAAAGGAACATGATTTGTATTTTTCACTTCGTTAAGCCTCACACGCCATATTTGTCTAGCATCCAGGGTATTAGAAAATAGAAAATCAAAAGAGAAACCCACTCGGAATCAAGATGGTGCAAAGAAGACGAAGTGAAACAATGTGGTAGAGCAATCAGGGTAGTATTCATAGATACTGATTGGGAATGCAACGTTGATGAATGACTCAGCAACTTCGGCTCAGGTATGTACACCGAATGCAATGTGATTAAAATAAATACAAGCAATTATATTAAATGATCGTTGGCTTCGTTTTGCAGTACCATTTTGAAAAAAAAGAAAAACTGTAGAGGAGTACGAGAAAAATTATTTTAATTTTCAACACATAAAAATTATTACTTGTAATCAAGAAAAGGGCAGAAAATAGTTTAAAGGAATCCTTGGGAGGAAGTCAGAATAGATTAGGAATTGTGAATGGATTACGTGGCGTCACTGCAGTAATCATAACATAAAAATTAAGGTATGTAGACGACAAAGGTATTTTTAAAATTGAGTTTGACGGTATTCAGCAGGTAAGTATACGAGTACGTACTTCACAAGGGACAGAATGTACCAAGCAAGGTCGCGTTAATAATGACAAAAGGGACTAAAAAATAGAGTTCATTCCATATCTCTCCGTAGATTTTTAGTAGACTTTCGACGGAGAAGGGTAAATAAATTTAATGTGTGTATAGCAAGATATGCGTGTATTATACGTATACGTCTTATCCGAACTACGAGAGTTGGGCCGTACAATTACAACTAGCGGTTGAAAACTCATGGCAAGTGGTATTTGAAATGCATTCATTAATGAGCTCTAAACCTTTTTGAAATACTTATTTAAAACACAGATTATGCAGTTAAAAATAAGGATGTTGAACAAAGAGCTACAAAGAATAGATTATGCAAAATTTTAATGCATTAATAAAAGATTAGAAAAATTAAATTGCCATGTACCCTGTCATTTTTGCTCATTTTTAGTATGGATTACTTTAAACTAAAAAATATGATAATTATTCACATTAATGTTGTAAGACAATAGTAATTCTGTGCAATATAACGCACTGAATAATAGAAATGTGATTCTAACTAGTGTAATTGTTCAGGCATTTTTAGGCTGCAATATCGCTAGGCTGAATTGCACCCTTCAGGAAGGTATTATTAATAAGTTTTGAGCGATAATTTTGTCATGAAAACTAATTTCCAATGCTATGGAGTAAATGCATACGAGCATGCAGTAAGTACATACCATTTTCACGTAGTTGAATTTTCAATCTTTTTTCTCCGACGGAAAGTGCCGCTGGAGTCTATCTTTATAAGACTCGTAAAAACTTTGATATGGAGCGTAGCTATGTACGGCGCGGAAAGAAGGAGGATGGACGTAGATTGGAGGCTTTTGAAATGTGGGTGTGGAGAAGAATGGAGAAGGTGAAATGGACAGAGAAGAGAACAAATGAGTAAGTACTTGGTATGGTGGGCGAAGAGAGGGGTTTGTTGGGAGCAATCCTATGGAGGCAGGAAAAGTGGATGAAGGGGTTATTGACCGGCAGCGGGATGTTGAAGACTGTGATAGAGGGGAGAAGGTTGGGCAAAAGAGGAAAGGGAAGGAACAGGATGGGATGTTGGACGGGATGAAGGGAAGAAGAAAGTACTCAAAGCTGAAGAGGGACCTGATATAGAGTAGGGTAGGATGTTGTGTTTTGCTAGGGGTCACAAATTATTTTATTAGTAATTATGTCCATCCAAAAACCTACCTTAACCGGTAGATTACCTAATAATAATAATATTACAGCATTAATTAAAGTGTGACTAGCAGAGCTTAGTTACTGATTCATATTCATTTCAAAATACGAGGGTATGCTGAAAACTAAAACATCCATGCTTGTAGACCACAAACAAAATGACCTTCAGAAGCCCTCCTGGTGGCATGTGGAAGTAATATTCCCCCTCAACACGCATTTGCATGTTTGAGGTCGTTACATTCATCCAGTGTATTTGAAAAGCGGAAGTATAGAGACGTGTTCCAGTATTGTGCCAACGCGAGTTGAACAGCGTACTGTTATCGAATTTTTAACTGCTGAAAAAGTGACTCCTACTCAGATTCATCGTTGTTTAAAGGCTGTTTATGGTGACAATGCTGTTGACAGATCTAATGTGAATCGATGGCTAGTAAAATTTTGAATGTATGCATTAGTTTTCAGCCTACCCTCGTATAACCTTTAAATATGTCAGTGCACATTAAATTCAAGCCAGGGAACGGACTGCCATGCCAATCACAGCAGCAACAACGACCCTTATGAGAATTCTATATAAATGCCAGATACTGCTAAAATCACGGCAAATGATGAATCAGGCGGAGTGAGATTACCTCAGGTTTGTCAGGATTGTGTTGCTTTCATAATGTCCAACCAGCCAAGCCACGTATGCCAAAAATTGAAATCTGGAAAAGCAACTCACCTGCAAAGAAGAAAGTAATTTAATTACACATTTTGTGAGTTAAGAGGGGGTACCCACTAAACCCCCAAAAACATCTTATGAAGAAACATTAGAACAAAAAAATTAAAAAAAAAACCACGAACTATGTATGCATATTGTATAAAAATATGAATACTCTATGTTCTCAAGAATTAAATGTTGATTCGAAAAGTCATTGAGAAATATTACTAGCACTGTAAAAATACAAGGCTAGTAGCAAATGAATCTATGAAATTTAATAATTAAATTGCCATTCCGCACTTCCAAGATGAAATCACCACAGACGCCAGTTAACGTTTCTGATAATGCATACTATATGATAATTATTGGCAATCATTTTTAAAATGTATTTTTCATTAAGAATAAAGACATTAGACAAAGCGTCAATCGATGATCGTAAAAAGATCTGGGCTCTCTTTCTCTTGAGGGAAAAACATATTCACATGAGGACGCATAAACAAATACATTTTCCAAAAGGAAGAGAAGCCTTGCATTGAATTTCGTATATTAAAACACGGCGCAAATTATTCGATCGCCATCTCCCAAACTGCGATTATCCTTTCACCTTGATGATAACTTTGGTTGACTGATCATCAGAAAACATCACTGATCGTTTTTTTTAGAACAAGGATTTTCTCCCTCGACGCCCACTGGGGTGCCTCCCTACAGTCCTATTTCTCAATCTTGACTTCTTTCGCAAGAACGACGGCGATAGAGTGCACCTTAGCACTCCATCGACTTCTAATGACTTGATCTAAAAATGAAAATATCACTACCCCTCTTTATCCCAACTCAGTACCCCTTCCTTAGTGATAAAGGCGCTGCTTCATTTTTTTTCCTCTTGTCCCTCGAATAGAAGAAGGGCCTTTCGCGAGGCAGCACAAAGGTGTCCAGTTCATTACTGGCGTCGTTCCGACAGTTAAACGAACCGGAAATGGACGGATTGGGGAGAATTACGTGAAATATTTGCTCAGGAGCGACGTGAGAGAAAGACTAAAAAGCTTGTATGCGAGACACGACCGTGCTTTCGTCTTTTCCAAAAGGAATTATGGATGTACATGTATTACGTCCCCCACAGGACCGAAAGGGGATCGGTAAAATGTGATAGTCTGAGGAAAGTCATAATGGTGGGTGAATTCTTTCGGAAAGAGCCCGAATTTTTCAAGGTAGAAACAACTGATTTTATAATCTGGGTCATATATGAATAAAATTACTTTCCTTAATCAGTAATTTTCAATGGGATCTCATTTCTCTCGCAAAAGATATATAATGTTAGACAACTTATACCGATGAGAGGCATGAAAATATTTTGTTAAAAATCAGAAAGGCATTAAAAAATGATTAAGCGCTACATGTTGAATAGTACTATCTACCCCGACTATTGGATAGATGTTTAGATTAACGTTTAGATCAATTACATATTTTTGGAGTTATCTAAAGACACAGCGGCGGTGCGGCAGCTTAACTTGCTGATTTTAGAGGTCAGTGAACATAACACATTACATGAACAATTTTATTTATTTTTTTCCCTCATTTTTCCTACCCATTAAAAAGTTCAGTTTACACTGTTTTTAAAAATTGTATCCAGCAAGAACCCCCCCCCCCCTTTGAACCCAAGGGATATACTGATTTTCCCGGATTCTGAAAATTCGGTCGACTCTTTCCGGCATACGGCCATACTGCTTGACGAATATTGTCCTTCAGTTGACCAAGGGTCCTTAGACGATCGGTGTAATTTGAGTTGCCTACTCATAACATCAATCATGAGGAGTTAAATAGGGTGGCCAATAAAGCAACCCCATCAAAGTGACTTAAGTTCCTGGGAAAGTGTTCCCCGGAAAACCCTCATTGCGGTTCGCGGCTACATCCTGATGAAACCGCACATTTCCATCATCAATATCGCCAAGATTTGGCAGAAAGAAATAATGCAATTATGCTCACATAGCGATCGAAATTCACTATCACTGCAACCTTATTCTCTTTTAAAGAAAATGGGGACCAATAATCAATCCTTACACTCAATATTGCACACCGAACACTTATTCTTTCACAACGAGGGGACCTCTCATGAAATGCTCTGGAATTGCTGTTACTCCAGTAGCGCATGTTTCGCTTGTTCACGGATGCAGATAGATGGAAAAGCTCCTCGTCAATAAATAACACAATCGCGTCAGCATACCAAGTTTTGAGGAACGCTTCACGTGCATTTTGCCGAGCAGCAAAAAACGCGTGGAGCGAGTTCTTACACCACAGCCAAATTGTGAGGATGAGAGCGGAGGTAATTATGAAGAATAGATATTCATGACGATTCTCACAGAACGATCATATATTCCAAGGGCGGTAGCGTTCTTGCGTGCAAAGCGCCTACGAAATCGCAAAAAAAGACTGCCTTACTGTATCCATGTCTCGGGCTGATCTCGTGAGCCGTTCGAGCCTAGATATTCTGCTTTCCTCACTTCCATTTTCCCTGAATGTGTTTACCCACGAAACACTCGATTGCCTGCAAGAACACGAGCTCGGGTGGCAATATATAGGAGTGCCCGCAGAATGCTCGTTTCTTGGCGACGATCGAGCGACACCGTCCAACGTATACACTCGGTCCTAAAGTCAATGAGTGATAAACTTCCTGACTCCCCCCCCCCCAATCGCATTAAAACCATCCGAACTCTCTAGGGGCCAAACCTCGCTTTCTGACGCACAATTCAAATCTGAAAACTATGCAACAATTTCAGAGTGTAAAAATCATTCACCATTAACGGGAATAGAACCCGGATCCCTCGATGTCCGGCCGAGTGCTTCCGCCAATTAAGGCGTCCTCTAAAATGCTGAAATTTTTTTCTCAGACATTGAGGGATCCAGATTCGATTCCCGGTCAAGCCGAATGATTTTTACACTCCGAAATTGTTGCATTGATATGCATATAAACTGAGGACTCCGTTAAAAGTTACTGTTGCGGCATCTCCCGCAGTTTCTTTGAATTTGTCAACAAATTATGATGCCGCACCCTGTATTTTATAATTTTAAAACAACAAAACATGTTGTAAGATGATAATAACAATGTTACAGTTTCCACTGTGGTGGAAAAAAGAGGACACTCCTGGAGAGGGGGATCTTAAAAAGGCAGTGAAATGGAAGCCTTCATTCAAGGGAGAATTTTGGGTAAATGATGCAGAGAAAGAAAGCGAGTATGTTTATATCCAGCACGAAGAGCGGTTTCAAATACGAAGAAGTAAAGAAAGAAGTTGTGTGAGGCAAACGACGAAGTTCGTTTGGTGAGTAAAAGTAAATAGCCATTTAGGACCGTCCAAAACTTGCTTTGGTAAGTACAATAACTTGAATAAATCAATATGTTAAAAAACCTGTATTGCTCAAATATTTAGACAAGGTAACGTTCAAAAGTAAACAAGAAACTATCCCGATATTTATGGCCAGCACCTGTTAATTTTATAAAATAAATTGCGAAATGCAGCTAAAAACTCAAATTGCGTAATTTTCTGATGATTGCTTTGATGCTTGGTGAAGAGGGTCTGCTGTTTTGTTCCGTTGCTATATCCCGTTGTTTTGATTATGAAATTTCACATCCATATCTACATACATCTATTTTGCAAGATCAGAAGTGATGATTCGTTTTGCGAGGAACATACTACATCGCTATTGCTATAATGGACGATGCTGATAAAAAAACTGGAAATGCTAAATATTCAAGCATTTAAAAGCTTTGTGTCACCAAAAAAGAATTAAATCATGGACAGTTAAATTACTATAACAATGATTAAGGATATATAAAAACATATCATCTCATTAAAAGCAAAATCAATTGCTATTCCTGTTAAAAATACTCTCAAAACAGAATAACAAAATGTTTAGGCCGCATGTGTGCACAGGGACGTACTTGTCTAATCCTTTGGAGAAATGGATATTATGAATAAGTACCTAAAGGTGTAAAGGTATACGTATTGTAATACTGCTACTGTCCAGTGATCTTTTCCAATTATCCATCCGCAGCAACTGGGGGCATTCTTACACAACAATAAAATTATTCATATTTTACTCCACCGCGTGGAACAACTGATTGCCTGGTACAATAATTACTATTTGAGGAAATTGAACCCCAGACATCCTGATAAAAGTCTGAGAATTTATGAATCTCTTTCATATCGACCTGTTACATGATAATCTACATTTACAAAATAGAGCCTTAACGGAAACTCGCTAAGATGACGGTGTAAGTATCAATTAAAAAATAATCAAGAGATTATAATTAGGAAGGAACACTATTAACCGCTACCATCGGGTATTTCTTTGGGAAAAAAAGGCTGGGATGGAGTTAAAAAAAGACTTATCTAGTAATATTTGCATCTATATCTCATCAAAGTTCACTATTTTCGTGATCCCTTCAAGATCCTTTCCTCATCACGTTCAGTCCTCCCCTTGGATTTTTTAAAATTATTATTTATTCATTTATTTAACGACATGATAGAGCGAGATTGAGACTAATAGTTCATTCTTCGACCTAACCCTTAGACGTTATTTGGAACACAATTACATTCATCCATCCCATAGGCGGCGGAAAATCCAACTAGTCGGTAATCGAACCAACGACCTCTGGTTTGGTAGGCGAGGACGTTTCCCCGCCACCACCGTGGCCGGCCGGGTGATAACCTATCATGCCTCGGAGAAGAATACAATCTCCTGCCAAACCAAAATTCAAGATAAATAATAGCCCTCACTAACCAACAAAATTATCCAATCAGTAATAGATAATCACCCATTATTCGACGTTCTCCAAAAATATAAAACCATTAAACTGCCACAATCAGCAGAAGATCGAAAATGTCAAATTATGGATTAGTCTTAAATGGAATCAGTGGCTATGTTCAGTATTAAAATGTGGCTATGTTATTTTTATTCTACATCATCTTCTCCATGCATACCTCGCCGTCTTATTTTACCCACGACGGCCATTAGAGCTCAAAAGATAATTTAATATTTCATACTTTTTTCAGGAAGCACATATTTTTCTTAAATTTTATTTCGCGTACATTAAAATGCCTATTAACTAATCTAATACATATGTATCAATAAAACAAAAATAATCTAGGAATAAATAGGCATTACAATGTGACCGACTGAATTAAATGCTTAAATAAAGGCACAAATTTATTTCCACATAATATCCACCCCATTACTTACATAATCCTTGCGATATTTTCCATTGATGACAAGATATTCAATGTTCTAGTCTGCCTCCCGTTTTATTCCAACCCAAAATTCCTTCAAAAACCCCTCAACTAGTTCGCACTTTTAATTAAATTACTACAGAGCATTTATTATAATTGACTTCTAATTACCATTCATGTCTCCATTAATGAATATAACCTAAATTTGTTAACGAAAAAGTAGTTACTCGCTGGGCATTTTTTGTCTAAACTTCGAATTCTATGACAGACTAAATTATTAAAATCCCTAAATTAACTACGAGGGTACTAAGAGCCAAGTTTTTCAACGTGACAACGACTAATTTACTGCCTGATTAGCTATTGAATAAATCTGATTCTATCTTTTTACTAATGCTTACACCTTTATTTCAACCAGCAAAGTAAAAAATCAGAGTCTCATGCGCACGGAAACATTGTATACCTAGCACGTCATAGATCTTTACAAACTATAAATTTGGCAACTAAAAATTATTATGCTATGATCATCAATATCACAAATTGCCGGAAACTTCCAAGTATCGATAAAGTAAAGCCAACGATATGTTTCTTTCACTACTTGAATTATTTTAAAGGGAGTGAGAAATTGGTGAAAATAAAAAAAGACGTGGATGAAATTATATATTTAAAATCACTAAAGAAGCCCGTCGCCTTTGATGTGTTTTAGCAGCAGCAAAATTGGACGATGACGGCTGAGTAGTATCACATTAAATCCTGAAAATAAATGGTATAAAACTCATTCGTCTTCTACTGATGGATTCGGAGGAAGGAGGAGTCAGTCAAGCGACCGTAAAAGTGACGTATAACGAAGAGAGACAAATGACTGAAAGGCAAAAGAGAGATGGAATAATGAGCGAAGAAACGAATTTCGATCAGAAGACAATATGAGTAGGGGGTGAAGTTCACTGACAAAAGAAAGGGTGAAAGTAAGGGCCGGGGAGAAAAATAGAGCGTAAGAGTTACGTTTCGGAGGCGTAGACGGTTTGATCGATTTAGGCCGTCATCAGAGGAAGTTTCGCGAGGACAAAAAGAGGGAACCTCGAAAGTTCAAACGTAAATAGGAAATAGTCGAGTGAAGGGATTGGAAAGTTTAACACGGCGGGAAACGATAGAAAATAGAAATACTAGGGTGGTGAGATGGGTATGGAAAGGAATTAAAGTTTCGAAAAATAAACAAAACAAGAGCTAATTTCCGAACACTAAAAGACACAAGTTATTCAGCAGAAAGATTTGAAGTCCGCAAACAAAAATAATACGACAAATTTGAACTTTCGAGAATTTACAAAGCTGTGGCTGTCATTTTTCAAAAAGCAACTAGCAGCAAATCGGGAGAAGAGTCACTGTAAAGAAGCATTTGTAAATTTAGTGAACAATCTGAGCTTGAGCGTAAAAAAAACTCATGAAAATTAGTATTTTTTTCAGAATTTATTTCATAACCGTAAAATGTATCTCTAATATCACTTATCACACTAATAGAAATGAAAGCAGGTTGGAAAACGATCAGAAGGGCATAACATTATCACCTTAGAAAAAATTCTTCCACATTAAATTAGCCAATGGATTCAATGTCTTGGTTGGCAGTGGGTTGTTAAATTAAAAGTAAATGAAAACGAAATCATAAAATTCAATAGCATAAAAATGCCAACTGGAGATGCAACACTAATAGTTACAACATTTCTTCTATCACAATATATTGTTTAAGAGATTAATTTTTTAACTGCTTACGAAGCAGGTACAGCCATATCTAAACAATAAGTGAATCCTTTGAAAATTTAAGAAGCTACAAGTATGTTCATTCACCCGTACCCTATACTGAATTACGTATTCCATGGATAACAGTATTACATTTCTAAGTACTATCAATATGAAGAACGAACATTTTTCTTTTTCTATCATGTCACCCTAGGAAAGACATGACATTCGATGACTTCCTTCAAAAGTATCTCATCTGTTACACCAATTAGTTTCTATTACGTGACAAACTTTAGCACAATATAAAGATAATTACCTCGCGATAAATAATTTAAAAAAATTAATTTCACAGCCCCATCAACTCATTTATTATTATTTTCATTTTACTCTTCGCTTGGAGTAAGGGTTCAATCCGTCTAATATTTCTTCCCATATTTCAGACTAAATATATATATATATATATATATATATATATATATATATATATATATATATATATATATATATTATACACATACACGGAGAAGGGAGTTGATGACAGGGACGTTGAGTAAGGATATTAAGAAAAGACTCGTAAAAACTTTAATATGGAGCGTAGCTACATGTATGTGCGGCGCGGAAACGTGGTCATTGAAAAAGGAGGATAGACGTAGATTGGAGGCTTTTGAAATGTGGGTGTGGAGAAGAATGGAGAAGGTGAAATGGACAGAGAAGAAAACAAATGAGGAAGTACTTGGTATGGTGGGCGAAGAGAGGGGTTTGTTGGGAGCAATCCTATGGAGGCAGGAAAAGTGGATGAAGGGGGCATTGACCGGCAGCGGGATGTTGAAGACTGTAATTGAGGGGAGAATGTTGGGCAAAAGAGGAAAGGGAAGGAACAGGATAGGGATGTTGGACCGGATGAAGGGAGGAAGAAGGTACTCAGAGCTGAAGAGGGACCTGATGTAGAGTAGGATGTTGTGTTTCGCTAGGGGTCACAAATTATTTAATTAGTCATTATGTCCATCCAAAAACCTACCTTAACCGGTAGATAACCTAATAAAAATATTTCAGACAGCAAAGAAGCAGAATATTGGCTTTGGTATTGAACTCAAAAATATTTAAGAATTTTCTAGAGAATCCTCTCCATAATAGTAGATCTATATTACTTTCAAAACACAAGAGGCGGTGAATATAAATTTGATATCCAATTACCAATATAACGCTATCATTCGTACCACTTTCGAAGAGGTGAGGAGCTAGAACCCTGGCAGGGAACTGAACTGCTACCAACTATCAAGAGTTTTGACCCTCCGGGTTGCAGAAAACAATATATCCTTCCTTCCAATGTTTGTTATCACATTTCCTCCCCGCCGAACGTCTGGTTAAGCAGAATGGAAACCCTAATAATTCATTAAACTTTAGCGTACACTCGGTTCGGATTAGTTTTTGAGATCACTAATGTGGAGCAACAAGTCCGCAATATGAATCGGTTTGGAATAATCGGCAGTGAGGGAAAACTGGGACTCTGAAATTGCAAAGAGCGAACCAAAATTATTCCATACAGATAATGTATGTTGATGAGTTGAGAGCGATATGAATCTTTCACGCCTGACGGATCTCTCATTAATAAGGCCGTCTGGCTCCTCCGTCCCGACCCAACCAACACCCACAAAGGCGGCTTGAACCAAGTGATTAGATAGAAGAAAAGTGGAAAATAATATCTCTAAGAGAATGCGGAGAAAGTCGAGTTAGATGAGGGGTGGAAAAAAAAGGGACGAGGGTCATCCGGAAAGTAGTACCCGTTCGTGCCGCATGAAGTGCTGACGACGCGAGTAGCCGCTGGACGAGGTCAGATAGCTTCAGTGGCTTGTCTGCCTTCTCTGAGCCAAGTTGCGTGACGCTAGCATTGCCTGTGTTGTTTCTGTGATTGTTTACAATGTTTAAAAAAATTGAGAACGCCGCCAGTTGTGAAGTGAGGGCAGTGATTAAATTCCTCAATGCAAGAAACGTTCGCCCATGTGATATTCATCGCCAATTAAAGGAGGTGTATGGAGACAATGTAATGGACGAGTCGTCTGTTCGGCGGTGGTGTCGCAACTTCAACATGGGGAGGGGGAACACACACGACGATGAGCGTTCGGAGAGACCGTCTGTCATTACAGACCAACTGGTGAGCTCAGTTGACGAATTCGTGAGGAACGATCGGCGCGTCACAATTGATGACATCTGTGAGCATTTTCCCAATGTTTCTCGAACAATTGTTCATGAAATTGTTAAACACCATCTGCATTATGCAAAAATTTGTGCAAGATGGGTCCCTCGCGTATCTCAATGAGCTGGCGGCGAAGGACTATGCAGCAGGAATACAGACACTTGTCACACGTTATGACAAATGCCTTAATTTGCTTGGAGATTATGTTGAGAAGTAGTTTAAAGTATCCTCTTTCAAATAAAATTTTTTATGTTTGTTAATATTTACTTTTGTGTCTTTATTTCACGAACGGGTACTACTTTCCGGATGACCCTCGTAGACCAGAATGAGAAGAGGGATGAAGTCGATGAGACAGGAAAGACGGATGGTGGTTGGGGTCAAGGGGAGAGTGAAAATCGGTAATTAGGAGATCATGAAAATGACAGTTCAAGTTAAGGGAAGGGACGGGGTTGGAGAATGGCAATGGGTTAACTCTTTTGGGAGTGGGTGGATCCAGGGTCTCGGGAAGCAGGTTTAGCGAAATGAGGAAAGTTGAAAAGGGAAATTGGCCAGGAGTGGAGTGATGTGATAGGGCGCGAGGTATGGGGTTGAAGGGGGTAGGAAGGAAAGACGCAAAAGGGAAAAGGGGGTAGGCTTGGTCGATGAAAAAAAAACGAGAACGGAGGGGGTAAGGTGAAAGGGAAATACAGGGATGAGAGGGATCTTTGCTGCGTGGGCGCCAAAAGTTCGTCCGCAAAAACAAATACCCTAGAAAAAATACGTTGAGATTGGAAGCAAATTTCGTGCGACCAAATAAAATAGAAACAAATTGGCAAACTAAAATAAATTTGCCGAATTTCAAAATAAGGTTTACGAATGTGTCTAAATACCTTTGAGGGAATATTGACTTGGACAACAGTTTTTTCATCCGGTTTACATCCCTTTCAATTAAAGAGTCAGAAGTTGCTCATAATGCAAACATAACCTTGATGAGATTTTTAATTAATTTTTTTCCTATTTTTTCAAGGCAATATTTGCTATTTTTGTGTTATGACCATAAAGTATGTAAATTTAAAATTTTACAATAAAGATTCTTGCTATCGTTGCCACCAAAAAAGAGAATCCATTTCACGAAAAATTAAATTAATGCTACGGGTGATAAAGACGTCCTTCCTGGGCGGTGGTTGAAACGTCAAATCCTCTTTAAGTATTGATGGAGAGGTTTAGAATTGATCCGGCCGACCGTAACTCAATATAAAGGTAGTCCATGAAAATGGAAGGCATGTCCTCAAAGAAGAAAAACAAATATTCCTAAAATATGTGCCAATCAATATATTGAAGTAATAACATTTACTAATGCTAAACATAAAAAAATTTCGAACACAAGAATTTAATCTTCCGCTCTTTGATTTCTTAAGTAATATTTACGTGTTCTCTCGTTTTGCATCTCCAGCATGCTCTTAAAAGACATCCATAGAACAAGAACGCGAATGCTAAAGCATATACGCATTCGAAGCAAAAGTCTCCAGAAAAGATTCTTGTCATGCAAACCAGGGAAACCTCAGTTCTACAGGGTCGCACCCAAAAGTGGTAGGACTGATTTTCTCTGGCGCGAACGGAGCGGTGGAGGGGGGTCTGCCTGGCAAAGTAAGATGGAGAGGGCTCTTAGCAACAGACCGACACCATTCTCAGTCGCCCGCGGGCTGTCGTAGAGCAACGTTATTCCGTGAAGTTTTGTGCGAAACTCGGGAAAACGGCAACTGAGACCCTCGATATGATCAAGCAGGCTTATGGGGACACTGCCTTAAGCCGTTCCACAGTATTTGAGTGGCACAAGTTGTTTAAAGAGGGTAGGGAGCTCGTTGAAGACGACCATCGCTCCGGACGGCCGTCGAGGGCAAGAACCGACACGAATGTGGACAGATTGAGGACACTGCTGAACACAGACCGAACTTTTACGTGCAGGTGCTCACCCGCCTCCGAGAACGCGTGAAAAGAGTCCGACCGGCCATCGCAAACTGCTGGGTGCTTCATCATGACAACGCGCCGTGCCATGGCGCGCTCGTCGTCAGACAGCTCCTGGCCAAATACGGCGTTGCCACGTTGCCGCACCCGCCCTATTCCCCCGATATGGCACCACCAGACTTCTTCTTCTTCCCCCTGATGAAAAGACAGCTCAAGGGACGACGTTTTGACTCGATAAAGGCTGTTCAAGAGGCTTCGACGAGGGACATTAACGGCATCCCCAAAGAAAATTTCCCTCGGGCGTACGGGGAATGGGAGAACCGTTATACTGAGTGTGTAGCAGCTCAAGGAGCATACTTTGAAGATTATTAAGTCGATGTAAGTATATCGTCAATAAAATTCTTGTAATAAAATCAGTCCTACCACTCTTGGGTGCGACCCTGTATCTGTGCGGAGCGGGCTAGGTCACATTTGGAATATATGGCAAGTATCTGGGATTCATGGACAAAAAAGTTAATTAAGGAATTGGATAATGTTCAAAGAAAATCCACTAGATTTGATAAAAATAACTACGAGAGGAGAGTAGGAATCACGTGTATAGTGAAGGAATTATTTTGGAAATGAAAAATAATAACTTTGTGATTCCACAGAATTTTTATTGTGATACGACCCGGGTTTCGACGTTCAACGTCATCTTCAGGTGAACGTCGAAACCCGGGTCGTATCACAATAAAAATTCTATGGAATCACAAAGTTATTATTTTTCATTTCCAAGATGAATCGATTCCATAAAGTCACGCCGGAAACCATTAACTAGTGAAGGAATTAGTTTTGGAACCTCTTGATTCTCAAAAATAGCATGCTAGTCTTTTAGAAATATAACTTCTTCCCTGGTTTTGTAATTAATGACTAACCTTGGCATAAAGCATTTGACGTATATTTCTGATATTGAGAAATAAAATAAGGTCGCGGTCGTTCGAATGTAACAGATATGCAATTCAACAAAAGATATCACATACACTCCTACTAACGGCGTGATCAACATTTAGAAATTTATAGCAGAGAAAATAAACCCCTTCCCACTCTAATTAAGACACATTCCTTTAAATTGATGTTATTTTATTTCTTTCAATTTTACTTAAGTACCCTGTAAGCCTAGGGTCGCGGTAGTCCAGTGAGTAGAGCGTTGGACTACTAACCGGAGGGTCCCGAGTTCGATTTCCGGGCAAGGCACTCTGGTCACCTGCAGTTCCACCCAAGCTAAAGTGATTTTTCGGGTACCAGGTCTTTCTGGGAAACCATAACCGGCACAGGGAAAGGAACTGGCCCCCCTACCCTGATGTGTGAATTTTCACACGCCGTATAGGGCTTAGTACTGGGTGATCTCTACCATCACCTACAAAACCGACCTTCGGGTTGATCACTGTGTTTTTCTTTTACCCTGTAAGCCACCGCAGGGGGGTGCGGCAGGGGGTGAATACACACTAGACTAATTTTGACACGAGTATGACCCTACCACGGTCGGACAATGTTGTACTGATTCCTTATCGTCCGCGGAAAAAATGACATTTTAAATCTATATGCTCTACACAACCTCTCTATAGTTACTGACCTGATCTCTCTTACCGAAGTGCGATGTGGCTTATAATACATTTTCAACATCATTACTAAAGAGACTCCGAAATTCATGCAAGAGCTTCAATTTGTAATTTAACCTTCACTCCGTGAGTGATTCCCAGCCTAGCTGCTCTAATATTTTGTATACTCTACTGGGTTATTCATAACAACGTTTTACAAGTCTAGTTCCTCTAATCTGCAGGCGAACCAATTCGGCAATTAATCTAACTTCGTGAGGATCCCATACACACACAAGATAATCTAAATGAGGCCTAACCAACGAAAGATAACATTTCTCTTTGACCTTTCCATCACATTTACTCAGTACTCTTCCAATAAATCCAATTTTTTTAGCTTCTCCATATATTCCCCGCATGTGTTTCACCCAGGAGTGGTCGGGTTAAATATTACTAAATATTTCGTCCATATCAATTGGAAAATGTTAGATGAAAGTGATATTATCCACGTAAATACCATCAGCAGGGTCGCTTCCCTGGTGTGTAACATCAGAATGGGAAGGGTCAAGCTTTTAATTTCGGAAAAGTCTCCGCTTAAATCCAGAGTATTACGTGATCGCGGCTCGAATGTCATAGGAAAAATCAACTTTTCGACACTGGCGCATTATTCGATGGTTACAATATGATTGGGATAGGTAGGAAACACAGGGGAAATCTTTCTTCAATTCAAGTTAAACATTTTGGACAACTAATCGGTTGATTTTAACATGCATCGTCTACATGGATCGCAGATGAAATTAGTATTTTTTTAAATCTACCAGCGAAGAGAGGTGGAGAGGGAGAGAGGTGGGTGGCAGGCGAATGAATTACTGAGTGAGAGGAAATCGCCTAGTGCGTCTGTGTTAGATAGCGGAAGAGATGGCAAACAGGGGGGGGGGGCGCCGTGCTGTGTGGGTTAGCGACCGACCATCGAGTAATCGAGGAGATTAGGTGAGCGAGGAGAGAGTATCGGAGACGCGGGGAAGGAAGTGGGGATGGGGGACACAGGAGAAGAAAAGGAAACTGGGAAGGAGTCGAGGAGAGAGTCCTGGGCGTGGGAGCTGAGTGGGGAATCTTTCAACGCATTGGGAAAGGACGGGGACTCTCAAAGAGAACGAAAGGATGTGGGGGAGGAGAGAGAATGAGAGAAGGTGGATCTTGGGAAAGGAGGCATTTTCCCTATTCCTCGCGGCAAAGTTGGGGGAGGGTGGGCCTTAGTGATAATGACGGCCGAAGGCAAACATCGGAAGGTGGGGAGGGAAAGAAGAAGGGCGGAAGGTGGTACGGTCAAAGGGTACAGGGAGGGCGAAGGTGAGGCAGAAGGGTCCGCCTGGGAGTGGGTGGAGAAGCGCGCCGAGGAGAAGGAAATGGGAGACGGGGCAGGGGTAACAAATACTCCTTAATTAATACAGACTTCGTCGAAGGGAGAAGTTATTAAATTCCTGTTTGCCGTAATAAGAAAAAGGAAACGAAGGTGAACACCTCCATCACCGACGATGGCCGTGCTGCGTGCGTATTCACTTGCCTCCACACAGTGATAAATATCAGTAAATAATACTGGGCACTTCATTAATAACATCTTTATATTTATATACAATCATTATTATGCATCTGATCTATTAAAAATGTTGGTATTATACGGACAGAGATACAATGAAGAATATGAGAAAAACCTGCGGTCATGAGGCATTTTGCTGTTCGATTAAGATACGTTCATAAGGTGGAATTTCACTCGTTTCTGTCCAACAATTATAGATAATTTATTCACGATTGACAGAGTAACAATTTTGGAGGGTCGTTTTACAGCTGAGCATTTACAACGCCTTCTATTATGCTGAATAAAAGGTCATTAAATATAGCACTCAGGTAGAAGTGGGCAATTAATTTCCTCTGCGGCCAACGGGGTTAATATTGAAAAGATATGAAGATAGATATGTTAGCAGTTATAGACATATATTTAACGTGTTCACAAATATACATAATATTTATTTCATTTACTTGATATTGTATTAAGTCTGCGGAACGGGATGATGAATAACTATGCGGGCAGCAAAATTAAAAAATACTACGATTTAATTAAAATTATTGTAACTCTAGTAGTTTCGTGTGTTCCATTGTTTCATAACAGGTTAGGTTCATATATAGAGCAAGAATAGTGAGTCCAGTCATGGAGAAGGTGAAATGGACAGAGAAGAAAACAAATGAGGAAGTACTTGGTATGGTGGGCGAAGAGAGGGGTTTGGTGGGTGTAATCCTATGGAGGCAGGAAAAGTGGATGAAGGGGTATTGATCAGCAGCGGGATGTTGAAGCCTGCAATAGAGGGGAGAATTTTAGGGAAACGAGGAAAGGGAAGGAACAGGATAGGGATGTTGGACGGGATGAATGGAGGAAGAAAGTACTCGGAGATGAAGAGGGACCTGATGTAGAGTAGGATGCTGGATTTTGTGTTTTGTTAGGAGTCACAAAATATTTATTTAGTAGTTGTGTCCACTCAAAAACTTACCTTAACCGGTAGATTACCTAATAAAAATAATAATATGTCTCTGAAAAATTTTTTAACTTCCCCACACCATTTCCCTCATTTAGTGTTCATACCATCCATTCTTAAAGTTGCCCAAATTCCCATTCTTTTCCGCTATCTCCCCCATTTGCCAAAAATCCTCCCTTCTACCACACCCGTCAAACTCTGCTAGCTATCAATATCTCTTCCAGCCGCTTTTTCTGTCTACTTTGAATTTCCCCAGACGATTTCGTATCTTCCCATTTCATATCGATCAAATCTGCTTTGTCTTTCTCTATGAAAAGACTATTTTCCACCTTCATGATCTTTTAGAGCTGCAGTTTACATTTCTACTCTACCTCAAAAGACTACGTGGTTGGAAAATACAGTTATAACAAAAATCAATATAACAATGCTATATTTATGCCTTTGCAATCAGTTAGAGGACATATTCTAGTGTTTCTTCCTGCAGGAAACCATTAAAATGGTGAGTAAATGGAATGCAACGGTAGGCGAAGGAAGAAATTGTGATGAGGTGGGAGACCACAGTTTAGGCCCGAGGAATGACCGCGGGGAGAAAGCAATATAATTCTACGGGAGACACGAGGTTAGTCATCACCAATCTTGGTTTATGCACCGCAAAAGGCGTAGGTATACATGGAAAAAGCAAGGTGACTCAGAAAGGTATCAGTTAGATTATATTCTGGTTAGGATCAGGTTCAGGAGTAGCAGGATAAATTCACACAATTTCCTGCGAGCAGACACGAACTCTGTTCATAATTTAGTTGTTTTGAAGCGTAGCGTCTGTTTCAAAAAGATAACCAGGGGCGGCGGTCAAGGAGATGGAATTTAGAAGCATTAAATGGATTGACAAGGAAGGAGTATCATCAAGCTGTAGAGAATATAATGGAGGACCGTGAAAAGTTGAGCACTATCGAAGAAAAATGGGAATTTATCAAGAAAGGGATATCAAAAGCCGCAAACGAAACTATAGGAACCGTTAATTGGAGAAGAACAAGGAAACCATGGATCACGGATGAGATGATTACGGATGAGAGAAGTAAATGGAAGATTGTAAACACAGAGTTAGGGAATATTAAGTACAAAGAGTTAGACCATAAATTGATACGGGTAACGAATAGAGCAAAAGTAGCGTGGTGGAAGACGCAGTTCGAGGACATGGAAAGTTTGCAGAATAAGGGTGAAATCGGTGCGCTATAGAGAAGGTTAAATCATTATCGGGAAATAAGAAGGGAAAATCGGGGTTAACAATGAGAGATAAGTCAGTTAAGATAAGAGAGATAGGAGGAATAAATAGAAGAACTGTATGGTAAAGAACTCAATAAAATTTATTTTGTCTCAAGGGTAACTTTATGGAATTTACATAACAGATTGAAATGAAATGAAATTATTGACTTTGTCACTCCAGACAATTAAAAACAACGACCCAGGTTTCGATGTTGAATGATAACGTTCAATGTCGAAATATGGGTAATGCTTTTAAATAAATTGTGTGGAATTACAAAGTCAATAAATTCACTTTATTTCAATAGGTAAAGAATAAAGGACAACAAGCTGAGACATATATAGATAATATGACGTAGATGTGGACAGCTTAGGCCCCGGCATACTCTACGATGAGATTGAAAGGGCATTAAGGGAGATGAAAACGAATAAGTCCGTGGGTAGGACAACATTCAGGGAAGAATATGGACTAATGGAAGAAAGATATGGACTAATTCGTAGTATCTATGGGAAGGAATCTGGCCGAAAGACTTTGTGAGATCAGTGTTCCTATTCCGAAAAAGGTTAAGGCTACATCATGCAAGGACTACAGGTCAATAAGTTTGGGTTCCCACGCAGCTACAGCTGTTCTCAGGATCATCAACAAAAGGATGGAGACAGGCAAATGATTACTTAGATGACGAGAGGCACGCGTGATGCCATTGCGGTAATGAGATCACTCATCGAGAGGAACATAGAATACATCCAAGACGTATCTGCCCCGTTTCGTAGATTTCTAAAAAGCGTTTGGTAGAGTGAATTGTGAAAATCTAATGAGTATATTGCGGAAAATACGAATAGATTGGAGGGACAGGAGGTTGATCCGCAACATATCTCAGACTGCTCAGGTGCGGGTGGGGAACGAAGAGTCCGAATGGGCAGTGTCAGAAGAAGGTGTAAGGCAGGGTTGTCCATTATCACCGGCACTGTTTTCTGTTTATCTGATTAAATAGGCATGGGAAGAACTTAAGGTAGGAATGAAAGTCAGTGGCGGATTCGTTAAATCAGTCAGGTTTGCTGATGACCAAGCTTTAGTTTGTCAGTCAGCCAAGGGACTGCAAGCATTGCTTAGTGAATTGGAAATTCAGTGCGACAGGTATGGGATGAGAATCAATATTAATAAAACAAAGGTTAAATAATTTTCAAAAAAGAGAAAGACTAAGTTAAACGTTAAATTGGGAGAGCAAAAACCAGAGCAGGAGGAACAGTTTATGTATCTTGGAAGTGTTTTGGACCGAAATGGTCAAATTGGTAGGGGCGTAAGTCAAGCACTGCAATATTGAGAGGGGCTTTCACAAGGAGGTGAAAGTTGATGACCAGGACGTTGAGTAAGGATGCTAAGAAAAGACTCGTAAAAACTTTGATATGGAGCGTAGCTATGTACGGCGCGGAAACGTGGTCACTGAACCGGAGGATAGACGTAGATTGGAGGCTT
Organism: Hetaerina americana; assembly: GCF_022747635.1. Taxonomy (NCBI): domain Eukaryota; kingdom Metazoa; phylum Arthropoda; class Insecta; order Odonata; family Calopterygidae; genus Hetaerina; species Hetaerina americana. The sequence continues at coordinate 9,885,739 of NW_027286625.1, forward strand.
TTGAAATGTGGGTCTGGAGAAGGATGGAGAAATTGAAATGGAGTGAAAGAAAAACAAATCAGGAAGTGCAAGGTATGGCGGTCAGGCTATCTTGCTTAAGTAGCCTGATTCATGCGTAAGGTTCAAATTCAAGACTTATCCTCTATTGTAATTCTATATTCTATAATATTATTAGAAGAATGCTCTGGTAGTATTATTACTAATACACCGAAATTTTAATAATTAAAACTGCTGCCCATAAATTAGTCCTGGCAAGTTCCTCACATTTATTTATTTATCTATCGACTTAATTGGGCGAGGTTGAGACTTATAGTCCCTTTTTCCCCCTAACCCTTACATTACAAGCATTACATTGAAGACAATCACACACCACCAATCCCTTGATGGAGGAATACCCACCTGTACGGGAATCGAACCCCCGACCTCTGGGTTGGTAGGCGAGGACGTTACCCCGCCGCTACCGGACCGGCAACATTTAGTATGTAGGTGAGTGAAGTAGCAGAATATTGAAGATGAAGATTTACTCGATGAAATAATGCTCCCCGCCGAAATCTCAATCAAGGGTAAACATTAAATAGTCGAAAGTTTTTAGAACCTAAATTAAGATATTAAATTACTTTTAAATGCTGGAAACGGCAGGTTTATTAATGGTTAATCGAGTGGAAGGATAAAAAAGAACCGGTAACTGCTTTATCGAAAAGGAGGAGAAATAGACATTGAGCATGGAGGCAGGTTATTAGATTTCGTCAATTTCTGACCTCGGACAGAGAGGAAAGTTGAGGTAGATGCTCATTCAGAAAAAAAGGAAAGAGGGCAGTAAAAGGGAGCCGGGACTCTTACCAAAGTGGGGGAAAGAAAGTGGGATAACAGAAGGCCCATGCGCTAAGAATGATACTGGCGAGTTTCCAAGGTCTCAATGGCAGAGCAAGAGAAGATGCGAAGCTCTTTCGTGTGTGTGGGTGATGTTTCTGGGGAGTTAGCGGGATAGGGAACGGAGGCGGCGTGGCCCAGATATTTCATGGCTTCAATATAGTGGCGCGGCCGCGAGAGAGAAAGGATATGCCTCATGATTTTACGAGTTGCGTTCACAATGACAGGACACCAGAGGTCCAAATGGACGCAACGTTATTAAAACAGTGAATGTTTATGGTGCGGATTTCGTCAACTCGCAAAAAAAACCGTATTTAACAAGGGCATGACGAACGATAAGTACTTAGAAATATTTTCTCGGTGAAAATATCCATTTTGCAATCAGTTATACAAAACATATACTGTGAGTTACTGACATTTTTAATAAGAAAATATTTTATGAAACACCTAATTTATTGGGCCTGAGCATTGATAACACTAAAAAATTCTTTTGGTCAGTATCCTTTGGTAACAGCTGGCAGATAGGGAAAGTGCAATGTATGAAACAATCATTTATGCAGCTTACCCTACATGTTTATCGTTATTGGATGTGGGAAAAATGTTTAAAATTCTCATGGCAGGAGTGCCGAAATACCAACGGCAAGTACGAACCGCAAATGTTCGGAAACCATTAAGCCATATTTCCTGAGATATGGGTATATCCTACACAAAAATGTGACCCAAAATGATACCATATACACATCTGGAGCGCAAAAATTATAATACATCACCAGACTATAATCCAAAAACTGGTTTAGGCGGGGAGGTAAGAATGCACCTCTTAGAATGCCATGCGTAATGCAAACCATCTTTTCCTGCGACGACTGCATTTTTACTGAAAGTTTTACTGCCCAGAAAAAAGGGAAGCCTATACAACTAAACTAGAGCAGGTAGAACAGTTTACGTATCTCGGAAGTGTTTTGGACCAACACGGTCAATGGAGCGTAGCTATGTACGGAGCGGAAACGTGGTCATTGAAACAGGAGGATAGACGTACAGGTAGATTGGAGGCTTTTGAAATGTGGGTGTGGAGAAGAATGGAGAAGGTGAAATGGACAGAGAAGAGAACAAATGAGGAAGTACTTGGTATGGTGGGCGAAGAGAGGGTTTGTTGGGAGAAATCCTATGGAGGCAGGAAAAGTGGATGAAGGGGGCATTGACCAGCAGTGGGATGTTGAAGACTGTGATAGAGGGGAGAATGTTGGGCAAACGAGGAAAGGGAAGGAACAGGATAGGGATGTTGGACGGGATGAAGGGAGGAAGAAAGTACTCAGAGCTGAAGAGGGACCTAATGTAGAGTAGGATATTGTGCTTTGCTAGGGGTCACATATTAATTATTTAGGAGCAGTGTCCATCCAAAAACCTACCTTAACCGGTAGATTACATAATAATAATAATAATACAACTTCACTGACGTGTACTCCTAAACATTTGACAATTATGCCCCAGCAAAGTAAAGTAGAAACTATTTACTCCCAGACAGATTGCCCTCACTCGTAGAAAAATTCTCAGAATCGCTATATTAGATTCAAAATTAGTCACTGGCGATTTTGGAGTTAAATAAGCGTTTCACACACACACTGGATGGCTTATCGGTATTAAATAAAAGAAGAATTCACAATTTCCACAGAATTTCTACGCTGCAAATGAAATAGAGAGCAAATAAATCAAGGTACAAGACGTACAAACTAATCTGTCTCTAATATTAGGTGCCTAAGAGGAGACATAAAAAACATTAGGTTAATCTCATTAAAGGAAAATGTTTAATCCGGGAAAACTTCGGGTCGACTTGAGAAAACGATCGGATAGCTGCTCACAAAACGACGCCGACGCCAGGAGTAGTAATACTGATTAATAGCTGAATAAGCTAGGCAACTTTCGTCGTCAAAAACAATGGGGGTAACATAAGGCGCAAAAAAAATTAGGAACAAAGCGATGTATTGAGTTGCGGCTTATCTTTAACCACAGGTAACCCAACATGACAGCGCATTATACGATTGATACAGATAGAATTCGAGAAAAAATAAAATAATTTATTGATCCTTTCTGGTCAATGGGACCGAATCAGAGTCATGCACACGTGGGTGCAGTGCAAAAATACTAATTAGATGGCCACATGGGCATCATGATCGTAAACGCACGAAGCATTCACTGGATTGAACACTGGGCCGCCGCTTCTGCTGCCGCCGCCAATGAGCGATCAACCGGCCCTCCTTCCCCTGCCGCGGTACACAACACGGAATTCGATCCCCGGGGTTCGCGGAGGCACGACAGATCTAACGGATTGGCCATCTGCGAGAGCCCGTCCGTGAAGAGAAATCATGAAGGTGGGAGAGAGAGAGGGATGGAGGAAGAAACGGGGGGTTGAGGAGTGGATAAGAACATAAAAGTCCATCGTGGAAAGAAGAAGAAAGGGGGAGGAAGCGACGCGACGTTGCCGCTGGCGTGAAAAGCCAGCGTAGGAGAGAGGAACAAAAGGGGGAGGAACAGCCGCCGCCGTAGCCATGGTCACAAAGGGAAAACAATTCCAAAGAGAGTGAGGGGGAGAGTGGAGCTATGTTGATGGTGCTTCGGCGGTGGGTGCCGGAGGACGGGAGTTCCAATGGACCCCTGAGCGAGGGGAGAACGTGGGAGGGAAGAACCAAAGAGTAGACTGGACGATTTCACCCCCACGAGAAACATCTCGGCACGCAAGGGGAAAAATATGGCAAATGGGGACTGAGGAGGAGGGGGGATGCTTAGGCCGCGATAGGTATTTTTCTCCTCCTTTGAGCTCCTAGGGTAGAGCAGAAAGAGGATATCATTCTCGTGAATTTCCTTTCTTTCAACCCCTTAAGCTCCCTCCTTCCCACCCTCTTCCCCAACCCCCGTCGTCATTCCCTTTTCTTAAAAGGGACGGGAGCCCTAACGGGCGAGCAAACAAAAGGCGCTCAAGGATCAAGGCGATGGGGCGCCGGCACGATTTTGATCTCCCGTTCCTTATAGTGGCGCACTTTCTTCACCCACGTCTCCCCTCCTACCTTCACCCACCCACACATACACGCCTTGCTACATTCGAAGAAACTAAAAACAACGAAAAGGATGGCGAGAGGTTAATGCACTGCCTCCAGGGAGGGGGGGGGCAACCGTGGTGCGTTGGAAGCAGGAAGCGGGCTTCGACAAACGAGCTACTAGCCAATTCATTTCCGGCGTGCACTTGATGATTAGGACTGCGATGGACACAGCCATGCCTCGAGAGGGTAAAGAGCTACCGCTGCCAAGTTCCTGCAGAGTTCCTCGTATGCTGAAATCAATCCATCTCACGGAATGGGTAAAAGAAAGAGAATGCTGGACGTAATGACCAAATCCGGTCATAATTTTCCAATCAATTCTCAATGATGACTAAAAGGACACACATCTCATTCACTATCTTAAGGGAGTTATTTCACCGTACGAAATGTTTTTGTAATTACAAAACAGCTACAGCTGAGGAAGCAAGTCCAATATGGATAAAATTGACGATAGGCACGCTGAACGAAGACAAATAATAATGAAAGTTCAGATAAACCGTGAAGACGGATAGTTTTGAAACAGTACCCTTCGAATGCAAGATGACGAGGTTTAATCAGAAACTTGTTATTATGTTAGGATGGTAAATATCGCGGACTATGTGCTATTAGGAATAACGCAAAGGACGACGTTTTTAATAAATATTCGGGGAGGAGAGCAGAATGCTAGTACACAAATTAAGGACAGAAAAGGTGGCTGGAGTAGTTATTGAGGAGGAGTGAGTAGTTGTTGGGCATGGTAGGATGGAGAACGTACGGCAAGAGAAGGTAATAGACGGAAGGGAGCAAGCCTTTCGACGGCATAAAGGCAAGCAAATACAGTAGGCTAAATGAGTTTTTGACTGGAGGCAAAGTCGAGGAAAATAGTAGGCAACAATTAAAATACAGTTGTTCCTGTATTTTTGAGCTGTTATGGACCGCTCCCCCTTTCATTCACAAGGATTCTAATTTTCTTCTCGTCGATGCTCTTTCATATTCTCGAAGAACCTGGTTCGTAAGATTCAGAGTTGCTTGCAGGCCCTCTCGCCCTACTACTTTGTCATCTTCGCCATTCACCTTGACTTATTTGATGCTCGATTTTAATGCTTCTTTCGTTTCCTCTCCTATGTAAATAGTATGTCGAATGGGACATGGAAGAGGTTGAATCCTTTTCTAACTCCTTTCTTCATATGGCATTTATTCCCTTCCGTCTTTCATTCATTTAATACACTTCTCGGTATCTTAGGGTCCCTTTGGTCTTCTTCTATCATGACTTTTCCATATCCAAGTAACTTTCAAGCGGTCAAGGCCCAAGTAAGAGTTCTTCAATGTAGTCTTTCAGTCTTTTTCAAACTATTCATACGATATTAGTATCTTTGCGTAGTAATTAGAGGATGTGTTATTGGACTTATTGGAAGTTTATAACGTTGACTGAAACGATGCCGAATAAATTTGCACTGATTTTGTGATCTAGCAGGCATTAAAGGAAAAATGACGGGCAGATAGGATTAACATGCATTCATTAATGTACGCTGCTACTGCACACACGTTTAAAGAGAACTGAGTTTGATACACTAAAATGTTGACACAAACACAGCTTACATTCGACGATTGACGACTTTAAAATAATTCTCCATATTTTAACGTCGCTTTGAACTTCATGGCGGCGTATCCGAGATGGAATTTCTTTTGGGATGGAATTGACAGTTCTGAATTTAATGAGATATTATTTTTGTCAATACAGATCACCTTGATTTGGAGCAATATTCGTCACCTATTGAATGTGAGTTCATTCTCCATACTTACTCGATATTCATAGGATATTATGATGTATTTTATGATACTACGTGGAGAAGACAAAAGTTAAATTTATTTTTAGACCCTATTCATTCCTTGACTTTAAAAAAATATATTTTAAAAAAATGATCGTGCTAGTATAAAACGCAGGGTGAGATAACACGAGCAAAGTGACAGAACAGAGTTCTCTATTTCCGGCTATTTAACATGGCTGAGCAAAAACTTTTAAATACTAATTAAATGTAAAAGGTTTTAAATATTGTAGCGTCCATAACTTAATTTCATGTCATTCATGTATATGTGTTAATCACTGAAAGAAACACCTTTACGTGCGAGCAGACAATTCCTCCAGCTGATATTAAGTTAAGCAAAATCCATATCGCTCCACGGAGAAATACTCGTATACAACGACGGTTCGAGAAAATTAACATTCTAACCGACACACAGTTCACGCACATTCTAGTCATCACTGATGAATAAAACCAGCAGTAATTAGCAACTCCAATAAATAAATCTTCAAAAGACCCATTTGTTTCAAAGAGCCTAAAACGAACATCAAAGCCATTAAGCAGGATAAGAGATATATTTTAATCCCATTTCACTATTGCTGCAAATAATACAAAGCATTTTATACATGTAAACTAATTTCATTTAAACTTTGCATATTATAAATACATTTTAACCCAACTGTACATTTCTAACGAAAACAGTCACTTCATGCAATGAAAACGCACACCATAGTATCATTATTTGATTATCGAATTCACTGAAAACGTTCAGTGGATTTTTAAAAGGGATCTAAGACCATGCCTTAAAAACGTCCATCGAGGTGAAAACCCACACACGCAAGACAATCTGCGAAATAAAAACTTTCCATATCTGCCAATGTTTCATCTGTAGCCTTACCTTAAAACAAAAAGAATTACCATTGAAAAATAAAAAAATCCATAAAAATTACTTGCGGCTATAAGTATTTCTTTTCATATAATTCTTGGAATGAAGAAAATTTCATACTACCACCTGGAATGCAGTCAACATCACTTGAAGCATTGACTTTTCCGTCGTTTTTTTCGAATTCTTGCCAAACGAGAGACCCGAGAATCCCAAATTAATAGACGTAATAATTCCTTCCGAATACAAGGGGCAAATGGAGATAGGGTTTATGTGAAGAGCTTGACGGGTCTAAACTCACGTGGGAAATCCATTCAAGCGGAAAGTATGCAACGGACGCATTCCAAAAGTTTGCAAACGCAGCGTGATATGTGAAACTCTCCGTTTAACGAAAGACGCGATTACCCCTTAAGTCAAGGAAGAGCACACCACTTAGGTTTGACAGATCGCTCGGCGAGAGATGCATCGCACGACCTCCTCTAACTCAGCTTCCAACCCTTTTCTTCTCGACTCGGCCAGTCCCTCCCCCTCCCCCACACAAATGCCTCTCATCCCTTCGCATTCCCCTGGAAATGAAAAAAGACGCTCGCGCAGGAGACTTGACAGCTGTTCATTAGATCTCGTAATTTCAACCCCTTCCTTCCATGGACCAGACCGGAGTGGAATACTTAAGGTTCAGCAGCTTAAATGCAGCAGACTCCGACCGTGCAGACATAGGTACGGAAAGACGTCGGTCTTCAATTGGTCAGGAAACACCAAGCACACGTGCGCGCGCACACATACAAAAACGCTGAGTTTACCGTTTCCCTCCACTTGCATCAAAAATTAACTTGATGACGGATCGCCTCTCTTCTCTCGCACGATTCTTCCCGAGGAACGCCAGCTAGCTAACCAGAGATCGTCGACTGGATCGGTCTACAGTAACGACGGTGATGCTTAAGCTGCCGCGGAAAACTAGACGGCCGGAGTGGAAGTGTGGTAAGGAAGTCTCGACGCTGCTTCAAAGAAGTCGGTTCTACTTTCATAATACGCACATACCACCTCTCACTCTCATTCCTCAAGGGTAGTTTTGCTTACCCTTCTTCCTCGCATATTTAACATTCCCCTCCACCCCCCCAAAAATAATAATCTAACGTCTCAGCGCAAAAGAAATCCTGACAAGAATGCCTTCTCTCGAGGGCGGTCACTGGCACGCTTCGAGAAGGCCAAGAAAATTTTCAACGCAAGAAAATTACGGCCCACGTATGCGCGAGTCGGAACTGACGTGAAAGCATCGGTTCACAGCGGGGAGCGGGAACGGTTTTTCTTTTTTTTTCCTTCCATGAGACGTGAATGATGCCCAAATAAAAGCGAAGGTAACGTTAATAGCAAACAGCCGCTCGGCGCATGCTTCGAAGCGGGCGTGGAACACGCTTGAAGCTTTTTCAAAAAAAATAAAATAAAGTGGGTGAACTATGAAAGGGAAGAGATTGCCCGCTGCTTTCCTTTTCTCTCCGACCCTCCGACTCTTAAACCTTTAGCGCTTTCGTGATGGAATGATTTAGGATGGATAAGATATAAAACCTTGGAGCCATAAGCATAAATAAATCTTCAGAAAACGCTAAGCATCTCGTTGACATCTGTTAGCGTCAAATGTAACAATTGCCATGCAATACATCCTCGCTTTAAGTCTGGAAACCGTTTTGACGTGAAACGCGATGCATTCAATAAATTCATGGATCGGCTTCAGACGCGCAGGACCAAGTGGAATTTTGATAAAAATGTCTCCTTATGATAGGAACATACATACTTCTAAAGGTTCTATTCCTGCTATCCAGAATTAGATCATAAATACATTAATTAATTCGTTTCAATATCTTTCACGATTTATACAAAAAAGGCCCCTATTAAAACCCACCTCAGATCGCAAGAATACTTCTAATAAATCTGAAACGCTATTCCTTTGAGAAATAATTTTTACCAAAAGATATGTGTTTATATATGTAGAATCGGGGCACCTAGTTGCAATAAACCCCCCCCCCCATCGCACGTAGTAATATTTTTGCGACAGTGATCTGTTCGATTCCGCCTTCCTTACCTCTCCTCTGTTCCTCCTGTATGTGTTCCTATCCCTTTCCCTTATATCTATTTCTCTTGGGAATATATATATATATATATATATATATATATATATATATATATATATATATATATATATATATATATATATATATATTCCTTGAGAGGTAAGGAAGGCGGAATCGAACAGATCACTGTCGCAAAAATATTTCCTTGACCGGGACTTGAATACCGGATCTTTCGTCTTGCCGGACCGATGCTATAACCTTTAGAGCTATCGAGGAAACGTAATTTACCCTGAAATCTGGAGGGGGGGTTTATTGCAACTAGGGGTGCCCCGATTCTACATATATAAACACATATCTTTTGGTAAAAATTATTTCTCAAAGGAATAGCGTTTCAGATTTATTAGAAGTATTCTTGCGATCTGAGGTGGGTTTTAATAGGGGCCTTTTTTGTATAAATCGTGAAAGATATTGAAACGAATTAATTAATGTATTTATGATCTAATTCTGGATAGCAGGAATAGAACCTTTAGAAGTATGTATGTTCCTATCATAAGGAGACATTTTTATCAAAATTCCACTTGGTCCTGCGCGTCTGAAGCCGATCCATGAATTTATTGAATGCATCGCGTTTCACGTCAAAACGGTTTCCAGACTTAAAGCGAGGATGTATTGCATGGCAATTGTTACATTTGACGCTAACAGATTCAACGAGATGCTATGTATATATATATATATATATATATATATATATATATATATATATATATATATTACTGTACGCATCATCTAAGTCAGCACTGAAATAATTTAATATATGCTTCCATAAGGGATTAATTAATGATTTTTCTTTGAAAGATTATGATTATAACATGACAAAAGGATAGTCCAAATCTATCAAAACATATAAGGGGTTATACGCATAAGGAAGGATACTTTTACGCATGTACATGTATTTGGTAGTAGGTTTACGCGTGGCAATAAAAACTATAGAATTCATGCAAACTATATTTCTACAACACTTATTTCAATTTGAATTAGAAAACATGTAATTATCATGATGGCAATCTAAACTACTCGCTAGGAGAAATTAATAAACTGCAGTTTGACATCATCAATTTTAACGATATTCAATTTTCTCAACGACGTGAAATCATCAGCTATGGAACTAATCCAATCGATGTACCAGTAAACTCATATAAAAAGATACGAAAAAAGCCTTTATCAAAAATATATTTTATTCTTTCATGAAATAATATGCATAGGATTAAAAAATAACGCCAAACTGTTTTTAATACTATTTATGCGCCGGAAAAATCTTGAACACCCGTTCCGCAGAATGAATAAAACTTAGCGGAAACGTCCCAGGGAAGGATTTTTTTACGGATAGATTAACGTAAATAAACCACTATGGCTAAAAAGGATATTACTTAATATTTAACAAGAGTATCTGAATGGAAAAGGGTAAATATTTTTACACCGAAACGTCTCTTTAAAATTGTCACTCTCCCCACCGATACTTATGAAAAGTACTCGGCTGGCAAGACGAAAGCAAACGTCGGCCTCCACTGGGCTTCATCTACGCCGTAATGAAAAAAGGAAAATTCGTGTAGGCCGATCCATGACGACAGCGAGCTACTCCGGGCAACAGTGAGTGTTAAGCCGGGAAGGCAGGTAGATGCGATAGTCTTAGCCACCGCGTATGTATCTTTTAATGCCGTCCAATTGTAAGTGCAGTTGGCTGCTGCTTGCGTCGGGTGGGTGGGGATTAAATTCACTACGTGCGATGGGAGACGCGAGTGCGATGGGACAGGGAGGGAGAGGAAAGAGAGGGAAAGAGACGGCTTTTGGATGCTGCTTCGCCTTGCTCCCTTTGCCATGATGGAGTGCTTCCTTGGGCGAGGTCAGTATCACCTGACGGGGCGAGACACACGGAAGAAACCGCTCCCTCCTCCATCTCACCCACGCACCCATTCCCCCACCCGAGCTCACCCGCAGTCTCATCTAACCCTCCCCTTGCAGCTTTCTTTTATTCTTTCTCTCTTCGTGTCGTCCTATTCGCCCGAATGCCTTAAAATTTCACAAGACACTCGGGGGCGTCTTAAAGAATGAGAGGTTGGGAGTAAACATTCTTTGCCAGAGGAGTTGGGTCGGAGGAGCAGCCTTGTCTAAAAGACACCGATGATGCGACCTTATGTGGAATTGTCCTGGTTTCAACAGCTTTTGTTACGGAGGTCTCCCCATCTTGACTGCATTGAGGATTACCATGAAATTTCGTATCGTCGGATTTCCGGTCACGTGATTTGTAAAAATTACTCCTCTATCCACAGGAAAATAAAAAATGTAGTTTTATAAATAATAATTGAAAGGTGTAAAACAGGCACCACCATATGTTCGAGCTTTTATCCAATTTATTTTTCGATTCAATATGGGAAAATTGCCGTGAGCAATAACAATCCAAGGATAAATCAAGCTGTATAAATACTAATTAAAATGTGTGAACAGACACCACCATATGTTCAAGCTTTATCCAATTTAATTTTCGATCCGAAATTGGGAAATTAACGGGAATAAAAACAATCCAAGGGTGAATCATATTGGTTTGGTCACAAGTCTAATGGCCATCTAAACAAGGAACCACAGTTATACCCTTTTGTTCGCGGATTTTTCATTCATTTCAATCCCTGCTTGGTAATTGCTGCTGGAGAGCACCCGCAGTACTACGTCCGCCGGAAGACACGTTCAACCAATCACCCTCGGAATGCTGGTTTTATAATGGCTCACAGAGGAACTTGATTGTTGTTGATTGCACTGGAGAATGTTCTCGGCCCACGTAACATAAAATTCACGGTACCGTAGGGTTAGGATAAAAAGAAGTCCTGGAGAATTTTTCATTATAAAATTAGTAATCCGTAATTCAAAGCAAAACGCCACTTTGAAACATTTCAACAACTTATTTTACCTGGGCAAAAAAAGTTGAGCAGGGAATTGATTTACAAGCACATACAGCATTGGTATTTCTATTAAGGAGGTTACTTGAATTGTAAGTTTTATTTTATTTTTAAAAAAATCTGATTTTGTCTCCGGTTGACGTGTCGAGCCAAGCATGCAATATATGACAGTTTATTAGGGTATCGGGGCGAAAAGGAGGTGGCATGTTAAACATGCTGCATCCTTGAACTCTGCTATATGATAATTTATAGCTAGTCCGATTTCAGTTTCCCTCTCGTTTTACACACGTACATGCAGGAGTCATCAGATCCGGTTTAAGATTTTGGCAGGAGCAAAAGGAGTTTCAAAATTCCATTAGGTCCCAAGTCTCGTACTCGTAATTCCGATATACAAATATCAAAGATAAAAATGCACTACTACCATGTAGACAGATAAAATTTGCAATTTAATAACCTACGTATTTACATTAAATACATTCATCGGGAAAATAAACTCTCTTTGGAGGAAAGGACGAGTAGAGGCTATTTATTTAGCTAGCGAAGTCCCGTGAGCAACTGTCATAGAGTCCCACACTCCGATTAAACGATGACAGAAATAGTCCCATGCATTTTATTCCTTGAGAAGGAATGATTACCCCGCACGATAGCTGATACGTTCGACTGGTCGATCCTGTAACTTGGAGAACGATCTGCGACACTTCCGGCAAGGGACGCGGCGAAGATGGAAGAGAGAAGCGCTACATCATAATGACGAACAAAATGGGAGGGTCGATGAGGAATGAGTCGTGGAGTGAGCTCGGACAAGTCGCAGCAACGAGAAAGGGTACGGAAATGCAACGCAACGATCCGACATTTGTGCTCGCTTTCTTAGAGAGAAAGGGAGTGAGTGGGTGTTAGCGGGCGGGGCTGGATATCGGCGGGAGGGTGCAGGCTTTCGGCGGGTGGGAGAGGCTTCGGTCGTATGCGTGTTGATGTGGAATGGCGTGGAGAACTGTTGCCAAGAAGGTCGCCCAGGTGACGAAACGCACTCAGTTGTCGCCGGGGAGGGAGAGAGGCGAGACGACACCTAAAGGAATGATTAACGATGGAAAAGAAGGCAAGGGGACCGTGGGACTGGGATGCATCAGAAGACTAAGCTGCAGTGAAACACGGAAATAAAGTCGACCATTTGTGCGCAAAAACATTTCTCCGTGCGAATTAATAAATTTTTTAAATGGGCAACCTACCGTGTATATCAAGTTCTGAACTGTTTCTGTGAGGTATTCCCAACGTTAATGACTTAAGAAATGCTTTTGAGCAATATAAATGCCATATTTAATACACAATTGCGTTATAAGTACTGTATTCAGTGTCACTTAACTTCCATCTTCCAATTCCATCCAAATGGTCAAATCTTTTCTTCACTCTTCTATCTATTTCACGTCTTCACTTTTCGCCTCATTCAACATGCCCATATCCTCTCCTGAATGCTCTTTTCCTGCATACTTTGAATGTTTTTCTTATACTCCCTCTATATATTCCACATATCCTTTGCTTTCCCATAAATCGCTGAGTTTTTGACCAGCTAATGAAAAACAAAAAACTTTGCTGTTCCTCAAAATACGCATTCAATTTGTGACTGGTTTTGACACGGCGTATTATCCCATTGGAACTTTTGTTAATTCTTTCAAAATATGACAAGCTGTATCTGAACCGGTGGCAAAAAAAACAAAAAGGCATTCGGAAAAAATATGTTTCATTCAAAAACGTTTCACCGATTACAACCTACGATATTTAAAACATTTTTCATCCTTCCCACGAACTCCCGTCTCTAAAGGCATTCATCTACGTTCATCCTGTTTGTGCCATTATAAATAGCGGAATTCATTAGGCGCGCTATGTAGTATCCGGACTATTCTGGATCTGTTTTTGCAAGATCAAAAACAATAATATGGGGTTTTCTTAAATGATCGATCGGCTGAGACAATCACAAACTAAAAGTAACTGTCACATTATCATACATAAGGTTAAAGCCGGTTTCAAGATTTGAACAAATTGTTATGGTTTTGGGACTGTACCCAACTTCAGACTATGAAAGTGTAACTGGTCTGGCAACGCGAATGGAAAAGCAGAATAACGTTCGCTGATGGATGTGAGTTGTGATCAGCTAAGAAAAGTAGCAATGCATCGGAGTTGGTTCTCTTAAATCTGAACTTCACCTACTCCCCTTTCCTGACTCAGTAGTTGCATACACATACATCAGCAGAACAAATTTACCCGGTAAATATCAATCTTATCACTTATCCCTTTATCAAACATAGCGAAAGTATACAGTAAGAAAATACGGTTTTATTTTAATATAGAGTAATTGAATTAAAAGGAAAAGCGAAATACATTATGAAGGAAATTACTTATCCGGAAAAATTACACTGTGCGCATTTTATAAAAAGTATTCAGAAAGAAGGGAGTTACTAACTAAATTCAATTTTAGTTTTAGATTTACATCTAAAAATAGATGTTCTTGCATCCCGTGGCTTCTTATTCTACCCATTCTCAACCTACGCAAATGCTCACGACGCATTATAGGCACACTACAGCATCCAATCCTCTTTTAATCAGAGGAATGAATTCTTTTGCCCTTTCCTACTGAAACGAGAGCGGCAGGTTAACCGTCTCTATTCCAAAATAAGGTTGACTCTTCCCTTACCTGGTAAGAATGAGAAACATTTCATATTTATCAAAAACCCGGCAGCGCCAAAAAGGATTGGTGGCAAGATGTAAAACGGTAGGCGAGTAACTAAAGCAAATAAGATTCCGCAAAAAGTAATTCCACGAATAATATTCAAAATCATAATTTTTAAAACAATGCAAGTTATGAATAATGAACATATGAATCAGTTATTTATTCAATATGTTGTTTATCGGAGAATTCTTGAGTCACCAGCATCTTTTAAAGCGTACCGGAGGAGAGCCGTCCAGGAAGCGGGACGTTCGGCTTGGCAGTATTTGGCCGGAGAGAGGGAGTACGTCATCCCCGAAAATTAATCCCTTGAAAATCCCCGACAACTGCCTGGCCGCTTTTAGAAATGGGTTGAATCGACTTAATTACCCCTCTAATGCGTCGATGTTTCTCCGCCAAGGAAAGAGTGCCCGCACCTGATTCATTTCGTACCTCCCTGCCTGAAATGGCGGTGTCTACTTGAGTTAGCGAGTTTAAAACAAATGTAAACCTTCATATGCCAAAATATACACGTATTTAGTTATTTAAAAATACATGGCTAGAGGAAGCAGCTCATTTATTACATTCATTTTATGAGAATCATAGTTTCCGCTTGAATTTCATCTTTAGCTTAGTACTACAAACTTGTACCATTGAAAATCATTCCTTTAAACCCACCGTGTTCCGAGTGGTTTAAGGCGCCATAAAGAAAATAATACCCAAATCGGTTCAATTAGTGCAAGTATCACTACGGAATTTAAAATGTGTAGAGGTGTTTTCAAAGTATTTCATTTCAACAAAATGTAAATCACCAAGTCTTATCAGTGACCTGAAACACGTAAAAACTACAGCAATTTTTTAAAATTTGCATGGAAAACTATGGAAAATTTCAAAAGAAATGCGGCATAAAATACGAAATCTATCTAATAAATACTCGGACTGGTGCAATCTGGTGGCTATGACGCGGACCATATCCTCGCCTACTAGCGGCGCTAATTACCTGAGACCCAATGAGTCGCCTGTGCTAGGCGGATCGTCGAGCTGTGCGCATGGTGCCATTTAAGTTAGTTTCTGTTGTCCTTGTTTTTACTGCTTGTCGTCAATGAAAATTGATGAAATCACGGAGTCACAAATAAACATCAAGTTTTTTGGTGAAATGCGGAAAAAGTTATCAAGGAATTACTGAAATGTTGACAGCTGTTTACGGTGATAATGCTCTGAAGAAAACATCAATTTTCAAGTGGATTACATCAAAGCAAAAAATCAATGAAAAGCGATCGAAAATCAAAGTTGTGGTCCAGGCAATTCTTTGATGTCGAAGGTGTTGTTCGTAATAAAATTTCTTCCAGAAGGATAAACAGTAAATACTGGGTTCTACTTTACAATTCTCGAGCGTTTGAGAGATCGCGTGCGACCAAATTTGACTTGAGACGATGGATGGATCATTCACCATAACAATGCACCTGCAAATTCAGCATTGATTGCTCGTAAGTTTCTGGAGAAAAATTTAATCACCATCCTTGACAATCCTCTTTATTCGCCAGATATCACCTCCTGCGACTTTTTCCTATTCCCAAAATGCAAAAATGTGATGAGGAGACATCACTGAGAAGATGTGGACACAAGAAAGTAAGAAACGACGAGACAACTAAAAAGCCTAACTGCCGAGGACTTCAAAGGGTGCTCTAAACAGTGGAAAAGAAGATGGAATAAGTGCATAGCAACGAATTCCGAGTACTTAGAATGAGAAAAAATCGATGTAGATTAAATTTTGCAAAACAACGTGTTTATGGCCTCAGTTGGCGTATTTATTGGACAGTGTGGTAGAGTAACTTTATGACCACTAGAAATACTAAAAATAGGCAAGCCATCCATAAGCACGAACAGAATACATTTGAGATTACTTCAAAGCTGAGTAAATTAGAGAGAATTCGAATAAAAATTATAAATGTTAAATATAAAATCATGCTACGCTAAAATTTTACGGCGAATATTAATGAATAATCGAATTATTTTCCTGAACCAGGTTGTTATTTTATTTATTCTAAAAATTGCACACTTAATGCAAGATAAGAAAATTTTAAATTGAACAAATGATATCTTAACCAGCAAAATACATTATTAATGAGAGGGTAGGCTGAGGAGAACAAAACTTTTTCAAAATTGTCCATATACATATCGGCCAGGAGTGGGGACAAGGGCGAGCCCATGGCTAAACCATTGGGTTGTTGGAAATAGGTACCATTAAAAATGAAATAATTTTGGGAAACACACGTCTTAAGTAATGCACAAAGTTCACTTATAACTGGAACTGGGATGGATTTCCGGATGAGGATGTCTTCGGCAAGGTTCACCGCTTCCATGGGTGGCACGTTGGTGAAAAGGTGATGGGTGGCACGTTGGTGAAAGGTGACACCTGATGATGACGTTCAACGTCGAAACCTGGGTCGTGTGTTTTTTAAATAAAGTGTGTGGAATTACAAAGTCAATTATTTCATTACATTTCAATATGAACAAATGATATTGAGCAAGATGTATTTTAGAAAAACCCCAATTGTTGACATAGATACAAGGCCAATTCATTACTTGAGACTCGTTAAATATTAAACTCTTTCAAAAGAAACATCTCATTTCATTCTTTGATGGCGAACGTAAAAATATTTCCATCTTCACAATGGTAGGAAATTTTCCTGAAACATCGACGGTGCGGGTTTGAGTAATAAAAATGAAAAGAAAAATATGAGATGGAACCCAGACGGAAATGTCTCGAGAAAAATAAACATATCTAAAGCATTTCAAATCGTAGAGTGTACGAAACTTCATAAAAAGGAGAGAAACAAGAATTTCTCCCTAAATGGGAGAGAGAGAAAGAGGCAAATCATTGCGAGGATTTTGTTCCTTTTATATTTCGGGGTGACATGCCTATCACATTCAGCCCGCCGTTCGAGCACTCAAAGTTCCTTCATCGAGAAGAATGTACCACCTTTAGTGCCGCGTGCAGAATTTCTGGAACGCAGGGCAACATTTCCGAACTAGTGTGAAAAGCAGAGCCGTGGAGCAACAAAATTTCACGTTGCTCTGAGCTCAACAGTCGAAAAAGGGTGCCTCAATTACCCTCTAACTTCTCGCCTCATCATTTCCCCTTCAGTGGGGAATAAATGGTGAAATTCTTAATGATACCACAAACAATTAAATAATTACAATATTATTTAACGCTATGCTATTTCATATACAAAATGTGATTATTTTAAAATATTACACCGTAGTCAAAGAAACATATCTCAATTAGGTACGACGGCTTAAATTTAAAAAGAGATAAATTATTTTTAAATACTATGACGAATTAATATTTATTTCCTAAATCCTTATAGTTTATTTTAGAAAATCGTACAACATTTAATTGGAATTTTATCACGAATTCGCCATATTTATATATAAAGATTGCAAGGATAATCGGACGCAGGCTTATGTTGAGATGAAATTCATTTTTGTACGAACCTCAAATCTTAAGTACACATGAATAAAAAGATGTTTTGTATGTATTCTTCATGCAGAACTCTTCCTGTGTTTCGGCCTGGGAACATGCCCCTTGATGATAAATTAAAGATTCTGTAAAATTTGACTCCCAAAATGCGAAAAAGAAACAAAATTGGTACATGGCAAAACTATTACAATTTTTTAAATATAATAAAGATCACCTTATTTTTGCCTCAACAATTGGATTGAGATTATTCAATTCAACCTCGATTGAATTTAAAATAAGCTAAATAAATCTCTCGCCGAAATGACGAGCTGTGTTTTTAAATCGACGCTGCTCAGTACACGCGTGTACTGTCAGTCAAGGGGTTGGCACTCTGCCTCAGCAACTCCTTGTCCATTATGAGAGATATATATCATACAAGGTCAGTCCCAAAAGTAGTATCACTTATTTTTTTCCTGGATGGACGGACGGGCAGCGGTTTCTCTGGCTGGGTTCAAAGGAGGGGAGTCTCAGGAAAGGCTGGAAGCCGGAGGCAGTTGGCTCCCAGCCTTTCCGGAGTGCGTACTGTTCATTTCCGAAACCTCTATAACGTGACCCCGTAACGCTCCGTCATGAACCATTTATTGAAACAGCGCTGCGCCATCTAAATTTGCATGAAATGCCCTCCGAAAGTGACGAAAATCTTGCAAAAGTAAAGACTTTGTGGGAGAAGGATCGCTGATTAAGTTTTGGTTGATTTATGATGAGCTTGGCATACCTAGTGTTATGTTCATCGCCTTTTGGCCGAAAACGTGGGCGTGAGAAAATAAGTGTGCGAAGTTGACGCCGCGATTTCTCTCAGATAAACAAAAGGAAACTCGCACGCGGATCTGCCCAGAGCCGCGATCGTGTCGCCACCCTGCCTCAGCCACCTTAAAGCCCTGACGATGCCCCACCAAACTTCTTCCTCTTCGTCCGCCTCAAATCTGCGCTGAAAGGACGTAAACACGGCTCGGTGGAAGCGTTACAACAGGCCGTGACGAGAGAGCTTAACAGCATTCCGGGAGCCGCATTCCTGAAGGCGTACGAGGCGTGGAAAGCCCGCTGCCAGCGGCGTGTAGACGCTCAAGTGTGCAACTTCGAAAAATTTTGAATGCATCAATTCTGGCAACATGTTTTTTAATCGACTCAGTCCCACTACTTTTGGGACAGACGCTGTACGTACATATTCGCAAAGTAAAGGTACAGGTAAATCAATAACAAAAGTAAATTTCCACACTAATGAAGAATGTGTCAATAGATTGAACTGGACGAGAACAATTATATTCCAGATTGCCTTAAGCAGCCTTAAAATGGGGTGAGATATCTGATCTAGTAAAATGTATAGAGATTATAGTAACTGAAAATTTACTTTAAAAAGTGATCTTTTGATAGATTTCTGAAATTAAACATCTTAAGTAAACTAAATAAAATTAAGAAGAGGTTTCCACATGGAAATATTAAAACAGACAATGAAAAAGACCTTCCAAAACTTAGGGACATCAATTTGAAACATTGGCGACTTGATAGGGGAGAAATATGAGGTCAATATGAGATATAAATAACCAGCTGCGTAGATATAATATAGATATTTTCCAGTGAAATAAGAAAATCAGAATAATTATACTGAATATTAATTGAGGAAAAGAGGATCTTTCAGTTCCTCCTGACCTAATTGTATAATCTAAGTCAGATATACTAGGTGAAGAAAAATTATAAGGAAGAAAAGGTTACGATATCCTAGAGATATGCGAAGGCTAATTTATATTCCAGAATGTATATTAATGTAGGCGAGTAAAAATTTCCCCAACGATTAATTTATTCACTCTTCTCAGTGTATACATATTTTTGTGACTTCACACGCCCCTTAAACTATTTTCTTCAATACAATTAGCTTTTAAGATCCAGGTGAATACTGTGCTCTCTGTAGACTGAATTTAATTTCCCTTTGTACGTCCATAGCATTCGCGCAAAAAATGCATGGCTGTAAAATGGCGTGTTATATAATATCATTCCACACTAATCAGGTCAGATTTGCCTTTTAACCATGGCATTTACTGCAGTCATCACGACCATACCCACTCAACCAGCTGGGTGCCAACACGTCTGCTTGAGGTGTTATGCAAGGACTGCGCTCAGGGAAAGAGGTTTTTGGAAGCAGAAACATTGGGGAAAGGTTTGTAATTGAACAAAGACTCACAATCATGATGCTAAAAAAAACAACGATGGAGCAGAACAGAAAGGTGGAGTGCGGTAGGTCAGAAAAAAGAGAGAAAAAGAGGGAAGGACCCCATTAAGCTCACGGAAGGCGATGTTTACTAAGGTGAAGGTCAGAAACTCGTAATGGAGGGAGGGGACGGGAATATTGCGAGGCGGTTATGGGATGGAACAGGTGGAAAGAAACGAAATGTGATAAAATCGAGGTGTGGGGACGGAGAGAATGGCGAAAAGTGAGGTGTGGGGGAGGGGCAAAGAGAGTTAGGGGGATGGGGGAGGAGGGCGGAAGGGGGCCATTGTTCGGGAGCCTCTCCTCTTCTCTTCTTTGAACCTTATCTCAATCTGCCTCGATAAACTGCTCAGACCGCAGCTCGCAGCGTTGAGTGCGGACGAGGGAGACAGTGATTTGCAACGTGTCAACGGGTATAAAAGGGCGTTAAATGAACGCGGGCGGGGACTCCGAGGGGGTGGGGGGAAAGAAAAAAAGGGAAAACTAAGATCACGTCGAGGCGACAAAATCGATTGTCGGGGAGAAAAAGCTGTTCGCGAAAGGATTTACCTCCTGTACTCATGAATACTTCAGATGAAATCTACTTCTTTACGGAAAACATTCACTTTTCAAAGAATCTATGGTGGAAAAAGGCAAGAAGTAAAATTTTTAAAAACATTAATAGTGTCCAATAGAAGAGTTTGAGTCACGCAGATAAAATCATTCAAAAAATTGGAAGTGTCATGCTATTTGAATAACCTGAACACAGGATTCAACATCCGTGTTCTTCGATGCGGATATTGGAATGATTTCCGTAATTGCTGAGAAGTTTGAGTTATTCTCTCACCACCCTACAGGTTGAAGAACATAAAATGCGCTATCTGAACCGGAAGATTTAAGCAGTGAAGCCTACATATTTAGCTGCCAGAAAACTAGGAAACATGTAGAAATGCATGCATAACATCAAGGAATGCTTAAGCATTGAACGCGGCGCCGAATCTTTGAGAAACGTGGACCCAGAAGAATTGGCATGAGGCAAAATTGGGCATTGTCTCGACGATTCCAGGGAACAATAGAAAATAATAGGACTGTTAACAGTGAAGACCAACACAGAATGGCAAATTATTGGCAAAATTATATGCAGTTGGATTATGAATAGCAGTTTTCACAACGAGAAAGGAATCGATGACAGGGATGTTGAGTAAGGGTGTCAGTAAAAGACTGGTAAAAACTATGCTATGGAGCGTGGTTTTGTACGGCGCGGACACATTGTCACTGAAGCAGGATGATAAGCGTAGAATGGTGGCTCTTGAAATGTTTGTGAGGAGAAGGATGTAGAACGTGAAGTGGAAAGATGGGAAAAAACGCGGAAGTGCTAAGCATGGTGGAGGACGAGAGGAGATTATTGGGATAGAACAAAAGGAGGCGGGAAAGATGGATGCAGAGAGTTTTACTGGAAATGAGATGTTGACGACTGTAAAAGAGGGGAGAACGTAAGGCAAGCGAGGAAGAGGGAGGAAAGGGATAAGCATGTTAGATGAAAGGTAGGAATGAGGTATTGAAGAGGGACTCATTCAAGTGGAAGATTACAAGCCGTATTTTTTGTTAGCAAAGACAAATAAATGTCTTTTTGTAAAATTGTATAGGCTTTATGCATCCAAAACCTAACTACCTGCGTCATAACAAAAAATAAAGCGGGGAAAAAAGGAAAAAAAAAGAAAAATATGGGCAAAGAATATTTATTTCTTCTATTCCCAAAATGAAAAAATGTGATGAGTGGACATCACTGGGAAGATGTGGACAAAATGAAGCAAGAAACGACGAGACAACTAAAAAGCCTAACTACCGAGAACTTCCAAGGGTGCTTAAAACAGTGGAAAAGAATATGGAATAAGTGCATAGCAACGAATGGCGAGTACTTTGAAGGGGACAAAATCGATGTAGACTAAATTTTGCAAAATAAAGTTTTTATGGCCTCAATTCGCCTAGTTATTGGAAGGAGTATTTTTTAGAATTCGTGAGGGGTAGGAAGGAAGGAGTACTACGGCATACTAAACCTCCTTAGGCACTATAGAATACTTGCAAAAGAAAAGCAAAAGGCAAAAATATACCCGTGGCAGTCGTGCGAAGATAAGAAACGGAAAAGGATCAGGTAAGCGATTGAGTGACAGTTGTGAGTACGTGGAAGGAAATAAAACTTCGGCATAAGCTGAAGGGGTGGGCTGAAGAGCTAAAGACGATAAGAAACTTACCGAACAGCATCCCAATTTACCCTACGGCGGATTAAAAGCGAAATCTCTGTTTGGGTAACCCCAAAGACTTGTAACCCAAGAGATGAAAACATACACACAAACTGACACGAATGAGTGGGAGGAAGTTTCCCTCTGGCCTCTTCCAGGACTAGACTCCCTGGGAGCTAGCTAGTAAACGCTAGAAGCTGGCTGGTTGTTAAAATACGCCAACATCGCAATATGAGATTTGGTTTCCAGAAATAATTACGCGGTGGTTGAATGATAGTGGGATTTATAAACATTTAGATTACTGAACAATTATTTTACCAGGTAACATGAACTAAATAGATTCTTCACTTGATGAAGCTTTTATGCGACTAATACTAGTAATCATTATATACTACTTTTTCATCTTTGTTACTTTTATGAGCGTAGTTTTTACAGAAAATTCACGCCTTAAATTAAGATACGTAAATCGGATTCTCACGTGTAGGAAAATTTTTTATCGAAAATTTCTTTACATGCAGTATCATATAGTATTGCCCCTAAAACGATGTGCTTATGGTAACGATATTTTTTTATATCTAAGCGTCATTAACAAATTCTAGAGAGAAAACTGTGCAGGACAGCTCAGGGTAACGGTATCTCACTCAATAACCTCGGTTAATAAACATAATATTTTACGAAAAATTATAAAACAGTAATTCTTTCTATATGAGCACACAAAATAAAAAAACTCAAGCTTGGCAAAAAGAAAATGACGAGATATTCAAACATTTTTAAAGTAGGAAAATTGCATACTGGTGATATCACAATTTGGAGATAATGATTTGAGTGCTAATCCTAGTAACAGAAACGCTAAAAAATATTATGATCACTATAACAATTAAGGTCATATACACTGCTATATCTTGAGTTAAAACTTCTTACATAAAATCTTTGAAGTTCAAGAGGAGATGGAAAGTTAATTAAATTATTAGACAATAAGAACCGACGCACAGTCAGTAGACACATACGTATCAAGGCTATAATTTAATTACATGCAAAATTGAAGGGGCAGACCCATCGGAAAGAAACCTGAAGCAGCGGAGATAATTATTTTGAAATATTTCAGTTTGGTTAGTACGTGATTTGTTAAAATGACTCCAAACATAAGAATTACATTTTAATAGTGGACGTACCAAACTACAATACATAACTTTTAATGAGTTAATGTCATGTAGATTATTGTCACAAAAAATACGCCCAATCACTCCAACCCCGTAAAGATAATTATGAGTATTAGAAATAAAATAAGATTAAAACAAATTTTAACTTCTAAATTAATGTATATTTTCTCTTATTTTAGAAACATAGAGTTTAATTCCAATGCTTTTGCAATTCAAAGCTGCCCTAGAATGAAACATTTATAAGTCAAGTTAGGAACTTTATGGACATTTTATAAAATATCTACAGACAAATTTGTTACTCAAATAAAGCTCATAATCTAGAATTATTTATTCATCGATCAAATTGCACACGACAGAACATTTTTAAAAGTTGTATTGGGCGAAAAAATACCAAGAAACATAATATTTCAACGATTGAAATGAACTTTTAAAGGGCAGTGGTACTGATTTTCTTTGAAGGAACTCCTCTCAATTTTCTCAAGCTGCGACAAAAGTTCAACATCGCAATGCAAGCTAAGCAATTGATTTCTCCAATCCCCTTGAACTTATCAATAATGTAAAGAAAGAGAACTATTATCTGGTTGGAGAATAATCGTGAGGCATTGGCCTACCTTTAGAAAAGGTGTCAAGGAGACCAATGATAAACTTCCTAATTGACGGACTGAGTATTGCGATTGATATATGTTCTACATAGCAATCAAGCAGGGGTTCCAAAAATACATTGAAAAATCTGCCAACAGATTTGAATTCTAACCCTTTACTTGGGAAATATTCCTCGTAAATAATTAAGTTACTAATCATCGTTCCAAACATGTAGCAGTGTGAAAACATTCTTAATTAAACGTTCTAATGTGATAATTACGCTCAAAGTTTAACTTTGTTCAATGAATTTGCACACATATAATTATTAAATAGCTTTCCCCATCAATATTCCGGATTAAGCGAGAGCAAGTACCCATTAAATTTGAAGTATCATTAATTATTAATACAAACAAATCAGTGGTTTCAGGCATGGTTTTGAATTCTTTTTCTCAAGACATGAGGACATCTCCAAGGTTGAGGGAGGAGCTTGAGTAGCAACACAAAATTAATCAAATTCCATATTTAAGAAACCCTTCGGAGCACCGGCCGCCTTAGGAACGTGCTCACGCGCGTGTTGTTCCATGTGCTCGGGCTATCGAAAAACCTCTGGAGATCGCTTCGCCAAAGGTTTCCAGTTTTCACGACTCTGACCCTTGGGAAATTAAAAAAACAAATTGAAACAATCAGGATTGCTCGAGAGCGAGAGGTGAAAGAGTAGACAAGTCGGGAGGGTAAGATCGTGAGCTGCACTGAGCACGGACAGCTGGTAAGTGGGAAGCAGGGACTTGAGCGGCTCCTTATATAATGAACGGCGGAAGGGAAAAGAGACCCCGCTCGCGAGAAAAAAGGAGAAATTAAACTTTATAGGGACAAGTATAAGTAAATCCGATGCGCCGTGGGATAGAGTTCAATTACACTTCGGAAAGAAATAACCTTTGGTATATTTAGCGCTGAGTCAGGTAACATTTATTTATTTGACGACGACTGTTGATTCAGTGTAGCAAAATCAAAAAGTAATTCGAAGGGTGACTGAAGAGAGATGAACAGATGGAGGACACTTAGAGGAATGAGAGAACTAAACAGCCACATCCTTGAGGCACGTTAGTTTATCCCGGGTTTGACGCTACACAAATGGAAATTATCTCTTCTAAACGAATTTGGCACTCATAGTTTTTCATTGCCCAATATGCCAGGTTTTTTGCAATTACCGGGCTTTCGTGGACATATAGTACGTGGCTACAACTACTCGTGAACTGCGCACGGGTGATATGGATTCACCACCTGCCGGTTACACCTGTAATGCGTGTGGCTTGCAGTGCATTATGTGAAAGCAGATGAGATATAAATGTTCACAATTTATGTGTCATTGTTTATTAAGGATAGGCATTTATAGGTCTTTTATAAAGATCAGTATTTGAATATAGTCACATTAAGGCATAAACTTTTAGACCAACGTTTAATGTGAGAAACAATTTTCACCAAAGACAATTGATGGCCTCACATTCAGCATAGAGGAGGGTATATTCACTTACTGACTACAAAATACCTGGTTCAAATCCACATGATGCATTAGGAGGCTCCGATCTAACCCTAACTATAATTTCTAGGCACCAGAGGTTTCTGTAAAATAGCAGGCAGAATTGGGAAACGGACTGGTGGTCTTACCCCGAATATATAAGCTTTGCAATCTTAAGAATTTAGTACTAGGTAAACTTAATCTTCATCACTAAAACCGACTTTCAGATTGATTACTTGGAATTTTAAGTAATTCAAACACTCGCAATTTATCGTAAATTTTACAATACCATTGAAAATCCTAGTATATCTTGTTCACTTATGTTTGATTTCATTTTAAACATGAGTGAGGCATAGTGCGCAAATTATTTCTCAGGAAAATAAAAGCTATGAATCTAATGGATGGTCAATTAAATCGGACGGTGTCAAGCAAAAATATTACTGAGTCGTAGAGATAAAACATTACATTGATATTGCCATCATAATTATTTGTTCACCCTCACGTCAAAGATTACCTTCCTGACCAAAAAAATTAAAATAATAAACACATGCGATGCGAAAGTTTTTCTAACCTTTGAAATGGTCTATTGCATTATATTAAATTTGATATATTTAATGCAAATGAAGAAACTGAACAAAACTATTCATATTTTCAAAGAGGATATTTCAATGCATCAGAAAAATTCAGGTTCCATCGTATGATTTATCTTTTTCAACTGTAGAGATTTAGATTTTCAAAAATGTACGAACATTTAGAAAATGAATGTTTCTTCCCAAGTACATTATAAATGTTAACCCACTATATCTAATTAATCTCGCGTAAAATCTCCTAGGAAATTTCAGCTAAATCTACTAAGGATAGAAGTAAAAATAAATATATAAATGAAGTGCTGTTTGGAGTTTACAGCTACAGAAGATAAAATTTTAAAAATAACCATGGAGTCATAAGCATAAGCAAATGATATCTCAGAAATAAATCCTAAGACAATACGGCTACAGAATGGCTACGCAATAAAAAACTATGTAGCCTAAAAAACACTAATTAATAAACACAAACTATTCAGAGTTCATGTAAATAATCTTTACTCGCATTGTTACACTAGGAGATACATATCCGTACAGAAACTGATTAGGCACCGAGGTACACCCGTGCTCATAAACGGGGCAGGCGCATTATTAGAAGTACTTCCCGGACTACGTCTGAACGACCTTGGAATGGTTAATGCTCCGCTGATCCCAGTGCAAACATTCCCACTTAAGCAACCTCTCATTAATGAGAACAAAGTTCTCTCTAAAACCTCAGCTCACACCGTTAAACATGCAGGCTATTTTGACAGGTGAAGCCCGAGCTCATAAAATACATACAAAAAGTTCTGCTGCGTGGCGTCTTTCGTCTTCAATGCCTAGGAGTTGAAATTTACTCACTCGTGAGACAGGAAGATCGTTCCTCTCCTTGTGCCGTCTGAATTTTCAGAGACGGTTCTTGCATTTGGATATTAGTTCATCTAACAAAGAACAGAATAAGTAGCACTATTTTTCTTCAATTGCATATTTAAATAGAATTGTACGTAACTAATTATGCACATGTAGTTTTGGATGTCTTGGTGCATCAGTCGGATTTTATCCTGGAATAAACCAGGTAGTTTTTTATGCATATTGTATCTGAATGTTCTGCCCACTAAGGTAATGACACGTCGCAAATACTGCCATTAGACCAAAAAGAAAATTCTACCTATTCTATCGTTGAAGGTATATTTCTTTTCCAGTATTGCTTCACCACGATCTTCATCATCACTTCATTCAAGGTATTCTACCTCTTTAAAGACAGGTCAAGGACGATTCCTCACGATTTTTTAATTACGTATTTCATTTATTTAGCAATAGTCCTAAAACAACACATTTTGGCCTTTGCGTCGGACTATTAACAATGATAACAATGGTCACATTTACAAATGCCCTAGGTGGAGCAGAACCCACCCAAGTGGGGATCGAACCCGATACCCTTGGAATGTCAGTCGAGGACGTTACCCCGCCGCCACCAGGGTTAGCGATTTAGTCCTAAGTAATGCACCTTCCTCTTTCTTGCCCTACACTAGTACTTTCTTCACTTCTTCGTAGTTTAATACTATGGTCATACTATATACAGAAAAATTCACGAGCGTCGTCCAATCGCATAAAGATTTTAAAATCTTGCCCCATCCTTGTTCGATTAATTACAATATCCCTGTGGTTTGAGCGGGGCTGACGAGTGTGAGGGGTACCCGACTGATGTTCACGAAGAAAGAAATAGTATTCGACGAACGGGTCAACTCGGAGGTGAACATGTGTGAGAGAGAGCGAGGCGGAGAATGGCGAGGTCTAGGAAGCAGATCTAGAGGGTCAGTACATGGGATGCGTCTGTTATGGGAGAAGGGGAAGAAGAGAGAAAGAGAGTCGGGAGACGGTGCGGAGAGTGTTTCCCGGAGCGCAAAGGGGGTGAACGAGCGAGGGTGGAGGGGTGTTGAATAAGACCTGTACGGAGTCACCGAGATGCGAGGGCGGAGATTGGTGGCGTACCTTTATGCTCATAACATGGCCGAGACACGAGTGGAAATCGCATTTCCGCTCTCCCGGCCCGTAACTCCTTCCCACGTTTTGATGTCTGAACCGTGGATAGGGGAGATAAGAAAAACCCGAGTGTCCAGTTGCCTCTCCCAGCGAAACTAGCTACGGTTGGTATGATGAAAAAAAGAAGGGAATTCAAAGATAACCTCAATTTTTCTAAGTTACTTCCTTCAAAACTGCAATTACTCAAAGTTATGAATCACCTGAGAATTCTGACCTAGGCGGATTAACTGTAATCACATGAAATCTCTGCTGGAATAGTCGGGCTGTGACACCCAGCTGGTCCAAAGGTCGCGGGTTCGAGTCCAGCCTCGAGAATCAGCTTGGCGAGATTCCCTGGGAAGTCTGGAGAGTCTCATCGGGATCAAAAAGGTGGAGAAACCACAGGGGACCTCCGGGAATCAAACATTAAATAACAACACCCAATTGAAAATTTAATATAAATGAATAGGAGAAAGTCCCAGGACCAAAATAAATTACTTAGGCCAAGTTAAAAAATGTGCCATGATTTCGAAGACGCAGTGAGAATCTTGATCACGAGCAGAACATTTTAATAACAGCTGACATGATGAAATGATTTACTTGTATAATGAGTCGCGTTTGACATTAAGTGAGTATACGGAGGGCAAATTTCGTTTAAACTCGGATAAATTCACTTTTTTACATTTTACAGACGTTTTTTTCGACCCCTCGAACCTAATGCTCAACTTGTCAAGGGATTAGAAACGAGATAATGGTTAGCGCAAAGGGCTGCAGAAAATATAAATGCGAGCAGTGAACAGCATACTTCTATTTTTGAATCCATTGAAAAATATAGCACGCGCCACAAAAAACAGCAAATCAAAACCAGTGATTTAATGAATATCAGAGAAGGAAAATGGCTTCAATGCAAGAGAAGGAACGGAGGATGAGTGAGCACAAGAAGTTACGAGTGAGGGGAAAGGAGGGAGGCATTTGAGGGGAAGACATGGAATCCTTTAAACGGCGGGGAACGGGGTCGCCGTTTGCGGGCTTGACCTTTCTCGTTCTCCATATCGCGCGAGTGGGAGGCGGGTGGTGCATTTCCGCCCTCACGCGGCCCTATAAAGCGTAAAAACAAAAAGCACACACATGGCTAGCAGCCCGCATTGAAGGAAAGCTGCATTCCCTAAAGCAAGGTTAAAGTTTTAGGTCTCATGCATACGAGTGCTGCGATCAGAGCGGCGAGAGTAAGACCGTTTTCAATTAGTGTGTTCGCAACAAGTGGCAAAACACCCGAGTCTCTAGCAAACGACGCTCAAAGAAATCCAGGATATTTTTGAAACACGTAATTTTTGTGCATTTATAAAGGTGATAATTTCACACCACATACAAATAAACACATTTTCCAGGATTGGGCCCGGAAGAGATGATACAATACCAGACGTTACCCACACCTCGGTGTTATAGTTGCCGCGGGGTAGCCGAGCTGAGGTGATCTTTTTCAAGTCCAAGGTGATCAACAGTGAATTACGAGAGAAGAGGTTAATAGAGGGACTGCAAGTCGAGAGGATCAGAAATTGAGATTAATACTTTTACGAAAGGAAACTCGACGTAAGTACTGTGAATGCCAAAGTTTCAATATTCAAATGTACCATATACTATTAAAACTTCAAATTTGCCTTTCAGTTTGGAGATAAGGACAAACTTTCATGTGAAATCATTACGTACGTAGAAGAGACTTCTAACTACTATTAACGAACCTCTTTTTCTATTAAAATATAAGCAAATATGTATCATGACCGACCGCGGTAGGGGTCATGTACAGGTCTAAACCAGTCTCGTGTGCATTCACCCCCTGCCACACGCCTTAGCGGTGGCTTTCAGGGTACTAAAATATTAATATTTATATGTATATTTTTTGTATTTGATATTTATAAATATTAAATACAAAAAATATTATTATTAAAACATTATTATCAAAATATTAATATTAAAACATTATCATTAATGGTATTGTACTCTTTTAGGTAGTTTTTGGATGGATAAACAGAATAATCATCGCAAAACTTAAAATCCTCACATAACACTACACGATTTGAATCCTCATAGTACAATAAAATCTTAAATTCCGCGTATTTTTTGCCTCCCTTCGTTACGCCCGACATGCGTATTCTTTTCCTCCGCCTCTTTCCCAAAATTCTACCCTCTATTGCAGTCTTGAGCATCGCACATCAAATCGAATTTCAAAAATATTTTGCAAAATTTTTAATACTTTTGAAACGCATATTATATCCAGGAATCCTCCCATGACTTGTAAAATTATTCTCATTGAACATTTCGCAATTAATTCTGTTTTTTCACGGTTCGTTTCCAAAAAATCACGATGAAATCGCGATTTTCACTGCTTCATGGACGAACGACTTCCCACATGGAGGTCTTTTTGCTGGAGCATTTGAGGAGAAAGGATCTTGTAGGAGGTCAACGAGCATACTTCGGCTCTCTAATAGAAATCGCCATACAAAAGGTTTCTATCCCCATGACTAAAGGCACTTATGTCTGGCATGCTCAAAATTGTAGAAAAAGAAACCTATGTAAAATCACTCGTGAGTCAGAAATCTAAAAGGAATATTAAAAATAAACTAACATAAAAATATCAACTATAAAATAGCTGAGGAAGAGAATAACAATTACGGAACAACTCCTAAGAATTATTGATTCCAAAACTTTCTCCTTTATGCTGCGAGGCAAATAAGAGTTCGCACTATGCACGGAAAAATTTGGATGAATAAATCATAACTTTAAAAAATTCTAAGCACATTGAACAACGAGAGAATCAGATACATTCATTTTTAAACTTATAACCATTTCCAAAATGAAACTCCCTCAGAATTCCTTATTCAAACAAAGGGATTCCTGTGATGAGTCGTAGTACAGTCATCTAGAGCTGTCCAAAAAACCTAATTTTAATACCCATAATATCTTGAATCCCTACCCGGACTACAACCTTGACGTGGTGGAAGGGCTTGTGCGTTCCGATGACCCCTAGAGCTGTGCTGGCGGGAGTAATAAAAATTGCTCCTGGTAGTGTTACCCATGCCAGATAGGTCGAAGATTAGGAGCCAGACGAAAGGTAGTCCACGCAGCCTCTGTTCCTCAGTGAGGCGGCTGCAATGGCGTCTGACCCCAGTGGGGCGGCCAGTAAGTGATGGTGTCACGTTAAAAACACTATTGAGGAAGGCAACGGGAAACCACCTCAATTATCATTCACAAGAAAAATATGATGGACAATAGAGATATTTTGAGTCCTGGCAACCACGGGGCTCGGCCCAATCGGCCGTGTGTCGTGCCCGGCAGCGGGGGAGGCAAGGCTTCCGCGGTCGTACCCCCACGAAACCCTTGCAAGGGAAAACCAGAAGCAGCAGGACAGAAGACGCAGGAGAAGAAGACCACATCAGTTAGAATAGGAACGTGGAATGTTAGGACAATGATGAGGACAGGGAAATTGGAGAATGTTAAGCGAGAGATGGAATGGGGAAATATAGATATTTTAGGTCTATACGAGGTGAGATGGAAAGATAGCGGGGATTACTGGAGTGATAAGTATAGAATAATATACAGCGGTGGGGACGAGAGCCTACGAGGGGTTGCCATAGTATTAAATGAAGAGGTAGGAAGAAGCGTAGTCAACATAGAAGAGGTAACGGATAGAATACTACTAGTAGAGATAAAAGCAGAACCGACGAACTTGGTTATTATTCAGGTATGCATGCCACCGAGCAACCATAAGGAAGAAGAGGTCGATAGGATATACGATCAGTTAGAGGACATGATCGCGTGTGTTCCTGCAGGGAAACATTTGATAGTGATGGGGGATTGGAATGCAACGGTAGGCGAAGGAAGAGATGGTGACGAGGTGCGGGACTACGGTTTAGGTACGAGGAATGACCGCGGGGAGAAAGCAGTTGAGTTCTGCAGGAGACAGGGGTTAGTCATCACCAAAACTTGGTTTAGACACCACAAAAGACGCAGGTATGCATGGAAAATGCCAGGTGACTCAGGAAGATATCAGCTAGATTATATACTGGTTAGACACAGGTTTAGGAACAGTGTGATCAATTCCCACAGCTTCCCGGGAGCCGATGCGGACTCAGACCACAATTTAGTTGTTATGAAATGTAGAGTACGTTTCAAAAAGATAAGGCAGGGGCGTCGAGTTAGAAAATGGAATGTAGAAGCATTAAATGGGTTGAAAAGGAAGGAATACAAACAGGCGGTAGAGAAAATCATGGAGGATGGTAAAGGGCTTAGTACTATCGAAGAAAAATGGGAAATGATCAAGGAAGGGTTGTCTAAAGCCGCAAAAGACACTATTGGAACCGTTAACGCTAAAAGGACTAGAAAACCATGGATCACGGATGAGATGATTACAAAAATGGATGAGCAGCGAAAATGGAAGAATATAAATACAGAGTTAGGCAAAATGAAGTACAAAGAATTGAACAATAAATTGAGGCGGGCAACAAATAAAGCAAAGAAAGCATGGTGGAAGACGCAGTGCGAGGATATGGAAAGTCTGCAGAGGAAGGGTGAAGTTAGAGATAAGGCGGGTAAGGTAATAGTTGGCGCAGGAAAGATCCAAGAGAGATGGAAGGAGTATATAGAAGAACTGTATAGTAAGGAACTCAGACCAAAAAAGTTAGACATTGAAAAAGAAAATGACGTAGAGGAAGACAGCTTACGTCCAGGCATACTAGACAATGAGATAGAAAGGGCATTAAGGGAGATGAAACTAAATAAGGCCGTGGGGGTAGATAACATTCCCGTGGAACCTTTAAAATGCTTAGGAAAATGTGGGAGGAAGAGGCTATATGGGCTGATCCGTAGTGTTTATGAGGAGGGAATCTGGCAGGAAGACTTTGTGAGATCAGTTTTAGTTCCTATTCCGAAAAAGGTAAAGGCCACGTCATGTGAGGAATATAGGACAATTAGTTTGATATCCCACGCCGCTAAAGTTGTTCTCAGGATCATAAACAAAAGGATAGAGAGTAGGGCAAATGATTACTTAGGGGATGATCAGTTTCGGTTTAGGAAGGGGAGAGGTACGCGTGATGCCATTGCAGTAATGAGATTATTAATCGAGAGGAATATAGAACACAACCAGGAGGTATTTGCATGTTTCGTAGATTTCGAAAAAGCGTTTGATAGAGTGAATTGGGAAAAACCAATGAGTATTCTGCAGAAAATAGGAATAGATTGGAGGGAAAGGAGGCTAATCCGCAACCTGTACATGTCTCAGACTGCTCAGGTGCGGGTGGGAAACGGGGAGTCAGGATGGGCAGTGTTAGGAAGGGGTGTAAGGCAGGGTTGCCCATTATCACCGTTGCTGTTCAACCTGTATGCAGAGGAAATGATTAAAGAGGCATGGGAAGAACGGGAGGTAGGAATGAAGGTGGGCGGGGAATTCGTAAAATCAGTTAGGTTTGCTGATGACCAAGCTTAATTTTGTCAGTCAGCCAAGGGGCTGCAAGCATTGCTGAGTGAATTGGAAATTCAGTGCGACAGGTATGGGATGAGAATCAATATTAAGAAAACAAAGGTTATGCGATTTTCTAGAAAGAAAAAGACCAAGCTTAACATTAAAATAGGTGGGCAAAAACTAGCGCAGGTAGAACAGTTTACGTATCTCGGCAGTGTTTTGGACCAACACGGTCAAAGTAGTAGGGACGTAAGGAGAAGAATTGCGCTGGGCAAAGAGGCTTTCACAAGGAGGAGGGAGTTGATGACGGGGACTTTGAGTAAGGATGTTAAGAAAAGACTCGTAAAAACTTTGATATGGAGCGTAGCTATGTACGGTGCGGAAACGTTGTCATTGAAGCAGGAGGATAGACGTAGATTGGAGGCTTTGGAAATGTGGGTGTGGAGAAGAATGGAGAAGGTGAAATGGACAGAGAAGAAAACAAATGAGGAAATACTTGGTATGGTGGACGAAGAGAGGGGTTTGTTGGGAGCAATCCTATGGAGGCAGGAAAAGTGGATGAAGGGGGTGTTGACCGGCAGTGGGATGTTGAAGACTGTGATAGAGGGTAGAATGTTGGGCAAAAGAGGAAAGGGAAGGAACAGGATAGGGATGTTGGACGGGATGAAGGGAGGAAGAAAGTACTCAGAGATGAAGAGGGACCTGATAGAGTAGGATGATGGATTTTGTGTTTTGTTAGGAGCAATAAAATATTTGTTTGGTAGTTGTGTCCATCCGAAATCTACCTTAACCGGTAGATTACCTTAAAAAAAATGTCTTGAATGAAATGAATACAATTAGACTGCAGATGAGAAAATATATTTCCATATAAGCAAGTGCAAAAACGGAATAAGGATCGCTAATGTAGAATATTAGAGAAGAAAGTACTAGTTTGCTGGATTATTACGCATATCACAGACGAGATAATCTTCATTGAACGTTGAAAATCATTGCAAGTAGACGTAATGCAATTTGGTGTCTCCGGCGTAACTTTATAGAATAAATACAACATATTGAAATGAAATAAGCAACATTGTAATTCCACACGCAGTGTGTGTGTGCGGATTTAGAAAGTTGTTTATTTGATTTCAATAGATGTAACTCTATTGAAAAATATACCCCAAAATTGTTTTGAAATACGTACCCATTGCTATTTACAATAGTAACAAATGGTTTCCGATGCAGAACTTCCACTCCACACCCCTTATACACGTGTGTTAAATGCTTGCATTGACTCCGATTAATGTTCCTATGTTTCTACAAGCCACTACTGAATACGTACATGTAAAGTTAAAGGGTCACGATGAACATCATCTTCACTTACGTGTCCCTGCTTTGATCCCCAAATGCTGAAACTAGATAGAATTAAGAAATATTTTTGACCAAACCTTATCTATAGATTTGTAGGTAAATACAGTCCTTAATAAACAAAAATGAAAAATTAAAAAAAAATTACAATAATTTTTTACATTTATTTTACATTAATCATGTAAATTAATATTTTACATTTAATCTACATTAATGAAAATTTTCAAAAAAGAAGTATAGCGATAACTTCCGGATGGAGAATTGGATTGTTTTTTATGTTAAAGACCCATTTAAACTCCGAGCTGAAATTCACTTAAATGACATGTTGCAGCCAGATTTCTGGAAAAGATCATAATCGCTTCTTTCTCAACGTCCAAGGACATTTGGAAATGAGCTAGGAACACTAACAAGCGACTTCATTCACAGCGGCACATGGAGCAGATATAATCTAATGTTTTCATGGCTCTACCGTTTCAAAAACTCCAGAAATAGCAAGTTCAGAAATCTTATGAAAACACTTCCAAGAACTGGTCACTTACAAGCTTGTCATCGTGAGAAAAACATGCCCTCTGGACGTCCTTGTCAACATGGCACTTCTTTACGCGTATAAAATACGCAAGGGAGTTATTTACCGAACGATTTCTCCCTTTTTAACCTGCTTGCGCTATTAATATACGTCTAAGGGCAATTAAATCTTTGACAATGAACAGAGGCAGCAATTCAATTATTTTTTCCCACTTAGTTATTTACAATATATGCGTGTATGCATGTATATCCATGTATATGTAAGCAAATGCGTACTCAAGCCATTTATAGTTATTCTTGGGCAACTCGATTCGAATTACAAATTAAGAGAACAAATTGTCTAAAGTCATCAATTAGCATAGCCAATATTTAAAATTGGTTTTCCAAATACTAAATAAAGTACCATGAAAATACTAATACGCAAGAATGATGAAAGAAGACACTTTGCTTTTCCACATAGATTTTTTTTCTACGACCTAGGTGTCGTTACAGCGTAACCTTCACGAATATTGCTATGCAATAAGTAACCAATTTACCTGAATATTTTACACCGTAACAAAACCTATGTCGTCATAAAATATTCTATGTGGTAAAGCGAAGTGTCTTCGTTCATCATGAAGGATTTCCAAAATGTTACTGGGTCATTTAATACGCAATACTCCAGATTACATACCAGAATCTAAACATTAATCCATGCACGGGATAGAGCCCGGTTCTTTACGCCCGAAGAAGGCGAAGATGGTGCCATCGACGGAAAAAGTCATAGCGTCGGTTTTTTGGAATACCTAAGGAATTCTGCTGATAGAGTACCTTGAAATCAGCAACTGGGGAGTACTGGTCAAAACCTTCTAACGCAACTGGACGCTAAAGTAGTGACAGCAGATCCGGCTTGCGGATGAAAAAATCCCTTTTCCATCAGGAAAATACACCTGCCTCCCACAAAAGTGTCTTGGCGATGGGAAAATTGAGGGATTTGTACTAAAAAGTGCTGGAAAATCCACCCTATCCCCCGGATTTGGCTCCCTCGGACCTCCACCTTTCCCGAAAACTCAAAAAGTTTCCTCACTGGTCAACGTTTTTGGTCTATTCAACAAGCGATTTCGCCTTATGCGGATTATGTTTCATCACTTCCAGAAGAGCAAACAAAGACACGAGATAATGGTAGTGGAACAATCTCTGAATGATATGCATTAATACTAAAGGCGATTATGTTGAAAAATATAACATTTCTGAAAACACGAATAGTCATTTTCACCATCAGGCCGAGAACTCTTCAGTTCACCCTCGTCCAGTATACCATTCAATTTATTTACGATTTATTCCCTCCTTCTAAACAAATACGTTAGCGGATTAAGAACCTCTCTCAATATTAACACTGCAGGTATTCACTAATGATTATCTATCACGTTCCACGGTCCTCACAGCCTGCTACGAAAGGTTTCAGCGTCTAAAGTATCACGTAAACAAGAGTGGAGCCTCAAGAAATCCTCTTTGAGGCGCTGAATACCATAACAAGGCTAATTTACGGTCGAACACGCAATGCTGTAATAATAATGCGATTACGAAATATTTTTCTAATTTTTTTAACAAAATTTTAGCGATCCTCAAAATATTCTTCACAGCCTCATGTCGTCTTTTTTTCTCTTTCTCCACTCGTGTGGCGTTTTTTATCGTAGTAGGAGCACCGATTTTGATACTTAAAAATATAAAAAAAATTACTAAAAAATTTCCCTTCAACAGATCTTGAATATCCATGAAGTGCTTTTAATACTATTTCACGTAGTTTATGGAAGTGCAATTCAGGGGATGTTAGTTGCCGCAAAGGATGCATTTCCTTGATGCTCAGAGCTGCAAATCACACATTATCGATATGCACAGCGAACAACCCAATTTATTTTGCGTTTTCCCGTATCTACAGGTACAAAGATTTCTCAACAATGCATGCCTTCTTCATAATCCGTTGTCCTGCTACAAATAATACTTTGGTTTGGTTTAGCAAGACCATGGATATTGACGAACCCAAAAAAACCATTGAATGTTAAACTATGATTAGGAAAAAATATGCAATAAATGAAATCCTTATTAAAAGGTATCCTTATTACAAGGTGTAAAGGAGGAAAAGAGCCAGTGTATAAAGTTAAACGATTTTGGGTTTGCAATGAATACCACTGAGCACACGGATATTTTAATCGAGGGGATTTTAATAACTACTTCAGTTATTTGAAATTAATGTTCTTAGCGAACTAAGACATGGAAAATTTTAAAATAAGAAATAATTATTACTCTCAACAAAACCTATTCCAAAAGGCTTATGATGCATGTATACTGCAGTGCAAATGCGTTACATTCAGTTTTCGGAGATATTTATTACAGAGATATCGCCAAAAGTATAATTATGAAATTAAATTACAGTAGTGACATGGCATTACAGTAGAGTTCATAAATGTACCACGAGTTAGTTTTGCCGCCCATTTCCACTTTAATATTTCCCAAGGTAAACGCAATATTCTGGCTACATCACTATGGCATATCAGACATTTTCATTGAGAGGCAATTTTCCCATCCTCACAAAAATTTTATTATTTAATTAAATCGTTAATAATCTGAGTTTCAAGGAAAAAATTCTAACCCTTAATTAATGAAATAAATCATCAAAAGCAAATCATTGACCAGTTGCTACAAATGTACGGAGAAATAACTACTTTTACCGCGTTTGCCTCGTATTTTAATGTAAAAAAACGCGTTGCCCACCGTTGTAAATTAAATAAAGTGTACGATTTTCCATTAATATTTTTTTCGTTTCCGCTAATTTTAAGTTTAAAAAATAATTGATGTGTAGTCGAACCTTAAGTCTCAAAAGAACAAAGGAAGCCAAAGGATTATCTTAAAAGAACACTCCAAGACAATTAAACCTGACTATAAACCAGAAGATCTAATCGTAGTGAAAAAACGGGTTAACCGGTAATGTTTAAAAGTATCTCGAAAGTGAATATAGTGACTATATAGTGAATAGTGAACATACAGGTTACCTGTATATCATTGGAATGTACCTTTATCGAGATCCCGCAACCTTTCTCAACTAAAAATATTCCCACGTATTACCATGTATTGTTACATTGCCATTTTTTCATGAAAATATGTGTGTATATATATATGTATATATAAATATATATACAATATAACCAGGTAGCAACATTTGCTTTTAAGATTTTGATGAGGCATCCGAAGAATCAAGTGAGAAAAAGTAATGAACGTTGCAGACAAGAGGATTAGACTGGCGGGGTAGATGACTTATCTGAAACCAAGCCTTACTACTGCACAGCGTGGGAAGTGGATGGAGAATCAGGACGGGCTGGAGTGATGGGCGGGAAAGAAAGGGCTGTCCACTATTCCTCGTGTTTTTTGACACATAAGCTGAGACTGTGTTAAAACATGCATGAGAAGGGCCTGATGCAGAAGTGAAGGTATAGGACTCACTAAATTGGACTCACTCTTTAAAAATTACTAGATCCGCTGATAACCAAGCTTTCATTAGCAAGCCAGCCAAAGGATTGCAGTCACTGCTTATCATCTTACTGAATCAGTGTCATAGTAATATGATGAGAATAAATGATGATTAAGGTTCTGAATATAATGAAAAATTAAGAGCTGGAGAAATGTAGTGGGTAGCAAGCTTCAATTATTTAGGAAGTATTTCAAACGAAGATGGGCATGGAAGTAAGGATATGAAATACAGATTTACGTCAGGTAAATAACCATTAATAAATCAGAAGGGTCTACTGGCAACGAAGCGAAGAAATCATTAGAGAAAGCCTGAAATAATAAAATAAGGGGAGATTGGAGGAGTTTGGGATATGGGTATGCAGAAGAATATTAAACAGAATTGAGTATAAAGACAAATAAGTTCTAAGCACAGCGGGTGAAGAAAGGAGGTTTAGGAGTAAATGCAAAGAAAACAGAAAAAGTGGATGTAGGGCATACTGAGTGGAACAAAAGGTTGGAAATGAAAAAGGAAAGTGCTTAGTCTCCGAGTGCATTATAAATTTCTTTAACCTGTTTTACTATTACAAATGGAAATGCATGGTATTTGCATTTAATTCCAAATTATAAAAGTAAAACAAGAATAAAAAAGATGATCACTACAAAAGATCTCGCATTTTTTTGTATTTTTCCCTACGTTATCATCCATCCAGCATCAGCGAATGTCAATTAAATTTGATTGCCGCAGAAGTCATCCGATAAATTACGCTGATGGTATCAAATAATGATGAGTTTACAATGACAGTATTTCCATTTTTACCTCGAAATAAATTATGATGATACTAGTATCTGTAAGGTAAGCATAACAAACATTGCAAATAGATATCTTATCCTCTGTCCATTAATTTATTAGGGTGGTGGTTTAAGTAAAAGCTTAAGATGACAGAGTTCCTCATTTAATTCTGGATATTGTGGTACACAAAAAACGCGGGACGCTGTACTTGCCTTGATCGCTGCATTGGTGTTGTTATTGGAAGCCGCTGTGCTGTTTGATGACCCGGGGACGAACGCGGTCAGCGCCAGCCATATTTCATTCGGGAAAGGATTTGAATCGAACATGAAATCCCACGGGCGGGCGGGGATCAAATTGGGGTCCTCTTGGAAGAAAGCCAGCGTGCTGGCTGGGATGAACCACTGGACAGACGAATAAAGAGAGATATCTTCTTTTCGGGGGTGAAGAATGTCACGGGTCCTTCGGGGGATGAGAGAGCTCAGACCGAGGAATAACACCACGAAGATTAGATAGAGCACGTTGGATTGGGAGAGCGAAAACTCTTGTTAGGTGCCCCAACAGAAGTCTTCTTGGAGAGGACTTCAACATTTAATGTTGGAAGATGATGAAGTGAGATATATATCCTTTCCAGATGATTCCCAAACAAACACAATTCCTGCAGACACACTCTCCCTATTGTTTATGAACTTCGAAGTAATAATCTTCCTTGCCCACCAATGTTTAAATTAATCACACCTGACTAGTCAAATTTGCCACGAGAAAAAAACGTTCATGTAGCATAAACCTTGCAAATATCCATACAAATGTCAAGTAATAGATAGAACGTAAATCTAAACGTTATGCTCTTCGAGTGGGGGAATAATTAAAAAATCAAGAGAGCCACAATTTAAATCAAAGCTTTGTTAAACACTGACAAAAAGTACCCTCGATAAATCGCATTGCAAATATTTTAGTTGATCTTCACCGATTGATATTAGATCAAAATCATTAAAATATCTTCAAGTGCACACATTAAGGAATCAAATTTGTAAAAGAGGGAAAAATCAAGCCGGACGAAGGATTAAAAGTATTCGTAAGTAAGAATCAGATAATGTATACGTAGAGTTTTTATTAACATAAAACAACGATTTCGGGACTTGTAGGATTAATCCG
Source organism: Hetaerina americana (assembly GCF_022747635.1). NCBI lineage: Eukaryota > Metazoa > Arthropoda > Insecta > Odonata > Calopterygidae > Hetaerina > Hetaerina americana. The sequence goes on from NW_027286625.1 coordinate 9,926,614, forward strand.
ACGACGACTTTCAAATAACGAAGGCGCAATAAGGAACCTGCAGGCGAGAACTGTTAATCACCATAAAGAAAAACTAACTCCGAGTGGATTCACTGGGGCACCGGGACAAAAATCAAGACAGGCTAAATATAAACCCAAAGAGCCTCACACGCAACTGGTGAATCACAAGGGATGGAACTAGCGTGCGAGTAATCTTCTTAGTTTAATGGAAAGAGAAAAGATGAAAGTGAACAGCATTCTTTCAAGGGAAGTGGAAGGGGAAAAAAATTCACAGGCACACTATATACACCGAACGAAATAAGGCAAAAATCGAAATCCGCCAGGATATAAACAACTTGCCGACATCTACACACTCCTCTTTAAGGTAAACTGGAAAAATAGAAATTCACTCAATCAAAATTTAATCCGGTATCCAACGGCAGGAACAACCAGCACATATCTTCTTCCCGTTCGCACCGATACTTTCAAGTATCGAGGCACGCGGGAAATCAAACGCCGGAAGGTGAATAGCGCACGAACGGGGAAAAAGAACACGTGAGTTGGGAGGCGCGTTATGGATGCAGGAGAGCACGACTGGAAGAGCGGGAAAAGACGGAACCACGTTATCTTCTCAAGACCCACGTCAGCTGCGGGAGAGAACTGAACTTCAGTTGCTTAAATGGCAAACACCTTCACGCCACACACGGGGATCACTTCGGAGGTGGAGAAACGGCGAAAAAGAGACGGGCTCATCCGCGGACCAATTCCGCAGTTTGCGCACACGGTTGTGGTAGATGAGTGAGCTAGACTGTCCCTCCCCGGTCCACTACCAACTCCCTAAGAGCCTTTCTGCGACCATGCTGGCAGGGCGCCCGAATCGCGAGAAACTCTCCCCTTTCCTCCTCCTATCCTCCTCTCCCTAGACCCCTCTTCATCACACTACCCCTACTATCCCCGCCCCCGTCTCCCTCCCTCCCGGTAGTCCTCTCCGCTCCCGATTCCCTATCCCCCTTACGTCCTGCCCCTCCAACCTGGCTCCCGACTCGCAAAACCCAGCCGCGGCGCGGCAAAACAGCCGCGGTAAATCACCAAAGGAAGGGCCGTTTCTCGCCCGCTAAACGCCACTAGATTGTCCCTCTTCGCCACTTCTCCATATGTCCCCTCTCCTCCCACATCACCATCGCCCCTCCCCACGCTGACGTAAGGGGGCAGAATCTCCGCGGAAAAGAGGAAAAAGAAAACAGGAAATCACGTCCTATCGACTGGGGATGGGAGAGGAATGAGGTGATTCAGAACCGGCGAAAAAAGTCTCATTGGTATAAGTGGAGAGATGCAATATCACTGTAGCGATTCAACCAAGAGGACACGAAATTATATACGGCGACATAGGATTTCTTATTGTTTTCGACGACGAAGGAACTCTCCGACCATGGGTTTTTGGAGTATTTACGAATTATTATTTACCCTTCCATGAAGCGCAACAAAAGAGTGAACACACAGTACATAATTTTATATTTCAGCAAAGTTTCAAATTTTTAAGATTTATATTTTCGATGTGCATTTCACTTTCTACCAACATTTCACATTAACCTGATGATGCCGCAAGTCGGTGAAACGCCTTGTACCATATAATATCTGTGGAAAAGTACAAGTCTTTCTTTTTAGGATGGATATTAAATACTTCCACGAAGTGAAGCCTGAAAGAATAGAATATATGCATTTCACTTCTTTATATGCTTGGAAAACATTCGATACTCGAGGGTTCTAACAGCAATTTTAAGCTAATACCTTGAATTTAGTCGTTTAAGGAAGGATACGAGAGAGCAATATTTCAATAAAAGAAATTAAAATCAGTTTTTATCCGATTTCATACTATTTAAAGACATATTCCATCGCTCTGGCGCTATTTTTAAGTCTTGAAAAAAAGACACAATCGTTTAGATGCACGTTGAACTATTGAGAATTTCATTTAAGACAACAAATAAAAATGTTATTTTCACATAAGATGTAAGAGCACCAAGTGCTGCCGTTAAAAAATAACTTCAAAAATAGTTTTTTCTCTCATAAATTTATTTCAGCCAATGTTAATGAAACAGTAATCACCAATAATAGTTCTAAAAACATGCGATAGAAAATATTGTATGCAAGATATATCGCTCCTTTCCTACACTATAAATTTTTTAATGTAACTTCCTGTAGTTCTCAAGCAATCTACGGTCGATAACGGTCGGTTCCTCTTTAAGAAAACCATTAGATATTTCTGCCGAATTGCGTATTAAGCCTTTTAATGCCTAGTATTATTACTGATACATGAAAGTTAGTTGCAATATAATGGCTTCGGTGATATTAATTTAATAGAACTTCCCGACAGTAGGAATAAACGTAACTTGAATAATGACGCACCCTTAGAATAAGAAATCCAATAATTAGTTTATCAGCTGTATTCTAATGAAAGTAAAAAATTGTAATTTATTTTAAAACTGGTGCTATACGCCTCCTCTATTTTCATCAAGTAGATTTTTTAACATTAAATTTCAGTCACGGATATTCATGACCACATGCATTCAAGATTGGACCACCAAGGGGATTTTCAAGTTAATCCTCAAATGCATAGAGAATGCCGTTTTTATTTGATAGGTACGTAATGCTAGCGTACAAATTACACACGCACAAACATTAAAAATACGTATGTACGCGTTTACTTAGCATATACATATTATACATTTATTTATTAAAACACTCTCTTTTGCAATAACTTCACATGCCGATTCAAAAGAAAATTTACCTACACAACTACCAGGAACACCCACCGCTTTCTTTCGGTGGTGCGACGTTGGCAACGATTATTTTGCTTACATGCCTCACCCCTCGGATCGGCGCCTTTTCCCAGCAAAAAAAATAACGAGCGGATTTATTTCTTCGGGGCACAAATAGACGCGGAGGAATTCGAAATAAAAATCCTCGCAGTTCAAAACTCGCGAGTAAATTTCATCCCCCGTCCTTTCGGCAGTTTGGCGGAGAGGAAAACCCTTGCGCAGCTAAATGGGCGCATTGAACCGAGTCTCTAGGTCCAGACTAGATCCGGCGAGGAAGAAACAATCCCCCATGCCCGCCTCGGATATTGTCTCTTTCCCCTTCTCCACTTCCCTCGGCCAATTCACGCGTCCAGCACTATTTTGACCCGAACAGCTTAGGCAACCAAATCAGCCAATGGCAACTTGCGTGAGGCAACCCAATGTAAAGACGAACTTGACTGTTTTTGGGATGTTTCAATTAAATGACACAAATAAAGATAACACCTACGCAATTCCGAGAAACTGCGGGAGATGCCGCGACGGTAACTTTTAACGGAATCGTCAGCACATATCTGTGCATTGCAATGCAACAATTTCAGAGTGTAAAAGTCATTCGCCTTGACCGGGATTCAAACCCGGATCCCTTGATGTCCGGCCGAGTGCTTTAGCCAGTTAAGCTATCTTGTGGGAAGGAAGGAAGGAGTTCATTCTCTTCCTTGAGAAAGGTGAGTTGTACCACCGAAAATTCGAAAGCTAGTGAGTTTCTTTTCTTTTTGTAGACCAATCATCTAGATTTCAGAAATCCATTGTAGATAACATGAAATGATGCTGTGCGTGTAACATTTACCGGCATAGGTGAATATTACATAAATCAGAGAAATTTTATGATGAAGATTTTCATTGGTTTATTTCAGGATGTAAACGCAATTCTCACCACTCCAAATTGGATATTTCACTAACCTAAAACTGTCAGCTATTATTCCAACAAGTCTGAAAGTAATCGAGAGAGATGAAGCAGTAATATTATTTTTTTGGTCGTCCACCGTTTTTGGATGTATACAGTTAAGCAGTATTATTAAATGTGAATATTGATTTTTCAAAACTCGTTAGGATTTCATTCGTTTAAACACATAAACTGCAAATAGTTTACAAAATGTAGGTTTTAAATATTTCAAAGGAGATAACAAGCGTATAGCTGTGTGGCACGGAGATACCTTAAATTTTGAAAAGGAAGGAAAAAAGTAATCTTTTTTTTCCTTTAAATCATTTTTTAAGTTCGTCTTGATACTCATCGTAGTCCTCTTAGGTTCTCTTTTGGGTTAATTTCCTTTGAAACCATTTTGTAACGCAAAAACTCACATCTTATAGCATGCTGAATGTAATTCCTCAATTTCAAATGCTTCACAAGGCACATCATCCAATGGGCACGAATAATACGAAATAAGCTGTATACTCACAAAAATTAGATGAGGACTGACGACATCCAATTCCGAATTATTTGCGATTTTTAGGATGAAGAATAAATTTAGCTACAAATATAATCAAATGTCAGTCCTAACTAAGGAATATAATGCCCATCTGGGTTCGGGGGATTTCTCAAAATTGATTCTACAAACTGCAATTATAGCGTAGTATTTTCATGACGATACGTACATCAGATGATGGCCGATGAACTAAAAATAAAATAGAGTCCTAAAAAACGTTTTTTGATTAATACCCTTGAACTTGGTATGGAATAAATAAATACTTACGTTAATTAAGCTAAATATATAAAGCACGTAAAATTCATTTATTCAGGTGCTCATAAAAGGCAAATTGGCACCTGTGAATCATACCGGGAGCCACATTTGAGAATTTAACGACTCTACTTCCGATGGAATATACAAAAATAAAACCACTTCCTGTTCGTTGACCCGAGAATTCACAAGCTGATTATTCTCCGCCCTAATTTTGAAGTGCTAGTAAAATAAGCAATAAGGCAGTTGGCAGAAAACGTGTGTGCCCATCAGAAAAACAGAATATCGCTTCCGGTGAGTACACTAGCACGCAATTTGGTCTGAGTATGATCATCTGGAACTCATAAGTAGCCGAGAGAGGTTACTCATGCTGGAAAGGATACTAACACGGATCTATAACCGGACGCCATTGGTTGAGAGGTCATTGCCACTGGCCTTATGAGAACTAGAAAGAGAAAATAAAGAAAATACCCAGATAATAAGGACAGGAAAACCTCCTGTATGGAATAGTTGTGACTTCTTACATGAAAATACGAAGATAATTTGACAAGTAGAGAGAATACAGGTATAGCCCCACCGAATGACTCCTATCACGTCTTTTTACGAACATGATTTGACAAATTAAGAGAGCATGTTTACTCACTGATTAAAATACATAAACAATGGGAGGAGTCCGCGAAACTATCCAATAGGTTGGATTTTTTTTCACAACCGGGAAACAATGAGAGTAGGAAAATATTTATCCCTGGCAACGGCCCAAACCGTATCTACGCAGTTTTCTCTCTTCAATAAACAAGATGGAAATAAAATAAAATATCGTTTAAAAAATAAACTGAGGCATGCGAACCAAAAGAGAAGTGAAACACCAAATGTCAGCTATTTATGTTGGTACTTTACGCCTCTTTATATAATTCCCGCAGAATTAAAAGGGGAAAGTCAATACACCTTTGGCAATATCAACAATGATATCCTCGGTTTTATCCAACGAAGAAATTCAACTTTAAATCAGTTTTCATACCAATATCATATTATCGTGACATAAAATCCACTATTTTCCTCCAACGACCGCTATATTTTGGAAGTGATAAATCACATGAACGCGAGCGGTAAATAGTTATAACATCAGAATTTATTTCCAAATTGAGGCACTTCATCTTTGCGGATTTATATTGCACGGAATCATAACTTGGGTGTGTGAAAATTCAAAGATATAAATTTTGACGGACTAATATTACTGAAACCGAAAAATATTTAAGGGAAATAAAATTGGAATATATAAATATATAGTGTAACGATGGACAGCATTTGAATGTGGAGAGTAGAAGACTATTCAAAAATAGTTAGGGTTCAAAAGGCTAGACTAGGGTTCAAAAATAGGCAGTCCACCTATTAAAGCTAGATTTTGGACGATCAACAAAAAATTTTGCATATCGCAAATACTTTCTACAACCCAAATTATTGTTTATCTTACAACATTCAGTTATTCGAGTTTTCACCCTTTCCGCCCTCTTCCACATCATCCTAAAAACTTTACTCTTCCTTCCGTCCCCGTTTTGCCATTATTCGAGCTACTATCATGACCTTCATCAACCCACTTCCTCTTTATCTCCCTCTTTCATCTATTAATCTGCCTTATTCGAATCTAACCTCATGACTCCATCTCTCCGGTCAGTTTTCCGAACCATTGCGGCACGTTCCAAAATTAAGTCCCAACCAATCTTATTTACTCAGGGCTTGTCAACGGCTTAATTCTTTATGCAACCGCTTCATATGCCTACATTTTTATCGTCCTCATTTCCCTATTATGGGGCTAAATTTTCAGAGTATTCCATTTGTTCGACACCTGCTTATATGAAACAACGTACTGGGAAAACATATACCGAAAATTGTGAGAAAAATACAGAAAAATACGTGAAATTTATGAAAAAATGTATGTCCGTATATTAATTTATGCTTATGAGAATATAAAAACGCGTAGGAGTAAACCAATTTTACAGACCGAGAATGAATACACAATTCTTACATACAATCACAAAACACCTTGTAGCTAAGTAGAATTCATACTTTCTCTACTTTCAAAGAAAATTTGTACCTGGGGATAGCTAATTTCCTCATATTCAGGGCATTAACAATAGGACGGGAGACTTACCAGAAATGCAGCGGATTAAACCAAAATTGTGGTGGGTGTGAATGACGCGATTAATTTCGCGATTCGCGCAATAAAATATCACATTCCGGAGATATAGAGGTTAAAATTCATGCCAAACAGCTAGTTTCAAGTAATGGTACAGCACAAATCGGAGTCCGATAATATTATTTAAGCAAATAAATGTACTTTTCAAAGTTTATGGGTCGTCCTGAATTTCGGAATATTACCAAATAAGTCAAAATAGCTATTTTGTTCCGACGACTTCGCCATTGTTAATATAACTAACTGCCAAAGGCAAAAAAACCTAAAATTTACAAGCAGAGACAGCACGATTTATAAATAACTAAAATTGCACTAGTTTATAAAATACGGGTAAAATGATAAAATCATTAGTACTGACTCAATATATAATGAATAATTATCCAAAGTAATTCTTAAATATAAAAAAAATTCTAATTTAAGCATATATGAAAATTTTGCCTTTTCCCTAATTTTGCTTACCTGCACATCATTTACGTCCTAATTGTGCATACAAGCACGTATATGTAATTTGTTACATAAAAAATGGATACTTGTACTTTGATACACTATTAACAGTAGTCTACCAGTAAAGGTAAGCATTTGATGAACTCATGTACTGAGCATACCTACTTTTCTCAGCCCCATCTAACGCCATGATAAATAATCTAACCTCCTCCATTATAATATATATATCCTTCTTCAATCCAACACTCTTCCATACTCCTGTCATCCGGTCCACCATGCGTATTCTTTTCTTGCCTCTATCCCACTTTCCTAACGTTCTCCCGCTGTTAGTCTAAAATTTCATTACAACTCAAAATGCTCCGCATCAAATGTACGTATTTAAAGTAAGCAGCAACAAATGAGCTAGTTTTATTATGAAAAGAGGTCAATTGTATTGCTTTAAAACTAAAATTTCATTGGTGTAAAATCAACACAAGCTGTTGCTAAGAATATAATAGGACTATAATATGGATCAACAATGTGACAAAAGGAATATTTAATGTTTAAAAAAATGCACCACCAATTGAATGGCTAATCTAAAAGTTTAATTAAAGGGGATGCCTTAAGGGAAATTTTACCCTCGCTGCGACAAAAATAAGCGTATTGTACCATCGCTCACCTTTGAAACAAGCTTAGAGTATTTTCCTTGTCATTATTCTCTCGTCCTTCAAAGCTTGTAAGTAGGCGTACATGACGGGAGGGCCACCTATTCCCAATGAAGGACCACAGTAGAGCACCAAAAGGGAATGGAAGGATATTCCAAGCATTCCATTATAGGCTTTCTCACCCTTTCTCTCTCTCTCCAGAGTCTGATGAAATCGACAAAAACCCTTTTCAAGGTTCAAAACCTTTTCGGAATCTCCGTTTACAGTCACCTTGACACGATGGACAAGGTCCAGCATCTAATTGGCGGGCGCCACATGAGATGGCTGGGGTGTTAGTCCCGGTTTTATATATAGAGAATAGCTCACAATACTATCAGAGCGTAGGGTTGAGGGATAAGCGGTAATGGGGCGTCTATTTCAGTGCGCTCTGCTAAATTATGCCAGTCGCTACGGCTATTACGAAATTGCACTACGTCTTTAAAGATTTCCGTAACCGGTAACATGTTCTCGAGCCATTTCCCAGATAGGAATGCGTGCATGAAGGATGAAAGCGCTTTTGATTCAAATCGGTTAAGGAATAATCAACAAGGAAAACGGAACGCCAACCACTCCGAACATAGAATATGGTCAAAGTAAACCTTGAAAATACAGGTAGTACATTGAATTTCCGTAGGAGCAAACGAAGGAAAATTATTTAGATATGTAAGTAGTGAAAAACGTGAAATTAATTAGTAGATTCACATCTTTCTGTAGAGAGACGACTTTCTTCAACTTTATAAAATTAAAACGTGAAGGAAAATAACAAAAGCACAAAAAATGATAATGTAATTACGGGCAAATAAGTATATCGACAAATATTTTTTGACACTAACTCAGACCAAAGTATCCTATGCTTTTGTATTGTAAACAGTAATGAATCATAATAAGGTCAGGTCTGAAAAGAGTTGTACATAATATCTCTTCATATTATGCTAAAATATGATATTATATTTTATTGTGAGTTGCGCGGAACAGTCAGATATAAATGAAAAATAAATTCCTAAGAGATTTCAAAGATGAAAACCAACAACTATGTCAAGTCTACTGGCTTATAAAATAACTATCGAATTTTTATTACCCAAAAGATAAGCACACCTATTCTCTTTTATAAAAATAATTGAACGTGAAGTACGCAGGACCTCAATAGAATTGTTGAAACTACTCCTAATTGTAGCTGCACTTTTTCTGAGGTAAAGGCTTTGGGAATAACCTCTTCAAAATTAAAATGGGATGCGATTAATTAGTATTAAAAAAGAAATAAAACTGTAAAATGTATGGCAATATCAAACATTTATAATTTAGCAAAAAAAAGAGATTGAATAATATCTTCGACGCCAGGTTGAAATAATACAGGTATGTCAATATCTCAATTGGGAGACAACTTGATGACATTTACCTAAATGTTTTGCGTTTTGGTAAATTGGCAAATGGTAAATATTGGTAAAAAATGAACTTCGTTCAATGTTCAAACATACCTGAAACATTGAAACTTAATTTCATGATGACCGTGATGTCAGATGAAAATTCAAAAAGGAGACCAAATGAATCAACAGTAGGTGGAAACTATGGAAAAAAAATGTTCCGGTCAATTATCTTTTCCTCAAGCTAAACTTTCAGCTCAACGCACTTTCACAAGGTTGGTAAATATTTGTTCTCCACCGAGAACATTCTTCAAGTCTTTAAGCCCCAAGGATAGCCCTCATCCGAGTCAATAAACTCAATCCCCCGACACGCGCTTAGGGGAAACCCTACTCAGTCGGAGGAATGCGATTTCTAAGCCGTCTATCGCTAAGCGGAGATGCTATCTTTCAAACAACGCGCAGCCTCGCGAAGTGGCATATTCAAGCCGAACAACTAGACAGGGATCAGGGAGAACCACACGCCAAGGATGAGATGAGGAAGGAAAAAAAACAGGAAAATATACACTTTAAAAAATAAATAAAATACCCAAAACATGTGATGAGAAGAAAGGAAGAAGGTGAAACACACATAAATGAATATTCCAGAGGGCACACGACCGAATGAAAACTTTTAAAGCGGTGGTCCGGGAAGCTATAATTTCCCCATTTCCATGGAACCACCGTCGTCTGCCCCTTCAACCCCTTAACATGCCTACTTAAAGAACCCCATGGACGCCAAATTGGTGTCACAGGACCCTTAATAACGAATATTCAATCTAGACTCTCCCTCTCTCTCATAAGTCGTATCTTGGCCTTGACTCAAGCGCTCTCGAACACACACACACAGGCGCTAACTCCGATGGACCAAAAGCGACAGACCTCATCCGCTCCCCGTTCACCCTCCCTCCCCTCCCTCCAAACATCTTCGCATACACGCACAACCCTTCTCCTTCCCCTCCGGTCATACCGCTCATTCCTCTCGAAATTCCTATCCACCTACCTCTATTCTCCGCCTACCTGCATCAGCGCACCTGCCCCCTTCAACGGCCGCGGGTAACTTATAAACCCCACCCTACATGCAAAGCTTCAGAGGCTCCCTCCTCCCCTCTCCCACCAAACAGCCAGCGTGGGCAAGTTTCCAGGGGATGATGGAGGCGAATGATGCGGTGGTGGGGGTAAAAAGGAAACAGACCGAGACTATGCCAGCTCGACGATGGGAGAGGGAGAGAGAAGAGTGTAGGATTTGGGGAAGAGGAAAAAGGAAGGATAAAAAGAGAGGTACACTGTGGAAAAGAGAGAGATTAAACGGGGTGCGGGGGAAGGTAATGAAGTGATACAGATGAACACATCGGTCTCCGGAGAATGAACATCATCAAACTTTCATTGTCGGGTTTAACTCCATTTGCGAGAGCGAAACGGACAGTTTTTTCGGTCCATCAATCGAAAAGAACTATTTTTATGCACATAAAGGTAAGAAAGCCAAGCCTTAATTTACGATACACTCAAATACATCTCAGAAGAGTTACGAAAATAAAATGGGAAAGCAGATGGAGAAATTAAGAAATACAAAGGACTGGACATATTCTAGTGTGGAGAGAAAATCCCATAGAAGGCACATGAAAAAAGAGGATAACTTATTGAAAAGACAGGCGGTGTAAAAGTTTACTTAATAGAAAAAATTGAAGGATCTAGGGAAGGGAAAAAATAGTGATCGAATATGTATGGATTGGGAACAATTAATAGAATATGACAGCGCAAGGTATAGGTAAATTGAAGGAATGTTGCTGCAAATCTTGATAGCCGAGAATGATAAATAAAAGTCTGAACTGAATCATTTACTTTCCCGAGTAATCCTTGTTTAGAGTGCACTATCCCTTCCCATGGACACAAAAAAGAAGAAATTCCTTCGTCGGACGATAACGAAGGATTAACGATTCACGCCCGCGATGACAAAAATAGGGACTAAGTGAGAGGCTTTGGCACAACCGTTCACACACCCTAACGATATTACAGCGTCGGGGATCAAATGTCGAGTCTCGAACGCATGCCGCGAAAATGGCAGTTAACATGAACAACATGGCACGTGATATCGAAAAAGTTGTGACTTAGGTCCAGTAGATTGATTTTGGTGATGGCACAGTTAAAGCCGTTTCTTTCCGTGATCACGCCTCGATTGGACTCGTCAATCAGTCGTTAGAATATTATAATGGAACGTGAACATAGGATGAAAGTTCTATCAGTAAAATAATCTTCATCAAATATCAATAATGCAAGCGATTTAAATAAACGGAAGATTATAAAATATTCAAGGTAGTGAACTTAATCAATATTATCAGTCCAAAACATCGTATTTGTCAAGATCCAAATTTATTCTGGGGCCATGTAAATTCGCCCATTCAGGCCATAATCTCACTCCTTAGATCTTGAATTTCCTAATTATTCCATAACCGAAAAATATACTCTAACATTACATTTAATGCTTAGAACTACTCCAATTCGAAAAACCCTAACATAAGTTAAGAAATAAATACTAAATAATTATATCAGCAAGATTATAACCTGATACCCTAGCAGTCGAATCACATGAATATTAATATTTCGGTGACATACGCGCAACTTCACAAAGAGCAGATTTATATGATATAAAATAAAGCGTATGAGAAAGAAATGCCTACTGAAAATTGACGCCAAAAACGATTATTCGAAACAGAGGAAAAATGTACGCATCGCATTACTTTTTCCTTGCAGTTTTTATTGCAGAACCCAGACATTAATTGATCGATCTTACACCTCCATTTTGCGCGAATGACGTGATTCTGATTTTTCCGGACTTCATTCTATTGCAACACTTCCAGGAATGAATTAATTAAGGAGAGTTTGACACAAAACAAGTTATAATAATTATGATTAATTATCAATCGGGAAGTGAATCTTATCTCTTGTCTGTGTACTACATGTACTGGCCCGTGTCTCGAGCCCCTGAGCTGACTTAAATACGTTCGCGTTGTTACGATCGCGAAGAAAAGAAATAAGGCCCTCCTATGCTTTCAATGCCTCGAGAAAGCGGCTAAAAAGGTTTATATGCTGTGAAAAAAATAGGGGAGACGTTACCTTATAAACTTACATTCGTGTTACGCTGCAACAATTTTTAAGCCACGTGAGAGAGAATGATGATTTTTTTTTAATTTTTATTGTTTGCGTTCATGGAAAGTACAAGGAAAAATTTCGTCAAATAGCTCGGTCATCATATTCAGCCTGAGAAATAACGAGGAATGCCAATTTTTCACCACCCACTGGCATAAATATTTACACTATACAAGCGTAAACTAATGTTCGCTTAAACCGTGCATTAGTATTATCTCACTAAAAATATTGATCACATCACTACTCACGATTTTGCACCAGTATGGGCGATAAGTCATGGACCTCACTCACCTGAAAAGTAGAGAAAAGAAAATGAATAGTGGCAAGACAAAACATATCTAATAAGTAATTATACCATTTGACTAATAAATAAGGAATTTAATTTAAGTATTCCTATAAAAATCAGATTTATTTCAGGCAATTTAAAATTATACAAGGCAAAAAAGCCTACCGCAAACCTTAGTTGAGCTGTGACCTTTATCTTTAGAAAATTTATTAAAATTATCGCAATGCACACAACCCGTGAAAAAATAAAAAGTTATTTCGTGTTGTCAGAAGATATACTAGAAACTCGTCTACGTAAACTGAGGCGTACAAACAGAATAAGCAGCTGCCACAATGTAACTCAATTACGCATTTTTGGGCATTATTCACACATACACAGAATACATAGGGCACTATTTATCTTGGGAAAAGTAGGAGCTTTAACGGGAATGTGATTGATGATATGGACTCATATACGAAATGAAATAAATTTTAATCATTTATACCTGGAGAGTAGCAAAATAAGAGAAATTTGGGAATTGAAAAAAGAAGTAAGGTGCGCCTGAATAGTCAATTTTTATAAATATTATTGTATTTTCCAAATCGTTCGATCTGATAACAAAGATATCTTACGTATTGTAATTCCAAACAAATTTTATTCATTATCAAACGTTAATTTATTGTTGAACGTATATTTCAATTTAATAGAGCCTGGTTAGGAAATTTTGAAAGTCCAAATACAAACGAATGTGAGGGACAATTTGATTTACAGAAAGCACCAATACCCAGTGTGAAATATAGCGAAAACTTCTCTAACGTTGTGGAATCAATTCACTTGATGAATGACAAGTTACATTAACCCGTTAAGACTTAATATGTACAAATTTTGGGGTTAACTCCTAAGTTATGCTCTATGTCAGAAGTTTAATCACGTTTGTCCAGTTATGTAGACCTGATACGTCTTTCCAGGTATCTATACCTAACACATCATTCCAGAAATCTAGACCTAATTTTTCCAGCTACGCTCCTGGAGTGGCTTGTGGGGGGGTTATGGAATGTAGTAAAGAAGCATGCGAAGGAAATTTATGAAAGAGAGAAAATCTGCCTTCACACATTCTTGTCTTTTTTTCTATCCGAAATTTACGGGTATTCTCATTTACAGAGATTTTATGACATTTTGAATAAAAATCCTCTTTCGCTAAGAATGTCTGAATATTTTCTTAGTTATACGAATTATTCAATCGGCTTGCATTTATATTATCAGAACCACATTTAGATTAATATATTTCAATGTGCTCATTAAAAATGTCTTACATACAAAGAAAAGCACAGCCCGCTAATATTTCCAGTATGTGGTTCCTACGTTCGAAGATCAGAAATATTTCTCTACATTCATGTGTATCCACTTTTGGGAATTCTTCGCTGCAATATTAAACTACTAACGTAATATATGCCACAAATGAATAAATTTATATCCTTAAAGTTTTAATTAAACATTCTTACTTCGAAGAAATTGACGATCTTGTAAATTATACAATATTAAGTTTTTTTCTTAATGCCATCTGGACACCAAGGTGCTCAATTACAGGAAAATGAAGAAGTAACTACATTATTCAGGTTAAAACTTACGCAAGGCCAAAAAAGGAATAAACAGTTTCGCCAACAAAAACTGACGAAATGTGCGGACAGAAAAATAATCTCTCCGTAAGAGATGATATTGTAAACGCTCGCTTAGTTCACAAAGAGTCCGATAACAGAGTAACTCGCATATAATTGGATCTAATTGTGAGATGTCAACTACTGGCCTAATGGAAACGATCAACTTGAAATGTAAAAAATATGGCAGTCTCCTGGATGGTGAGATTTGAAACCACAGCACCGACTTCAGGCACCGCCGTGACGTGCCAATTACCGGGAATGATGCGGAATAAACGTGGAGCGTCATTGAACTCCCATTGGGGTCTTGTGGCACGGCATTTCACACAAGAATCAAAATATTTCCTATCAGTGCCTACGTCCTAATAATCCGCCATTTGCAATTTGTTTACAGATTTGGGCAGTAAGAATTTGAAGAACAAGAAACGAGAATCACGAAAATTCTTCCATTAATCAGTTACTGTTTTGAAAAACCATTTGTGCATAGCAGGTAACACTATTCAATGATACGGGTGAATTAATTGCATAGCAGTGCGCTTAGAATAAGATAATTATATACCAATATCATATCAAATATCGAGCGTTGTTGCATTCCCGCACTTATTAATGCAGCTCGACTTTATTCTACTCAAAACCGAGGCACTCAAAAATAAATCAAAATTAGCTATGTCTCCATTTGTTATTTTCTCGCGGGCAAAAAAACAATTGTTCTCATCAAAGTCTTCCCCACTTAAGGACTTATTCAAAGCAGTAATTGAAATTATTGGACTGCATCATCTCGAAATCTACATATACATGCTCGATATTTCTTTTCAAATTTTTACTGTACACGGTGAAGGTAGCTATAGTCATAAACTGTTACACATACACATATGCGCGTGTATATTCAGCAAGAATATTTACATTCGTGAACAATACTAAAATGTAATATTGAACAAATTATGGGAGAATATAAAGCTCCCGAATTAACTGCTGAGGCGAAAGGCAGTGGTGTAAGTCCGATATCACCGGAATTCCAATTTCAATCTTGACACGGGAATTCTTCGACGATGACCCTCCACATTCCTAAGTGGATTCGAAAAGATGAAAAGAAATTAAGCGCCCGTTCAAACGGATAACAGGAGGGTAAAGGATACCTCTCCTAACCTCTTGCACTCAATTCGCTCCTGGTGACGAATACCTACGTCAAGGGCGACGGTTGCCAGGCAGCGAGACTCAACTCGTCTCCAGGGATAATATTCCGAAGACAAACTTGAACGTGGACGAAAGGATATGGGGTTTTGGGGCAGGTGAAAGGAGATGTATCAGGAACGCTACTAAATGGAGTGGAAAAAAGACAGAATGGGGTGACAATGACACTCAATAGACAAATATGAATACATATACGCATATACAGGCGCGCCTCCATACACACAGACGTATACGAAAAGATGCAAACAATTTACGTAATAATTTGATTGATGTGTTGAGTAAAATTGCACGTAACGGCTTAATTTTTGATTTTTTTCTGGTTGAATGGGAAACTGATGTTAATGTTAAAGATTTGTGTTTGGAAGTTTCCTTTTAGTGTAATTTTTAACTGATTGATTTTATTTATTATCTTTTGTGATATTGATTAATGTCATGATATGTCAAATTATTTTTTCCAAGGCAAGTTTGATTATAATACTTGGGACTTGTGTGCCACCCGATACCTGACATTGTCTATCTTCGCATGTAAGTTTTAATAAGAACACATATTTACATAAAAAATCAAAGGAGGGACAGTTAAAGCGTAACGTGCACAAACATGGACAAGCATGTGACTGCTCTCGCTGTATAATAGCATGTATTTTCCTCTCAAATTTCCAAACACGGAATGATTAATTTAAAAACAAATATTTCATTAATATCAGGTCAAAAATAACTCGAGGAATAGAGAATCTAGAGAACTATAAATTTATATAATGAAAGATTTTAGATGAAATTATTTTACATACGTTTTTGGGGTTAGCTGGAAAATAAAATGCAATAAAAATAACCGATTAGATGCCAAAAACAACGTCTCTTTCCTGGAAAAATTATGATGGTTTCGTGGGGATTGGAGAAGATTCATATGACAACATAATTTCGCATTTCATTTGGCAAAGAGCGTTTTTTTATTAATTACGCTAAGTTTTATAAAAAAGAGTGGTCAGAAATTAGTTGACTTCTAATTCGAGATTTTCAAGGATAAAAACTCGTTCTTCGAGAGATTTTGTTACTCTTTTCACTCTCTCACACACACTCCTGAGTAGATAACTCATCATTAAATATAGTTATGAAATTTTAAATGCTTATCTACCCAAAAATCTGGCTTATGGTATAGAGAAAACCTTGCTTTTAGTTTAAAGGTTATGAAAACGAGGTTTTTGACTTTTTGAAGCATTTAATGCTTACCGTTACATATTTTTATTTTATACCGTGACCTTTTCGTGTTTCGTACATTGCTAGCATTACAAATTCCTTGACTAATAACACAAAGGAATATCAGTAGGCATCTCGTGTTACAGAACTAATATTCCTATTATTAAGTAGTGGTGGTCTGCAGTGTTATCCTCAGTCAAAGAAGTATCCCATGATTATTACTCGGATAGGTTGCAGCAGTACTTCGCAGTTTTTCAGTTTTTCCGTGGCTCGACACTAGATAAGCCCTGCTCAACTGAACGAATACTCCTTCAATGCTCCTGCAATGATGTAATTTTCCTTTCCATCTTGAAGAATACACATTCACATAAAAAGCCCCATTAAAAAATATCACAAGATTAGTGATTCATATTAAATTCAAAGGCGGGTAAGCAAATCCTGGAAGTCCATTATGGGAGCTCTTCCACGCACGTAAATGTATTTGCCTGGTAAATCGTAAGTGTTGCATGGGAGGAGCTGGTTCGAAAACAGGTGGGGATCTCTTCATATCAGTCGGACTTACAGATGATCAAGCGTTAGTTAGCCACTCTGCCAAAGAGCTGCAGTCACTACTTAGCGTGTTTGGAACTCACGAGTATCAGCAATAGAGTAGGAATTAATCATAAGGAAAAATAGGCAATTATATTCTCCTTCTACACTTCATTACCCTTTAAGAATAACATTAATTCTTCAAAATTTCAGCTTTTACTGCTCATTTATCTCTTTTTTTCTTAGGTTTTTTGAGGTTTTACCCCTTCCCGACTTTCAAGGGTTTAAGGATGGCCGACAACCCTTTAAAAGTAATATAATACTACATGTATTTCTTTGGTAGAATATTATTAACTGATGTTTCATTTTAGTTTTTAACATAAGGATGTCATATGTATGGAGAACGCATGGCACTTGTTACATAAGATTTTCGCTGAGTAGTGAAATGAGGTCGTTTGAAATTAACAAAATCCGATTTGGATAAAATTTTCAGTTGTAAGAGGAAGTTCATCTCCGGTAACCGGCGTGAAAAAAATTAAAAGGCAAAGAAGAGTGATGGTCAAACACTCACAAAACTCCATCTCGATACGCTCAGTGTGTACATATATCTTGGCATCTCATTCAGTGAGTTCTTAATTAGCACAGACAGTACCTACTGGGACCAACGCGAGCAGTGCACCAAGAGGGTAATCAAGAGCATGATACTTTATGGGGCCCTTTGAACGTAAAACTTGTGAAAGGAAAACTTCCCCACATAGTAAGCCCTAAAATACGCTTATGGATTCTTCTCCAGGGCCAATGACGCTTAAAACAAAGCTGCCCTCAAATTCGCCATAAAAAAAGGGAATTTTAATGGAAATGGCGGCTGTGTAAATAGAATGCCCGTAAAGTAGGCGATGGGAGATAAGGTGGAACGTAGGCATTTGAGACGTATGGAGCAACATTTTGCGCAGCTTATGAAAATCAATTTAAGTCTAGAGAACCTATAAAATAGTTTTAAAGATATTTCTGGGAGATTCTTCATCAACTGATAAAATTAGAAATCCTCAAAGAAATTCTCATGAAAGAGAGCTTTGGGTCAAATTTGCTGGTTTACAACATGGAAATTCATGTCTGGATAGTTTTCGTAGATACTTCCTGAAAACTTTCACTCCAAAGTTACATTAAAGTTGTAAAAAAATAAAATTATTGATATAAACCTACGAAAGCTTTTATATTGGGATTTGTCTCGGAAAAATTATTTGGTATCAGAGAGAAAAAATATATATCTCAAACATTGAGTAAACAATATATTCAACAGATTCAAGCGAGATGTAGTGGAAGTTTGTCATTATGAGAAAATTGTTTACTTTTCCACAAATTTATTTGCAAGGTACAACGCAGTAAGGCATGAAGATGATCTTGTACCTGAAGATGGTTCGATGAACTGAAACGCGTTGTACGTTAAAAATAAATTTGTGGAAAAGTGCAATTTCTTTCTCATAATTGAGTAACATTCGAATATCCATAGTAAGCACGATTTTTTATACGAACAAATAAAGTGGTATTACTTTTAAATTGAAACCATCTTTTGTGAGCCATTTTACGTCTTCCGTCGAACATAAAATTATCTTCAATTGTGGTGATATGTAAACTGAGGGAATTAAGCAGAACTCTTGGAAAAAGAATCCAACGAAAAAAGGAAAGATCATCTAAAGTTACAAGATTGAGAATGGCTACGCACACGCAGGAATTTGATGATGTAAATAGTTAAAACTCCGTCAGAAAATTATAGAATAAAGTTTGAAGGAGAATACATTTTATTAGTATCATTTTTCTTGATAAAATAAAACTAAAAACCTAGTTATCACCAATTAAATCATTTATGTAATTCTTGATATCAGGTATGAATTTGTGAAATCGTTGTAATTTTTTATAATTAATCCTTAAATATAATAACTAATTCTCAGAGTAGTTTCACACTTTTTTATTACGGTACTACCACTCTCGACAGTTGATTACCATCATCAAGGCACAACAAAATTGGTGTGGAATAAAGAAAAAGGTGATCGTGCCACCGAAATTTTAAAAATAAAATTTATTATTTTTTTGTATTTTGTGCCATCATTTTATGAATGCACGCCAATTCAGTAGTACATTGATGATTGTAATCAACGTTTGAAACCGGTAATACGGTTATAAGAACTGCGGTAGAGGCCATGACAATAATTTTATCGCTAATATGCATTTAAATGCAGAGTTTTCAAAGCGTATAAATCATTCCCCTCGACTGAGATTCGAACCCGTATCCCTCGATCTAAAGCCCTCGGCCTAAAATTGGTATTAAGATATTTAAATTTTTTAAAAATCATTGAACATTAATTATGTCAATAGTGGAAACATGTTTCCCGCTGAAAGATAGCGATAAGGAGATCAAACTACCTGCTTTTTAGCACGAGCTACCAGAATGGATTTAGTTTGGTATTTCTCAACCTAAATCCATTCTTCTCTGTTGCTCTGAAGCCTTATATTCCCAGCCCTCTACCGATTATATTGTATTATTTCCGCCTACACGACCTTCCTACTCGCTCCACCTTCGTAAACAGAATTCTCCGCAAAGTGGATATGGAGGATTCCGACCCTAATTGAGGTTATTATTGATCCTTGGCATTCAATTAGCCTACTAAAACACGAGTTTAAACAGAATTTCGTTTATTAGACGCTCGACTTCACAGGCAACCTTCATGCCTCCTGCCTAAACAATCAATTTTTATTTCTTGACACTTGAAGAATTCCATTCCTTCTTTTTATCCATTTATATTTAATTTATTTTGCATCAGCCCGAAAATAGCACTTCGGCCTTTTTATCGCATTTTGAATAATGACATAACAATTAAACAATCACATACAACCATTTCAATGAGGGAATAAGTTTAAAGACTTTAAGGAAGGCTAAAGAAAATTATTATATTAATAATTAATTAATAAAAAACCATTGTTTTTACATGCACATTATCATTACGCGTATTATTCCTCGAAAGTAATACATCAATCTCAATCACAGAAACATATTTGTAGGGATTACTATCTTCGTTTCACATTAACCTGTATTAATCGTAATGAAAGATGAATTCATATTGGACACGAATTTTACAATAATTCCAAACGTTGTTCAACACTGGATTACGATCAAATTCAAGAGATTAAATGCCATGTTACATAATATTTTCGCTTGAAATATTAACGCGTAATGAAACCTGACTCAAGTTACGAACCGATGTTTTTTATTTTGAGACCTTGGATGTGGATCGAGAAAGCGACATAGAAGAAGCAGAGAGTTTGGAAATAAATTGGATAATAATGAATTGTTAGTTACGGGAACAACGATTCTCACACAACGAAAATTTAAAAAATCGCCTCGTATAAGGAACATACATAAAGGAACTCAAAACAGTGAATTAAACAATAATGGATTCCGTCGTTTCCAGTGTGATTTTATGGATTTCAAACCTATTGCTCAAAGTATAATTCATTAATTTGGGTATTATTAAGATTGATTAGGACACGGTCAAAGAAATTCTTGATGAAAAATATATGAAGATGAATATAATAAATTTGAAGTCATCGAGGACTGCAAATGGGTTCAAAATTTTGTATACATTCAATTTTTGACCAAACATTATTATTCCCACTGAACTCATTTATTGGCATAGACGTTTAAATTAATCTAATATTCAGATAAATTATCATATTTCCTTAAAGCGTTTCTGCTTGTACCTCTTTTGCTCTTGATATAATGATTATTTCCCGTAAGAAGGACGTCGTTCTAAGTATCACACACAGGTTTGTAGGAGTGCCTATCTTCGTTTTACATAAACCAGTATTTATTTTATGGAACATAAAAGAGCATCAAGGACTAATTACAGGTCGCATTATCAGTGAGATTTGAAGAGAGTATTAATGTAATTATAAAACAATTATAAAGTTGGTCAGTTTCTGCCACCTATGTACATAAAAACAGCAACAGTTTTGCCGCTTACCAGATTAAACCTATAAAATTAGGTTTTAAGAAAACGGCTAATTCCATGTCCTTCAACATTGATATTAAACAGAAACAATTATTTTGCACAGCAGTCGGCCCCGGTGGCGGCGGGGTAACGTCCTCGCCTACCAATCAAGTCCTCGCAAACCAAGAGGTCGTGGGTTCGATTACCACCATAGTGGGCTAACGTCCATCTAGGGCTTGGTTATTTGTGATTGTTTCTATGATTATAAATATGATTTTTAAAGGCCGAAGAAAAACCCAAAGTGTTGTTTCCGAATTAATGTGATATGAAAAAAATGACGAAGTTTTTGGCATCAAAAAATCTAAATCGATGAAGACTGGTTTTAAAACAAATCTCTACGCGTCGTTATCAGTGATTAAACTTTAACAATCACACATTTCGATTCATTCGAGCCACCTGGACAACGCACTTGACGACGAGAATAACAGTGCCGGGGAGACATGAATCAAGGCTAAACGCACCCATAAACACACCGTTAACGGTGCCTGCGATGGATGGTGCCGACAAATGGAAGTAGAAGTGGGAGAGATGAAAAGGGGGTCGAAGGAGAGGACATAGAGATGGAGTAGTGGGGGCTGAGAGTGTGGAATTCTATATTTAGGGTCTCCTTTCTATTTCTTTTATCTTCTCCCCAATATTTTGGCCTGCACTGCCAATTTAAGGGAAGTGAGGAGAGGTCTGAAAAATGATAGGAAAGGGAGAACGAAACAGAAAGAAACCGACACCCGAGGAATCAAAAATAAAGAGATCGAAAGATTGAGTGCGCCGCCAAAATAATTTTATGAGAATTTCTCCGTCCGCGAGGGGTCGCAAAAAAAATGAACTAACGTCGAGGAGGTCGTAAAATATTCTATGCGAGCTGTATAAATTAATGGGAGGAAAAAAGCCACGGGCATTGCTCCCGTTGCAGATGGAGGGAATAAAGGGATGAGAAAATAGGGAGGTATTAAATTATGGTAACAATTGATCGTGGATAATGTTTTTTTTAATAACTTGAAAGTAATCCGTTGAAATATGGATAAATGAAACATATATTGAAAATTTTCGCCATCGGCACTTTCACTTTGATCCATATGCATACGAAAGCATTATATGAAATAGCTCTGAAATATAGATGGAGTAGGTCGAATTAAATGCCAGAAAATTTAATGGAATAATTAATTTCAAAAATCAGAAAAGAGCCGCATTGCCAACACAAATTCTCGAATCGGAAAATATACTTTTTAATGGAAAATTAATCAAGCTGCATGCTCGGAGAAACATTTATGCACAGCTGCCTAATTCTATTGCCATTCTGAATCTCAAATTAGTTTATTCACTAGCAATTAAAAAATATTGTTTTTTTTCACGACAGGAAAGTCTTGACCTAAGTGACTGATGGTATTTTTTAAAAATGTATCTGTAAAATTACTTCGGTTGTAAAAATATTGATTATAGCGGCATGCTATCATGCATAACAAGGGACTTAGACAATTTTAGCTAATGGAATGAAAAAGTAATTTGGGTTAGAAATATATAAGCCACGCTGCTATTTGCAATCCTGCTATTTTCTTATCTGACACCAATGCTCATTTACATCGCAGTAATAATGACAATGCTCGATTCCAT
Source organism: Hetaerina americana (assembly GCF_022747635.1). NCBI lineage: Eukaryota > Metazoa > Arthropoda > Insecta > Odonata > Calopterygidae > Hetaerina > Hetaerina americana. Next base: position 9,949,473 of record NW_027286625.1, read on the forward strand.
ATATGATAAGCATACTTCATAGCATGCTTGGTGTAAGCATACAGAGCGAGAACATTATGGAAATTGATATCAAGTCCGTAAGGATACATAGCATTCGAATAGAATTGCTTTAGGGTTCATGAAAAAGGGTTTGATGACAATATTGTCTGATCCCATCCACAAAAAAAGAAAAGCAGCCATACGTAAGGATTAGAGAACAATTTGTTTGCTTTTGCACGCAACTAGGGCGGTTCCAAGGATCAATAAGAGTATGGAGAGGACAATCGATTACTTAGGTGATAGTCAGTAAGGGCTCAGGAAGGGGAGAGGCACGCGTAATAGCGATAAGGATCATCGAGTACAGCCAGAATATATTTGTGTGTTTTGAAATTCCGAGAAAGTGTTCAATAGGGTAAAATTGGTAGAATGAATGACCGCATTAGAGGATATAGGAGGAGTTCGGAGGGAGAGAGAGGACTAACCCGCAAAACATAGGCCTCATAGAGAGCTCTGGTGCGAGTGGCTAATGGAGAGTCGGGGTGGGCACTTTCAGGAATAGGGCAACGCGCAATGCGTACGTGCCTGTAATACAGACGACGCATTGCACGAATCAGGCGCGCATTAACGGTATTTCATAGAAAAAACGCTTTACGGGTAGCAAACGATATCACAGTTCATGAAATGTCGCGCTTTAAACCAAACTGATTTCTATCCACGGCGCTACCGTTAACTACTAAACCTGGGTAGAAATATTATGGAACCCAAAACTACTGCTTTCACTTTTTATAACTACTTAAGACATTTCAGTGAAATTTTGTTGGTCGGCTATCTTTTTCGATAATTTGCCAACTAACCAGACACCTCAGTTAATCATCGCCACTACGTCAAAGACTGACATATAGTTCTAACTGTCTCGAAGTCCTGATGAAGAATATCAGTTAAGAGAGATTGGCTGCTTGATCGGTGATCATTGCCGATATACCGATGAAGAGTCGTAGCGAGTTATCCAAAAGCGCTATTCTAGTGGAAAATTGCGCTAGTGTAAGCGACAATGATAACGTCACAAGCGACAAGTATTACGACCAAGATCTCCATTCCTAGTTCTAGGCTTACGTGATACGCGCGCGGCCCTTATTCAAAATGACTGCGAGGGCACGGAGGCAAGTGAAGGCAAGAGCATGCATGTCAAAATCGAGGTTGCTCATATTATCTTTCGGTATTTCCGCAGCGCATTGTGTGGTGACCAAGAGAAGGTTCGGACGGAAGGAAGCATCCACCCATCCGAAAATATTTCACTCGAGCTCCTCCCGGAGCCGGTCGCTTCCTCCGACTTCATATTCTCTTACCTTCCTCTTTTTCGGCCTGCAGGGGAGAGATATTTTCCTTGACGTCTGACGCATGCGTTCGCAAACTTCTCATGCCATTCCCTCGCCGCTGGCCGTCACTCATGGGTCGTTCAATAACAAAATTTTATATTTATGAGATACCGGCAAAAAAAGTGGGCATTTTTGTCTAAATTTCGCAACTCGACCCCTTTACTCAAAAGGAAAAGATTGAAAAATAATGGAATTCAATACATTCGTTGAACTTGAGCAAATACACACTCGTCATCCAACTACCTCTGCCGTCATTACTCCAGCTAGTCCGCATACGCATTTAGCTTATTTATACGCAATTCCCCTTCCGCCTTTTATGGGGATAAATAAGATAAAAGTTAATATTTAATTTCATTTATTCCTAAGTTTTATAGATAGTCATTCATTGTAGCTTAGAGCTACTACCTGTGTGGCGGGGCAGAACTACTATACTACCTCGCTACGCAAGAGAAGACCGTGTTCGCCTAGTGTGCGGGGCGTTCCACTTACGAATCTAAGGTTCCGATCATACTGAACCTAAACGTTAAAATGTTTGCTAGGTGAGGAAAAACTCAAGACGTGCTTAACGCCGCTTGAATTTCACATATCTGGTTATAAGGGTAGCTTCGGTTCCTTTTCAAGTTTGAGGTCGCCTGAGATGTCCCAGCTCCACCCTGACTTATCAAAACTTAACTTCAGGCTGACTGATGTGGTGTTCATCATGGCACATTTGCAGTCGAAACACTTGTGTCAGCTTCTGGGCACTCCCCTTACCCTTCCACAAGTGCGAGTCACAGTACTAACGTCGGAAGAAATTCCACGGTAGACCTGTGAGTGAGTGAGTGAGTTTTGCAAGGGTTAAGGCGTCTTCGCATACCCAAGCAAGTGAGCGATTGGCGGGCCACTGCCGCAGAGGGAAACCTCTCGTAAGCCCTGATAGAGTGTGAGTGCATGCGACTAGCAAGGATCAATGCTGCATAGGACATCCAAGCTAGAGAGTGCGCGATTAATTTTCATTTATTATTATTCTCATTTTTATTTTATCACGTGCGTTTGAGTGCTTGAGACTAGCAAGGATTAATGCTGTTTAGTATATCCAAGCTAGATAGTACATGATTTATTTGCAGTCTTCCATTTCATTGTTCTAACCGTTCGCGGTATCTAATTTTTTCAATTATTTTTAGTTTTTCATTATACTTTCAGTTAATAATTTATTTTTATTGATTTACTGCTTACATCTTCTCTAATTTCCCTCGACCATCCTTTGCCCATTTATAAGAGTACGGCTGGGGTTGACTCTTCCCGTTATACCAACCATCAATTGTTTGCTATATTCTTACATAAAATGCTTCAATATTGAAAAGAAAAATACACCAAACAATACTAGAGACATTTCTCTCCTTATTATTGAGCAAGGGTTAGGAAAGAAGCATTACCTTCCGCCGTTTGAGAGAGGTCATTTTAAATTGATGAATGGTGCTAAATACTGAGAGAAATAACTACGAAATGACGATTATGATTGTTGATATTTTTGGTAGAGCATTTAGGTAAACTGAAAAATAATTCAACCAATATTTCTTTAGCGTATAAAAACCAAATATTATACTCATTTAATACTGGGTGGATAGGTCGATTCGGCATTATACGAGTAATTTTAGTCACCCGTAATAACCCCAGCCATTGAAATTAATGTCTATGCTGTAGTAAGGGTCGTTCCACATTTGTATCCACCTCATCTAAGACTATATTAGGCGTGAGTGAGAAATGGTCACTGCGTTATCGCTATTACCAGAGAGATAAAAGTAAAAGGACAAATCGACAACAGCTTAAGTATGCGCTATGCGCAAAAGTCTGCAGTATCAATGCCAAAAGCACCATACTTAATTTAATATGAAAGCTTAGGCTTGCTTTCAAAATATCATTGACTATATGATGATACCCTTACGGAGACCAATTTGAAAGTTTAACGCCAACGCTCCGGAGCATTTATAAGGGTCCAGATTGGGAGAAAATAAAATATAAATTAATGAAGATTTATGTGGAGGGGAAAATAAATATCTCCTACAACCATCACGATGGCCTCGTGAACCTCCTCTAAATCTAAAAATATCATCTCCAATAATTGGGATCAAAATTCTCTCCCCATAATGGAATTTCTCTTGGCACAAGAATAACTTGTGTCACACCTTCAGCTATTCATAATGGATATTGAATAAACGCAGTTGGCGTACGGAGCTGACAGTTGGAGGCAATATATTTCTGACAGGGTAATGATATCACTCAAATAGGCCGAGTGCTCAAACAAATTTGAGAAAAAAGGAGACGGACCATGTTTTATAATGACTTAAAGAAATGAATTTATATTCTATGAACATTAGTAAAGATTTTTACTGAATACACGCATAAACAAAGTCTAACAAAAGCAATAATTCCTCTAATAGCTTCATGGAATTACAAAAATTATACATAATGTAAACTTGCGCGTCAATTCTTTAAAAAACCCAGCAAGACTTCACATACGACGGCGGTCCGATAAGTACACCCACACACCACCATCTTTTATTTTAAAAGCCTGACTGGGCGGTAGTTGTTTGAAAATATCAACTTTTATTGGTATTTCGTACAAATTGGTATTTCCCCTTCTGCCCCCACACTTCTGAGCGGATTTTACAAATGTAATAGCCGGAAAGTGATTATTGATTAAATTTGTACAACGAGATAACAATCAGTTTATTGCAACAATTTCAGAGCATTCCGGGATACGGTCAAGGCGAATGATTTTTAAACTCTGAAATTGTTGCATTGAAATGCATATTAGTGGTTGACTCCGTTGAAAGTTACTGTTGCGGCATCTCCCGCAGTTTCTCGGAACAATCGGTTCATCCAAAACTTATGTATCCACGAGAAAACTATGTTTCGATCTTATTATAATGATTAAACATTTTGACTATGACATAATTGACAAAGATTTGCCTTTCTTAGTAATTTTTTTTGAATTACGCTCGGAAATTAAACATTCTCTCCCACCAAAGATCTTCGTACCAAAACGAAATAGAAGATCCATTCACCACAATTTGCATATCGCTGCTGAATGGAAGACGATTTGCGTTTACTCAAACAAATGAGGTTAACTCACGCGCTCGAAAATTTTAAGGGAAATAAATATATTTTCCTTCTGATATGCATCGATGATGTTCCAAGTGAGCAGGGATAACAAAATAGATCAGATAACCTAAGCCTGTGTGCGCGTGCGCGGCCAAGTAAGGAGGAGACCAGACCTGGGGAAGAGACGAAACAGCTGCACCATACTATTTGCGAGGAGAGCTTAGCCAGGCGGTATTCCTACAAAGCAAAACGGGGGTCGTGTCGTCCTGGGAGAAAAAATACTTTCAAACAAATTAGCCGGAAAAAAGTATCCGCTCGAGGGGCCAACTGCAAAGGAGGAAAACGTTGAATAAGAAAGAAGGGGAGATTGCAAGACCATGTGCATTTAAAGCGAGGCTGCAGTCTAAAGTCCAACCTCACAAGCCATTGGAAATAATGATTTGGTGCCGAGAATAAACCGCGCAATTGAAACGATCACACAGAGATTTATTGGTGCAACATTTTGGGTGCAGAGCATATAACTAGGTACGTCAGATCTAGAAGGTTGAAATAAGGATTTGTCAATTTACTTCCTAATTTTACTATAATGTGCCTAAATATATGTCTCGGGTTCGATTCCTGGAGACGCTCCAGGGCACCCTAAGCTGGATACAAGCAGTGATTTTTCAGGTATCAGATCTTCCTTTCAAACGGGACAGGGAAAGGAACTGGACACCCTTCCTTTCCCATCCACCCCTAATGGCGCAAATGAACTTAGCTGTCGGTCGTCTCCCCTAAAACTACTACTAAAATACAAGAACCGTCAGAATTAAAAATTTTCAACGTGTACCTATCTCTCGCGCGATTGGCAAACACTAGGACAGATTTTATACACCCAGAGCAAATTGGAACAAAAAGTTTTGAAATCTCCCGTTTAAGGTAGGTTCTTGATGGACACAAGCACCTAATAAATATTTTTCATTCGTAAAAAAACCAAATCGTAGGTCCAACCTTACCCAAACTCAATAAACCCCTATAAACTCCAATAAAACCAAACTCTACAAGTCCATTTTCAATTTCGTCTCACAGTGAATCTCAATAAAAACTGAGAATTAATCACCTTACCGAAGGTATGTACGCAAGAATGTCTGTAAGAGAGTCAACTTCTAATAACATGCTTTAAAAAAAGTGTATTTTGGTCAACTCTTTCATTTTACACTTTCATTCCCACCAATCAAACTAACAAAGGGACATTGGTCAATTTTTTGACCACTTCGCAAGTGTAGGTTTGTGTTCGAATGCCAGCAATGGTGGAGGGTTTGTCATCGGCACTCCAATTCCTTGCCGAATGCCGTGTGGGAAGCACTGCAAACACAAAAGTTACCCCTCCGGCTTTTAGGAGGAACTGTTGACCAAATCCAAATGAAATAATTTCGTCTGGATGCCAGAATTAGGTCAACCACTTTTCTCGGTCTTTTGAAATCATCCCTACTCCGTAATATCATTTTCAAACCAAATGGCACAACAAATTCAGCTCAGTTATTTTCCTTAATATCGTAATATACCCTCCCCGGACTACAACCTTGACGTGGTGGAAGGGCTTGTGCGTTCCGATGACCCCTAGAGCTGTGCTGGCGGGAGTAATAAAAATTGCTCCTGGTAGGGTTACCCATGCCAGATAGGTCGAAGATTAGGAGCCAGACGAAAGGTAGTCCACGCAGCATCTGTTCCTCAGTGAGGCGGCTGCAATGGCGTCTGACCCCAGTGGGGCGGCCAGTAAGTGACCGTGTCACGTTAAAAACACTATTGAGGAAGGCACGGGAAACAACCTCAATTATCATTCCCTAGAAAAATATGATGGACTATACAGATATTTTGAGTCCTGGCAACCACGGGGCTCGGCCCAATCGGCCGTGTGTCGTGCCCGGCAGCGGGGGAGGCAAGGCTTCCGCGGTCGTCATCCCACGAAACCCTTGCAGGGGAAAACCAGCAGCAGCAGGACAGAAGACGCAGGAGAAGAAGACCACATCAGTTAGAATAGGAACGTGGAATGTTAGGACAATGATGAGGACAGGGAAATTGGAGAATGTTAAGCGAGAGATGGAAAGGGGAAATATAGATATTTTAGGTCTATGCGAGGTGAGATGGAAAGATAGCGGGGATTACTGGAGTGATAAGTATAGAATAATATACAGCGGTGGGGACGAGAGCCAACGAGGGGTTGCCATAGTATTAAAAGAAGAGGTAGGAAGAAGCGTAGTCAACATAGAGCAGGTAACGGATAGAATACTAGTAATGGAGATAAAAGCAGAACCGACGAACTTGGTTATTATTCAGGTATACATGCCACCGAGCAAACATAAGGAAGAAGAGGTCGATAAGATATACGATCAGTTAGAGGACATGATCGCGTGTGTTCCTGCAGGGAAACATTTGATAGTGATGGGGGATTGGAATGCGACGGTAGGCGAAGGAAGAGATGGTGATGAGGTGGGGGACTACGGTTTAGGCACGAGGAATGACCGCGGGGAGAAAGCAGTTGAGTTCTGCAGGAGACAGGGGTTAGTCATCACCAAAACTTGGTTTAGACACCACAAAAGACGCAGGTATACATGGAAAATGCCAGGTGACTCAGGAAGATATCAGCTAGATTATATCCTGGTTAGACACAGGTTTAGGAACAGTGTGATAAATTCCCACAGCTTCCCGGGAGCGGATGCGGACTCAGACCACAATTTAGTTGTTATGAAATGTAGCGTACGTTTCAAAAAAATAAGGCAGGGGCGGCGAGTTAGAAAATGGAATGTAGAAGCATTAAATGAGTTGAAAAGGAAGGAATAAAAACAGGCGGTAGAGAAAATCATGGAGGATGGTAAAAGGCTTAGTACTACGAAGAAAAATGGGAAATGATCAAGAAAGGGTTGTCTAAAGCCGCAAAAGACACTATTGGAACCGTTAACGCTAAAAGGACTAGGAAACTATGGATCACGGATGAGATGATTACAAAGATGGATTAGCGGCGAATATGGAAGAATATAAATACAGAATTAGGCAAAATGAAGTACAAAGAATTGAACATAAAATTGAGGCGGGCAACAAATAAAGCAAAAGAAGCATGGTGGAAGACGTAGTGCGAGGATATGGAAAGTCTGCAGAGGAAGGGTGAAATCGGTGCGCTGTACAGCAAAGTTAAATCGTTATCGGGAAGTAAGAAAGGAAGAGCTATGCTAACAGTTAGAGATAAGGCGGGTAAGGTAATAGTTGACGCAGGAAAGATCCAAGAGAGATGGAAGGAGTATATAGAAGACCTGTATAGTAAAGAACTCAGACCAACAAAGTTAAACATTGAAAAAGAAATTGACGTAGAGGAAGACAGCTTAGGTCCAGGCATACTAGACAATGAGATATAAAGGGCATTAAGGGAGATGAAACCAAATAAGGCCGTGGGGGTAGATAACATTCCTGTGAAAATTTTGAAATGCTTAGGAAAAGGTGGGAGGAAGAGGCTATATGGGCTGATCCGTAGTATTTATGAGGAGGGAATCTGGCCGGAAGACTTTGTGAGATCAGTTTTAGTTCCTATTCCGAAAAAGTTAAAGGCCACGTCATGTGAGGACTATAGGACAATTAGTTTGATATCCCACGCAGCTAAAGTTGTTCTCAGGATCATAAAGAAAAGGATAGAGAGTAGGACAAATGATTACTTAGGGGAAGATCAGTTTGGGTTTAGGAAGGCGAGAGGTACGCGTGATGCCATTGCAGTAATGAGATTATTAATCGAGAGGAATATAGAACACAACCAGGAGGTATTTGCATGTTTCGTAGATTTCGAAAAAGCGTTTGATACAGTGAATTGGGAAAAACTAATGAGTATATTGCAGAAAATAGGAATAGACTGGTGGGAAAGGAGGCTAATCCGCAACCTGTACATGTCTCAGACTGCTCAGGTGCGGGTGGGAAACGGGGAGTCCGGATGGGCAGTGTTAGGAAGGGATGTAAGGCAGGGTTGCCCATTATCACCGTTGCTGTTCAACCTGTATGCAGAGGAAATGATCAAAGGGGCATGGGAAGAACTGGAGTTAGGAATGAAAGTGGGCGGGGAATTCGTAAAATCAGTTATGTTTGCTGATGACCAAGCTTTAGTTTGTCAGTCAGCCAAGGGGCTGCAAGCATTGCTGAGTGAATTGGAAATTCAGTGCGACAGGTATGGGATGAGAATCAATATTAATAAAACAAAGGCGATTTTCTAGAAAGAAAAAGACCAAGCTTAACATTAAAATAGGAGGGCAAAAAATAGAGCAGGTAGAACAGTTTACGTATCTCGGCAGTGTTTTGGACCAACACGGTCAAAGTAGTAGGGACGTAAGGAGAAGAATTGCGCTGGGCAAAGAGGCTTTCACAAGGAGGAGGGAGTTGATGACGGGGACTTTGAGTAAGGATGTTAAGAAAAGACTCGTAAAAACTTTGATATGGAGCGTAGCTATGTACGGTGCGGAAACGTGGTCATTGAAGCAGGAGGATAGACGTAGATTGGAGGCTTTGGAAATGTGGGTGTGGAGAAGAATGGAGAAGGTGAAATGGACAGAGAAGAAAACAAATGAGGAAATACTTGGTATGGTGGGCGAAGAGAGGGGTTTGTTGGGAGCAATCCTATGGAGGCAGGAAAAGTGGATGAAGGGGGTGTTGACCGGCAGTGGGATGTTGAAGACTGTGATAGAGGGTAGAATGTTGGGCAAAAGAGGAAAGGGAAGGAACAGGATAGGGATGTTGGACGGGATGAAGGGAGGAAGAAAGTACTCAGAGGTGAAGAGGGACCTGATATAGAGTAGGATGATGGGTTTTGTGTTTTGTTAGGAGTAATAAAATATTTGTTTGGTAGTTAGTTGTGTCCATCCAAAAACCTACCTTAAACGGTAGATTACCTTAAAAAAAATCGTAATATAATATTAATTCCCTGAGTGCTAACTAAGGAACCCTTAAATTTAAGTACTCTCATGGATACACAGTTAACTAGGAGAAGAAAATTTTTCCTTGGAAAATATTTTCATATCAACATTAAATGGTAAATCGACGTATTTCATAAGTTTAATGACAACATCACACCTTCCGGTTTGGATGATATCTATGTTATTGTGTATGTTATTAGAAAAGAAATGTTTCATTACATCACCTAGAACATGAAATTATTCAATGAAATAAAATTGAATCCGATGGAAAAGACATTAAAATTAGAATGGAATGGAAGAGGGAAAGGATTCATGATTAAATAATGAATCATTTCACTCTTCTGAATATGCTTGAAAAGCTCAATTTTGATGCGCAAAAGGCACATTTTGATATGCCAAGAATGGCTTTGCAGGACCAACATGCACACAGGAAATTCGTTACTAATACCACTGAAGATACTCTATTTTACTGTTATTATTAACCTAAAAATGTTAATAAATTCATGATTAACTTCATAACCAGAATTTTGATAGAATAGATACGAGTACATAATGATTGGTAGTCCACCTATTTAAGATGGGTACTTGGTTTGCGCAAGTCCAGTCGAAAAAGTACTAGACATTTTGAGGGAAGAGAGAGGGTTGCTCGGAGAGGTCCCAAAGGATGCAGGAAGGGTGGATGCAGAGAATTTTTTATTGGCGATGGAACGTGAAGATATTGATATAGGGGAGAACGTTAGGTAAACGAGGAAGGGGAAGGAAAAGGATAAGCATATCGGACAGAATGAAGGGAAATAGGAGGTAAGCGGAATTGAAGAGGGATTTATTATAGGGTAAGGCGTCAGGTAATGTCTAGTTAGGTGAAGTTAAAATGAATGTGTGTTTATCGTGTATTCATTCAAAACCTGACTTAAACCGTCAAATACCAAACTAGATCTTTGACAGTTCTAATAAACAATTAGGTTCACATAGTCGGATTCCTCCAGCCTGTGCTTTTGCTTGACCCACATTATTTACACTAGAAGTGGGGATAGAGATGTTTAGACTTAAATATTTCTACTTATCATTATGGTAATATCTAACTATGGCAATGAGTATAACTTTTGTTTTCAAGAATAGCCTATATTCAGGTAGGTATGTAACTTCCACAATACGACACGCACCCAAAAATATAACAGCATAGTTCTCATGTTTCGAAAGAATGAAAATTAGAAAATATCAATTTCTCAGAGCTCTTTGCAAATAATATTGTTCTTAAAGAGTTTTGGGATCAGATTCGCAGCCTCTCTGATATTTAAAGGGACGCAGAGGCGTAGAGATAAACAACCACCTTCGATAAATCACACGAGGATAAAATAAACAAGATGGGGGAAAAAGGACGGACATGATGTCTTGTGAGGTTTTTCAACACCAGGTTTTTTTCCGAGATAAATCCATCACGCATCGTTAACAGCTAACCTGGGGAAGACCTCGGACGAACTTATTTACGAAAGCATATGATGGCAGACTATCGGAGGCTAAGGAAGTGAAGGAATTTTCTGAAATTCCCGGTAGGTAAGTTCAAAAAATGTTTGCCAAAGAAAGTCAAGTCAACAATGCTGTGTAACTCGGATACATTCCTCTCAAATGAGAAATATTGCAAGTAGACAAAAAAAAGGAACAAAAAAGCTTATATCCTGCATTATTTTGAGTCTCTGGCGATGTAAATAGGGCACTAAATCATGGGCAGGGAAATCTCCGATGGAGTGTTGACTTATATTTACTTTTTTCAACGAAATCTTCGAATTCTGGTGTATGTCATCGACAAAGAAAACCAAACGATGGCATAAAACCGGTGACAAAAAACAGCACGCTGTCCTTCAAATATCACGAAACGTAAGTCAGATTTTTTCATTACTTTTAATCGAATGAATTATTGCGTAAACATTATAAATGCATTATTCTGTAACGAAATAACCAAATGACTCCTAGATAAAGCTTTGGTTGATTTTATTTTACGGCTGGTTAGTTTTTTTTAATGAGAATTAAAAAATTACATCAGTTACAACAAATTAACGAAAAGCTATTTCATTTCTAACGCTAACAGTCATCGCCTCGGGAAATAATGCGCTTCAAGTTGCAAGAAAGAAATGAAAGGCTCGTAAAACGATTACCAGCTAAACATTTTAACCTTTTATTGTAAGTATTGGATAGATAAAAATTATTATTTTCAAAATGTTCATTTCTTACTATGCTATACATAAATATGAATGAGACAACGACGAGAAAGAAGATAAATGGAAAAATAATTCAGCCGTCAGCGAAACCTTGTTGACTTTTATCGATTGACATTTTCTATTTCTATAATTGGTAATAGTGGAAGTATGGACTTTGGAATAGGCTGTTCTACTAACCCACAATTTGCATGACAAGCCAACGCCCAACAGTAAAATAAACAGTATTTCAGCTCTTCCATTAGATAAAGTGCCTTCATTCATGCAACCATAAATAATAGTTTTTTCCTCCCTATCCATAAATTACCCAAACCTCTTCCACTACTCTTCAATATTCCACTGCCAATCAATATTTAGAATCTCACTATATCTCCCGCATTAATCAATTAATGCCTCTAATTTCTCCCCACTAACTTCCATCTCTCCTATCATGCCAAGCACTTGTTCGCTCTTATCGCCCTTCGTCCAGTTGATTTTCTAAGTTCTCTTATTCATGTCTAGAAAGCATCCACAATATATTTTTCTCTTATCTAATCGACAAGGTCATCAAGCCATAAAAACCATATCTTCATTTCACAATCTTAATTATTTCATTTCTCACATCTTTAGAAATTAATCGTCATCGAATCCATCCTATTTGTAAATGCTACACAATTCTTCTCTTAAGGGAAGCTGGTCCCGATAATTCCGTCTACGTCAACATGGTACGCTGCATGCTACCACAACGATTTTTGTGAGGGACATTACACACCAGGCATACGAAATCAAAGTAAACGTTACAAATTTTAATTGAAGAGATAAATATTTAAAATATTTAAAATGATATAGATAATGCTGGCTATAGAACCGTGCACTTCGACATCAAAGGATAAAATAATTGTCTTCACATAGGAGAGTTGACAGTAGCAACAAGAGCAATAAAATAATATTTGCATAAAAAAATGAAAACATGAGTAATACGAAGCATTGCAAGGTTATTTTTCTCTAACCCTTGATAAAATGAGTAATCACAGTGATTCATTTGGGGATTCGTTCCCGGTGATTCGTTCACGGAATAACAGTAATTCATTCACGTCTTTATTGCCTGCGTTTACGGCTAGGCATTTACAATTCCACATTTAAAATAGCAAATTTTTTACCTTAAAAAGATTAATCAATCCCATAGGTCTTATGGATGGATGCATACCTATTTTTCTCAACGGTTTCACAATGCAATTTTACAGCTTGGTGAACAACATTAGTTTACGATAAAACGAAAAGCGTCACTGCTTCTGGAGTTGGGGTGGGAGTCATTAGAAGAAAGACGATTCAATTCCAGGTGTAACTTACTAAATACATTCAGATGCGCATGTTTCAGCATCGAGGAGTTGCAAATTATTCGCCCTCTTACATACATTGGTCGCTGGGATCATGTATGCAAAATTTGGCAAATAGGTGCCAGAACTAGCAGACTGAAGGACTCCTTTCCACGGAAAATACGGGGTAGCAACGGCAGGGTTATAGATAGATAAAATTCCACTTGCCACCCTCAGCGTCAAGGGTATAGTTAGTTCTACTTAATTGCATGCACTTTCACTAACCTCGTGTGTTTTGCTGTCAAAACCCTTTCTTTTCGCATGACCTCATTAGAATGCCTTTAAATATGTAGTCCTTTTTACAGTATCGTTTTTTCTGCCTTTTATCTTTATAAGATTTCTCTTTTATCCCTCGTTTCACACCGTGGGGGATCCTCCTGCTACCTGCAGCGTCGATTCACATTCCCCAACCTGTATCCTTGGGGAAGAGACCGTTTTATGTTGCATGTCCATGTGGTAGTGGAATTTCGCCTTCCTACTTTTCTAATTGCACCTTATTGGAGAAATTTTTTCATGCATCCTAAGGTGCCATTATTTGTTAGATGATAGTATATGTATTTGCATGCGTGTAGAATGAAAGGATTTTTGCATGAATTTATATGCCACTGTGGGTAATGTTTTGCACGTATGTGCTGGTTTTGCATGTGGTTGTATTCCTTTTCACGGGTAATGACCTAACAACCCCCGCCACACCCCCTTGCGGCGGCTTGCGGGGTATTATGTAGATGTAGATCAGTGAGGAACCTGAGGAGAGATTTATATCTACCCTGGGTTTTATTCGCGAAATAGAAGATATATTACTCGTTTACCATGAGCTAGAATCATGCTAATCACAAAAAACGCGCACACGCAAATAAATATTTCAAGCAAATTGCTTTGATATTCAAATATCAAAAACCCCTTTCAATAAATTCGCAGTTAATACAAAACATCAGTTTTACAAGCCACGGATCTCCGATGTCCATCCGTTAAATTATAGTCGAGGTATATTTCGAAGCCAAGGTCCTTGAAGTTCCCAACACTTCCACAATAGCTTCAAGTCCTTACCTTGAATTGGCACTAAATGCTGGCCCGTGCATCGCTATCCTCACTCTGGAACAGCATACTACATCGGCTAGAAGTGCCAACTTCAATTTAGTATTCTCGTTCATTATTGGTGATCCGAAGACTACCGAAAAAGTCTAATCTAGGAAAGGGACTTTTCGCAGTACAATTAACCCAACGTATTCATACAAAAATGAACACAAAACACAAACACATACAGAAACGTCATTAAACAGAAATACGAACTGATTCAATTCAATTGTTTCTTTTTTCAAATCATTCCTCAGGCTTATTGTGTAGATTTTCGTAGCGTAATGATGCAGAATGATTATCCTATAATGTTCGGTACATTCACCTCGTAATTTAAATGCATGGTATTGGATAATTCACATCAAAATATTGTATTATTTCAATTCATATCCCATAACTATCATGCTTAGCTCGGGTTTCCTCGACTTGATGACATATTCACGATCTTTTTTACCACCTCCCGGCCTCACAAGGGGTACGTTGATAATCATATGATATAGGTTACTACACACAGATGCTTCATAACATGCCCACATTTCATACTCATCGCCTAACATGTCTTTCATATCTAGGGTCGATCTTGAACAAGGAATACGACATCGTCCATATTTGTATTGAAGAACTGAACTCACATGACGGAGCGACCACAAAATTCAATACTGCATGGGCATCGCACAGTCCGAATTGGAAAGCTTTTTTGAATGATCATGACCCACTAAAGAGGAAGGCACTCACTCGTTCCGCCCTCTTTCGCCTCCTCGTGAACACCGATCGCCCTCACCCCCCAACAACATCCTGAATCCCGGCCGCAGTTCGTCTGGCCTCGAGCCCATAAGAGTCCCTCTACCATCCCTGTTCCATTTAAAATTAGATCGTCAAAGAAGTTACCGACGTCCTCTCGAAAGCTTAAGAACAACAATGAGAGAGTATGGAGAAATGACATGGTATATTTTTATATTCGACTTCATGAATTTCTAACCCCCATATTTTGACTTAACCACATCTCATTGCGGAAAACACATCATTCCGCGCCCGCGAAAAATACTCTTTCTCATGAATACACACCTAAGCCTTTCTCTCTCTCTCTCCCTTTAGTATTTTTGCGTATATTTGTTCCCTTTTAACACATTCTTAATGAGACAAAACTAAATATATTCAATGCAACTTTTGTGCACGCTTCAACTCGAATTTTCTCACCAATCAGATTGTATCAATTCCATTGTAAATTACATAGGTTAATTGTAGTTGTTTGCTCCAATTATTAACTTCAACAGTATAAGTATCTAAGCATCTCTATGCCTTTCTGAAATTAAGAGTGTACATAGTTAACACCAGTCATATCGTATCTCCGCTGATGTACAACAAACTATTCAGCATATTGCAAATAAGAGAACATGCAAAACATTTATTTATGGATCGAGTCCAAGAAAATTTGCTCCTTTAAGGTTCACTATAAATGTTATCTCCATTAAAGTGGACAC
Source organism: Hetaerina americana (assembly GCF_022747635.1). Taxonomy (NCBI): domain Eukaryota; kingdom Metazoa; phylum Arthropoda; class Insecta; order Odonata; family Calopterygidae; genus Hetaerina; species Hetaerina americana. The sequence goes on from NW_027286625.1 coordinate 9,964,960, forward strand.
AGGAAAAATGTACCATGACAGTATTGTTTTACTCGAAGGTGTTTTCAGAGTTTTAATTTTTCCTCCGTTTAAACCTACAAAATGTTACCAAAAGAAGAAACATACAGTGCCGTGGAAAAAACAGGGTGGGTACCCTAAAACCCACGGGGTTTATTTCACTTTCTGAGATTTCAAAGAATACCATTTAATACCTGCCTAAAAATGAATATTGTACTTAAGTATTACCTACATGTACGTACGTAAGTTCGGTTGCCTCGGTCTGTATTAACCATGTCAAACATTCTCTTTCGTCGGATCACCGAAAAACTTAATACAACTCGAATTATGATAATATTGTGTAAGTTATTGACAATATTATCAATGAATTACTAGGGCTAATGCGTTGCATTACCTTTAATTACTTATGAACAAAAAAATTCAATTTTGACTGCATGATTTCATTGCACAACAACTAGGGCACTAGGAAGTCTAACGTCAAAATAAAACGCCGTAATTCCACAAATAAAATCAACCTTAATGCAACCTATGTTTCACTGAGGTGCATTATAATCAGACCTTCATCAGGTGGACCATCTGCGGTGCAGCATCAACAGGTTCTATTTGAGAATCTCTTCCATACATTTGAAGAATGTCTCTAAACCATGGTGTTGAAAATGTGTCATTAGCCCCATCGCCTACGGTAGGCGAGGTCATGCCAAAAAAGGAGAGAGATTAAGAGTACAACAAATAGATCTCAGATGTCATTTTTTCTCGAATGATTTGAGATAAGAATACGAAACGATTTTACGCATTCTGCGTACGCAAGCACTTCGGTTCAAAATTAGTGTGTAATCATCCCATGCCACACACCTTAGCGGTGGCTTTATAACAACCAAGAAAACTAAACCTAGGTCGCATTAAGTTTTATTTTCAATGTGAGTTGACAACGTTTTATTTTGATGTAATTCACCATGGAACAAGTCTACAAAGGTACGCCTGAAACGATTAATTATACTAGGAAATCTATCGGACGGTTAAAAAATACTTTCCACAATACCAACAATCACAATCTTGGGTGGAAATTAAAGCGTACCGTTTCCCCCAATATAGATCTTAAAGTAAAGTAAACATTTTCGACAATATTCAGTAATTCGTACTGCCAATTAAAAAACTGAGCAAACAGATTCTTACTGTCAGGATCCAGCAGCGTATTAACGTGCTCGAAGTATTTTAAATAACAAACGGATGTGTTCAAAACATTGGGAAAAAAACGAGTTCTAGGAATACTGTGCCTTTGGTAAATTCATTCGCGACGGGCCATCCAAGTGATTCTTTCTTTGAAACTAATTAAATCCAAACAATTCTGATGAAGTGCATGCAATGAAGCAGGAGGACAGAAATAGAAGCAAATCGAATCGTGTGTCTTAATTAACCCCAAAAGAGAACGTATAGACAGATTCATTCATTGTATCATTCCTTTTGCAGTTGATACCTCATTATAAAATTTCACGGCCAAACAAACAATTCAAGAGAGTAGCACGAGAGAAGTTGCAGCCATAAGCCAGATCCACCGAGAAAACTTTCTGGGCGATAGCCAAAATCAAAATGGAGAGGCATTGAAATCCTATATGATATGAGAAATACTCTTAACTCGATTGGATGATGAAGTAAAAATAAGCAACCGCTCCGAAGTGGCCTGCAAAACGCAAAGCTGTGAATGGAGGATCGATTTAATACTTTGGCAAGTGATGAAAAAATGGTCCTTCGTTGATGACTAGTTATTTCTAAACTCACTCACCACTTGGCTAAAAGACGATAAATATTTAAGTTGAATTTGTAAATAAAAATAAAATACTTGTTACAATTCTGCATGTTTTCCTAAGAGAACATGGCATCGAAAATATTAAAAAAATGTTGCAAAATCTAAACAATAGAGATATTATCGTTAGAAATAGTAATTAATCGTCATCCCCCTCAAATGGCTCACTCATTTAAGACTTATTTCTTTGTCAAAAAATTAATGTTTGAGATGCAAAATATTATTAAGGTGAACTGGCTTAAAAATGTCGTTTTCATCTTTGAAGGTATTCTTTTCGTAAGTCCTGCGAAATGGCTTCTCAACAACTCCGGATACCCCAATTTCAATTTAGAACCCATGGTTTGGCAATCAGTGGCAACGGAAGATGTGAAATACATTAGTCCATCAAATAAAAAAAAATATATCAGTACTTTTGTTTTATGACCATTGATCACTACTAAAACGGAAAACAAAAACATCAGATTTTGTACTTTGAAACGATGTTTTTTAGATAATAAATGATTTAACGACTAACATCATTTTTTTACCAAACCAATCACTTATAACATGATAAAAAGCTAATTTATTAAATCCCATTTGGTAAATATTTACAGTTTCATCTTCAAATTCTTTTCGTAACCCTATGTATTTAGAATTGCTTATAATATTTGAAAATATATTGGGCATTAAATGTTTGCAAATAACGCATAACTTGCAGTTGCCGACAACCATTGCTATGTGCACAATACCACGTATATTTGGAAGCGAGTTGTTTCTCCCAAGCGATTTACGAGGATTGAACAGTGTCCTAATATCGATTAGCACGTCAATTTTCATCATTTCTTAAATTTAAGCTAAAAATTAGCTAGAAGAAAACAAGTTCATGGAAAATGATTGATTCATTGATTATTTCGACTCATTTCTATATTGATAATTTTTGATATTACTCGAAAATTCAATAACCAAGAGGAATTGCTGAAAAACCTCTTACGAATAATCAGATATGAACTTCTCAATTTAAAATTCGCACTGTTAATGCTTAATAAACATGAAAATTAGTGGTTATTAAAGCGGATACAGAACTTAAATGAATCCATACGGATAAATAGTCACGACTGTGAGTTATCCAGTGCCAATTAAGAAGAAATGTGCTTCACAAACGATTTAAACGTGTTGGCAAGAATATGCAAAGGTCAACTACACTATAACCTTTTAACTTATCCATTATCTTAATTGTATGGCAACGTCATACCCATGGATCCAACGAAAAGCTCCATCAATTATTAGAAATCAACTTTATGGCCCAAATTTATGGCAAATTTGATTATTCGGCGGAGGAATTAAATATTGGGAAAACAATCTCCCAACAGTTAAATAATAAATACTACAATGATACATTAATAACTGCCATGAAGCAAACATTTTATGAAATCAATGCGTATCTTTTATTTTCATAACCAGTATTCCTATTATTATTTTTTAAATTCTATTCTCCATAACGTTACATTAGAAGGTACTTTATAACATCCTTAAGGCCTTAAAATAGGTACACATTCAACAAGGCAAACGCTAGATTATTAGGTAATCCGTAAGAAATTCGACACTCTCATATCACTCTCCATTCTCAGAGATATGACCCACTGAGACGTTTGACAGGGCAGTGGGTATCTCGCAAGAAATACGACTCATTGATATCGCACTCACTATCGGAGAAAAGTTTGAATAGATGCACAACGGGCTCTTCTTAGAACACACAGAGATTATTCAATGGGCTAAGTGAACATTGTTTCACAAATCCACATCCTCTCACGATTTGAAACCTCAGAGAGATTAAGAAAGCAAATCAAGTCCTCGAAATAAGCACAGAGTGAAATGCGCGGAGTTTCCTCATGGATGTGAATATTCTTGAGAAATGGAATTGGAGAGGGATAGAGATTTGCCACGTATACGTTTTGGAGTTGGTCCAACACCCTAACGGTGCAGACTCAAGATCTAAATCGTCTTTGTGACGCGCGAATAACGTCATAAAGTTTGGCTGGTATCCCTACCAATAAAGGGATATGTGTTTTCTTTGCTCGACTCAGTTGCGGTGGCGCAATTTATCTTTTGAAGCTAAAAACCATTCTCAGCATCTGCTGCTTTAAAATAAGATACATATATGCACACAAATATACGAGGGAGGTCTGAAAAGTTTCCGACCTAACAAAGATATGAAATTTTTTCTGAAATTTTCTGAGTCGGAAACCTTTCAGACCACCCGTTTATACATATACATATACATATATATATATATATATATATATATATATATATATATATATATATATATATATATTTAGTTATTTATTTATAAACACATATATACATTTAAACACACACACAAACACAATACATAACTACTTTTTCCACCGGAAAACATTATATTACACTCTTGTATCTAGTCAAACCCACCCCTAAACGGAACGGCGTGAAACATTTATACAGAGTACATGTATATAAACACTTTTTTTTTCTTTTCCACGGCAATGGGGTCAGGCTTGTGAACATTAATCTTGAGGAACAAAACAAACTTTGTAAAAGTCACAAGAAAATTTCTAACACGGTACTAATACCGGTTTCATCAGAAAGGTTAACATCTTCAGCTACAAATTTCTTGCAGGACACAGAGCACTAGATATATTGTGTTCTGTAATAAATTTTTAACTTCAAATGTCACCTATGTGATGAAACTGGTAGTAGTACCCTGTTAATAATATATTTGTGACTTTTACAAAGTTTATCATATTCCTCATCTTTCTTGTCTTTCATTTGATTCAAAGATAAATCATTTTTATTTTATCAATAATGAGTTTTTAAATTCATTTTAAAAGTATAAAGATGAAGGATTACCTTTGCAACTATTCTGGATTTAATTATCTTGCTAGGATATTTAGACAAGAAAGAAATTAAATGACCTTAATACAGCGGCATTGCGTGTACACAATTCTCTTATGTTTCTGCTTGAATTCTTTAAGCAATGGCAAGTAGATTTTATCAGATTAAAATTTAGCCAAAAAGTTGAATTATGGTCGATGGAAAGCTCATTATGACTATACCTTTGTCTCGGCATAACACCAAATGAGAGTGTATGCAAGGAAATACTATCAAAACGATTCGACCTTTGAGAAGTCACATTGTGCAAAAATCACTTTTTCGTGGAAAATGCTTCTCGTAGTTAAAATAAATTACATCTTCCACATTAATAGTATTACAAAATATTATAGCATTAACAGTACTTTTTTTCGTAGAATTATTGAATTCAGGTGCACCTGGGTGTAATGTAAGTCACCAATCTATACTAACCATGTGTTAAAACAATGGCCAATTAAGGGGAGCTAAATCAGAGCAACCTATTCTCATATTAGTTACTGCTTTTTATACTTGTGTCTACAAAGTCGACCTTAAATTTTCAATTCTCCTAGAATATTTAGAGAGATCAGGTCTTCATATTCGCCACAAATTTGCACGAAAAGAGTAACCAATACTCAACCCTCGTTTTAACTTGAAATCTCAAGCGTTATCGCAACCTCAAGAAACTAATTAGTTTATTTTGACAAGAATTTATCCAACCGATTAACGAATTTCGCTTCATTCCATTAGTACGTTCAATTTAGTTCCCTCAATTTTTTGCCATAGGCTCAAATCGCTTCAAGTTTTTCAAGCATAATCTTAGTTCGTTTACAAAAGCATTAACTCTCACATGACATGATTTTAAACTACGTAATGATTCCCTCACCCAGAAATGCTCTGGAAAACTTTTCTTTCGCCAATGTGATAACGATTGTACCGTAATCAGTCCGATCGAACGAGATAATAAGATGCTGACCGCAATGCTGTCACACGAAATTACTAAGTCGAATGCGTGGTATTATGGTCTAAGTAGTGGAATTGTCGTAAAAGTTATGATGATTGCGGCTTTCTTGAAGGAAATAAAAATCACCCATCCGTAACACCTGAATTGCAGTAATCCAACCCATTAATTTAACCCAAACGCTTTGTCAGATAGAACAGAGTAAAATTTCTTCATTTTGCAGTTGGAATTATTTTCGCTCGACTGAGATATCATTCTCGCGCAATCAACTCCGTACCGGAATAAAATGACTGGAAGTGAATGATTTTCCAAATTCCTCCCAAATTAGGTAATGAAGGGTCTTGAATCTGCAGTTATATCTCCCATTACCACGATTCAACATTTAGCAAACAAGATTACGCTCAATTAACGTTCCCTTAGAATGTATGGTTACCCAAATGGCGTGTGGTAGAAGAATAGGGGTGCTATAAAGAGTAGTGAGGCGTTCGTAGCAAAAGCCAGATTCCAAGGAGATAACCGAGCGAATTGGGAAGTATATTTCGGATAGGAATCCTATTTTTTTGCTAATAATAATAAATAAATTAGGGATTAGGCAAGTTTGAGTTTAAAGCTATCTACATTGCATCTAAGTTAATACAAGGATGTTTGGATTGAAATACTGATGATGATCTAAGTTTATTAATAAAAGGTAGCTGAGTGTGTGCCAGGAAATAGCTGACTTAGACTTTTTTCTCCATTTTATTTTCCGCCAATGTTTAGAATTACGCAATAAACATGACGTCGACAAGGACAACATCAAAGAAGTTTTATTCTTCAATGTATACATTTCATGGTATGACTTTGTAAAGAAAGATAAAACGCCCTCCCACACATTTCGGTGTTTTAATCACCTTAGGTGGAGATGTGCCCGTTTCGGTATCACTTAAGAATTGAATTTTGATCAAAAGAAAACATAGTCTTCCAAATCAATAATTTTATTCATTAAAAGCGGAATTTACAAGAAAGAGCTTAGGTTCTTGCCTAAGATTAATTAGCTCATTTTACTTTTATAGGCACGTCTTTCACTCCGGCTTCTTTTTTATACTCTCCCACAAAATGGAATTAATGACGTTGGTTCAAAGACTTTTAGGTTCTGTAAAAATAACTGCGAAGAAGTATTCCTTGTTCTTCCCGCAGTTAACCTCTCACTGTTCAGGAGTCCAAAATCAATAACGCATGTTTCTTGCTCAGTGGCAGTAAATGAGCGTATTGAAAAAAAGAATAAAGCATATCTACACCTCATGTTGACGACTCGAGTGGCAACCAATTTCCATTTTCTAGATTCTTGTAGCTCTTAATTAATGACTTAGGTCGGAGGGATGTAAACGTGGAAAATGTATTCAGCAACTTGGAGGTAGCACATTAACGACAACCCTCTTCATCCCAGCTCCCATATTGGCTTCATTTCATTCGCACTTCCGATGCCATAAATCTCTTCTCCAATGATTTGTGGCTAATGAGTCGCTTGAGAGGAGGATTTTTATCGATTACGGACGCGACCTCGACGGCGTGAGAGTGAAGGGTCAAGTACATGCTTTCAGCATCCTCGGGCGACACATTCCAAATCCTATCGTATTTTTTTCCATCCTCTCAAAACGATCTCGAGTGGCTAAGCTAGGGATGAAATGTGGGTGCCATAGAGACCTGCCTTTAACGGTTTCCCGCCAATAATTGCTGAGGTGGAAAAAAAAGAGGACGCTTAACCGGACGAAGTGAAGGTGAGACTGAGAGGGAAATGTGTGAAATGGGCTTCCTTTTTATCCAATTGGTTCCCGTTCATGGACTCGTAACTTTCTCAAGTCGCGACGTGTTAATTAGCAGTATGTTACTTCAAACAAGAATCACCTCTGCCGCGGGGAAGCTAAGCAGAGCTCTGGGCTGCTGAAGATTCATTCGCGCCATTCGCCCAGTGGCTTGGTGATTACCATCGCATAGTTTTTTTATGATTGAGTGATTGATGGCGGAGTGTGAATCTGCTCCGTCAACTTCACCACGCAATCACACAACGAGTTGCAAACTTCTAAACGCCATTAGCAACAGAAGATGTTTTTGAAAATGTTCAGAAGTTCACATGTCATGTCATCGGTGCTGTTGCGTGAAAATATAATGAAGTGCGTCATTGAAGGAGTCTCAGTTGAGGGAATATCGATTTAAATTGTCTTGAAATAAAAAAAAACAATTACCAGATAGAGATTTAAGATGTATTAATAAAGGTATTTTACCTATTAAAAGTAGGTTCCCAGATTTTAAGCCTCTGATAAAAAATATATTTCATATCGAAACATTAATTGCATTCTTTCAATGCAAACAACTATTGATTTAAAACAAAGTAGCTTCAATTGCTCGTGCACGGTGAAACATTCAAGAACGATGAATAACTGATCTGAGCACTTTTAACTGGAAAACTGCTACGATCAGTTATTCATTATGTTCGACTTCCACCACATCACGCCTGAAGCTACTCAATTGATTCGAGAACGATTTTAGTTTTAAATTAATTATTTACTCGTTTAATAAATTGAATTATCATTTAACTTCTATTTAACGCAAAAAAATCCCTTGCAAAAAAAATTACCACTCACCTTTACTATTGTTTTAGAAAAGAATTTTTTAAATGAAACTGAGGGCTGATACTCTTCTGTATTTAATCAAAAACGGAAATGGAAATAATTATAATATAAAAGTACAAGCAAAGACGGTAATAACTATGCCAAAGCATAAATGTACACCAATTTTTGGTTCCCTCTTTCACAATGATAGTATAAGACCACGATAAATAATGTTTTACTCGCCTCCTGAACGGTTAATTAATGATTCAGTGAAATTCACCTCTTGCACTATCAAGATAACAATTTAATCGCGAGGGCCAAAGTAATCAGTAGAATTCTAGAAGGAATGAGCTATTTAAATTACTAATTTTCTTGTAGCAGTGATGTACCATCCTGCTCATTCATAATCTGACCATTGCTCCTCTAAGGGTTGTTTCTAACCAGAGAGCATTCATCCGGGACCATGACTCATAGGCCCATTTTAAGATGTCCCCTTGTGCTGATTGCTGCTTCCTCGACCACATTTTTGCTCATTATACACAGTCTACCATTATCGCCATTAGACACAGTCCTTTCTGATGAATTCGATTCGAGTATAAAAACTTTAATGTAATGACTGTGCGGTGAAGGGCTCTCTGGCGTCCATCATCATTGTCTTGCGAAAGGTTTTTTCTCACTCTTTTGTTTTTATGCACCTTTCCGGTTTTATTTTTTTGCAAACCACAGGAAAATTTTTTTATTTCTCCCTTAATGCTGATTTTTTTATTGTCAGTGCCTAAAGTCAAACTGCCTCATGGACACTATATTAAGGAAAAATCATTCAGGGTATCTCCCTTACAGATATACAATATGCCCAGTATTAATATATGGCTCATGTTCATTATTTATTAACAAAATGACATTTTTTTAGTTGGATTGAGTTCTATGATTTGGAATATTACGTCTCTATTATTCCTGGTCAATTTGTTTTTTTCAAGCCAAAAGTTAAAGTTGAAACTAGACTGGTTATATAAATAGACTCCACGTTCTAGAGATAAATGATGTTCGTAAAGGTAATTCCAGGGTTCCAATATCAACTATAATTTTTAATTTGAATATCATTGATTGTATTAGTATCTTAGCATGATCATGCAGCAATAATAATCGATTACGATTGTAAACTGCTATAAATTGCCTTATCACGGACAACACCCTCAAAATTCTAGCAGCACTACTCCAAAGTACATAAAGGGAATGATTATAAACAAACGTTAACATGAAACTAGGTTGGTAATGTAATGATTTATAAATACCAACTCTACTTATCAAGCCAGGGGTTATTTTACGACGCTAGAAGAAAAATGTAACAGCCGTAAAAAGGACCGCTGCCAAACTATATGTGAAACTTCAATTATTAAAGTAGAATTTTAAACGGAGGAAAAATGTTACTGCAAAGAATATCCTAATAAAAACTTTTATTATCAATATCAGCACCATAAATAAAAATTATCGCCGTAGTGATATCACGGAGGTGGTGATAATATCTTCTCTTCGTAAATAAACGGAGAAAAATGTTACGCTAAAGAATATCCTAATCAAAGCTCTTATTATTTATATCAACACCATAGATAAAAATTACCAAGGGTATGACAATATCTTCTCTTCGTACTGCTTCTGCATGAATGAATTTTCTCAACTAATACGAAAACTTGCCAATACATATAAATTCGCCCATAAACGGCATGCATTCAACGATATATATTAAAGCTATTAAAATCTGAAAATCAACTTCAAATATTGTGTTATTATCTTGATAATCTGTCACCGCACAGTAAGAAAACAAATCATCTAAAACGCCTTCTTCCGACATTGAAAATTAATTTTTGTTTCATGTACGTGTATTATTCTTTACAGGGCAACATGTCGAGAGAAGATTTCCGTTGAAGCATTGAAAGTATAATTCTTTTGAATAAATCTCGTTATTCCCAAAACGAGAGAAAATTATTACAAGCAGAGGAAACATGACATGAATTGCAGATAAAGAATTAGACTCCAATATTTTTAAATGACAGTAAAGAATGTTGGAATCCCTCCTAAAGCAATGAGCCGAATTCTGTTGTTTTCTTCTAAAATTAATGCACGATACATTTCCCTGAGAAAATGAAATTATTTCAATTATTTAAGTGAGAAGAACAGAAATGAGATTTTGTAGATGATTGATGCAGACACAACGGGCAGAGATACATTTTGAAGGAGTAATACAATGAATAGGAGAAGGTCGCCGAAAACTATACAAAGAAAAACTAACGAGTTTAATTTAACGTACATAGGTACATCATCGCATACATACGAGGGTCATCCGGAAAGTAGTACCCGTTCGTGCCGCATGAAGTGCTGACGACGCGAGTAGCCGCTGGACGAGGTCAGATAGCTTCAGTGGCTTGTCTGCCTTCTCTGAGCCAAGTTGCGTGACGCTAGCATTGCCTGTGTTGTTTCTGTGATTGTTTACAATGTTTAAAAAAATTGAGAACGCCGCCAGTTGTGAAGTGAGGGCAGTGATTAAATTCCTCAATGCAAGAAACGTTCGCCCATGTGATATTCATCGCCAATTAAAGGTGTATGGAGACAATGTAATGGACGAGTCGTCTGTTCGGCGGTGGTGTCGCAACTTCAACATGGGGAGGGGGAACACACACGACGATGAGCGTTCGGAGAGACCGTCTGTCATTACAGACCAACTGGTGAGCTCAGTTGACGAATTCGTGAGGAACGATCGGCGCGTCACAATTGATGACATCTGTGAGCATTTTCCCAATGTTTCTCGAACAATTGTTCATGAAATTGTTAAACACCATCTGCATTATGCAAAAATTTGTGCAAGATGGGTCCCTCGCGTATCTCAATGAGCTGGCGGCGAAGGACTATGCAGCAGGAATACAGAAACTTGTCACACGTTATGACAAATGCCTTAATTTGCTTGGAGATTATGTTGAGAAGTAGTTTAAAGTATCCTCTTTCAAATAAAATTTTTTATGTTTGTTAATATTTACTTTTGTGTCTTTATTTCACGAACGGGTACTACTTTCCGGATGACCCTCGTATATTCAGCATTAATTGGAAAAACTGACAATTTATTCACAGACTCTTAAGAGGATTCGCTCCATGAGTGATTCACTAACTAATTCCTCTAATAATGCAAATACGCTACTAAGTTTAACGTAAAAACGTTTAACAAGTTCAACTGATATCTGCTGTACTCATCTAATTCGGTAATCAAACTGACTTAGTGAGGACCCCTTTATTCCAGCAGCATTTTGTAAATGAATCTACTCTCATTCAAAAAATTCCTCGGTAAAAACTTCACCGAGTACTAGTCCATTTGCTAAATTGTCACATCAGCGTTATACAACTATAACATGTATTTGAATCGTTACCTCAGCTAGCCGTCATAATGGGTATGTTAAGTAGCGACTTCAATATGAGAAAAACAAATGTGCACTTTTCCACAAGTTTATTGGCAACGTACTACGCGTTACGTTTCACAGAGGCATCTTCAGGTACAAGGTGTTGTACATGAAGATGGTTCTGTGAACTGAAACGCGTAGTACGTTCCCAATAAAGTTGTGGAAAAGATCACATTTGTTTTTATCATATTGAAGAACTTCCACCACATCTTGCCTGAATATTTTGAATATACTGACTTCAAGTTTACCTATACAATGAATAGTTTCAAAACAATTTCAAAGCATATATAGATGACTTCATTGATAATGTGCAACTTCGACGCTAATTTTTCTTATCTTCGTGGAAAGTCGCGGAAATACTGCATGGACCACTGTAAAGTTATCGTTTCTTGCGGATGTAAGTAATTATGAGTAATGTAAAGGCTAGACCAAATAAAATGAAAAGAAGGAAAAGATTTCGCGCAACAAACGTCTATGGCACTTCATGTTCACGCTTGTGATAACTGGCGTGAGATACCTACATACCATTCTAATGGGAGTACGTTGAAAAGCAAGATCTACAGAGAGGCCACTTTTTTACCAAAAAAATTAAAATACACGGAATATTTGATCACATTATACGCCATAATATAAGATTAGTCTTTTGTCATTTAACATCATATAACACAATATATAACAAAGGGGCAATCATATTTTTCAATACCTAATTGAAATTTACAAAGTTGGAATTTTTTCCCAATTCTTTTTCTGACTTCATAAAGAAAGCGAGTATTTTTTCCCCAATTTTCTGGGATGAGTGGTAACCGTGAAGGAGAAATCTACGCAAACTATTTTTCCTGTGTACAAATGGTCGGTCTAGTATGAGTGATCCATACTCACTTTCCCAATTTTTCACACACTAACTATTGAGTTTAGCAGGCTTATCTTTCTACAAATCAAGTCTGAATTCAATTTGTTACAGATAATTCAGAATTCTGACACTTTTCTAAGAGAGGTATGGAAAGCAAAAAAACATTTTCTTTGGCCACTGTATCACATAACCTTTTTACATTCCTGATATGACCTAATTTTCTCTAAGCTTTTTCGAATACTTGCTGATACAATAGCCTCGAAGAGCTCGGATGAAGTCCAGTTTACCTTTAAGAAGCGGAGGTTTACAGAACATTTCGTGAATGTATTATTAGCCAAAAGCACTCACAAAATTTTACATCTAAAGGAAAAGAGAATATTAAGGTGATGATTTCAAGTTGCTATTTTCAGAGAGGACTTGCGAAAGAGCACATTGGACGAGGGAGTTAAAAGTGGTGAGCTGACTGCTTTGCACGAATGGAAACAGAAGAACTTTTAAAAGGTTGCAACCCGGGTGATCACGACCCGCGCAAGAGGAACACTGCATAAAAAGAGAAGAAAAACTTTTACGTTCCACTCGTTCCCAAGCCAACGAACTCCTTACCCTTCTCACCCCCTCCGTTCTGCGCCACCCTGACCCTCACACTCTCACTCCGCTGGAGACGAGACACGGAACGGCCATCGATCAATTTGTGCAAGGGCAAGAAGCCTCGATCACCTTGGCCTCTCTTCTTTCCACCCTCTTACCCAGTCCACCACTACCCCTGCACCTAATCTCTTCCTGCACCAACCCTCTCCCCATGGGCAATCCACCCCTCACACTATGCACGTGACGGAGGTAAAAGGATATACAAACGACGAATGGGAGAGAATTTTCTCCTTGCCTCCTTCCCCACCCGTCGACTGTGACGAATCCGTAATGCATTTTAAAGGATTTTAAATGGAGGGAAGGAGAGAGGTCCCCCGCGTCGGGCGGATCTAATAGCGCGCGGAGATTAGACTCAGATAACACTCGAAGGAATGGGAGAAGGGATGGGAAATAGAAATCAGCGGGATGGATGAGATGTTGAAGACGAAGCTATACTCCAAGAGGCAATTTGAATGCAAGCACGGGGCCTCATAACGATAGACCATTAAAAGCGGGAAAATTTTCAGTCTCGAAGAAGGCATCATGCCGTAGAAGGACATCAACTGGACGGAGAACGGGCCGAAAAATAGGTAAATACTAAAAATGTGAATGGAATAATGACAGCATTATCGTTTAAACGCTGTTGAAACGGATTTTCTGAAATTAATTTTCCAGTTATATCTTTCTAATCATTAAAAACTACAATAATATTGACCTTATTTCTTGTTAATTATTGTTTGTTTAGATACGTCCATCCTCCTGCTTCAATGACCACGTTTCCGCGCCTTACATAACTATGCTCCATATCAAAGTTTCCATGAGTTTTTTCTTAACATCTTTAACCAACGTCCCAGTCATCAACTCCCTACTCCTTGTGAAAGCATAATTGTCAAACGCAATTCTTCTCCTTACCTCCCTAATACTTCGTCCATTTTGGTCCAAAACACTTCCGAGATACGTAAACTGTACCACCTGCTGTACGCTTTTCCCTCTTATTTTCACATTTAACTTAGCCTTTCTATTTCTGGAAAAACGCATTATATTTGTTTTATTTATAATTATTCTCATTCCAAAACTATCCTACTGAATTGCCTATCCATTCAGCAATGCTTGCAATCCCTTGTCTGACTGACAAACTGAAGCTTGGTGATCAGCAAACCTGATTTTACGTATTCCCCACCGACTTTCATTCCAATTTCCAGTTCTTCCTTGGCCCCTTTCATCAATCCTCAAATGACACGATCGTGAAAGAAAACAGGGATGGAAATTTTGGAATTGGCTTTCGATTTATTTACACTAAAATTAAGATGTTCTTGATAATTTTTAAATCTACCACCAGTCATTTTCAGCATCGTGTATGAGCCATCGTTTTAATTTATCGCAGGTCTAACACGTCGATATACATACATGCAGATAATTAAATCAATACTACACCAACGAAATCAATCTACGTTGGATTTATATTCACTTACTCCTTCCTCTCCTTCTTTTATAAAAACTCGGCCTTTACCCGGCCGATTTCTTTCCCTAAAGCCAACAAAACCCCTCCCTTTCAATACGTTCCTGGGAAAGATAAAGACTTCGGCCGGCTACTGATATTCCCCAGCTAAAGAAAGACGTGTTAATAATTCGGAAGCTGAAAAAACACCAAAGATATAAACTTTTCCCTTCGTCGTTTGGTAGTAAATTACAGGCCTTGCTTCCTTTGTAGACCTTGTTCCCATTCTACATTGACCACAAGCTATGCTGGGAAGTAATTTAAATCCATATTTTCCCAGTAAAAAACTCATATACTATGATCTGAAGGCAAAAATGCTTGTATTAAGCACGGAAAAGATACTTGTAACCCAAAAATATCTTAATACGCATTAATAATATTACAAGGGTTAATTAGGACTAAAAGTGTTGAATGTCATCGAATGTATAGGGCTTATCTTGGGAAATAGAAATAAACAAGTATAGAAAAATTCGGTTTTGTTTTCAGTTACTGAACTTTTTTCAGTTTTTTTAACAAAGAACCGTTAATTGACAAAATATCGGATTGGTGAAAGGAATTTGGATTAGAACTGAACATAAGCAAATGGGCAGTTTCGAAATTTTGGAGTAAAATTAGTGCTAACCAGGTCATAAATCACATAATGGAGAGGGTTCGGTGTTTACCACGGCAGATTAAGTTAAATGCTTGGGATCAGTCCTTAAACCACCATCTTTCATAGGGTGCACATATCAGGATAAAGTGTAGATCCGCCTTAAAGAATCTCATTAAACGGGCGGTGGGTAACTAAATCGCTTTACTTCGGGCCGATTCGGAATACGCCGCATTTGGGATCCTTGGAGGAAATCGTCGCTTACGGAATTAGATTATGTACATAGAAAATCTGCTAGGCTCGTCAAAAAAATTTATGATAAGCCAACTAGCATCACAAGCTTTTTAGAGGAATACGGCGAGGAGCCGCTTAAGACGCAACGAGAGCACGCGAGACTTTACACAAATTTCAGATCACACTAGTATAAATATGACTCAAATGGAACTATTATGGCTGGGTGCGTTAGACCACACATTTAAGATAAGAGAGATTGACTCCAATGCATACAGATAGATATAAATACTCCTCCTTTCCTCAGATGAACAGGAATTAAAACAGTAAAAAATCGAAGTCATAATACATTACTAACTAGTAAAATAGCACAAAATAGTAAAAATATTGATTAGTAAAAAATCAATTTTCCTGCGAGAACATGATTAAATGCTGCGTTGACATAGATTATAGTTCATTAATAGGTTCACGTGCTCGTGCACATTAGTTGCTTGTACGTATAAATATATGTACATGCGTAATAGCCCAAATAAGTTTAGCAAGAATATATCCATCCGTGTGGGAGCACATTAGCATACGCTCCCACGCTCATTTTGTTTGTTTTACATGTAGTTGCAATGTATTTTACGCATGGTCTCCCAACACCCCCGCCACACGCACTAACGGCAACTTGCGGCATATTATGTAAATGTAAATCAATATCTTTCTCGTGAGAGTCATTGTTAACAACGGACGTAAATGGCTTTAGGCAACATAATTTAAATCTAGAGGAGGAAATAGTTCTTATTAACTTAATTAAAGGAATGAAATAAGTACTTGACAGTCTCCTAAAATTATTTAATTCCAAGTTTGGAGTCCATTTCGTGCTTATGACAGCAACAATAAGGTATTAAAATTTCTTTCTACCACTCCGGATAATTGGCATCTTTCCCATTTAGAGAAGAAATTTAAGTCACATTTCTCCAATCCATCATCCTTTTTTTGTAATTCTATTTATTCCCCGCAATAACCTAAACTTGTCACCAATGCATGAAAAATAGGATGAAAACCGCAGACCTCTCTCTCTCCCCAGTTCTACCGCAGGAATAATATTCTCGGAATAAGCCACGGAAAGCGACGCAGACGTGTTTGAAGGAATGAAATCGGAAGAGACATGACAAAGAATAATACGATTGGGGTGAAGAATCAGAATTTGTCGTAGTCTAGAGAATAATTACTGAAATCACTTGACTTTCAATAATGGTATGTGATAGCAGTCAAGTATTGTTCATTAATGTATTTTCAACTAGATAACTGAAATGAAGGATTCAATGGAAAATTCTGTGCACAGTTTATACCAAGGACGGTCAATTGGCGAGAGAAAACATCTTCACCATAATGAAAGATTGTAGGAGCTCAAAGGGTGAGAATCAAGAAGGCGCTCGTCGAAGCAGAGATTGAATAAGGTCAGAGGGCAGCAATTGGTCGGGTTGTCGTGTTATGATGTCTATTGTAATGATGCGAGAGGGTGGCCAAGGTTATTTTAGGAAAACAAAAATAACGCGGACTTACCAAAGGTTCCCTATCCCACGGCTCTTAGAATGTACAGAAAAAGGCAATTCGATTGGGTTATGTTACTTTTGGAACGTTATCATCACCATTAAGTCCTTAAACGTGTTATATTATGATAAATGAAGGTGTAAATGTATTTTAAGAAACCTTTTGACTCTATCACATTTCCTTTTGGCTCAAAGGCCGCACCACCCACTCTTTTCAGTTTATATTATCAATGTGTGTGTTTATGTATAAATATTATTATTATTATTAGTATTATTATTAGTATTATTATTATTAGTATTATTATTATTATTAGTATTATTATTATTAGTATTATTATTATTAGTATTAGTATTAGTATTAGTATTAGTATTAGTATTAGTATTAGTATCAGTATCAGTATCAGTATCATTATCATTATCATTATCATTATCATTATCATTATCATTATCATTATCATTATCATTATCATTATCATTATCATTATCATTATCATTATCATTATCATTATCATTATTATTATTATTATTATTATTATTAGGTAATCTACCGGTTAAGGTAGGTTTTTGGATGGGCACAGTTACTAAATAAATGTATACATACAGAAATATAATAGAGAAATATATATATTTTATTTATACATACATGTATACTTCCCATTAATAGAATGGGGGCTAAGTTTAAGTATAATATTGTTGTGTAGGACAAATTGGTAATGTTTGGTCAAATGTCCCTCATCAACATGCTCACGGCACAGAATGAAAACATTAAATAACCATAGTTCTACACAAAATTGAATGAATTACAAAGGAACAGTAAATTATCGTAATGTGCTGCCTTGATTTCTACAATTACAATATTTAATGAATCCTACAGTATTATGTTTTGTAGGGACAAACAAAACATTTATTTGGTGGTTGTGCCCATCCAAAACCTACCTTAATAAGTAGATTACCTAATAAGGGAATAAATAAATATATATACATATATATATATATATATATATATATATATATATATATACATACAGACATACATCTTAAATTAAAATAATATAAGCTTCTACTCAGTTCCTTCCGTTCCCACAGGGAGGTTATTTGGCCACCGAAAATTAGGAATATACGTGAACTTCCTTTGTATTTTTATCTGACTTTTTGTTCCCTAGGACTGCTATCTCGCACTACGTTTAAATTATTATTCACATCCGTGAGACTTTCGGAAAAAATACATATACAACGATAGTTAATGATTAATAATACTAATAAGGTGCATACATAATGAAAATACTATACGATGTACATAAATTTCATAGACATTAGTCTTGGCAAACGATAATTGTAACTGAATATATTTATTTCATACAGAAAACATCCTGATCACACATAAAAAACTGTTAGATATCATATTCTTTTATGTTAAATGTAATTTTTAATAACTGAAGAGTTGGATGATGTTATTTATATGTACCCACTGAATTGTCGCTGCTGAGTCAAAGCAACGCCAGGTCTGGAGCGGCCCCATTGCCGCCATCATTCACCAACTAACATCATCGATCGATGAATATCGGAAGATGGGAAAACGCATCTTTCTTTCTTTTGAGCCTATGGATCACTTTTATCTACGTACAAGGTTGCAAACACGTTGACTCCTGACTGAGGAGGAACACACTCAAGTAGAGACGAAGATTATCCCACGTCGCTGAGACTCCGGATCTGATGAAACCAGGACCAGATGCGAGAAAAATAAAAATCGACGATAACGGTCCGCCGTCGTCGATCTCCGAGCCTATGACGATGAGACGCGAGCGAGAGTAAGAAGGGTTGAGGGAGGAGGGGGAGGGAAAGGATGAGTGATGGCGCAAAGGGATGAGTGATGGTAGGAAGGAGTGAGAGATGGCAGGAAGGGCTGAGAGAAGGCGGAAAGGAGTGAAGGAGGGCGAGGGAAGATTGAGAGGAGTAAGAGAGAGCGGAGAAAGGCGAGGAAGGGAGGAGGGAAGGGGAGAGAGAGAGGGCGGGGAGGGATGGAAGCCTGCATATGGGGGAAGATGAAGAAGGACAGATACGTTGCGAGTGGAAAGGGGTTACGATGGAGGCTACCTAAGTTATATCCACGGTCAGGAATGTTTTTCCTGAGGTGAATTCACGAAGGCATGTTGGGGCATAACATTTTTGCCGCATTTCATTAAGTATCTGCTCCAGTGTGAACCTATTTGTGTCGACATTAATATCAACCGATAGTTATTAGATGTAATCAATCTCTGGGACGAGAAAAGGAATGAAATCCTTGAGAAACTCGAAATAAAGAGACAAGCGTTCCATTTGAGATACTACAATGTTGCAACAATCGAAATCAAACTTGCTTTGTGACTTCCAAATAGATAACCGCTCATTATCCCACTTATTCCGACTATTTTGACAATTATCATGGACCCATTCGTAATATAAACATTTTTCCGAATATTACTCAAAATGCGATATATTTCGATTTTTATTGAACTCATTTTTGTGCAACTTAACTTATACTAAATAACGAATTTAAAACCAGTTGTTATTAGTCATTGCTCATCAATATATCATTGAATTATGTGCAAAATTAAGATGCAGAACTCTCTTTTTTTCATTAACAGAACTCACATTTTTCTTCTTAGGATAACGCTCGGTGGTTCACAGTAGAATGCGTCAACATTACGCACACCCAGTTTAATGATACTGTAGGTGGGCACGCTGTGTCCACCAGTCCCAGGCTTAAGTCCTGCCGATATCATCGATGTTTTGAGATGCATAATATAGTTTTATAAACCAAATGAGAGCTCGTCCTACTTTCGTCATTGTCATTATATTATACAGACATGATCTTTCCGGGCTTCATGACCGGTCATCATTTAAATCTCGTTCTGTACAGTACTCAGTCGCCGACCCCGGTGGCGGCGGGGTAACGTCCTCGTCTGCCATTCCAAGGGTCCCGGGTTCGATTCCCGCCTGGGTGAGTTTCGCTCCATCTAGGGCTTGGGTGTTTGTAAATGTGACCATTGTTATCGTTGTTAATAGTTCGATGTAAAGGCCAAAATGAGCTGTTTTCGGACTTATACTGAATAAATAAAATAAATAAATAAAATAATGAGTGAGATACCTTGTTTAGAGAACTCTCTCGTAATGAACTCTAGTTTCAAAACATTCTATGAAATGAATCTATTAATTATATTGAAAGATGCTGACAACGAAAAGCACATGACATGCGAGGATATTCCAAATCTTCACAGCAGTCTACTATTAAAATCGAAATGGCGAAAAATATGAGAATACTGCATTTTCATTCGCCATACATTACTTTCGAGTGAAATTAATCATGAAACAGTTTTCAAAAAATGAAGAATCACATTTATTGAATGAGTTAAACCTCTATGGAGTCCCAAATTACACTTTACACTATACACTGTTTCTCTAGAAATTACACGCTCATCATCTAGTTTTGCATGAATATAGCTGCGCTCCCAAAACACTGCACTCATCCCATCCTCCCAATTACCAACACGGCATCCGCGTTACGCCATTTAGCACCCATTTTTTTCAAACCAGTTTCTAGCTTAAAAAAATACGAGAATCATATTCAGTATAACACCGAACAAACACTCAAAAGGTAATACATGGTTGTGTGAAACTGGTCTCCCCCCATTCCGGCATTAATCACGCATTTAATAAAATGTCATCAGCCAGTACAAGGTACATACAATCGAAAATTAGTTAGGAGAGACTGTAATTATATAATGAGTAGGCAGATGAACTCGTCAAAAGATCAACGGAGACACGAGGGTGAAATCGAAATTAAAAGCTACATAAACTGACTTGGGTGACAGTTCCCACTTGAAGATCTGACGCAAACATATCTCTCCCTAAACGTAAAAACCTCGCAAACGCACGGATCATGGTTATCTTTCCAAAGAGCGATGAACCAGAACGAGCTAAGATTATTTTATGGGGCAACTCAATCCCATTCGTCGGAGTCGATTGCATTTGCATACATCCTTCCAGTGTTTTTCAGATGGTGGGCAATTTGAGAAGACCCATTGAATGCCGCCCAAAGAACAACAGCGAATGAACGCAATGGTATACGGATTCAATGACACAAGAGGTCATTCACCAACCGTGCCGCGCCAGCCTCATGCGATTTCGCCGTGCCTACTTAAACGCGGCGAACAAAACCGAGGAAGTGTTTATGCAGAAACTTATCGCTCTAAAAAAAAAATTCCGTCATGCAGACTCATCGCATTTGACGGGAACACGGAGAAAAAACATGAGCGGAGTAAAGCAAGCGAGTCGTTCCAAGAGGACGTAAAATCCCGCGCCACGAAACAAAACATGGTCGGTGGTAGGGAGAGGTTTTTTTTTAGAAAAAAAAAGAAGATTCCTCCATCTCTCTTGACAGCAGCCAGAAGGGTCTCGAAATGGGGGGTGGAGGGTGGAATATGAGGAGAAATGGAGGAGAGTTTAAACAAGGAATTGCATTCCTTACCTCAGTAATTGGCATAGTATGTGGGGTGGAGGGGAGTAAGAAAAATACCGTCTCCATCAATTACACTGCAATAGAGGATCCCAGGGAAGAGTTATTTACAACGAAAAACACAATGCCACGGAAATACAGGTTTAAGGAGTCATATGCGCATGCTGTGAAATCGGTAAGCTCAACTCTTGAAGGTTTCTTTGACGGTATTAAGCATTTCAGGAAGCAATTTCATCGATGCTGAGCCTTTTAACGCAAATGTCAATCGTAATTTTGAGGTTCAAATCTCAATTGTGAAGGTAATTATACTGACCTTGCCATTGCTAGTCACAGAACGTCAAACCACCTATTGATACGGCAAGCAGCCGTAACAACAAAAATGGTTGGGGATAATTTTACGAGTTGGCATCGTGTGAACGATTGATGATGAATCTCTTGAAATTAAAAATATTTACAAATTAAAAACAAATTAAATTGATGGCAGATGTAAAAGTTTGTTTACAGCGCATTTAACTAAGTGGCCGCATTGCAGTGACTAATCGAAATATTTGCCAATTTCTCAAAATTTTGATTTATTTAAAAAAATGGGACACGGCAGTAAATGATTACCCGAATAAACGATTGAAAAGTTTTGCGAAATCGAGGTTAATGCAATGCAGACGTGATTAAGGAAAAAAACTCTATGGAGTTCCTTAACTTAAGTCAACCACGTTTCCTCAAGGATACTGCCTTTTCTTAAACCTAGAAATAAATTTTTCACAACAAACATTAATTTGAGCATTGTTTTTCCTTTAAATCATCAAAATATGTATTATTTAATTACTATACAAGCACAAAGCTATATTTTTGTAAATGGGAAGAGAGGATACCGGTGAAGATAGCGTGACAAGGGATTGCTGGAGTACACTATGGCTATGGTTCAAGTCCAACGCCTGGTATATAGGTTGACTAAATAATTACATAATTCAGTGATTGATAATTAACATTTGGCATTGATTTTGGAATATCCAACAGACTTATTCTCACGTTAGTATCCCACAATTTCAATATCTGCGGATCGTGTCACAAATTAAATTCGTATTTATCATGGCTTTATGGATCCTACAGTAAATTATACAATAAATTGTATGGAAAGAGATTTGTTAATGGTAGCGTACTGGCGATAATATAAGGCGTGGCTAACTTTTTTTAAGAAATTAAAGTTGCTCCATTGATTCTTTATGATGAAAATCGACTGGAGTTCAGAAGAATTATAATCATTTTAGTGGCGTGGAATTCCGGGTGTCGTAAAAGTAAGAAAAATTTTCGAAGCAATAATATTTTTAATCTGGATTTCTAAAAAGTTTTCTAAATTTTTTCTAAAAAGTCAACTTCAGCTTGATAAGTAGGTCTGACCCGAAAATGAATGGAACGGCCGATTTCCTCTCCGACCATGTTTTAACGTCAATTTTTTCAATTATCATAAAAACCAGAGACCCGGTATTCCATTTCAAATAACAATTTCCAATTCCAAAGTTAAAAAAAAATGTCTTAATTCCCAAGGACAATAATTATATTCAGGCCCCATTAATGAATGATACGCATAACCGCGCATTATTTCTCGTCGAACTAGTCTTGCAGGGAATGAAATCACAAAATACGCTAATGGGGTCCTTGAGGACCACTTTACCAGTTACAGTGGAGGAAAGACGGGTTAAGAAATAGAGAAAAAAAATTGACAGCTAACAATGCTCAGATAAAACGATCTCTTACCCTAAGGTGGCGGGCATTCATTATTCGTTATAGGCCAACTCCATTCCCTTTCATTCCTTTAATTATTCTTCTCTTTCCTGCGTGTTTCAGGAGCACGGAGCACGACGACAATTACGGAAATAGAGCTTCTTTTTTTTTCCATCGAACATACGAAAGCAAGAGAGTGCTGCCACCGTAACGCGTACGCGGGTGATAGTAGGCAACTGATATACTCGAGACTGGGTGGAAAAAAGGTGCAGAACGAAGACCCCTGGGAGGCGATCGGCGGAAACCTGACGGCGGCGTGCAGTGCTTACACGAAAGGACAGACGCGGGATTTCTAGGCAACTCAATGAAACGCACTTTAAGGAGGTACGTTCGTGACTGCACGAGCCAATGTCATCTCGTATTAATGACGATTGACGAAATTAATGTTACTCATTCACTGCACATTCACCCATCCGTAAACACATACGAAGTGAATATTCAGCTTGGAGGCAATCTAAGGTTCCTATTCAATTTTAAAACGCAATTGAAAATTTTGGACTAGTTATGGGACATTACTTATTGAAACAATACTATTTCGGCTGTTTTTTTTTCAAACTAATTGATATAACTGAGACAATAGCGGTTAAACACTGTCATGTAAGCACAGTTACAGCTCTCCCAAGAGCTACGCACATCGTAAAGTAATTCACGTGGAGAAATGGTAACAAGCTTTATCTAAATTTAATGAAATATTTTTCAGTAATCAGATCAGTTTTTGGCTGTTATTGGAAGAACATATCAAATAATAAATATTATTAATTTTTTTACCTTTTTGACACAGGCACATCAGAGGGGGAAAATACCATAGGGGATATCAAATCATGATAAATCATATTCTGTTCTCAAAAAATATGTATCTAAATTACTGACAGAGAAAAGCGAGAGTAAGGCCAAGTATACCTATGCGTCGGGACTTCGGTGGTCGCACAGCAAACGAGAATAAAACCGAATGCAAAATAATCACATCTACGTTTCGCCGGATGTCGTTATTTTTTGAGGTAGAGTTGGAATAATTTTAAATATGCTGAACTAATATAAATATGCGTATATTTAAAGTGGATTGAATGCAAGTCCATTGTTTGCAGATTAATTTGCTTTATAAAATTAACCATTTTTCCACAAACTCGACAGATATCAACTCTTAGTAATAATACCTACTTTTATCGCTCGTTAAAAATTCCGCTTCTTGAAACACCAAACTGTTACAAAACGAAATATTTTATAAGTTCATAAAGTGACAACCCTCAAAATTAACATTGCAATATTAAATTTTCATCTTAATTCGCAAGGCAGAGTGGATGTGAATAACAGTAATAATTTTAATTTACCCTTCAAAAATTCTATTGTAGGGGAGAAAATCCCCAACGAAGTGAGCCAAAGTCTCCACGAGTCCCCCTGGCCGCTCGTAAATGCTCTTTTCTTTGAATGCCAGCAAACCAGAAACCACTTTCATGAACACGAAATATGAAATATCTAGTTCCAAACAAAACCCTTTCCCTCCCCATGGATAACCGCCCCACGGTCGTGGAAGTACCTCAGAGTTCCGATTACCACTAAGACTGTGATAGGGAGCAATGATAATTGCTTAAAGTAGCATGCACTTATGACCTATATTCTAGGATGTAACACCAATGAAGTATAGCGTCACAATTAAGAAAATAAAAAAGGACTGATGGATGAGTAAACGGAGTGTACAAGCATTAACGGGGACAAAACGGAAGGAATATCATAAGTCAGTAGAAAAATTTATAAGAGGACAGGGAGAAGTTAGCCAGAGTGGGCAATCATCTTTTATTTTAAATATTTATGCGGAAGAAATAATGAGGAAGGCATGCGAAGAGCTGGAGTAGGAGTGAAGGTGACGTGGAAAATCTATTGAATCTAGATTTGCAGATGATCAAACATTAGTTAGCCGGTCTGCAAAGAGTTAACAATAATTACTGAGCACCTTAGTAAATCAGTATAATAGTTAGGGAATTAAATCAATGTAAATTATGGATTTTTGGGTTTCCGAAAAGGAGGAAGGCTAAATTAAATGTTAACCTTGGAAGGGAAAAACTAGAGCAAGTGGAAAAGTTTACCTCATCTTGGAAGTGTAAATAATATTTAACAAGTAGGAGGTAATTGCTGACAGAGACCTTGAGTAAAGATGATATGAAACTTTGATACGGGTTGTGGCTTTCTACGAAATTTCCATAAAATGCAAGCTCTGATTCGTCCTCGCCCATCCAACATCATTATCTGATAACCTCACATATATAAAAAGTATCGGTAACAAATTTTCCGTGACGTGTGCGTGAAGAGCTGAATTAAGACTATTGGTTAAATGTTCGCATGATCACATATCGTATTAGCATTGATAAGATAACAGTGCCCACCATTGTCATTGAAAATTTTGCAATGCGAAAGATCACGCGCTAAACTCGTCCCGAAGGTCTTCATGGACGATCAGGAGCTGAGTCGTGTCTGCTTGCGAAGACCTGAAACGACGATTCCCCAGCCCTCTTACAGTCCCCCCAACTTGTCACCAGGAGACTGTTTCCTCTTCCCAAAATTAAAATCCTCCCTCAAAGGGCAACACCATGGGAGTGCCTAAGTGCCTTCAAAGAAGCTTGTACGCGTACCCTTAAGGATCTTCCGGAATCCGCCTACCAGGGAGTCTTCGAGAGGTGGAAAAGCCGCTGGCAAAAGTGCGTCGATGCTCAAGAGACGTACTTTGAAGAATTTTGAGACCTTGAAGCCATATCTGAAATGAATCTATTTTTCTGAAACAAATGATTTGTTCGTCCATAATTAACAAGATGATATCCCACGCAGCTAAAGTTGTTCTCAGGATCATAAACAAACGGATAGAGAGTAGGGCAAATGATTACTTAGGGGATGATCAGTTTGGGTTTAGGAAGGGGAGAGGTACGCGTGATGCCATTGCAGTAATGAGATTATTAATCGAGAGGAATATAGAACACAACCAGGAGGTATTTGCCTGTTTCGTAGATTTCGAAAAAGCGTTTGATAGAGTGAATTGGGAAAAACTAATGAGTATATTGCAGAAAATAGGAATAGATTGGAGGGAAAGGAGGCTAATCCGCAACCTGTACATGTCTCAGACTGCTCAGGTGCGGGTGGGAAACGGGGAGTCAGGATGGGCAGTGTTAGGAAGGGGTGTAAGGCAGGGTTGCCCATTATCACCGTTGCTGTTCAACCTGTATGCAGAGGAAATGATCAAAGAGGCATGGGAAGAACTCGAGGTAGGAATGAAAGTGGGCGGGGAATTCGTAAAATCAGTTAGGTTTGCTGATGACCAAGCTTTAGTTTGTCAGTCAGCCAAGGGGCTGCAAGCATTGCTGAGTGAATTGGAAATTCAGTGCGACAGGTATGGGATGAGAATCAACATTAATAAAACAAAGGTTATGCGATGTTCTAGAAAGAAAAAGGGCAAGCTTAACATCAAAATAGGAGGGCAAAAACTAGAGCAGGTAGAACAGTTTACGTATCTCGGTAGTGTTTTGGACCAACACGGTCAAAGTAGTAGGGACGTAAGGAGAAGAATTGCGCTAGGCAAAGAGGCTTTCACGAGGAGGAGGGAGTTGATGACGGGGACTTTGAGTAAGGATGTTAAGAAAAGACTCGTAAAAACTTTGATATGGAGCGTAGCTATGTACGGCGCGGAAACGTGGTCATTGAAGCAGGAGGATAGACGTAGACTGGAGGCTTTTGAAATGTGGGTGTGGAGAAGAATGGAGAAGGTGAAATGGACAGAGAAGAAAACAAATGAGGAAGTACTTGGTATGGTGGGCGAAGAGAGGGGTTTGTTGGGAGCAATCCTATGGAGGCAGGAAAAGTGGATGAAGGGGGTGTTGACCGGCAGTGGGATGTTGAAGACTGTGATAGAGGGTAGAATGTTGGGCAAAAGAGGAAAGGGAAGGAACAGGATAGGGATGTTGGACGGGATGAAGGGCGGAAGAAAGTACTCAGAGATGAAGAGGGACCTGGTGTAGAGTAGAATTTAGGGTTGTGTTTTGTTAGTAGTCACAAAATATTTGTTTGGTAGTTGTGTCCATCGAAAAACCTACCTTAACCGGTAGATTACCTTAAAAAAAAAAAAATTAACAAGATTTAATATCGATATCTCATTATGAATATAATAAGTATCATCTCAGTGTTTACAATGTGTTTTTTTTATCCCTTATCATAATAAAAATCATAATAAAAATCAGGAACTAAACACTCGAAGTTATTAGTATAATTTAATTAGAATTACCGACATAATGAAAATATGACTTAAGCCTCGTCATATTGAACTATCAGCCAACTACCTGGCTTCAATCATTCTTGAAGGCCAGAAAACCTAAAAATCACACAACTTGAGTTTCTAAATTCACACGGAATTGAACTCAAAATCTTCGAATCCTTCCCTTTCCTCTTTTGCCCAACATTCTACCCTCTATCACAGTCTTCAACATCCCACTGCCGGTCAACACCCCCTTCATCCACTTTTCCTGCCTCCATAGGATTGCTCCCAACAAACCCCTCTCTTCGCCCACCATACCAAGTACTTCCTCATTTGTTTTCTTCTCTGTCCATTTCACCTTCTCCATTCTTCTCCACACCCACATTTCAAAAGCCTCCAGTCTACGTCTATCCTCCTGCTTCAATGACCACGTTTCCGCGCCGTACATAGCTACGCTCCATATCAAAGTTTTTACGAGTCTTTTCTTAACATCCTTACTCAAAGTCCCCGTCATCAACTCCCTCCTCCTCGTGAAAGCCTCTTTGCCTAGCGCAATTCTTCTCCTTACGTCCCTACTACTTTGACCGTGTTGGTCCAAAACACTACCGAGATACGTAAACTGTTCTACCTGCTCTAGTTTTTGCCCTCCTATTTTGATGTTAAGCTTGCCCTTTTTCTTTCTAGAACATCGCATAACCTTTGTTTTATTAATGTTGATTCTCATCCCATACCTATCGCACTGAATTTCCAATTCACTCAGCAATGCTTGCAGCCCCTTGGCTGACTGACAAACTAAAGCTTGGTCATCAGCAAACATAACTGATTTTACGAATTCCCCGCCCACTTTCATTCCTACCTCGAGTTCTTCCCATGCCTCTTTGATCATTTCCTCTGCATACAGGTTGAACAGCAACGGTGATAATGGGCAACCCTGCCTTACACCCCTTCCTAACACTGCCCATCCTGACTCCCCGTTTCCCACCCGCACCTGAGCAGTCTGAGACATGTACAGGTTGCGGATTAGCCTCCTTTCCCTCCAATCTATTCCTATTTTCTGCAATATACTCATTAGTTTTTCCCAATTCAATCTATCAAACGCTTTTTCGAAATCTACGAAACAGGCAAATACCTCCTGGTTGTGTTCTATATTCCTCTCGATTAATAATCTCATTACTGCAATGGCATCACGCGTACCTCTCCCCTTCCTAAACCCAAACTGATCATCCCCTAAGTAATCATTTGCCCTACTCTCTATCCGTTTGTTTATGATCCTGAGAACAACTTTAGCTGCGTGGGATATCAAACTAATTGTCCTATAGTCCTCACATGACGTGGCCTTTACCTTTTTCGGAATCGGAACTAAAACTGATCTCACAAAGTCTTCCGGCCAGATTCCCTCCTCATAAATGCTACGGATCAGCCCATATAGCCTCTTCCTCCCACATTTTCCTAAGCATTTTAAAAGTTCCACGGGAATGTTATCTACCCCCACGGCCTTATTTAGTTTCATCTCCCTTAATGCCCTTTCTATCTCATTGTCTAGTATGCCTGGACCTAAGCTGTCTTCCTCTACGTCATTTTCTTTTTCAATGTCTAACTGTGTTGGTCTGAGTTCTTTACTATACAGTTCTTCTATATACTCCTTCCATCTCTCTTGGATCTTTCCTGCGTCAACTATTACCTTACCCGCCTTATCTCTAACTATTAGCATAGCTCTTCCTTTCTTACTTCCTGATAACGATTTAACTTTGCTGTACAGCGCACCGATTTCACCCTTCCTCTGCAGACTTTCCATATCCTCGCACTGCGTCTTCCACCATGCATCTTTTGCCTTATTTGTTGCCCGCCTCAATTTATTGTTCAATTATTTGTACTTCATTTTGCCTAATTCTGTATTTATATTCTTCCATTTTCGCCGCTCATCCATCTTTGTAATCATCTCATCCGTGATCCATGGTTTCCTAGTCCTTTTAGCGTTAACGGTTCCAATAGTGTCTTTTGCGGCTTTAGACAACCCTTTTTTGATCATTTCCCATTTTTCTTCGATAGTAATAAGCCCTTTACCATCCTCCATGATTTTCTCTACCGCCTGTTTGTATTCCTTCCTTTTCAACCCATTTAATGCTTCTACATTCCATTTTCTAACTCGCCGCCCCTGCCTTATCCTTTTGAAACGTACGCTACATTTCAGAACAACTAAATTGTGGTCTGAGTCCGCATCCGCTCCCGGAAAGCTGTGGGAATTTATCACACTATTCCTAAACGTGTGTCTAACCAGGATATAATCTAGCTGATATCTTCCTGAGTCACCTGGGGAGGGTTTCGTGGGATGACGACCGCGGAAGCCTTGCCTCCCCCGCTGCCGGGCACGACACACGGCCGATTGGGCCGAGCCCCGTGGTTGCCAGGACTCAAATTATCTCTATTGTCCATCATATTTTTCTAGGGAACGATAATTGAGGTGGTTTCCCGTTGCCTTCCTCAATAGTGTTTTTAACGTGACACCATCACTTACTGGCCGCCCCACTGGGGTCAGACGCCATTGCAGCCGCCTCACTGAGGAACAGACGCTGCGTGGACTACCTTTCGTCTGGCTCCTAACCTTCGACCTATCTGGCATGGGTGACCCTACCAGGAGCAATAATTATTACTCCCGCCAGCACAGCTCTAGGGGTCATCGGAACGCACAAGCCCTTCCACCACGTCAAGGTTGTAGTCCGGGGAGGGGTTTACAATGTGTAAACATCCAGAATTCATGCCTAAAGTACTCGTGGATGCACAACCTCCGGTAGAGCTAACCGAAAGCCATGATTATGCTTCAATTTCATCAATAAGAGCAAAGTAATTTTGTTTACATTTGGATTCTTTTCAAACAATGGCATTTTATTTATTGATTGATATACATTTTGATAACTCCTTTATTTTATGAAAGACGAGAACGCGCCTTTACGATTAGAGCGACACATTTCAAAAAAGGAAAGGTTTTAAGATGTCATTTTTCCGGAAAACGATAGTAGAAGGTTATAGCTGACACTCACGTTCACTAGCCAATTGTTATGATTAGGTCCGAGTATTGTTAGCTAAGGAGTGACCTACACCACCACATTTCTTATTTTAGAAGGCTATGTAATTTTTTTCTTTGCGCAGTTGAGTGTATTTCAATCTTTCTTTATACCATAGCTTATTTTTTAAGGATAGCATATTTTTTGCAGGAACTTCCCACAGCTGGCGATGGTCAATTCTCCACTAATTCGACAGTCATACTTCAATTTTCCATCGAGTAATATGGCAGAAGTGATTGTTGTAACTACCAGTTTTTTAGGTACGGCATGCGATCGCGACCAGTCACAAACTGTGCATGCCTGACAAAGAGACACACCCTTCAAGAGACCATTCCGCGGGCTTGCCGGACATAATGCTGCTGATTAATCCAAGAGAACAAATACAGAGGCTAAGTGAATAAGAGAGTTGTGATCAAGGAATATATTTGTGGCGATCAATAACGTTTTCGTAAGAATTCGCCAATGTTGCTCTTCTGCAAAGTGTTATCAGATACTTTAAAAAAAAGTTGAACAAAAATACGAAACCGTAACCGACATGTCTTGCTCCCGGTCCGGTTTCAGTCAAGAACCCTGCTTGCACTTGCGACGTAATTGGGAGGCCCTTGCGGCCGCGTGCAAATGAAAGGGAAGCTCTGTGGGGTGGAGGAGAGAGAGAGCACAGCTGCAGCGGTAAAATGCAAAATGAGAAAGCTGTTATTATTCACGGTCGTCTCGGCGCACGCGATCCGATATCACCGCCGCCGCTACAGCACACGCACGCTAGGGCACGCCGAGGATATAAACTTAAAATGAAAAAAAAACAACAGATCGCCGGGCACGCCTTGACCTCAAGACGCCGCGACGAGACTTTGACCCCCACCAGTCATGGCCGAGCAACCGAAGCGGGAATCCTTTTCCTATTGTGTTTAGGCTCTTGGCTTTCCTATGCCTCAGCTCTCTCTCCACTCAGTCGGTTGATTCGTGAAAGACCGCAGGCTAGAGAGAGAGTCTTCTGCCTTCCTGCACAAAGGTAGCGGATATGGCCCTAGCTCCGGGAGCGGAGATTGCGTCTATCGTAACAGCGTGCCTCCGGGCACCAGATCTCGACCGATTCCATGAAAAACACGACCCGATGAGTTTTACCAATGCTTCTTAAAAGGCATAATTTGACCGCTTCCGGAAAACATTGACAAGGAGCGTGTGTTTCAATATATATTGTTTTAAGATAAGATTTAGATTGAGGCTAATACTGATTCGTACACGTGGCTTCATAAAACGAATTTATTTTTAGGAAACGCTTTAGTTTAATCTATGAGGCAAATTTATGATAATGAAGAAGCGCGAACTTGAGCTCTACGTAGTAGTAATTACATTTTTTTAAGAACATAAATCCCCAGATTCCTTCAAGGAAAAGATAGTTCCATTTTTGTATATTCCAGGATATTTTGAGTAATAGACACTTGTGGAATCTAAGTTCGATGGGTTCTAAAAAATTCCTTACATGACGCACAAAAATCATTATGATTTCGTTAAAAAATATACTTCCTTTCCTAGTCGTCTGGCACGTTTTTCAACCTTTTTTTTCAAACATCGAAAGCACTCAACACAGTACATCGTATTTAATAGAGCAAGATCATCGAATTTTAAAAAATAACCTCAATTTGCTACTGGCATACGAGACCAGGGGTTGTTGAACTCTATAAACCCTAGACTTCCACCCTCGGAAACGAAAATATTTTCACACTTTAGTGACTGGAATCTCCACGAAAAGCCCCCACTCATCTTCTTGTGAAAGAGAAGGATATGCCCATTCAAGCTGAGGAGTAGTTGCTACCGCATTTTCCTATTCTACTGCTTTTCAAAGTTAAATTTCACTGCTGTCTATAGACGATGCGTTAGACAGTATTCTGCCTATAGATAACTTTATTTTGAATAGAAATTCAAATAATTCATACATCAATCAATATAAATTAAATATGCTATCCTCATTATATTTGAAAGTATATCCTGCGAACCCTAAACCATGCACCCAAAAATTCATCGAGTAAGACTCCGCGATCTTTGTCACAAAGACACGTCTTCGTCTGGGAGGCTCTCTCATTCAGAAATCCCGAGCAGTTTTCCCTTCGTTATATTTTAATGCATTAATCTGGGGGGGTGCCTGCAAAAAATGGAAAGTTTTAATTGGGTCTGAAATTGAGGGGGATAACGGAAGGGTTCGAATGCAGTTTGCATGCATGGAGAAGTAACCCGCACAAAAGAATATGAAAGCAGAGTGCGGATTAAAATTCATTGCTAAGTGACTTTTTCACAAAATCTGAGTGATTACTGGCTTCGCTCGAATTAATGGGTTAATTGAACTTCTGATACTCATAGAATTCCCACAGAAGATTATAAATCATGCTATTCTGCAAACCAGATGAATTACGATAGTCGGAAAAATAATTCAATATCCACTAAAAAACTTCACAGAGATAACATAAATTAATAATCAATGTCTCCAGTTGACTGAAATATCTTAACACACAATATAACCCAAAAAACCAGTCTTGACTGAATAATTTTAAGTAAGGTAAATGTTTCCCTAACTTTTATTATTAATCAAAACGGATTAAACTTCGGGAGACTGCTTTCTAAATCCTTGTCTTGCATCGTGCAATGATACTTATTATTCATGCGTCTTTCCTATCTTACATTGTGTATCAAGCTTGCATTCCTGAGCTACCTTTTTCATTCCATACCAAAAGAGGCGCTATTAGAACGAAGTTTCACCAATAACGAAGCCACCTAGGCAAATCAAAACGGTAATCAAGAGGGCAATTTGAAATAAAATACGCCATGTCAACAGCCGATCCGTGTCACCAATTGGAGGAAGAAAAGAGCCCAACAGCAAAAAACAATTCGGAATCGATATTAAAAGTATTAAATCAACAAGAGAATTATTTCTTCAGATAATAGGTCTCACTGAGTGTGTTCTTTCTACATGATACCCTGAAAACCACAACTATGATGTGTAGTGATTGCACCCCGGGCATCCAAGATCAAATACTAAGTTTTTTTTACTTTGATTACAATATAAATATATAGGCTATAAAATAAAATAATTTTAATAACGTAATTAATTAATACAGGTATATGCATATGGAATCTAAGTGATATATACATCTCTACACATACGAGAAGGAATAGAACTAAGGTTAGATGAGATAATTATGACAACATAGGCTACTTAGAACGAAATAAGAGCCCTGGTGCCCGCGGATACAGTTATTCTGATCCCTTATTATTAGTGGGAAGAATAACATCTAAACTCTATCCGTTATTCACTTAATCTACACTTAGCCCCTCTAACCTGCGCAATTTATAAATCGCCAATCAATACAACTTCACGAGGATCCCATTTAATAGCAGCATATTCTAAATGAAGCCTATTTAGAGAAAGAATATTTTTCTTTACCTTTCTCGTCACATTTCCCCTGATGACCCATGGTGCTGTGCGGCCAGGAGCAACGATATTTGCTGCTCACCCATGCCACCAGATAGGGTTAGGAAGGGTAGCAGCCAGAAGAAGACAGTCCGCGATTTTGTTTCTCAATGAGTACATGAGTAAATGACCAATAATATAATATTGGACACCTATGCGGCTGAAAAATATTATTGCTTAAATAGGGGCGGAAAAAATGGTTAAAAAATATAAGCAGTTCGGAGGAAACTGTGAAGTAAAACGATGTGCTAGCAGCATATTTCATTGAAAAGCGATCCGTTAAATACATATTGACGAAAACATGAGAATAACCACATTTTCCTTCCCAGTTTTGATGAGCTATACTATGAAACTGAGCTATACTATGAAACAAACTACTTTTCTATAAAATACACCGACACGAGGACCACAATATCAAAATATTTCGCTATATCCAGAAATCCTCTAACTACCGAACCAAACCGGTATTATGAATTTTATTTTTACAACCTATTAAATATGACTACGCCAACAGACATCCGACATGCCTTAATAATCATTTCGTGAGAGTTACCTGGCAAATTAATAATGAATATATAATTCAATGAATTAAATATGAATTCTTCCGTGAACAATTATCTATAAAATAAGTCTATAAGTTTATATTTATCTTTATAACCCGATCAAAAAAAAGTTTTTTTTCTAGAATGAGCAGTGCGTGCTTCTGTAGTGTTTGCTGAATATTTATTCGCTCCCAACTGGCATAACTGCGCTAGTGACTTGATTTATCTGGTTGCTCCACTTGCTAGTAAATTGCCTAAGAGGAGGGGGTAGCGGCGGACTATTCCCGATGTGTTAATTACGATAATTTTCCCTCTTCTCCCGGTTCCACCCGAGCTGATTGATCCCTTCCTTTCAGAGCATCTCGCTCCCCTCCCTCCCCCAGATTACAGTTTCCTCCGAAATGATTTCACGAAATCGTCCCCGCATCAGCTTGAACGTGGAAAGGAGGAGAAGAAAGGAATCCCCTCGTGAGAATTGCAATATTTAACTCTGGTTTTTCCATCATTTTCCCTCCCTTTCTCTCTCCTTTTCATCCTCAAAGGGAGTCTGGAGGCAGAGACCGTCTTTTGCTCGGGCATCCGAAAAAAGAACCTTCCCGTGGCGATTGGAAAGATGGGCCACGGAGGGAAGGGGCTCCTTTCTTCCTTGGATTTCCTTTCGTCCCCGAAGTGTGCGAACGCACCATTCATGTCTTTCTGACTCAATGGAATGTTCAAATGGAATTCCAAGAGGCAATGTTTTTTTATTTGCCTAAGAGACTCTGTAGACATTAAAGGAATTTATCAAGGCGTCTATACGGTATGGAGGCGCACTGGATGAAACAAACCTCTCTCCTAGATTCGCAGACGTTTTTACAGGCTCTTGAGATGACGAACAATGGACTATCTCCGTTTTTGGAAGTCCTGGATCATTTGGGGTAAAAAGATGGTAGAAAACGTGAAGACATACAAGAAAATTGGTACCTCGGAAAGGAGCTAAATGAAGATAATTCTAATAAAAACCTTAGCAAAATGTGGTCTTAATGGTTTTCCATTCGTGTCGCAGCGCATTTTAGCGTTGTAAGCTGAGTAACTAATGTATAAAAGGGAACGGGTTAACAATGTTGGGGAGTATTTTCAACCAATCTTAGTACAGCAGTTTGGTCGTAAGGGAGAAATTTCTAGGGAAGTGAATAATTTTGTGACAGACGATAATTACGAACGGGAGTGAGATCACAGATAAAAATTATTGAAGATGTAAAACTCAAATTTATCCGTGAAATATGCTGCAATAGTATCAATAACTCATTTTTAAAACTTGTCGATTTTGTACAGCTAAAAAAGGTTTCCTTCGTCCCTCGTCCTCGGTTGCATTTATTCGGTTCCATATAAATTAGATTATCTACTATTTCTTTGAGCCATATAACGTGACATGACTAATATTAAATATCCGTAATTTCGTCAATTAAACCGTCGTTTCAAGACCGTTCGCCCTTCTTTGGACCTCATCACCGATGGTCTACGTGTCACGTTGTGTATTAAGCAGAATTGATTACTTCCATTCTTACAAACTCCGGTTCTAAGAAAATTTTAGACATTTTAACTTCGTATGTCTTGAATACATTTGAATTCTCCAAACACGTAAATTAATTAGAACGGTGGCTTCTACTTTCTTTCCTTTTACGATTATATCCGATACCATTTTTCAACGGTCCCTCGGTTTATCCGTAATATCGCTCGCTCCCTTGAACGTTTTTTTTTATTTTACCATGGTAGTCGATATGTAGATCCCAAAACATTTTCAAAAGCTTTTATAAATAACTGTGATAAATGCTACGCTCTTCATCAAAATCGGTAGGTGATATACAGCTTAAGACTGGTTGATTAATAAGACAGCCCCTAAACCTTGCACCACTAGCGGTCCTAGGAAACCTAGAAGAGGGGGCCATTACTATTTATGAACCAAAGTAATTTGGATACACTAAGTTACACAGAGGTAGAGAGTAAACAGAAGTAATTTGGTAAACAAAGATACACAGTAAACCATGCATTGTTTTAAATTAGTCATACTAATTAATATAATGCAATATACTCTTAATTTATGTTCGGGAGGCAATATCTATTCAAAAGTAATATCGGGCATATAAGTAATATGAATGACCTCCGTACCAACACTGGACCGCCCTTGTCTTGCACGTAAAATTAAAATAAAATGTTATGGAATAGGAATATCACCGGGAAATAAACCAGTAAATTTAACTTGAACACGAAATAACTATCACAGATATGGCGATAAAGTAATATAAACGTTTTGTGAACGGAGCACACATGCTGTGGTGAGGAGACAGAAAGAGTGTTTTTCGCAGTTTATTTTTACCACCATCAATAACTTTTACTGTGAGCAGTAAACGGGCGGAGTAGCTTGTGAAAGGCTAAAAGCCGAAAAATATCACTTATTAGCATGCGAGTAAAAGCTAGCAACACGCCTTCTCCTTTGCTTGTGCGTGTCAAAACCTTAGTCCACGTCTTCGCTTTTAACGTTTCACCCCTCTCTTAAAAGAGCACCCCACTCCGGAGGCCCATCTACTCGCCCTTCCACCAAGCGCTATCTCCTTGCGAGGAATGAACTTCCCAGCAAATAGAGCGTTTGCACGTGCAGACCCCTACACCGTAGCGTGAGAACTCTAGTCTCGCTATCTTTACACTCTGAGGGGAAAGGAAGGTTTAAGCCAGGAGGTAAAAGAGTCGTGGCTCTTAAACAAAAAATACCTATTTTAAAAAGTTACAAACATACATGAATACCCGCGGTGCTCGCTTAAGCCTCAACTTGGGGAGAGCAGAAGGAAATGACTTGGCGGTTGGAAGAACGGCGATGGGGCACGTATAAAAAAGTATATGGCAATGGTGAATCCTCAAAGAGATAATATCTCCCCAAAATCTTGCAGAAGAATAGCGTGGGATAACTCATTTAGGTCACATTTTGTTCAAATTATTCCTGGAGTTAATAATCTTGACGTATAAAGGGGTGTTTCAACTAGAATGTAGACAAAGTCAATCGTGTGAAGGTTAACTTCGCAAGACTTTTTCAAACATATTAATATTTAAAAATTTTTACATGATTGTAAACATAGTAAATATTGGTCGCTCTCAATTAATATCTCGCACATACAAACGTAGAATTCAAACCTCATCAAGTCGTTCAAAGAGTAAATTATTTGTTTTCCAATTATTTCCCCATTATGCTCCCTTTTCTAACTTGTTATATCTTTACGCTAATAGAACAAAATTTTGATGGAAATGACGGTCACCTAAATTTTATAGTCGATGGAAAACGTAGTCTTACGAAAGTACGGATCGCTTGGTTGATATTTATGCCTATTGTCTAATATTTAAATAGTGATGACTTTATAAGGAAGGTCTCCTCCAGAATACCCTTTAGTATACGCCACTATTCTGACACAACGTGCACCATTTTCCGTTCCTTACCTCCGAATGTGGTGCAGTTGCTCCATGAACATTCCGTTTTATGACTCATTTTAGTGCCACCCCTTCCATTCGCCTACTCGTTGTCACGCCTCAACAAGGGGGAGAGAGGAGGAGATGTCGGGGAGTCCAAGAGCAAACATTAAGTCGGTGGTCTATTTTCCTCTCCGTTTCTTACCTTCCTGTCCGCCCCCGATCCCCTCCCCCGAGTGGTCATATTTTACATTCTGCACTCGCCGCGTTTTTACCTTAATCCGAACTCTCCCCTAAGTTTTAAGGTCACCGCAGTGATTGCACCCGCAATCAGAGAGGTTTTTACGGTTTGTTTTACGGCTGAGACGAAGATTCTGCCCCTTGGATTCATTTCCTAACGCCTTCAGATTTTATTAAATTGATAGAATCAAGAGTCGACATAAAATATGTAAACCACTTTTTCATGAAACTCCCATGAGTTTCCCACGGGTTTGAGACTATGCACTCAATATTTAAGGACCTTTCAATGTATTCAAGAGATTCAGGCGAGATGTAGTGGAAGTTTGTCATTATGATAAAAACAAATTTGTACTTTTCTACAGGTTTAAATCCGGGGAAAAGTGCACATTTGCTTGTCTCTTAATGAACTTTCGATTATTTCTCTTTGCACCGTTTGAGACTACGAATGGATGCTGAAGCATATCAAGGGATAACACCAAAGCATTTGAGAATATAAAAATAGACTAAAACAAGACCATTTATTGTTTACATGGAATTTAAGGAATACGTATGCAGAGAGGTTAAATATTCCCAGGAAACTTCCCACAGCAACATTTTTTCACTAGGGTTCATTTTTAGGAGAAAGGATAGTTAAAGGGTGGAAAACACTGGATTGTTGAACGGGTAATTCAATTACAATTTCAGTTCTTCGGCTAACTATCCAAGAACTTCGCAGTCGGTTTATACGGCGGGTAGCGATGTAACTTGGATTTCATTAGTGAAGGATTCACGATTTTATACCAACGATTAATGGGCATAAACTACTGTGGACCGAATTCCTGGTTACAACAATACACCCAATTTAGATTATATATAATAAGTGCTAAACTATTCTAGTCCTTTGACAAACTATGTACTCTGGGTAAGGAAAATTGAAAACTGACAAACGAAATGAAGCCTTTCACAAAAATGCGTCAAAATACGACGGACAAATAAACAAATCAAAATCATCTAGCATCAGCAGGGTACTTTCTTGAGCAAACACCATTCATTGGCAGATATGTAAAACCACATTTAGCAGGAACATACAGTTATTGCCGCGTAATCCAGTGATTTCATAAATTAGCCGTTTTTATCAACCATTTTTAAAGTGTCGCAACTTTGAAGATCAATTTGAAAATCATAACTCCTCTTATCACCTCAAAAGTTATTTGAATTTTAATAAGAAAAATAAATCGTAATTTAAGCATAATAAGCAAGTTCAATGTTCTGTAATGTGTTTAGCTAAATTCAGCCATTGAAGAAACCTTGAAATTGATAAATTATTTGTCCTAATATTTCTACCATGTAGGCATTCATTATTAATTAAAAGCAATATTTGAGTCTCCCACTACGTCTGGAAGTCTTTCTTTCAACCACATGGTTGATATACGAGCTCGCACGTGCTCCTCGATCGCTTCATCTTTTAATTAGATTCATTGATAAATCATTTTACCAAAAATAACAAGAAGTCAAAATATTTTACCTCAAACAGTAAGATTGATTATGTATCCTATAAAACAAATTATCAAAATCAATATGCCTTGAGAAGCAATAATTATTATTCAGTAGTCTTAACTTTTAAGGCAAGGTTTGGAGAAATATTTCCTTTAAATAGCTGTTGATTGTGAATTCCACAGCCATAAAGGAAGAAAACACAGAAAACGGATATCATTCCTGCGAATAGAATTGATTGTACGGAATGTATTTTCCAATTATATTTAAATTATGACACGAATGACTAATCATACCGTTATGACTAACGCAGCACCCTCAGTTATCAACCCTTCATACAATAATATATAATTTAACTCATTGATATCGGAGCTAATCTCCATAAGATGATGGATTCTCAAGTAACATCAGCATTTAATATCAATGTGACCCTTTAACAACGTTTTTCAATAAATAATATTATTACACCCAAATATGTGCGCCTGTGACCCCATTGCTTTTACTTAAAGTTGATAATAATGCTTAAAAATAAATACAAAAGAGTTTATAACGAGAAAGAAAGTTATCAGGATTTACTAACCACAAAGAGCAAGCATTTCGCAAAAAAAATCCAAGGGCACGCACACACGTCACAAAATATTAAGGGATGAGCAACCACATGGATGTTATGGGAGTTGAATGATCGGATACGAGACTATGTCCTCAAGGGAGGAAGAGGGAGGAACCAGAAAACTCTTTGTCTATTCTTTCCTCTGGAGAAAGAAAAGCCTTTCTTCTCTATCATCGCCACTACTGCCGCCACCGCAGACGCCAGGCGCAATTCCGAGGGAGGCAACCCCCAGGGCCGACCCACGACGGCAAACCCTTCCATCGTTCCTCTCTCAAAGATCCCCCGATGCATAATTCAGGAGGAGAGAGAGGGGCGGTGAGACAGTTCCTCAGGAGCACACCCCCTCTCCCCCTGCTCTCCCAGAGAAACCGAATGCGTGGTGTTCCTCTCAAAACCCTTACACACCTCACCTCTCCCACCTCAATACCTTAAGCAGACAAAAACACCCTTCAAAACGCCCACAAACCGCCCCCGCATTCCCTTCACGACTTGCCTCCCTCACCAAAATTCACCAGTCGTTTGCTTCCTTTCATTTCTATTCTCTCACCAGTCATCATCAAATCCAATTAAAACAGAGGACGTCATGAGCATTACATACTTATTTTTTCCTTCACATAGACGTCCAAGAAAAACATCCCAAATTCAAAAGAGAATCCTATCGTAATCGCAAATTTATGAACGTAGCTTATGATTACAAAAATTATTTGATGCTCTCACTACCAAGTTTTACCGACCAGGTTTTTTCTCTAGTCTGTGCAACAATTCTTGTGTGTGGATTGCATTGAGCATCTACATCAATAGATGATAACAAAATAAATTTCGAAATCCGTAGTATTTACACTCAATTCCCAGGCTGAATTGATTCAATGATTTAATAATTTTTTATGGTATAATCGACACACAAGGACATATATTTTGATATTTCTTCCCTTAAGTTCAAATTAACGCCCTTGACCAAATCCTTTATAGTATGGAACGGAGTGTGACGTGACAAAAGATACTAAAAGTCACGAACGTATTCTTTAAAAGATAGTTATCCTTAACTTCTCCACTCGATTCTTATAATTTCTCTGATATTTCGGTTTCAATCCAACAAGGTAATCTTTCTTTAGTTAGAGAAATGTACCAAATTTCCCTTGTACCTTTTCAGCCATTTATGTCATGCGAAGAAGAATTTTATTTGGAATATAATTCTGCCATTATTACTGCTTCCAAAATTACAAAATGTAATGACAATTAATAGTTAGTATTCATTTTGATCCACGCATATCATACACTCATTTAATGATAATAGTTTTTAAATTATGTTTTGTCATCAAGATAACTTCAGATAATTTTTTACTTCTAGAGAATAGTCCTGATAACAAGGTTAATGCTAAAAAAAGGAAACGATAATAAACGTTCTAAAATTGAATTTTCCCATTTCCATTCAGTCGTTTTTATCGTGACATGCGATACATATTTTCGCCGTATATTGTTTTTCCTTTTGGAGAGATACTAGCAATAAAATATCAGCAGTTTTTTAGG
Source organism: Hetaerina americana (assembly GCF_022747635.1). NCBI lineage: Eukaryota > Metazoa > Arthropoda > Insecta > Odonata > Calopterygidae > Hetaerina > Hetaerina americana. The sequence continues at coordinate 10,006,808 of NW_027286625.1, forward strand.
ATAATCATCACTCTTTTAGCACTATTTTTTTCTTGCGTTTCCATTGAATAGGCTTAAGGTTTAATATTCAAATGAGTGTAGTACAATTTGTGCTTCATGCTAAAATAATGCATATCATACGATAAATAACATCTTTACTACCAATTCAATCACTAAATTTTAACTGCAAAACATTTTTCATCAATAAAACTGAAATTCTGAGCTCTTTCAGAGGCATTAAGCCTTCAACCAAAGAGAATCGATTGAGCAGTAGTTCGACTGTGAACTCTTAAGCTATAACGCCCCAATGTATATTAATGACTAACGGCAATATGCGGAAGAACTAGGGAATAAAAAAAACAAACGCTTCCATTTAATCGCTCCTTTTCCAAATCGCACAGTGGAAGGACTAAAAACATCGCTTTATTCAAATGGGACTGGCGGCAACGTGCCAGAGAGCATAATGCCCTGCCAGGATATATGATGGGAAGTTGTAATATTTTACGTTTCAATTGAATAGAAATTCGATAAACCTTAAGGGATTAATTGAATGATTGGCATCAAAATATTTTTTTCGACTCGAGTATGCGGAAATAAGTAATGATAGCACACTTTTTAAATTAAATGATTGAATTATACAGATTTTATCTTCAAATTGCAGCAAGACTTTATATTGACAAAATTTAAATCTTTAATAATCCTCCGCTTTGACTGTTGAATGAACTGCACTCCTATTGTTACGTGATATCAGAAATAATACGCGATTTATCGACGGCTCAGTAAACCTGCAGATGTGGTTTTCATTCATTAAAACAACCATTTCGAACCAAATGAAGAGGATCGATATAGAAACATAATACAGGATAAAAATAAAACTTTTAAGGGGACACTTAACATATTCTATCAACAAACACTAAAATGAGAAGATAGAAAAAGTATGGTGCAGATAATTTATGGTAATTCATGAGTGACGCGCATAACAGATGGATCTTATAGATTCTTATTTAAATTAATGTACTTTGTGTCCATGCAATTTATCAAAAATATATATATTTACTATAAACTATATTTTACATGCTACTTCGTTTGGAAAGTCATTCATTCAAATAACCAGATGACATCAAATTGTCAACTTCGGAGCATGGATTCCCATAACCGCTGGAAAGTAAAATAAGATATGAGGAATCTGAAGTTTCTATTTCTGATATTTCAACAAGTGTATCACAGAAATAGCCTTTCTTGCTTACAAGGTGTGTTCCAAAAGTAGTACGACATACTTTTTTCCGGATGGACGGCGGTTTCTCTGGCTGGGTTCGAGTGAGGAGAAAACCAGGGAAGTCTGGAGGCCGGTGGCAGTTGGCTCCCAGCCTTAGAGGAGCGCGGATTATACGTTTGCGAAACCTCTATAACGCGACCTCGTTACGCACCATCATGAACTGGTTATTGTTACAGCGTTGTGCCATCGTATTTTACGTCAAACTAGTTAAAACCGGGAAAGATACTCATGAAATGCTCAAGGCAGCTAATGAGGATAACTCCATGGGTAGATTGGGTGTTTTTCAGGGGCATAAGTTGTTTCAGAAGGGTAGAGATGACGTTGAAGACGCCGAACGTTCAGGGCGCCCTTTGACCTCAAAAAGTGACTAAAGTCTTTCAGGAATGAAGGCCAGGGATTGTTGGACAGGGATCGCAGATTAAGTGCTCGCATGGTTAAAGATGAGCAATACTTTTTTTTAAACGACTCAGTCCTACTCCTTTTGGGGCTGACCTTGAAGATGATGACATGATATCCTAAATAATTTCTGAAAATATAGTCACCCAGTTCATAATTTAAATACATAATCCAACTTGTTTTCTCATATAAAACCTCACACTTCTACATAAAATAAGAACATATGTTTCGATAATGATTGCAAGATCAGTGGTATCTAATAAAAGAATTTGGATTTTATCAAAACGTACTCCGAGGGTCTCGTGTTCAAATCCAGACTGGGGCTCTGGACGAATCTAGCTGAATTCAAACCCTCAGAAACCACAATTAGCTGAGGAAAACGAGCCCTGGGGAAATTTTCAGGAGAACAAATTTGAAGGTTTTATAGTTAATAGTTAAGTGATTAAATGCCAAGTAAATAGACCTTCGATGATGCAGATACTGACGCCGTGAACAGGTATCCTCTCGTTGCGTCGTAACCATTGTTTAAGTGACAAATGCCAAAATCATCTCGCTGTTTTAAGTATACAAACTTCGGAAATTCAAAACATTTTGAGGAAGGTGCGTATTAAAAGGAACTACTATAAAATTTCTTCTTAGAATAACGTATGCAAATGAAGCATTTCGAAAAAGAGAATTGAAGACAGATACACTTAAGTCAAAATGTGAAGAAAAGAATAGTAATGAGTTTACTATGAATTGTAGCATTTATGAATGCGAGGTTTTGTCTATTATGCTAGGGTGTGAGCATAGATTTGGAGGCTTTGTGATGTGGGTGTGAGAAAGAAGAGAGAATATGAGTTGGATAGAGAGGTAATAAGGCTGAAGTTTGAAATAGGGTGGGCGACGGGAGTATTTTCCTGGGGGAAATGTAAAAAAAATCAGAGAAAAAGAATGGCGAAAATATTCGAAAGTGGTGGGAAGAGAGTAGGCTTCATAGACAGCATACACGAAGGCAGAAGTTACGATAAAAAGAAGAAAGAAATAATGCAGGGAGCACGACAAAGTTATCATGATAAGTAGTAGTAATTAGTCCTTGGATATACATAAATCCTTTATTAGGTTGATTACTTTGAATGAAATTGAAACAAATCTACAAGTAATTTTCAATGGTAACTCGTATTCATTTGAATGAAATATTTTGGGGTAAAATCGTTTCCTCCTCTCCCTTTAACTTTTAAATCATTACTCATGCTCTACGGAAATGGGTGTAAAAATGTAATCAAATTAAAAACGCCGCAGAATCTTTGTGGATTTTACGGGGTGCCTCTGGTTTTCACCCATTAATGGAAGGCAGTCAGTTTCCCTGTACCCTTTACCTAAACTCTGCCGCCTTATCCCCTCTCTTAACCCTCCCTCCGTTCCGCATTCCCCTTCACACCACCCCTACGTGTCTCTGCCCTTTCCCGTCTCTCATTTCCCGCGGGCGCAAATGCCTTATCCGCATCATTAGTCTAGGGAACATACCCTGGAATATTCTAGCAAGAGGAAAACACCACCGAGTCCTCCGTCCCTCCCGGTTCGGAGTGAATGCCAAATATGCGGGGATACCCAGATCAGTAGGAAATGTATGGGGCTAATGTGCACACGCGAAGGTCACACGATTTCATAACATGAGAGAACGCGTGTCAAAGACTTTAACTGGAGAATGATGGAATAACTCTCTCACGGTGCTGGGGCTCACGAAAGACAACTGATACAAATACATATACACATTTAAAGCGGAAATCGCACTAATTTCACCCTAAATTTCAGAGGAATGTGCGCAGGAATGGAAATGGCAATTAAACAAGGAAAACGGGAAAAAACACCCGAAAAAGTAATTAATTATTATTATGCGGTTTATATGATACGCACAAAGGTAGACATATTTTTCGGTCTCCGTTCGAAAATCAAATTAACCAAAAACCTTCACGCGTTTCATCAAAAATTAGTCATGAATATGTATCAAACTTAAAAAACTGCTCAAAATTCGAATTCAAGGATTTTCCGCCAATCACTCCACGGTTTTTCTTCGCATTATATTCGGCGACCGGAAATTTTCAATATCAAGTAACCCAATCCGAGGGAATTGATGTTTTCCCGAGGCTCATGTTAGCAATCGCGGTAAAAACTCTGTAATAGGAAAATTTGCTGAAAACGAGGGTGCAAAATATATTTCCCATATTTTCCAATCCTACCTTTGCAACGAAAAACCTGTTGTAATAACCGGTATTTGCCATTTTTTTAAAGTTATTAACCGTGGATTAGACGTTCGTAATATCTTACAATCGACAGATCAGTAATCCTAACCCATTTAACGTTCAATGACCAATCAGTAAATTCGTTATTGAGATAAACGATAGTCAAAACCTTTAGGCGGTCATTTAATCAAAAAATTGTAAAGTCACTTCCCCAAGAAAATTTTAACATTAAAAATAATTCATAGCTAATTAAAGAGTTACTTTTACAAGATAAAGCTGATAGCAGGAAAAAATTAAAGCTAAATACCTATAGTTAGATAAGCAAAAACATGGCGTAGGTAAACCAGATATTATTATTTATTATTAGGTAACCTACCGGGTAAGGTAGGTTTTTGGATGGACCCAGCTACTAAATAAATATTTTGTGATTCCTAACAAAATACAAAATCCAGTATCCTCCTCTACATCAGACCCCTCTTCAGCTCTGAGTACTTCCTTCCTCCCTTCATCCCGTCCAACATTCCTATCATGTTCCTTCCCTTTCATCATTTTTCCTAACATTCTCCCCTCAATTACAGTCTTCAACATCCCGCTGCCGGTCAATACCCCCTTCATCCACTTTTCCCGCCTCCGAAGGAGTTCTCCCAACAAACCACTCTCTTCGCCCACCATACCAAGTACTTCCTCATTTGTTCTCTTCTCTGTCCATTTCACCTTCCCCATTCTTCTCCACACCCACATTTCAAAAGCCTCCAGTCTACGTCTATCCTCCTGCTTCAATGACCACGTTTCCGCACCGTACATAGCTACGCTCCATATCAAAGTTTTTACGAGTCTTTTCTTAATATCCTTACTCAACGTCCCTCTCATCAACTCCCTCCGCCTTGTGAAAGCCTCTATGCCTAGCGCAATTCTTCTCCTTACGTCCCTATTACAAAAAAATGATGGACAAACAAGAGGTACTTCGTTAAATAATTTAGAAAATACGCATGGAATTGCATAAAATATGCACTCAATTCATTCGAAAAGTACCCTCAGTACCATTTGATGTTCATTAATCATGATGAGAAAGATCGATATAATTATATAAATTAAAATACAATGTTCTGTTACCTTCAAGAGCTACGTGACACAATTTTGCGTGGATTTTACATTTTATCCTTACTAAATGTTAATGTTCTATCTACCTCAAGCATTTCCTCAAAGTCAACCTCATAGTTCCCAGCGTTCTTTCCACCTTTTTCTATTTCCTATCCTCAGTTACTATTCTTATCTAAAACATAATTTAATGCGCTCACGCCATGCAATTTTCTTGCACATGCATTTAATTGATTCTCTAACAGATCATGTCTCAAGAAAACCTGGAGACAATCGTCTTAGGTGGATGCCGGACAGAGAACATGAATATTTTATCTTTTTCTGTACAAGAATATGATTCTATACAATTGTACTTATTCCAATAGTTTTACTCTAGTCATTATTTTGAAGAAAAATCAAAATAGCCAGCAATGTGCCAGCTAATCATACTTTTAATTCGGAAAGGATAAATTTCAGTTATAAAAGATTCCTATGTCATTTAGAACAACTAGAAAGTAAATATGACGAAGCAAAATGACGTAATTTCAAGACGAAGTAAAATGTCATATAACAATCTTGAATAGAAAAAAGTGAGTTCAATGCCCAAGTCACCAAAAAAATAACGAAACCTATCAGGAATCGCCAAAAAAATTATCAAGTTCCCCTACTCAAGATAAATGAAGAAAGGAATCTGTCTTCTTCACTTTTTTTTATTGCTGAATTTCAGTTCTTTTAACAATTCAAAACTTTACCTCTAGATGCAATTCAAGCTTTGTCTATAATGAGAATGAGGAATTAAGCGTGGAAACGCGTTTTAGATTAGCAATAAAATTATAATGAAAAATATAATCTTAGGATGAATTTCCAGAAATTGGGGCCGGCTATACACAATAGAATTGAAAAAACATTTAACCCCATTCAATTTTTCGTTCCGCTTCCATGGAAACAAACTTCTTGGCGAAACAGCAAGTATCACCAAAGTTTGCACGACAATTAAATTATCTGAAATGAGGCGTTTTGCAAAAGCTGAGTCTGACTAATGGCGGAAAAGAATAATCACAAATTATATGGAGCATGCGATTTTTCGGTAAATATTCAATACGCATGCCTATCGATTCGGAGATATTTTCCCCGTTTAGTCATGGCATGGCATAAGCCATTTAAGAAGATTAATCGCTTTTAATCACACAATAATGGAACAACTTGTAAATATACGATGAATTTCGATGGCGTTTCCTTGTTGATATTTTTCCTGTTGTTAAAGTGAAAAAAATGTGATACTTTTGTAAAAAGCATAATGAAAATCACACCACATAAAAGACAAAATGAGGGAAAGCTAAATTAAATATAAAATAATTTAAATATTAAAAAAACGCATGATAAAGAAAAACCAGAGTTCTCAACGCACATGAGTGTCAAAAAGCCATTTTCACAATATGAGATGACGTATATAAACAGATATATATATGCAGATATGATGAATATGTATATGCAACAAGGTGAAAACATTGGAAATGAAAAATAGTAACTTTGTGATCAAAGGAAATCACTAAGTTACTATTTTACATTTCCAATATGAATCGATTCCATAAAATTATGCCGGGAACCACCAAGGTGAACACAATTTTACATAAATTTAAAATTAGACGATGAAAACGGCTGAATTGATGATATAGATGTAGATGTAGATGTGAATTGAGATGAAAAGTTTAGTTTTCTGGAGAGCAGGAGTGCTATCAATAGGAAAAGCAAGGACAACGGCATCAAAATAGCACACACTAATAAGGAATTCCACTTTCTGTACAGAATATTGTTTTAAAATTAAAAAGCAATACATCGGACTCGGGTAGAAACGGAAACTATTTACGGAGAAGTGAATGGACAGTGACATCCGACAAGAGAATACCGAAAGAAGTATTATGAAACTGGAGAATGGTAAATGTCAAAAAAACGGATCGAATAAATAAGGGGAACGCAGAAAATTTTGATTATATTTATGAAAAATTCTGAAATTAAAAGACAAAGACCTTTCGGACACGATCCATTTACACATACATCAAGACTCCTAAAGAAAGTGTGGGAATGCGAACCGAACTATTAGCAGTAGAAGAACCTAGATGACATGCGAGGAAAAACAATGGACATGAAAATGAAGAAATAATAATACGAGAAGGCATTACCAGCAGTGGAACTAAAACGAATGAAATACATTGTTTGCCACGGTGAGGGCAATGATGTACAGGTTCGATCCCACGACGACCAATACCTGTAGGTGCGGCGCGGAAAATTTAATTGCATTACTTTCGGAACGCACCCTGTAAGCTCTTACGATTAAAGAATATGGTGGGTATACATGAAACATTATGACAGAGCTGCCTTCTCTCTCAGAATTAACTACAACAATGAGGTAAAATCAAACAGTATTCATTGGAGTAAAGAAGTACACATGAGCACTTTAAACATTATTACCTTATTGTTACTATTATACCTTGGAATTAAATTCAAGTTTGAAGTAATTTTAAGTTTAGTTAGAAAAAAATATTGTTCGCGGAGAGATTGATTTCTTATTCCATTAACTCAACTACCTTTCAGAGACCAGGCAAATCATATATATGACTATAGGAAATAGCTTGCGATAAAACCATTACCACACATCTCATCGTTTATAGTTGGTGATACACTTCCCAGTATGCGTCCTAAAATCAGGAGAACAGAATACTCAAGTGGATGCAATACCCTTGGACATTGAGAAACGGTTCCCGCACGACTCAGTGATGCTGAAAAGCTACGGTTTATGTGAGAAGATGGTTATCAGGATTGAAGAATTCCAAAATATAATCGTGAAAAGAGGCAGCAGATGATTGCGTTGTCTAGAAAGAAAATATTGTAACACCCGCCTTGGCGTAGGCAATTGTTATAGGTTCTCTACTTCTTCTAACTTACGATAAAACTTCCCACTTAAATACGAGGGTCATCCGGAAAGTAGTACCCGTTCGTGAAATAAAGACACAAAAGTAAATATTAACAAATATAAAAAATTTTATTTGAAAGAGGATACTTTAAACTACTTCTCAACATAATCTCCAAGCAAATTAAGGCATTTGTCATAACGTGTGACAAGTTTCTGTATTCCTGCTGCATAGTCCTTCGCCGCCAGCTCATTGAGATACGCGAGGGACCCATCTTGCACACATTTTTGCATAATGCAGATGGTGTTTAACAATTTCATGAACAATTGTTCGAGAAACATTGGGAAAATGCTCACAGATGTCATCAATTGTGACGCGCCGATCGTTCCTCACGAATTCGTCAACTGAGCTCACCAGTTGGTCTGTAATGACAGACGGTCTCTCCGAACGCTCATCGTCGTGTGTGTTCCCCCTCCCCATGTTGAAGTTGCGACACCACCGCCGAACAGACGACTCGTCCATTACATTGTCTCCATACACCTCCTTTAATTGGCGATGAATATCACATGGGCGAACGTTTCTTGCATTGAGGAATTTAATCACTGCCCTCACTTCACAACTGGCGGCGTTCTCAATTTTTTTAAACATTGTAAACAATCACAGAAACAACACAGGCAATGCTAGCGTCACGCAACTTGGCTCAGAGAAGGCAGACAAGCCACTGAAGCTATCTGACCTCGTCCAGCGGCTACTCGCGTCGTCAGCACTTCATGCGGCACGAACGGGTACTACTTTCCGGATGACCCTCGTAGTAGCAATAAGCTACTATTTGCGATAAACATGACTGATCCGTAGAAAGATTAAGCCCACTCTCGCAAGGCTAGATTATTTCGGTAGGCTGCAAAAAATTTGGATTGGAATTCAACCTTTAAAAATTTACAATAATGACATTTTGGGGACAAATAAATGGGAAACTCAATTTTTTGTAGAAAATTTAGGCGAAAAAAATACAATATTCGGAACAAATGAGGTACTCGATTGTCACCCGCGCAAAAATATAATCGTTGAGTTGAGAAACGTTAGATCGATTTTTGGAGCAATCTTGAAGAAACTTGGATTCATTTGACGAGTTCTGGTAAAATAAAATGAGAAAATACGAGTAGGTGTGCACTTCACACTGGAGAGGTCGCACTTGGATTGCCCGGAAAATATTTGGAACCCATCGGAAAAGGAGCTTATTAAGGTTGATAGAAAAATGTTTGTGGCGAAATGCTACGACAGGAAAGCGAGCGTAAAATAGTTATTAGAGGAACTAGAATGGGAATCTCCCCAAGCACGAAAGGAGAAGGCGAGTAAAAGACTATTATAAAGGTGCGGGACACACAACTTTCCTATGAAACCGAAGAAATCATTAAGGATCCTCCTTATATCATCAAATTGGACCATGACTGAAGGATCAATAGATTCAGGGACTCTTTTGTTTCCTCGAACGAATCGCGATAATTATAAAAAAGCTAAACAACGAAAAACTACGGCCGATGAACCTAAATGCAAGCTGTAGGTAAGAATCACTAACCTCGAACATTTATCCATTTAGTTTCGAAGCCGGCGACCTAACACCCCCTGCCACACTCACCCTGGGCGGATTACAGGGTACCGCGTGGATGTAGAAAAGGTACTTCCGTTGAACATTCCTTCTTAATCAAAGATAATTTCAATGCAATTGATTACCAAAGCTGAATTCTAATTGACAGCACTAACAAAACGGGCCTCTTTAGCAATTTGTTAACTTTGTTATGATGCTAACATCAAAAACGACAACCAGTAAACAAGGAAATTTGATTTGTTCATTGTTTCAGTCTTTGATGCGCTTAAAATAACAAGTTGATTTGAAAATTGTTATGCGCGATTGTCCGGGTGCTGCTATGAACTTATTCAAATTGGTAAAAAAAATAACGAATGCATGTTTGATTTGCTTCCAACAATTCATTCGAAGCCTAAAAGTTGATTGCAAACTTTATCGAAATTAAATTCCGCACATATTTTAGTGGTTAAAATAGAAGGCTCCCCTTGAACGGCAAGCAAATGATTCATAATTTCGGTTATATTTGTAGTTAAAAGTGGCAAGGGTGACAGTGCGTTCTTTGAAATGTAAAAAGTGATTAAATATGCCCATTTTAAACCTCATTCTTTTCAAAATTTAAGAAAATTTTCAACTGTGTTAAAAAAAAAGATAAATTGACAATTTCTGATCGCCATTTTCCACTGGAAGTCACAAATAATAGTCTAGACAAATTTAAACCAAAATTTAGAATAAATACACAATATCAGTGAAATCAATTTATGCCTAATTTCCATAATAATTTGCGTAGGATTATTTAGTACGCAGCCGTGTGGTGACGTAAAATGTGTGGGTGTAGCTGGGTCCCAATTACTACTATTGTGCATTCATCAAATAACTCAATTCCCATTTGGCGTTGGAACTAACTGCGCTAACGATTTAACTCAGCTAGCACCTCAATTAATTTAAGCGGATGCACCCAGCGATTCCCAACAACTTCATACGCTGAAATATCAACGAGAATGCATACGTCGTAATAAGCCGCGGGGTTGCGGATGGGAAGCACAGGGCAGAAATACTACGAGAGCTGAGGTATGATGGAATTAGCTGAGCACCCAGTCCCAAACGAAAAAAATGTCGCCTCTAGCCAGTTAGTTGGCATATTCGGTATTTATGCGGCTGCTAAAGAACTCGCGACCATTTTGAAGGGGATATAAATCACTAGCATAATAATCGTAGTAGTAGTTTTGAGGGGAGGCGACCGACAGCTAAGGTCATTTGCGCCATAGGGTAAGGACAGGAAAGGATGAAGGGTGGAGAGAAACCCGGCGTCGGCATTAGCCTACTCTTTACGAAAGGCGCCAAGGGGTCCGCGGCTTAACGTCCCATCCGACGGACGGCGTACTCACTCAAAGTGCCCTCCACAAAGCCCCTCAAGTAGGGATCGAGATACCTCTGAAAAATATTCAACACCGCCGGGATTTGAACCCGCGCCCTCAGGGTGGGAAGCCAGTACGTTAGCCCCCGCACCATCTCGATCCCATAATAATCGTGCTTATATACAAAGACACGGAAAATCCCACTGAAAGATCTTACCGAAAACTTCATTTTATTTCTCATCTAGACTAAGTTGATCAAAACAAGACACGAAATATAGCGATTTTTAATGCTCCAAACATTAAGGCGAGTGATCATAAAAAGATGTACATAGAAAATGATTACAGCGATTATGTATTCTGATATTGAAAATTATTAAAGAATTTATACGATATTATAAATTAATAACGGCAAAAAGTACTAAGTCTTTCAGAATAAACTTCGTAGTTTCAAGCTTGACTCTGTCTTTGAAATCATCCATTACAGAGAGAAAAATACAGCTATGATAATTCCACTAAATTTTTTTAACGAAATCAAACTTTTTAAAACGAAATAAAGTGGAATTAACATAACTGTTTCTTCACACATTTTTAATTCAGCCGTCGGTTGACGTATATTTCCTTTGTAAACATTGATATACTTCTTGCCAAGGGGCATAGAATGCATGTAATTGGGAATTCAAAGCACATACATTAAAACTGATAAGCTACGGGCGAATTTCCTAGCCTTTGTCCACAATCAAAGCCAACTTCTATTAGCACTTATACGTAGAGGGTCAGTCCCAAAAGAACGTAAAATAAATCCTGGAAAAATAAGTAAAAATGACTAGACATAATTTTCCAAATTTTGCATTTTTTAGCAATAATTAAGTTTTTCACACCCACATTTCAGAAACCTCCTATCTACTTCTATCCTCCTCCTGCACTGACTGTGTTTCCGGCCGTATATCGCTACGCTCCATATCAAAGATTTTACGAGTCTTTTCTTAACATCATTATTCAACGTCCCTGTCATCTACTCCCTCCGTGTGACAGCATCTTTGCCTAATTCAATTCTTCTCCTTACGTCCGTAATACTATGACCATTTTGGTCTATTCAAGATACAGAAATTATTCAACCTGCTCGAGTTTTTCCCCACTGTTTTAATGTTTATATTAAATTCCCCTCCAACTTTCATTCCTACCTCCAGTTCTTCCCATGCCTCTTTGATTATTTCCTCCACATATACTTTGAAGAGCACCGGTGATAATGGACAACTCTGCCTTAAACCTCTTCCTAACACTGCCCATCCGGACTCCCCGTTCCCCACTTGCACCTGAGCAGTCTGAGACAAGTACAGGTTGCGGATTAGCCTCCTGTCCCTCCAATCTATTCCTATTTTCTGCAATACACTCATTAGTTTTTCCCAATTCACTCTATCAAACGCCTTTTAGAAATCTACGAAACAAGCAAATACTTCCTGATTGTATTTTGTATTACTCTCGATTAGTGATCTCATTACTGTAATGGCATCACGCGTGCCTCTCCCCTTCCTAAACCCAAACTGATCATCCCCTAAGAAATCATTCGCCCTACTCTTTATCCTTTTGTTTATTATCCTGAGAACAACTTTAACTGCGTGGGATATCAAACTTATTGTCCTGTAGTCCTCACATAATGTAGCCTTTACCTGTTTCAGAATAGGAACTTACACCGATCTAACGAAGTCTTCCGGCCAGATTCCTTCCTCATAGATACTACGAATGAACGCATATAGCCTCTTCCTCCCACATTTTTCTAAACATTTCAGTAGTTACGCAGGAATTTTATCCTTCCCCACGGCCTAATTTGACTTCATCCCCATTAAAGCCTTTCCTGTGTCATCGTCGAGTATGCCTGGACCTAAGCTGTCTTCATCTACGTCTTGATGACCTTCCTTCAATTTACACAAAAGATAACGAAAATGGACCTATGTAAAATTTTAGCCAGTGATTACAACGTACAATGTAGCTCAATTATTTTTTTTAGCTGTTTACAATTTTTATACAAACTATTCGAAGGAGATGGTTTTAGCTGTAGGGCAATGAGGTTAGATGCCATAATCTAAAATTTTAATTCCATCCGACATTAATAATAAATTTTAGACAACATATCAAGTTCGAAATAAAATATGAGATAAAGATGATAAGTGTTGATTTATCGTGGAATCAATATTTTAAAATTTAGTAATAAATGATTCGCGTATCAAAATGATGCACATTCTACATGACCACAATATTAGTCTTTTTTATAAGTAGTCACACTCACATGAAAGCAATGAAACAAAAGTTGAATATAGTAAAAATTAACAATGCGTTCAAAGGAATGGTTCATTAGTGATTATTACCATTCCCTTTGGGGACTTTCAGAGAACCAAAGGGAAATGCTGCAAGTGGAAAAATCCTTCAATTTTTGTGGAGCCTGGTATTACAGGGTGCTAAGAGAACGAGATATAATTTTAAGCAAACGACTGATAAGTATATCTGAGATAGCTTTCATTGAAGAAAACACAAATGTGTAAGTGTCAAAGTAATTGATATTTCCTCTGACAATTAATGGGTTGAGGACTAATGTGAAGTGCATGTGGAACAGCAGACAAATGGTGACATTTCATGAAAGCGAAGGTCTTAAATTGCCAGCAAAAACGGTAGGAAGAGATTAAAAGGACATCTCTTGGGTTCCGCGTAGCGAAAAAAAAACACTCACGGAAAACGCGTGAGTCATTAGGGTGACAAACTCACTTAACATACTGAACTAGATATAAAACGAGAAGAGGGAGCTGTAAACCTTCATGGATGAAGCAAGGACGGATAATTCTAAAAACGGATTCCAGTTTGACACTCGAATGAACATTAGCGCATTGAAGCTTAAATAGTATTCAATAATAGTGCGACTTTAAGGATAAAATTACGAAGGAGGTGCACTTCAGAACGTGGCACATAGAAGTTCATAATAATTTCAATGAAAAATTACTAGTCGGAAAAAAATCCACCACGAATAAAATCTGTTTTCAGACTATTTCGTACGAGGCCTGGGTCCCAGATGCTCAAATAATAATAAAAAGTTTATGACGGTCCTCCAATCTTTCACGCGACATCACAAATTAATTTCGTCATTCGACAACAAACTGAATACATAACAGCAGGGAATAAAATCATAAAGTGGAAACTACGGTGGTAATTTCATTGTATAGCGTGTATATATATATATATATATATATATATATATATATATATATATATATATATATATATATATATATATGTATATGTACATGTATATATGTATGTATATATATATATATATATATATATATATATATATATATATATGTATATGTACATGTATATATGTATATATATATATATATATATATATATATATGTACATATATATATGTATGTATATATATATATATATGTATATGTACATATATATATATGTATATGTATATATATATATATTTTTTTTTCTTTAATTTCGCCTACTAGATTTTTGTATTCTGGAAAAATATGACTCCCAGTTTTGTGAATCCAGGCGCGATGTTTTGGAAGGTGAACATATTGGATTCGAAACAAATAATATACCATTCCATCTTTTAATTAAATATATTTCGACGTTACACCGTCATCTTCAGGTGACCTGACGGGAATTTTATGCATTAAATTCGTAACCTAAGCCAAATATATTTTATTAACAGCTATTATTTGCTACGAATCGATGATGACGCCTAGAATGAGAAGTCCATTGCTCAACATATCAATTTTGCATAAATATCATTCATATGACAAAGTTTCATTCAAGTAATGCACCTTCTAAAGCTTTTAAAAGCAGAAATAATAAAATTAACTTTAACTATACAAAATATGTATGGGTCCATTTATGCCCTTCAAGATATTGCATCCCTTCTCCAAGGCCATCACCAGAATGATAACTTTAAATATAAATTATTGCCACATACATTACTGTTTTAACGCTATACCAGCGCGCCGCAGGATCGTACTGTCCTTCCGAATTATCGATAATTCCGATTCATACACAGTCATTCTGAGGTTCAAGTCTTCAAGTTATGCGCTAAAATGAGTGAGCACACACACACACTCCTATAAATTTGGAGACAGGAGAATGGAATATTAGAAGTATCCCCATTACTTTTCCCAACAGCTGCGGAATAAAAGAAAACTATTATAGCTTAGAACGCAACGTTGTGAGGTAGTGGAAGAGACTTAGGAATGTGTGTCCATTCAAAACTTCTCTTAATCAGACAAACTTTAATAATGATAACAATAGAATTTTATCAATTAATGTCTGTTTTCACGTCAGTTACATTTCCGTCGTTCGTCAGCATGCCGTGCGTTCAACTGGAGAAAATTTTCACACATACTAACAACCTTATATGATTAACAACAACATAACAATTTTCATTCATGCCCATGAGTCACGTGAGTTACTCCTAAGCAGCCCATCAAAAAAAGGGGACAAAGGGGAATCATGACGTATCAATCAAGAGCGTGAATGCGATGTTGTCCAATTAAAGTCACGAGGCCAATGTTTGCCTTTGCGATACTCATTACACCGTACGGCGACACCCAGAATCGAACATAAATTCTACGTGAGAACCGTATCCTCCAACTCTCGAGAGCAAGTAATTACTCCAGATAGTCTTCCTCGAGGGTTCTCAACGTGCGATGCCAAGTCGAGAAATTACGATCGTTTTTGCGTCGAGGACTAGCTGCTCCGTTGCTGTACTGCGCTAAGGCCAACGTTCCTTGAGCTGAGATGTAAGGAGGAGAGAGTAAAAAGATTCCCCCATGAATGCGAAAGGGTTTAGGGAACCATTCGGACTGAGAGATCGGCATTCAGTTTTTCAAGAGACGGAAGGTGCCGAAGGAAGACTCGGCCACCAGTGTTTGCGACCACAGCAATGCCTATAAGGTACGTCTATACTCGTAGGTACGAGGTCTATTCAAAAACTATCACGACTTTTGTGTTTTTCAAAAATTATTCATTTATTCATGGATATCAATTTTGTCCCCTTCAAAGTAATCCCCATTAGATATTATACACTTGTGCCAACGTTTTTTCCAATCCTCGAAGCACTTCAAAAAATATTTTTTTTGTGATCTTGTTCAGCTCCTTCGATGCAGTCTTTTATCTCGTCAATCGTAGCGTAGCGTCATCCTTTCATGGGTCTCTTCAGTTTCGGGAACGGAAGTCGGAAGATACACAGGCTTCCTCGTCGTATTTCAATTCAGACTAATCCTATCTGCTGCAATATGCTTATTAATTGCTTCCAATAAACTCTACAGCATAAATACGAGGGTGATTCGAAAAGTCTCCTATTTTTTTCAAGAAAAAGCAAATTTATTCTCAACTTTGCGCACATCGTTGGAAAGGTTGAGCATTTAGCTATTTTTCAACATAGTCGCCTTGACGATCAATCACTTTCTGCATCCTTGTAACCAGCTTTTTAATACCGGCGTCGTACCTTTCTCCCGCCGCGTCACGAAACCAACTGACGACTGCTTCTTGCACTTCCTCGTCTAACATGAATTCCTGTTCTTCAAGGAGTTTTTTGAGAGCTGGAAACAAGTGATAGTCGCTGGGGGCAACGTCCGGGCTGTAAAAAGGTTGGCCGATAATATCCCAGCCGAATTCATTGAGTAGGGTGGTCGTTTGATGTGACACATGTGGACGTGCACTGTCATGATGCAAACACACTCCTTTGGTGAGACACCTCGTTGTAATCGAGGACCTCCGACACAATATTCCGCACGGAGAAGTAGCCACTCTCTTCATTAAGGCCTTCCTTTATCTCATGAAGGGTAATTCTCCGGTTATTTCGCACCATCATATACGATTCGTATTCGCTTATAATAGGTCCATACGAGAATATATATGTTATCGATGATGACTAAATCACCTGCAACCTATTCTTGTTCCATCTGTTTGTTTTATATCCTAAGTATCAATATGATTCAATATTGTAAATTAAAAACTAAAAATTCTTCAGTGATATCGCTAAATCGCACTAGTACGGCAGTGCGACTGATTTCATTTCTGAGCGGATAGATATCCAAATGTGGTGTCATGAACATATGCATGGCTCATCGATTGACCGATTCATTTTAGCACCACGCAACCGTAGGAGGAATGTAAGGAGTAATTATTTTTATATTCAATGCGAATATAAAAATTACAATACCCTATAACTAGAGATTTTAGAGCCAAATTTTTACCACCTACATTTTATTAACGTGCCATTTTTGCAGTTACCAAAACGAAACTTATAGCCAGGGAGATGTGCTCTTTATAAATAGAATTTATTTTGAGAAATTACACGATTTTAAAACAATCTAAACATCGTCAGTAAAACTCTACTGCCGTGAAAATCAAAGATTAAGTTTACCGGAATTTATTTAAAATTGAATGTCCATGGGAAAAATCTGTTTGAGGGAATTTTAATATTCCGAAAAGAATTATTTATATTCTTATGACAAAAATGAGAATCACAGTTTTGCGCCTTACACATTTAGCCGAATGTATGGTTTCTTTCCTTTCATTTTCACCTGAATCAATGGCATTACCATGAAAAAAAATAATTCATAACTTTTTACGCCAGGCAGTGGCTAAAAATTTATCCCCACTTGAATATTTCGTAACCTACCTTAGATTATGTTGTTAATTTAATGAGAACGTGCCAGAGGGTAAAGATGGTAGATCCTGCCATTGAAAATGTTTAGCATAGGGCCCCCAAAACTATTCAATTTTGCCAGTAATGGAATAAATTGTCAAAATTATTTATATGAACAAAAACAGTGTCACAGCAATCCCCCCAAAGGCTAATTTGATAGGTATGGGGAGAATTTACCTCGCACCAAGCCCCTAAATTACGTGTAAAAGCCACACATCAGGGCAAAGCGGAAATTCCTTGTATTACGTGTGGTTTCCCAGAAAGATCTAATGACAAAATTAAAACACACAGATTGAGTGAATCTGATGAAGCCTACAGGAGCAACCCGAAATCGTACACCTTCCCCTTGGTCAATAAGCCCAGCGCCCTACCCACTTGACTACTACGTCCACCCATCCAAGTGAGTAAAATAAAAGGTCCTTCTCCATGAGGAAACTCGGGGAGTACTCGTGAGAACTAGAAGCGCTGCTACCAGGATTTCCTTTCGAACAACATCCAAAATGAATAACTGATGGAAGCACTTTTCCACTAGGTATCAAGTGAAAAAGTGCCTCGATTAGTTATTCATTATGTTCGAATTCCATCACATCACGCCTGAAGCAATAATAACCATGTGGCGTAAATATAACATAGATAATAATAGCGCTGATGATGTGATTTTCCTATGAGAGAAAGGAGAAGATTAATATTTGAGAATTCGCGCAACTGTAATAACTTTAACTTTTTGCCATAACTTTGTAATAATAGAATTTCATATTTTTACACTTTTTTTGCTTTTATAGGCATATTCTGGAAACGTTCACCGTTCAGTCAGCTCGCATCGCTCGGGAGTACGGTGAATTCCCATCACGTCCCCTGGCAACCCTGCCGCATTGCTAGGTAATTTACTGTCGACAATCTTCAGCCCTTTTTTTAAGTCACAACCTCTCTCACTCTCTCCCAGACGTTTTACTCCTTTCTTTACAGCTTGGCTCTACGAATGCATAGGAGAACAAGGCTTAAGAAGGCATAGTAAACACTGGAGTTGCATCCCAAATCCTCATTTTAAAAAGGCTCGATTTGTCGTGTATATATATCTGCACAACTGTTAAAAATCAGTCCGCTAAAAATCGCTTACAATTTTAGCAAGACGTTTATTAAAACTATGACTATGACTTTGAAATATTTTAAGTATTCCCTTTCCAATTTTGAGTAAAGCATCCTATTTTAGGATGAAACAATGCCAATAAAATTACTTGAACTCAGATAACAGCTTTCATATTATTTACAAAAATCTACGTTCTCAAGAATAGAGAAAATGCTCATATGCATTTTATTGATTCTTATAAATAAGATAATGGGGGAATAATTAATCCGGGTGCACATAAAGTGATTAAATGGAAGTCGGATACGTCGTATTCTTCAAATGTTTTAAATCTGAAGAGGGCTGGGAATTATTTCCTCGCGACTATAGGATTCCAATTTTTAATAAGAGCATGTAGTGCTGACTAATAATATATTATTTTGTTCGCATGACACATTATAATACATTTATGATGACAAGGGCGATGAATCAACAACGCGGTGCCCCTATTTTTCCCAGCATTGCATTAATGTCACAAAGAATGATCGCCGACACAAAAATATCACTTCTTTCCACAGGCCTAATGCATTCATAATTCTCCCCACTAAGTTTCCTTTTTCCGTAATGATGCTCAGGAAAAATAAAGGCATATGCGTGCGTGCACTTCATCTTCATCATCATAAGTAGTTTAAATAATAGAGGGAGGTTTTTGGACCGACCCTGAAAAATATTTCATCTTGTTGTCGACTCCTAGAGCATTTTATCCGAACAAAATTCCTTTCATATTACAATATTCCTTTCTTCGGCCACATCATACTATCCACATCTTCCTGTCGTTTAAAACACTTACTATTCTCTTCCTTCCTCATTCTCGCTTACATGAATCCTCCCTACAGCCAAAACGTTCAACATTGCGCTGCCTCCTTTGAATTTCACCCTATAACATCTCTGCACAATTATGGCAAAGTTATTTCCTTTCATTTACAGTCTTTGATAATCTACTCTCCGATGCTAAATATAAAGATCATTTAACCTATACAAGTGCTTATTACCTAAATTACAATCCGCATTAACATTTTCATTGATGAAGGAAAATATTTAGGCGGTATCAATCAAATAAATGTAAGGAGAGAGCAGCTCTTGACGCAGCCAGTGTTCATGAAATGACTGTTTCGTGAACTTCTCATTAGGTAGAGCATTTTTTATCCGTCGATCGGGATGACTTGAAATCTCTTCGGAAGTATACAATTAGTATGAATCTATTTAATGAAACAAGTACAGAGAACAAATCTGAGATCCACACACTTCAATTAATTCGAGATTAAAAGAGATAAGTAAAAAAATAAAAATTAATGTTATTTAAAAAAAAACTGTTTTGGATAATTACATTGATCCATAGCCTGTAGAAAAACATTGTAATTTATGTCAAATGTAATTAGTAATAATGTCTTATTGCAATATTATTTATAATATGAGGTTATTAAAATAAGACGTAATCGTTATTTATTTAGTTAGAATGTAATATGATCCATTTTCAAATATTAAGTATATCATTACCAGTGCACTGATTTTTGCTAAAACCTAATTATATCTTACCAACAAAAAGTAAAAAAATCGTCAATAATAAATTCGTAGATTTTGGACTACCGCCACCACTTATAAAATACACATTGAGCGTGCGAAATGCTATTCGATTTTGCTTGAATGCAAAATTCTACTAAATATGTTGCAATTTTGGAGTTCAGCAAGCCATTGGCATGATCCTTAATAGAAAACCACCTTAACTTTTATTCTGTCATTAGTTATTCCTCATATATAATAGATTCATGCGCATTCCGTATAAAAGCGATTTTTAATTTAGAATTAAAATGCTGAATTTCGAGAGAAACGGGTACCTTCAATTCAATAAAGTCGAGTCAATTTGAAAAAACGTGATACGCATGGACTAAATGATCGATCGTTACACAAACGCAAGTTGCCGAAGTCCCTCCATTAGTAAAATCAATTTCTGCGAAGACTTACACGTTCTCAGAAATGACTCTCTCGCGGGGATTCATAAAGTGTCATCGATGGTAAAATACTATATTTATGGAGCATAATTCAAATAATTTTGGCATAAAGGAGGAGCTGAAAATTTTAGAAATAGAGTTGGCACTATCTCCAAACGAGAAGGTCTCATGGAACCCTGATGTCCAGAAAAGCGTCGCTAAAGACATTGCGGTCAGAGTCAAAATTGGCATCTAAGAAAGTTTATTTCTTGTTGTTAGCTCCTCAAAGTACACCTGCTAAACAATAATGAAAAATAGTAAAAATTAAATTTTAAAATCAGTCCTTCAACCTAAAACACTTATTAATTTTTCACGGGATCCCTGACAATACTATTTTCATTTTGATGGATAATGTATTCATACTGGCAACTTTCAACTCACTCAAACGAGGACGACAACTTGGCATGTCAAATGGATTATCATTAACTTCGACATGTCGTGCTAATATCTCAATAACCTGAGGCTCAGAATCAAGTGGCAGAAAGCTCGTGAAGGCTCACTTGCTAATCTTCAGAGTAAATATGGAGTTACCACTAAATTCGTAATGCACAGATGCTTACTGAAAAATAGCATATCGTTACAGTAAGAGAAAATCGAGGATTCTAAAGTTTTAGCACAAAAATTATAATAGTGAAGTAGCTACAATAAATTTTTAATGCCACGCATTTAAAAGTTCCCGCGATGAAACGGTAATGAAAATGGCCAACCGATGGCGTATTATTAAAAAATATAATCATACTTCAATCACCGTAGTGAACCAACATGACAGACATTAGAATGGGAATAATATAAATTCAGAAAAAAGCACAGATGATTCATAATATACTTCTGATTCGGATGGCTTTGATTAAATTTAATTCGATGAAAAAATAAAACACCAAATCACTGCACCTATATTTTACATTTTTACACAGGGAAGTTGTGACAAAGTTTATGGTCAATCGGCTGAATACTATTTAAAAAAATTCAATTAAACATGGGAAGTAATCACTGAATTCATAAGAGACAAAAAGCATTTTATATAACTTAGTAAAAGAATTTTAATGCATTGAAGTGATTAGGGTATATCAAACGAACAACCCGAGGAAACAGATCCTTTGCAGAAATTTAAATTCAAAAATTTTCATTTTACCATTTTCTTATTTCAATTTGTCCAATTTCTTCACATATATTGTCCCATCGTACCGCACTAGTGAGCATAAACTAGCATAAGGAATATCTTTTTTATTAAGGATACTATCAAACAGTGGCTCGAAATAGTTTAACCGGGCACTATAATGCTAATATCATTCTAAGAGATCAAAGACGAGGCTAAAATTACGACCTCGTAAACTGAAGCGTCTATGAGATTAGAAATTATTTATCCCGGAAAGGGTGAAACTATTAATACACACCAGTAATAGCTAGGCTTTGTCATGCAAGCCAATGTCGTAAAAAACCCTACTAGTCATATTTCCGTTGAAATAATGTTGGTTGATTTATTTTAAGGAATAATTTCTCCCAAAATATAGCACTTGGGGGGTGATTTGATTTATATTTCTGGTGTATTGCTGCCAAAACATAAAACGCTGGCCGGTCTTCGGTGATGTACCTATGATCCGTATGAAGCTCATTACGAATATTGAGCCTTCTTGGGGCAAGTGCTAATTATTTTAAAAACCCATTTATCGCACCGCTTTCAAAATACGTAAATTAAGGATGACCAATCCCATTCCAGTGATTTTCCCATGTTTGCGCTATGATAAATTGATCGCAAGGGAAAGGGAACCTGGGAGGGGCGAGCAAAAGATGTGCGGTGGGGCCGCTTTGCCGCATTCGGACGGTGGAAAATTCCACTCCGCCTGCCCTACCTCCAGCTCCCAGCTATTGCCTCGACTCCCCCCGCCCCCTCTCCGTCCTTGTCACTCTCCCTGTCGGCAAACACAACACCGCCGAAATACCCTCTTTAGCTACATTCTGGAATGTAATATACCAGGGCATTTACTTTCTGAAAAGTTCGATGGTTTTATCAACGATGAGTCAAGGTATTGTCGGTTAAGTTGCGAGGAGTGCTTATTTCGGCAATCAGCATTACAAGAGGAAGAAAATTATCCCCGACAACTAGAGAAATAATTCAATTTTCTCTTTACACGATCATACATTGACCATGTCATGCCTTATTGATCTTGATCACAGCTAATTCTATGATTCTTTTCCGCAGGTTAACCCATGCTCTATAAAATCCATAAATTAACATAAAAATTTAAGAAAAGACTCGTAAAAACTTTGATATGGAGCGTAGCTATGTACGGCGCGGAAACGTGGTCATTGAAGCAGGAGGATAGGCGTAGACTGGAGGCTTTTGAAATGTGGGTGTGGAGAAGAATGGAGAAGGTGAAATGGACCGGGAAGAAAACAAACGAGGAAGTACTTGGAATGGTGGGCGAAGAGAGGAGTTTGTTGAGAGAAATCCTGTGGAGGCAGGAAAAGTGGATGATGGGGGTATTGACCGGCAGTGGGATGTTGAAGAATATAATAGAGGAGAAAATGTTAGGCAAACGAGGAAAGGGAAGGAACAGGATGGGGATGTTGGACGGGATGAAGGGAGGAAGAAAGTACTCAAAGATGAAGAGGGACCTGATGTGGAGTAGAATTTTGTGTTTATCTAGGAGTCACAAAATATTTAATTAGTAGCTGTGGCCATCCAAAAACCTACCTTAACCGGTAGATTACCTAAAAATAAGAGGGTCATCCGGAAAGTAGTACCCGTTCGTGCCGCATAGGAAATAATGTGACTTTACCGTGACGTAAAAAATACCAGTACTAACAGAAGATCACTTAGTATTTTCCGAAAAAAAGCAGTGGGATAAATGAATGGTTTGAATTAGATGTGGTGGTTCATTCCATTTAAATCTGTTTTTCAACCGAATATCGTGGAGCGCGAAAATTGTTTAGCGGAAATGAATTTGCAAGAGAGTGTATTCCACTGCTACGACTATTTCATTTATTGAAATTTTTGAACTGGGGAAACATTTCAATCAGAGGAATGATGATTGATGAAGAAAAGTCATTCGTTTATGCAAACAGTACAAAATGTTCAAATCGAAATGCCTACGAACGTCTCCCTCTGGGTCTAATAGGCGAACGCGATATTCGAGTTGGAAATTCTGGTCTCTACACTCGTAAACATACAAGCTCTTCAGGCTTAACCTATCACTGTTTCGAAGTGGTCGTGTGGTATGATTTTCATGCAGGCTGAAATACTAACAGTGTACGAGTATATATAAGAAACGATCAGTGCTATGTTTTCCTTGATGCTAGAAAGAAACTTGTGTTTTAATACGTAGTAATAAATTTTTTCGACATTTTAAAATAATAGATGCCATAGGAATTTTCAACCGAATCTGTTGTTTTTTTTATTGCCAGTTTTATTCCTTTTCTTAAGGGAATTTACTCATTAAAGTGATCTTCAATTCGAATGTTTTTATTGAACTTTTAATTTTAAAACAGCCAAGTTGACTTTTGCATTTCATTTTTTTACAATAAATGAAAACAAATACACGAAAAAACCCTTAGCTTTGGGTGGAGAAAACCGGAATAGGCAGGAGTCGAACCCTTGACTTCTGATTTGTTGACGTTGTGTTCCCCTACCCCACTGAAGATGACTTAAAGATATCCCCTGGGGCAAGAAGAAAAATTGCAACTCCGAAGAAGACTGCAGAGGTGGAGCACTAAAAAAACTTTATTTATATATGAATCAACAAAACACTGTGAAAGGCTACGTCAGAGTTTTGGAAATGTTTATAATTACGAGCCAACTATAAAGTACGAGTAATATATATATATATAATGATATTAAGAAAGAGATTGGTCAACATTATACATTATAATATTCATATTAATGATTTCTATTTTCGAGAATATTTCGTTTAACGAAATAGCAGGTAGAAAACGCATAAAGTTAAAAATAATCATATGATTTAAATAAGTCTTGAAATTATCCAGCATGTGAAACTACATTTCCAAAGGAGGCAAATCAAAAGCTTGCTTCCTACACGTAAAAATAGTGTAATTATCGTACTATGCTCAGTTTGTCACAGTCACATATTCAGATTAGAAGGAAGACCTCCTTCAAATAGGAACATACAGATTTTGAAAGAAGGCTCCTACAGTAGCATTACAGGTGATACGTAGCTAACGGCAGTCATAAGCATTCAAAAAAATTCAGCAAAACATTTTTTCATCATTCTTAACTCATTCATAAATTAAACATTATCCTTCACGAATAAGGATAATTTCGTCCATTTGAGAATGTACGAATAAAGTTGTGAGGTTGGTATTTAGCATATATAATATACACTTTTTAAATTAGGAAGTGAGAAATGTTTCAAAAAATAATTCAAGTTTCAAGGCAGCGCCTTCGAAGAGGAATATAAATTAATGGAAAGATGATAGGAATTCTCATACACATAAAAATTCTCAAGGAACATAGAAGAACTCCATGGTAAAGACCTTGGCTGGACCAAAAGTAAAGACCTTGGTCCAGCAAAGTTAGATATAGAATGAGATTATGACGTAGATGAAGATAGTTTAGGTCCAGGTAAACTCGACGATGATATAGAAAGGGCATCAAGGGAAATGAAATCAAATAAGGCCGCGGGGGTTGACGACATTCCTGCGGTGCAACTCAAAGGTTTCGGAAAATGTAGGAGGATGAGTCTCTATGAACTAATTCGTGGCATTTATGAGAAAGGAATCTGGGAAGACTTTGTGAGATCTGAGTTAGTTTCTATGCCGAAAATGTTAAGGAATACATAGCAATTAAGTTTGATTCACCAGGCAGCTAAAGTGATTCTCAGGATCATCAACGAAAGGATGGAGATAAGGAAAATGATTACTCTGGGGATGATCAGTTTTTGCTCAGGAACGGCTCTCCCCTTCCTAATAGAGAGGAATGTATATCAATACAATCAGGACGCATTTGTACTTTAGATTTCAAAAAGGCGTTTGATAGAGTGAATTGACATAACCTAATGCGTATATTGCAGAAAATATGAATAGATTGGAGGAATGGGAAGCTAATCCGCTTCCTTTCGAATTGTGGGCTTGGAGAAGAATGAAGAAGATTATGTGGACAGAAAAGAAAACAAACGAGGAAGTGCTAAGTATGGTGAAGGAGGAGAGGGGATTGCTGGAAGAAACTTAAAGAGAAAGAAAAAAATGAATGCGAAGCATACAGGCCTGTATCTATTGATTGGCAATGAATTGCTGATGACTGTGATAGAGAGGATAATGAGAGACAACCGAGGAAGGGACAGGAATAGGTTAGGGATGTTGGGCGGAATGCAGGCAGGAAGGAAGTACATCAATACGGAGATGAGAAGGGGCTTGTTGTAGAGTGTAGGGTGGGATTTAGTTTTGTTAGGATAGGAAATATATTTATTTGGTAGTTCCGTCCATCCAAAACCTACCTTAACTGGTAGAATACCTATCATAATAATATAATATCTCATAATTTAACGCTGTTTCGAGAAAGACAGGCTTACAGGTGAGTCGAGATTGATGCTAAGGCATCATACGATATGAATCATAACCAGGTTCTTTTCGGAATAGAAAAAAATAATATTTTTTAATTGATTCTCCTTCATACGCGAGGAAAAGGAAATAACGACGAACAATAAATATTTCATTCCTACTAGGTCAATTGAAACGATATTCTATGCAATCAAGACGAGCGGAGAGATCTGGGAAGCACTGAGAAAAGAGTATGTGAAAAATTTCCTTTGGTTGAGCTTCATTTACCTTTTCATAAGAAAGGGTGAACAAGAACACATGTTTAACCGGGTCGACTGGACCGTACATCAATGGAGCAGAAAAGTGCCCGCCAATTTTAACGGGCAGAACTATGCTAAGTACTTATTTTAGTTATCTTTCATGCACGAAGAGTCAATTACCATCGAGTGAGAATGGACCAGTGACTATGACCGCGCCACTGATGGTGCTTATGGTATAAAAACAAGGATAAGATACGCGACAATTAGAAAGATATGCACGTATTCAGAACTCACCAACTGTGAAGGTTTTGCCGCCATACCGTCAAGAATTACCCCTCCAATTACTTCGACAATCTTGCATTTCCCACTCAAATTGCATTTCTCGTATGGCACTTACCTAGAAAGAAAACAAGAACGTTTAGTAAATGGTAAATTCATCGTTTTTATAGCCCCCGAATGATAAGTTAAGCTTAATTACATCATCATATATTATTACATAAACAAAAGAATAAAAATAATCAATGAACAAAATAAATGCTATAGGTACCAAAAATTTTAGAGTTCAAACAATTCACGAATATAGTTTCCGTTTCAGTGAATTTAATTACAGAACGCAGTACCTGCACTCATACAAAATACAATACATTATTCTTATTATTAGGTAATCTACCGGTTAAGGTAGGTTTTTGGATGGACATTATTACTAATTTAATAATTTGTGACCCCTAGCAAAACACAACATCCTACTTTACATTAGGTCCCTCTTCAGCTCTGAGTACTTTCTTTCACTCTTCATCCCGTCCAACATCCCTATCCTGTTCCTTCCCTTTCCTCGTTCGCCTAGCATTCTCCCCTCAATTACAGTCTTCAACATCCCGCTGCCGGTCAATACCCCCTTCAGCCACTTTTCCTGCCTCCATAGGATTTCTCCCAACAAACCCCTCTCTTCGCCCACCATACCAAGTACTTCCTCATTTGTTTTCTTCTCGGTCCATTTCACCTTCTCCATTCTTCTCCAAACCCACATTTCAAAAGCCTCCAGTCTACGTCTATCCTCCCGCTTCATGCAATACATATGTCTTCCAAATAATAGGACCCCTCGAATCACTCGTCGAAGTACTTTTCCAACAGGAAATAGTTCGCTCAAGTTGAATATAAAAATTCATAAATTTAATAGCATTCCCAATTCTACAAATGATTTTCAAAGACAAGCAGCGTATAAATCCAGCATACAGTTAAAATGTAGTCATCCAAAAATTAATATGCAACTGAAAGTTGTTACGAAAGCGATAAAAACTTACATTTGATTTAATTTCATCGATTTTGATCGAAATGAATAACCCTATCGGGAAAATATGCATCTTTCCTTAGTTATTTCTCAACATTAATTTAATTTAGTTTCCATTAATAAACATCCAACCTGATATCGCATCCATATTCTAAAGTTGCACGTAATTCAATAAAATGAAACCATCGAACTATAAAATATTTTCCGGCGCAAACATAAACATGCATTTACATTTAAACTCAATTTAAAGTGGAGTTAATTATATTAATAAAATACATTGCAAACAACTCTTTCGCTGACATTATATTTCCGAGCCCCCACAATAGATTAGCATAGAGTTAGCTTTAGCTTGTAGAATAATAGAATAGTTAGCTTGTTCACTGAATGAACATGCGAACTCTGCATTCGAAGCGAGACGTCTAGCTGATGGTTTCGTTACCAAGGATTGCTGAACTACCTGTACATTGACCTTATGAGATCTAAGCCGTCAAGACGGTAACAAGATAACCATCGTCCGTCAGGCTAAGTAATACATTAATTTCCTCCGAAAAAATATTGTTCCATTTATCACTCAAGGTACGAGAATTTGCAAAGGCCGTTTTCAAAAGTAAATACCATACCAAGTCGGTGGAGATGAAATGAGGCGGTAAATTAAGATAAACTGAAGCAATGTGCACTCGATATAAAAGTCCAACGAGGGTTTTTTTTATGCTCTTAAAGCTGATTGGAAATGATCAAATTCATTATCTTGTAAAATGGCGAACATGCAAGTAGATGTGAGCATTACCCCCTTCTGAGAAACTTTACAATATTATATCTGTTGAATTGACTTCATTGGAGCAGGCATGATGCCATAAGAGGCCTTTGAATATGTATGTCATATTTCGATGAAGGTAACTCGGATGTTCCACGGGATCAGAGCTTCCCTTGGCCGACGCTTAGATAGACAACTCAACTATCCTTCTTGGCATTGAGACCCAACGCCCTGAGGATGATGGACGAGATGTCCGTCGAAATGCCCGTCAAGGAGACGTAGCAGAGAACTCAAGGTTGAGAACCAGCAGAGAACTCCAGAAAGATTCACCCAGATTATTTGCCGTGAAAGTACCAAATTTTTCATCGTTCGTATGATTCGCAGGTGTTCTTTTATACCCGTAATCCAACCGTTCAGAAATAATGTAAAAAAATAATTTATGATCCTGGTATTAATGCCAGTGCAGCATTTAAGGTATAATTCAAATGGGAGAGAGTATCTTAACACCCTCCTATTTTACCCGCAAGTAAATTCTACAATGTTTCCTTAATCATTCTTTAAATCAATTCATAATATTTTTTATCTATAAGTATTTAATTACAGGAATGAGAAAGGAAATCAACAAATTACACTTAATCAAGGTATATTTTTTTCTATGATATGAATTTTCCATGGCGTATTGATACGGAAAATTACAAAAATTCATTACATTTGCGCGTCATCGCCACCATTACGAACACGATGGATAGCAAAAACAAAATCCCCGTTCCTCTAATTTAACGCAACGGAAACCAATACGACGTGATTCTTCGCTTTGCCATAAGCCAATACGGATGAAGCAAAGAATATGCTATGTTGGAAAATCGTGTTAGAGGTAGCGATAACGTTGACACGGAAAAAAATCTGTGAACGCGAATAATATTTTCCGCAACACGCTCTCTGGTAATATGGCGGAACTGTAAAATACATTTATACTCAGAGAATTCAGGGATCTATGTTCAAGCACAATGCATGCGGGTTAAAAAAATGAGTCGGAAGACTAACATCCATTTGTACGCTCAACCCATTCCTGAAACCCCTGATAATTTGGCCGTATTAACAACCTTCCATTTAAAACACTATGATACCCACAGAAAACAAATTGCATATCACTATTAAATGTATTTCGAGACTTTAATTCTGTTCAATTTTATTGTACCCTGTCAACGAGCTCTCGAGGAAACATTATCTTTTGACACCTAGATGACAGAACTATAATATCAAAACTTATCATATACGGAATGAAAACGTCAAAGCTCTTGAAGCCAAGTAAAATAGATCGAAGGGGAGAAAGTGATGAAAAGCGAGAGGAGGACCAAAAAGAACAAAGGGGAAATATCTGGGAGAACACTTCCGCTAACATAGCAACGAGTTAGGACGAAAAACTTACAAAATCACTGGAATTTATTGCCATATCTCTGGAAAAACATTATCACTGAATAATAACGAGGGAACCAATTAAATAAATACCAGTGGAGTACAAATACGGAATGGAATGAAGTATAGAAATGAATATTATCAAACATACTCAGTTAAATGCCATTATATGAGGGATACATGAATGCATGCCAACTGGAAAGTGAGCTTAATTTCAGGGATAGACGCTGGTCCTTGAAAAACTACGTGGCTCAGTATAAATATGGTTTAGTGGGCTCATTCATCTAAAAAATTGAATGTATCTCGACTCTTTGGTATAATCCAGGAAGTATGTTTTATTCGCTCTCATACGGTGAAAAATATACCTCGGTGCACTGACAAATTTTGGGCCGCGAAAACGTACCAGCTTCCCATATGCCGCAGTCCCTGACCCGTAAATACACTCCCCATGACCTTGTCCACATTCGCTATGCGATGGAGTGACCAATCAACAGTGATCGAGCCCTAGACCGTAATTCTCGGGTAAGAGATTCGAATGGTGCTGGAATCAATTCCCACCACGGCGGTAACCTCCCTTGTAGTTTCCCATTCCTCTCTCCACCCCTTTCACTCCTCCCAACGCCACAAAACTAGGCTGCAGCTTACAGGCTCGCCTCTTTTACTCGCGTGTGGCCTGGTTCTCGCTGACGGATGGTGATTTGGCGACCCCATGAACACGGTAGGGGGAGGGGTTCTACGAGGAAACGGAAGGAGAGGTTGAAATGAAGAAAGAGAAAAGGATCGGGCTTGCAAAGAGTTCTTCTACGCAATCGAATTTACTGTAGTCAGGGTGGGAATCGCTGAAGGGAACTCCATCGAGGAAAGTTCTCCCCTTAAGATTCCCCTTAATCAAGTTGCCTCGAGGATTTCATTTATCGTAATCTTTGTAAAAAAATGCCGAGACAGTACGCCAACAAACAAGTTGAAAGTAAATGGAAATATTAGAAGTACTTTTAAAAAATCTAGGTAATAAATCGTACCTATTAATTAATTAAAAAGAACTAAATAAAAAAAGTTTTAAAAATCCCTCTCATGTTTTGTGTAATCATTGCAATTATACCTCCCTAAACTTTTAGTAGTAAGATTTCGAGATAGTACACTACGAGATAAAATTCAAAGCATCCTCCGGGTAGATAATATACCTAAAGTATTGTTTCCAAAATAATTAAGATTAATGTGAGACTCGTTCCCATGTAAGAATGATTATTGGCCCTCGTACGTCAATTTTCCATTCTTCTATGTCTCATTAATAAATATCGGGGTGAAAACACAGGACTAGACACAACGCATAATGGAAGGATACATTTAACCCTTTTACTCCAGAGGAATTCAACGACTAAAAGATAGAGATAATGATAAGCTTACGAAAAAGATTAGAGATTCAAATGTACGCGTTCCTTTAAATTGGAATTATACCGTTTCCATCTAGGAACAGAATAGGTTTTCCGATCTTTTTGCGGAGCAATAATCAAGAGAGAATTTACTAGGATTCGTTAAGTAATGATTTTCTGGTGACCATGGTAATTACGGACATTTCTTAAATCGCTAGTTATTTATGGAGAAAGCTAATGAGATCCTAGGTGGAAATCCTAGATGGTACGATTAAGTTCATTTAGCAATCCGCATCCAATTTTCTATCTGAAATATTCCAAGTGGGTAAAAGAACTACGCAGAAGATCCAGGAATCCAGAATTAGATCCAACTTGTATTGTTTCATAATTATTACTAATTCGTTTCGCGCACGATGACTCCTAGGTATACCCAATGACTATCAAGAATTTAACACAGGGCAGTTTTTTACGCAATAAATTAATAAAAAGTGAAACCCCCTTTTATGGCCCTCTGGCACTGTCCTCCTCACCCTGCTTCGTGCATTTCATTGAATCCGTTGGGTACTTAGGCAGCAGCCGAGGCGGTGGAGTTAAGTTCGCATCTCAACATAAAGAGTAGTCGCGGGTTCGATCCCAGCTTAGATGGGTTTTCCTTAATCTAGAGCATGGATGTTTGTAATTGTTTTCAACGTAAAGGGGTTAAGTGGAAGAAAGGACTATATTGTCCCGATCTCGCCCCGATAAACGCTTAAATAAATAAATGAGTACTAGATGAGTTCTACCCTTACCTATCAAACCGACCCTCGAATTCTTTACGATGGGTCTATATTCGCCCGAACCATTTCACTTGTCAAAGAACCAGCCTAAGACGCGTGAAATGACTGTGCCTCCTTGTTGCGTGATGCTCCATCGATGAAATATAAAAACGACCCAGAATACAACGCAGCTTTGCTAACCCGAAATTGTTAACATATATGTGGTTACTCGCGAAGATTTTTTCACGGAAACGTCTTCAAATTCTGTTCCACGAAGCATGGGCACGTTCGTGACCAAGAACGTGGCGAAAGCGAGTGAACACAGAAGGATGAAGACATTCAGTCACGGCCGAAAATGAGCTCGCGAAGTCCATCTTCTGTCCGTGGAATGAAGGAAAGGGACTGCGTTTCGTACAAGTTGGGTAAAACGAGCTAACGCACAGGGGCGAGTCCGATTAAATTATAATTATTTGCAATATTCCATAATTTACATCGTTCCGCCAATTCGTTGTTAAAAATTTGCCATCATTCTCCATTTTCCCATAATTTTCCCATATATTTGGCCACCGTGGCATCCAAAGGAGTCGTGGAGCTTCCTCCCCTGCACCTCTGTGATAATTTTAAGCTCCACTGCACAAAGGTATGTGGCGCGCTCAGTGACGAACAGCAAAGCATCGAGTAGAGGGAAGACTGAAAAGGCTAATATTTTCCTTTTCTTCGTCCTTAGAATTTCGTTGACGTATGGAAAACTCAACTCGAGGCAATATGACTCAAATTTGCCGCATCGACGAAGTCAAATCAAGTATGGTAAGAAAATGTAAATCAAAACATGGTCAGGTGGATGTGCTACTAATAAGGCGCATATATATATATATATATATATATATATATATATATATATATATATATATATATATATATAATAAATTTTAACATTAAAACAGGATTAAAAGAAAGTAATCTCTGTCGACACATCGAAAACAAGTCAGCATCAATCATGTGTATAATGTACTCACTGGAAGGTCTGTTTGAGTGACTTGGTAAGTTTCAGTGATTTATGGTGACCTATTCATGAGTGCAATTAACTTCGTTCTGTGATTTAGATAAGCATATCCTACATGACTCGCAGATCTCTTGTTTTAAAAACAGCTTCCATTTCTTCTCCTCATTGTCTTTTGAGGGCTTCTCAGCAAATACCTTCCCTATGTCTGGAATATTCATTCAAGAAGCAATAAATCATATATCTAGAGACTTACGGATAATACCGATTTTAACTATTAATTAATCCGCCGGATATGTTGAACAAGTTAACGAAGGATGTGCCATAAAAGCTTCTGCAAGCCCAAATATATTGGCCTAAATATTTTCTTTTCAAGTTTTTACCCAAAATTGCTAAAATTCCTGGTATTTTCGAGATTTTCCATATTTTACAGGTCAATGAAAACACTGATTTGATAGTTCCCAATTTTCCATCGGCTTGGCACGAGAAATCTTAATCATAAAAAGTTCAATTTCTCTCATAATTAAATTTATGCCACCGCTACGTCAGCCTTCCACTTCATCACTTCGAGTGTCAATATTTCTCGTACTAGTCAAATGGTATGTAATGACCGTACCATTTCAACAGCGAAACCATGCCGTAGGCTATTTCCCGCATTAGGTTCATGCGCCCAACAGTTTCAATTAGTCCAAAGCAGATTCGTAGACTAAGTTCTAAGTGTGCCTATCGAAAAAATCAGTTGAGATATTTTGTGTCTTACGAGCAAATGGTGACAGCTTTCTCTGAAATATAAAACTTTGTAAAAGATATATATATATATATATATATATATATATATATATATATTTTAAGGTAATCTATCGGTTAAGGTAGGTTTTTGGATGGACACAACTACCAAACAAATATTTTATTACTCCTAACAAAACACAAAATCCAGCATCCTACTCTATATCAGGTCCCTCTTCATCTCTGAGTACTTTCTTCCTCCCTTCATCCCGTCCAACATCCCTATCCTGTTCCTTCCCTTTCCTCTTTTGCCCAGCATTCTACCCTCTATCACAGTCTTCAACATCCCACTGCCGGTCAACACCCCCTTCATCCACTTTTCCTGTCTCCATATGATTGCTCCCAACAAACCCCTCTCTTCGCCCACCATACCAAGTACTTCCTCATTTGTTTTCTTCTCTGTCCATTTCACCTTCTCCATTCTTCTCCACACCCACATTTCAAAATCCTCCAATCTACGTCTATCCTCCTGCTTCAATGACCACGTTTCCGCGCCGTACATAGCTACGCTCCATATCAAAGTTTTTACGAGTCTTTTCTTAACATCCTTACTCAACGTCCCTGTCATCAACTCCCTCCTCCTTAAGAAAGCCTCTTTGCCTAGCGCAATTCTTCTCCTTACGTTCCCTCTACTTTGACCGTGTTAGTCCAAAACACTACCGAGATACGTAAACTGTTCTACCTGCTCTATTTTTGGCCCACCTATTTTAATGTTAAGCTTGGCCTTTTTCTTTCTAGAAAATCGCATAACCTTTGTTAATATTGATTCTCATCCCATACCTGTCGCACTGAATTTCCAATTCACTAAGCAATGCTTGCAGCCCCTTGGCTGACTGACAAACTAAAGCTTGGTCAGCAAACCTAACTGATTTTACGGATTCCCCGCCCACTTTCATTCCTACCTCGAGTTCTTTCCATGCCTCTTTGATCATTTCCTCTGATATATATATATATATATATATATATATATATATATATATATATATATATATATATATCAGATGACGACTGTCGAACCGTCGAAACGTCAAAACTGCATATGTGATTGTCCTTTCTTTGTGTTTCTATGTTTTAAAAATCTACATCTCTGTTTTTATATATTTGTGCGTCCCCGAAGAGCGTTACATTTCGAATAAAAATTTATATATACATATTTATATAACACCCATATATCGTGCATCCAATGCAAAGTGAATAATGTATAACATTGCTTTTGCCCCTCCAACCTTACACTATCTGAAATATGTGAAATGGTGAAATGTGTTCCCTTGAAATAGTGAAACAGTAGCTTGAAAAATATAGTCTTTGAAATTAAATTTCATTAAACTTTCTGCCATAGATACAGAAAAACATACTCATATCACTAAGTTATAACAAACGAAAAATATTAACTTACACCTTAATATAAAAATTCAAAATGCTTTTCAGAGAAAAGGCTACATTTTTAAATTATAATACCAGTAGCTGATAGTGATATCAAAAATTTCTGAAACCAGTAGAAAAAAATGAGACGATATTCCTTAAAACATTTCATCCGACGAGAATCCCCCACTCAAATATATGAGGCAAATAAAAATGAGAACAAGGAAGGTCTGCTATACTAGCTATTGGGATGCCCTTTGACACGCCGTGACCTGTATCAGAGATCATATTTCATTAATCATTTTTAAGTGCGTGTCTCCTCAAATCTCCCACAGGATCCGTCACAACCAGGGTAAAAAAAGGCTGGCCAAGGGTCTTCATCACTCGGGAAATCTATTCGAAAAGAGAGCGTATGCCATGTCACACGCATTTATTTCCACCTTAACGTAACCGTGACCTTTCCTCTTCCCTCCCACAGTTCTGCTTCCCCTTTCCTTCTTCGCCATTCATTTATGTTATTTTTCACACTGTCAAAATAAGTTTCAGTACTTTTGTGTTACTGAATCTCTAACAAAATCCGTAAATTTTGTGCCAATTAGAGCATATACATATCTCCTTACGATTTCATGCAACATCTCTCCTATTACTTAATAGAATCGACTTCATATTCCAAAGATTTACTGAGATGAGAGTTCTAGAACATTCTATCATGGATTTCGTTTCCATTAATTGAAGCAGGAGACATTTTGGAGAGATGTTACGAATATATGTCCTCGTTAACTACAACTATATTTCCTCAAAAAATAAGATTTAAGTAGTCTTAGCAGAATAATATATTGTGAGATCCACGAGTACTATGGCAAATTCTCTTAAATTACTTGTGCATGAAAATAATTCATCGACAACATTAATATTTTCACAAGGTGTCAATAGTTTAGAGAGCAATGAATATGTCAAAAGTCATTTTCCATACTTCTGAAATGTTTAAAATAAATGACTGTAAACTTTATTAATTATAATAATTTTCACATCGTATATGTTTCCAAACTTAAAAAAAGATGTCATCAAGTACTATTTTACTGTTTAAGGTAGGTTCTGGATGAACGCTAACTGAATAACGAAATTAGAACCAAAAGCTATAACTTTGTGAACCCACAGTACAAGGTGTGAAAAAAACAGGACTGATTTTAATACTTGTTTATTTCGGCGGATACTGCTTAATCGAACTTGTCGCCCACAAACTACATCCCTTGACTGACGACACACCTTTGGCAACGTTTCTTCCAGCCCTCGAACCATGCCTGGTAAGCCGCCTTAGGGATCCTCTTCAGGTCCGCCGTACAATTAGTTTTAATGTCCGCAATAGAGTCGAATAGACCCCCTTTCAAGGTTGATTTTCACTTTGGAGACAAAAAAAGTCTGATGGAGCCACGTCTGGAGAGTAGAGTGGCTGTGGAATCAATGAAGTTCCGGTTCTGGCGAAAAACTCTGTCACGATCAGCGCCGTGTGAGCCAGCGCGTTAACGTGGTGGAAACGCCATGCATTGTTTGTCTACATGCCGGCCTCATTCGGCTCACTGCGAACCTCAGCCACTTCATAATCTTAAAGTAGAAATCTTTTTTGACGGTTCGACCTTGAGGGATGCATTCGTAATGAATCAGCCCTTGCCAATCGAAGAAACACACCAGCATGACCTTCACATCGGACCGGGACCTGCGAGCTTTCTTTGGTAGCGGAGAATGAGGACCTTCGAATGAGGAAGACTGGACTTCGTCTCAATATCATAACCGTAAACCCAGGTTTCGTCACCGGTTACGATGGTTTTCAGAAACTCTGGGTCGCCATTGGCTCGATACAGGAGTTCCTGACTAATGTCCACATGTTTTTATCTCTGTTTATCACCCGCAGGACGAATTTTGATGCGACGCGCGACATGCCCAAAATGTCCGTCAAAACTGTCTGACAGGATCCAACTGACATTTTCCGACAAATCATTCACCACTTTGACATGGTTGGGGTTTGTCGACGAGGAAGGCCACCCCGTTCGCGAATCTTCATCTGTCGAGGTTCTGCCCGATTTTAAACGACTGTACCACTCAAAACACTGGCTTCGACTCACAGCTACATTAACAAAGGCTTTGCTGAATCAGTCAAAATGTCTCCGTAGCAATTTTGCCACGTTTGAAACAAAATAAACGCACACACTGTACCTCTACCTCCTTCATTGCTGCCGTTGCACGCCGCAACGAACAGGTTAAGACACGTACCGCTGCTGCTGCGTAACGACTCGACGTAAACAAACGATACATCTCTCGTTTTAATCGCCAGGTGAGTCGCTAGATGGTGCACTGCGTCTCGTTTCGATCCGTTGCACAGTTAGCGCAGAATAAAATCAGTCCGTTCTTTCTTTGATCACACCTTGTATTTCACTTTGCTCCAACCCGGGTTTTGACGTTCAACATCATCTACAAATCTGTAGATAATATTGAACTCCGAAACCCTAAATAATGGTTGAGTTCACCGAGTTCTAAGCTCGACGGCGTGTGAAATTGGCACAAAAGGGGTAAGTGGGCCTGATCCTTTCCGTGCGCCGGTTATGGTTTCCAAGGGCTGTGGGTACCCAGAGAGGTTTGCCCGGGAATCGAACTCGGTCCATCTAGTCAGTAGTCCAACCCCTACATTATCGCGCTCCTTTGGACAACTGCGCCCTTTTTTCAAAGTATTATATAATATGGGAATATTTGTTAACTGTTTCTTACACAAGTAGATCTATTAAATATATCTATGCTTTATTTAACTTTTTTACATGTATTTTAAAAGTTTAACCTGCTATTGTCTCTAACTTCATCCTTATACTGTAACTTGCTTGGACTTTAGATGTTACATGAATACGCATACCTTCGTGCTTACAGGCACATTTTAATATTTAATTGTCAAGCATTAACCCACCGAAAGAAACATCTAAGCAATAAGAACACTATTACATACATTGTCATAGAATTTTAGTAAGTTAATTAAGTTTCTTTTGAGCCTGCACCACCGAAATATAGTACCTCACGCATTCCTATCCCTCTGTCTCCATGAAACACCAGCACAAAATTCACCCGTACTACATTACCTTAAGCGGCATCATCCGGGGAGAGGATGGAAAAAATCCATAAAACAATTAATTAGAGCTAATACCAAGTTTTTTTCCACTTGTCATACTTCCAGTAGCTCAGTCGCTCCTATTATATGACCATGCCTTTCCTGATCACGAATGCTAAACGTTTCATGGCTACTCGTGCATTCATCCCTCTCATTCTCATCGTCAACTTGTCCTCGTTCATTCATCCACTTTAAATTTCGTCTGACTTCTTTTCCTCCTTTATCCACTTTCATCCCCACCCACACATCCTCCATACACCTTTCGCTCATCTTTCTTTTTTCCCCATACACGCTTTCTAAAACTCCCCCTCGACAAATTCCTACGACACAAATTTTTCTTCCCGCCGCCCGCCAACGTCCGTCGCTGTAAACCGTAATGCTTTCGACTCCACCTTTTCTTCGTAACGCTCGCTTTTTGCTCCCTTATTTATTTCCGTATCCGCTTACAGCACCCCCTACGACGCTGCTCGCTTCTATCTCTGCCATACCTCCCTCTTTTAACGTACGACCGGCAATCCGCAGATGCACGCCGTAGCAAACTAAAAATCCCACCGGAACTTTTTATATTCGTTTTTATTCTTAACTTTTATCTTTTTCCACATTGAGCAAGCCTTTTTCGTGGAGTGATTTCTCCTCTCCTTCCCATTTCCACCTCCAGCGTCTCCTCCCTCCTTTTCCTTTCTCGAGAAGCCTCCGACTTGGATCTTGAATCCATTCCGTTTGAAAGTGAAACGTCCGAAGGACTGATTGCATACGACCGAATCAAGGATTGACTTTCGGCTTCGGCAGATGGCTTTCCTTCTTCAAAGGATGTCACTACGCTCCTATCGCTCTATTATTTCCCGTTTTCTGAAAATTTTCCAATTCTTTGTACTTTCCTTAACCTAATTCCGAGTTTCAAGCCTTCCATTTCTTTCTCTCGAATATATTCCATAAAATCTCGTGCGTAATCCTAAGTTTTCGTATCCTTTTCCTATTTACTAACGTTATAGTCTCGTTTCCGGTTTTTGATACCTTTTTTATTGGTATGTCCACATCTCTTTTGTACTGCTCCCCCACTCACAACTCTTCCTCATTTGCTGAACCATCTTCAGGGTTTTAGCTCTATCAAGTTGCTCTCCATTAGTACCAAATTATCATCTGAATCCGCATCCAGTTTCCGTGCGAATTAACCACTCTGTTCCTAAATCTGTACCTTACCATTGGATTGAGACTGAACATAATATTTTGGACAGTTTTAATATTGTTAAGTAATCTACCAGTGAAGGTAGGTTTTGGATGGATACAACCACCAAACAAACATTTTGTGAATCCCAACAAAACATAACCTAGCAACGTGCTGTACGTCAGGTCCCCCTTCATCTCCGAGTACTTCCTTCCTCCCTTCATCCCGTCCAACATCCCTATCCTGTTCCTGCCCTCTCCTTGTTTGCCTAACATTCTCCCCTCTATTAGTATTTAGCTATCCAATGCCGGTAAATACGCCTTTCATCCATTTTTCCTGCCTCCTTACAATTTCTCCCAACAAACCCCTCTCTTCGCCCAACCATACCAAGTGGTTCCTCACTTGTCTTCCTTTCGGTCCATTTCACCTTCTCCATTCTTCGCAACACCCACATTTCAAAAGCCTCCCATCTATTTCTATCAGCCTGCCTCAGTAACCACGTTTCCGCGCCGTGCACAGCTACGCTCCATTGCAAAGATTTGACGAGTCTTTTCTTAATATCCTTACTCAACGTCCCTGTCATCAACTTCCTCCTCCTTGTGAAAGCCTCTTTGCCTAGCGCTATTCCTGTCCTTAGATCCCTACTACTTTGACCATGTTGGTCCAAAACACTTCCGAGATACGTAAACTGTTCTACCTGCTATATTTTTTGCCCTCCTATTATAATGTTTAGCTTAACCTAATTATATATATATATATATTTTTTTAAGGTAATCTACCGGTTAAGGTAGGTTTTTCGATGGACACAACTACCAAACAAATATTTTGTGACTACTAACAAAACACAACCCTAAATTCTACTCTACATCAGGTCCCTCTTCATCTCTGAGTACTTTCTTCCGCCCTTCATTCCGTCCAACATCCCTATCCTGTTCCTTCCCTTTCCTCTTTTGCCCAACATTCTACCCTCTATCACAGTCTTCAACATCCCACTGCCGGTCAACACCCCCTTCATCCACTTTTCCTGCCTCCATAGGATTGCTCCCAACAAACCCCTCTCTTCGCCCACCATACCAAGTACTTCCTCATTTGTTTTCTTCTCTGTCCATTTCACCTTCTCCATTCTTCTCCACACCCACATTTCAAAAGCCTCCAGTCTACGTCTATCCTCCTGCTTCAATGACCACGTTTCCGCGCCGTACATAGCTACGCTCCATATCAAAGTTTTTACGAGTCTTTTCTTAACATCCTTACTCAAAGTCCCCGTCATCAACCCCCTCCTCCTCGTGAAAGCCTCTTTGCCTAGCGCAATTCTTCTCCTTACGTCCCTACTACTTTGACCGTGCTGGTCCAAAACACTACCGAGATACGTAAACTGTTCTACCTGCTCTAGTTTTTGCCCTCCTATTTTAATGTTAAGCTTGCCCTTTTTCTTTCTAGAAAATCGCATAACCTTTGTTTTCTTAATGTTGATTCTCATCCCATACCTGTCGCACTGAATTTCCAATTCACTCAGCAATGCTTGCAGCCCCTTGGCTGACTGACAAACTAAAGCTTGGTCATCAGCAAACCTAACTGATTTTACGAATCCCCCGCCCACTTTCATTCCTACCTCGAGTTCTTCCCATGCCTCTTTGATCATTTACTCTGCATACAGGTTGAACAGAAACGGTGATAATGGGCAACCCTGCCTTACACCCCTTCCTAACACTGCCCATCCTGACTCCCCGTTCCCCACCCGCACCTGAGCAGTCTGAGACATGTACAGGTTGCGGATTAGCCTCCTTTCCCTCCAATCTATTCCCATTTTCTGCAATATACTCATTAGTTTTTCCCAATTCACTCTATCAAACGCTTTTTCGAAATCTACGAAACAGGCAAATACCTCCTGGTTGTGTTCTATATTCCTCTCGATTAATAATCTCATTACTGCAATGGCATCACGCGTACCTCTCCCCTTCCTAAACCCAAACTGATCATCCCCTAAGTAATCATTTGCCCTACTCTCTATCCGTTTGTTTATGATCCTGAGAACAACTTTAGCTGCGTGGGATATCAAACTAATTGTCCTATAGTCCTCACATGACGTGGCCTTTACCTTTTTCGGAATCGGAACTAAACCTGCTCTCACAAAGTCTTCCGGCCAGATTCCCTCCTCATAAATGCTACGGATCAGCCCATATAGCCTATTCCTACCACATTTTCCTAAGCATTTTAAAAGTTCCACGGGAATGTTATCTACCCCAACGGCCTTATTTAGTTTCATCTCCCTTAATGCCCTTTCTATCTCATTGTCTAGTATGCCTGGACCTAAGCTATCTTCCTCTACGTCATTTTCTTTTTCAATGTCTAACTTTGTTGGTCTGAGTTCTTTACTATACAGTTCTTCTATATACTCCTTCCATCTCTCTTGGATCTTTCCTGCGTCAACTATTACCTTACCCGCCTTATCTCTAACTGTTAGCATAGCTCTTCCTTTCTTACTTCCCGATAACGATTTAACTTTGCTGTACAGCGCACCGATTTCACCCTTCCTCTGGAGACTTTCCATATCCTCGCACTGCGTCTTCCACCATGCGTCTTTTGCCTTATTTGTTGCCCGCCTCAATTTATTGTTCAATTCTTTGTACTTCATTTTGCCTAATTCTGTATTTATATTCTTCCATTTTCGCCGCTCATCCATCTTTGTAATCATCTCATCCGTGATCCATGGTTTCCTAGTCCTTTTAGCGTTAACGGTTCCAATAGTGTCTTTTGCGGCTTTAGACAACACTTTTTTGATCATTTCCCATTTTTCTTCGATAGTTATAAGCCCTTTACCATCCTCCATGATTTTCTCTACCGCCTGTTTGTATTCCTTCCTTTTCAACCCAATTAATGCTTCTACATTCCATTTTCTAACTCGCCGCCCCTGCCTTATCTTTTTGAAACGTATGCTACATTTCATAACAACTAAATTGTGGTCTGAGTCCGCATCCGCTCCCGGGAAGCTGTGCGAATTTATCACACTGTTCCTAAACCTGTGTCTAACCAGGATATAATCTAGCTGATATCTTCCTGAGTCACCTGGCATTTTCCATGTATACCTGCGTCTTTTGTGGTGTCTAAACCAAGTGTTGGTGATGACTAACCCCTGTCTCCTGCAGAACTCAACTGCTTTCTCCCCGCGGTCATTCCTCGCGCCTAAACCGTAGTCGCCCACTTCATCACCATCTCTTCCTTCGCCTACCGTCGCATTCCAATCCCCCATCACTATCAAATGTTTCCCTGCAGGAACACACGCGATCATGTCCTCTAACTGATCGTATATCTTATCGACCTCTTCTTCCTTATGGTTGCTCGGTGGCATGTATACCTGAATAATAACTAAGTTCGTCGGTTCTGCTTTTACCTCCACCAGTAGTATTCTATCCGTTACCTGCTCTATGTTGACTACGCTTCTTCCTACCTCTTCATTTAATACTATGGCAACCCCTCGTTGGCTCTCGTCCCCACCGCTGTATATTATTCTATACTTATCACTCCAGTAATCCCCGCTATCTTTCCATCTCACCTCGCATAGACCTAAAATATCTATATTTCCCCTTTCCATCTCTCGCTTAACATTCTCCAATTTCCCTGTCCTCATCATTGTCCTAACATTCCACGTTCCTATTCTAACTAATTTTGTCTTCTTCTCCTGCGTCTTCTGTCCTGCTGCTGCTGGTTTTCCCTACCTAAGGTAGTCCACGCAGCGTCTGTTCCTCAGTGAGGCGGCTGCAATGGCGTCTGACCCCAGTGGGGCGGCCAGTAAGTGATGGTGTCACGTTAAAAACACTATTGAGGAAGGCAACGGGAAACCACCTCAATTATCATTCCCTAGAAAAATATGATGGACAATAGATATATATGTATACATATAATTAGGTTATAGGTATAGTTAGGTAGTATATATATATATACATATATATATATATACACACACACACACACACACACAAATCTTGAGTGAAAGACTTACAGATGTGAATAATAATGTATATCAAGATGGAACTAGCGAAAAAAACATAGAAACAAAAAAAACTCACACGTACTCCGAATTTTCGGTGGCGAGACTACCTTCCTCAGTTCTTTTTCGGTTTACTGAGTTCCTCAGTTCCTTCCTTCTCTGCCTCGAGAAAATAAAATATAATATATATTTTAGACAATATTACATTGTATTGGAACAGCGGTGGTCTTGTCCCTGGGACATGTTAATGCGGCCGACTTCTCGTAGAAAAGTACTCCGGGAACACACTCACACAAAATACCCTCCCTCGAACTCCAAACCCTCGATTCAACCACATCTGGGTGGAAACGTCACAATGCCGGAAGGAATCGCGTCGCATGCATTCCAGTCGCTCCCACCCACCCACCCACTCGTCGTCGTCTGCGCCTGCATGACCCAAATCCATTCACACGCGGAAGAACGGTGTCAGGGGGGGTGCGGTGTGGTCGGAGCGGGGGGGTGGGGAGATGAAAAGGGAAGGGTACGAGGGGAGCAGTGAAGAGGCGATAAGGAGGGTGAGCGCGGCGGTTAGATATTTTTTGTCGTCATTTTTACTCTTCGCGACCGGAGGTTAACCCTTTAGACTAGCCAAGGTCAGCCGCTGACGACATGCCAGAAGAGTGCTGTGCATGGCGGCGAAAAGGGGGAGCGATGGTGAGGGGGAGTAGAGTCGAGCTGGAAGGGGATATACCATATTTGCGGACTGAGAAGGAGAGGGAATGTCTAAGTCCTACAGCAGTGAAAGTGCAGAAAAGTTCGGGGAAAAGTGAACGATGATGACATGGACAGACGAGTTGGTGTATTCACCTTATCTTAGCGTTATCTTTAACTCCTAGAAAGTACCAACTTCTCGTCTGGAGGTTCTTTTCTTAAGATTTAAAAGTCCTCTTTTATTTAAACACGATATGAACATTTGAAAACCAAATCCTGAGAAATTTAGACCTGTGGCGAGGTATAATATTTTTTATGGACTGGTAAGCCTAACTGTAGGTTTAGAAAAAACCTTTAGATTTCCCATATATTAAACATGCACGCGAGGTAGTATCATGAAAGCAGGATAAGAAATGACGGAGAAACTTCTGGGACATATTTTTACCCCATTTAGTTTTAGGCTAAGCAGAGAGGTTTAACGTTAAATTATCCCAGGATCAATTCTAATTATAATTTCTAAAAATAAAAAATATCTATGACCACAGAAACCAATTACTCGGCATTAATATGTCTCGAATCGAATTGAAGGCAAAAATATCAACAAAATACCTGCCTACTGGGTGATGCTCTATTTAACTCGTAAAAACCAAAGGAAGGGTAATTCGACAATTAAAAAAACATTAATGTCACATCTAAACTGGCCGAGACGGGTTCCAAAGTAGATTTCTCATTTTATATATTCGATGTTTTCAGGCTTAACACTGTGATTTACACTTCATTATCACTGAAGTAAAAAACACGAATTATCTTTCCATTAATTTTATTAGGTACAACTT
Source organism: Hetaerina americana (assembly GCF_022747635.1). NCBI lineage: Eukaryota > Metazoa > Arthropoda > Insecta > Odonata > Calopterygidae > Hetaerina > Hetaerina americana. The sequence goes on from NW_027286625.1 coordinate 10,051,739, forward strand.
GTTTCGGTATCGGCGCTACATCGGGAGTTACACATACGTATGGTGGAGGTGACGAGGGAAAAGAGGTGGCTGGAACTTCTCATTTTAATTATATTTAATATTTTTCTTCTAATAGCCACCTAAACATGGTTTAAAAGAATCCAATGGCAATGCGGAATTTTGTCCCGAGGAGTATTAACATGGAAGATAGCATTCTGTGGAGGCTGATGCTACTATGTAATTAATAACCCTTTCATTAGTCTATTAAACGCTTGCTCACATTAAAAAACACTATTAAACCTACACACAGCCATTCCCACATTCATGATGCCATAACTGACTAAATCAATAAATTTTCATCTTTATGTAAATGTACAGGGTGCGTTCCAAAAGTAATAACATTGAATTTCCCGCGTCGCTCCTATTGGTCGGAGTGGGATTGAATCACATGGAGCAGGGGGTGGGGGGTGTTAAGCTTTACCGCGAAACCGGCCTCAGTCATCTCCAAGCTGTGGATGTGGCAGAACGTCAGATATTGTAAACCTCTGACCGTGCCACGAAAGACCAACCGAGCGGAAATTTCACGTGGACTTTTGCAGCGTATTGAAAATGGACCAGATTATTTGGACAACGTCATCACTGGCGATGAAACCTGGGCTTTGAATAAGACCCAGAAACAAAACAAAACAAAAAAAATAAAATAATAATAACGCCAAAGCTCTAAGTGGCACACTGGCTAGTCCCTCAAGCCCATAAAGGCAAGAATGAGCAAATCAAAAGTGAAATAAATGATCATTGTCTTTTTCGACAGTTAAGGAGTGGTCCATAAGGAGCTTGTTCCTCCAGAACTGACAAGTAACGCTGCCTACTATGTGGATGTGCTGTGAAGACTCAGGGTCATCAGGACGATAAAATACATCTCCGCTACCAGGCAACTCCATCACGACAACGCGCTACGCGCCCGTGAGTTCCTGGCCAAACGCCAGGGGTCAACGTTGACCCATCCCCTCTACAGTGCTAACGTCGCCCCAGCAGACTTCGGTTTAAAAAATGTGTAGATGCCCAAGTACAGTGCTATGAAAAATTTTAGGTGTTTGTGCAAATGTATTTAATAAGTTACTTTTAAAAAATAACTGCATTACTTTTGGAACGCACCGTTTTGTGTCCTATTTTGATATGATTGCTCACCCATCGTGTGAACGAGTTCTTGAATGTTGTTAGCGACGTTAATTATCTGTTTTATTTACCTAGGTGGTCGTACCTACCAATATAATTGGAAACAATTAAAATTCCCTGTGTCGTAAGAAAACTCAGGTATCCACTTCTTTTCTAACAATTTTCCCTGCTCTCTTCGAGAATTAAATAGCTCCAAATCTAACTTCCCCAGCATACCCATCGCGTTACTCTCTCCTAGTAGCGATTTTAACAAACGATGAGGTTTTTTTTAAGCGTTATCGAATTCCTCAATTAATCTTTTCTCCCATGGATCCTATATACTTGCCCCAGAAGCCAAATGTATAATTAAAGAAAGCGATGGAATATCTTTCTCTCTTATTTTTCCACCATATTTTCCTTCCAAATGAAATCAAACATCTATAATGCTGACCCTCATATTCTTCTAATTTTTGTACCCATGAAAATTTTGACGTCAGGGTATTTAACCCACATATTTCACACGTTTCGAGATTCTTAATTCGGTCTCATCAATTTTATAATTTACGACTCATTTTTTTCTTTTTTTCCAAAATTTCACCCTTGCACATTCTATGATATTGAATAAAAAGAGACGTTTCCGGCGTTATATGGTGGAATATCATAATTAATAAAAAATTGGTTGATTTCCACAAAATAAAATGTATTAATGCGATCGGTTTCAATGTAACTACATCATCGTCAGGTTTTTTAATTAATCCTGATATTGAATTCTAATGGGCATTATTTACACCATTACGTAGAATTCCAATGTTATAAATGACTAGAGAGTATCCAGAAATCTACCAGTGTCCTCATTTCCCTATAATTCACGGGACTCAGAAATGCTGTAAATGACTTCAATTTGCTGCTAACGTGACATATTAGCTCGCTAACGGATACCATGATAAGAGTGGGTCTTATATCACTCCCCTATTCCACCCGTAAATTCACATTTATCTCTAATGAACTCAACTCATCGACTACTTTGTCTTAACGGTTAGATAAGGACTCCCTTCTCAATTATGGCATGATTTCTCAAATTAGCGTATCAATTTTTCGTGAGGGACCTAATCGAAGGCCTTCTTCAAATGTACAAAAACAGCATCAATTCGTGTATTCCCTTACTCAAATTTTAGAATATCATGAATAAAATGACCCAAATGTGTTTCGTATGACTTTTCCTGAATCCACATTTGTCAGAGTACATTCTTGCTTACGAGAAATATCATTATATTGTAAACAATGATATTCTCCGCGAGTTTTCAGGATATTGGCATTCAAGAAACCGGTATGATTTTTCAGGGTATTAATTATCAAGAAATCAGTCTGTCCTCACCGCCTTTGGAGAAGGGATTATTTGAACTAGCTTTCATTTGAGTTAATGATCCTTCTTTAATCGACATGTTAAAAACTATTTTAAATAAAATTCGATGATTTTTCAACTTTACGTATCGAACGTAAGTAACGCCAATTATTAACATTCACTGGTACTGGTAAAATTTAACTCTGGGTTCCGATCATACTACCTTGATCAAAAAGTTCCCGGAATTTATTCAGAAAATTAAAAATACAAGTTTATTCATCTAAATCTATATTGTCCCCTTCAAAGTAATCCCCATCGACTGCAACACACTTATGCCAGCGCTTGATCCAATCCTCGAAACATTTTTTATATTCGGTTTTCGGTATGTCCATCAGTGCTTCCTGCGATTTTTCCATTACTTCCTCTCGGCTGCTAAAACGCGTTCCCCGTAATGGTTTTTTTAACTCGATTGAACAGAAAGAAGTCACAGGGAGCCAAATCAGGTGAATTCGGTGGCTGTTGGATGGTATTTGTTGCATTTTTCGTCAAAAAATTACGAATAATGATAGCACTGTGCGACGGTGCGTTATCATGGTGCAAAATCCACGAGTTTTCTGCCCACATTTCTGGTCTCTTTCGGCGAATTGCTTCACGCAAACGTCCAATAACGCCCAAATAATACTCTTTGTTTACTGTCTGGCCTTCTGGCAAAAATTCATGATGCACTACACCGTTGTAATCCATGAAAACCGTCAGCATTGCCTTCTTTTTTGACTGAAAACGACGTGGTTTTTTTGGTCTCGGCTCATTTGGTGAACGCCATTCACTTGCCTGATGTCTGGATTGCGTGTCGTACTCATAAACCCACGTCTCGTCTCCAGTAATGATCCTTTTGATGAATGTGGGATCGGATTCAGCCTCGCAAATCATGTCTTTTGCGACGTCAACACGGTCTCTTTTTTGCATGAAATTGAGGCCAACTTTGCTGCTACACGACGGAAACCCAAATCATTAACCACAATGTCTTGGGCGGATCCATAGGCAATGTTCAAGTCCTCCGCTATTTCTCTGATGGTTAATTTGCGGCTATTGACCAACATTTCTTTTACTTTATCAATTTTTTCACCGACTTTCGATGTCGATGGTCTGCCACTGCGTTCATCATCTTCGATTGACTCACGACCACTTCTGAACCGCTCGTGCCACTGGTAAACGACCGTTTTTTTTAGAGAATCGTTGTCGAAACACTTTTCCAACATTTCCAACGTCCATTTTCGTCTTCTTTTTTTGCCAAAACGTTCCCTCTTGACGCTTGGCTTGCAGCTGCCCGATGATTTAATCATTCAGCTGCTGTGTTTGCGGCTTCTTAGCCCGTCGATGAAGGAAGGTCCAATCAACTCCTTTTCCTTTTCAATGGTGGTTGGTCGTCGTCCCGTCCCGTTGCTGCTCTTGGGCGTTTGTGCCTTTCCCAGGAGACAGGTTTTAAGCCGCCGATCGACCGCAAGTGCTCTTCTTTTTTGCCTTCAAGCTCCTCGTAAAAGGCCGTCGCGCGAGTCTTGATGACATCTCCAATGGGCGCAGTTTCAGTTAAGGCGTGGAGAATTTCTGCGGCATAGTTCCAGCCAAGCCCAAGTACACTGTTGAGTGCCCCTCTTTCCGTTACCTCCAAGTGGTGGAAGGCCGTCTGAGTCATTCTGCCACTCCATGCCGGTGAAGCGTACATCAAGATTGGGCGAATTGCCGCCACGTACAGATACGTCTTTGTCTTGATAGAGAGGGACGGTGAACGCAGCAGCGGCGAGAGTTGTAGTCGTCTTCCTCTTGCCTTCCTGGTGGCAGCGAGGGCGTGACTTTTGAATGTCAGTCTTTTATCCAGTATCACGCCTAGATAGGTCACCTCTTCCTTCCATGGCGCCTCCTCGGTGCCCACGAGGATTTCTCCTGGTTCTCGCAGTCCTCCAGGTGAAAAAAGAATCGTCTGTGTCTTTGCGCTGTTGACGCTGATTCGCCACAGGGCGTACCACTCCAGCAGTTTGTCTACTGCTCGCTGTAGGTATGTTGCCGCCATGTGTGCTCTCCGCGAAGTGGTCACTATTGCTGCGTCATCCGCATACAGGGCAACCATGGTATGTCGTCCAAGGTCTACCGGGAGGTCCGCCGTATATAGATTAAAAAGTATCGGTCCGAGCACCGATCCTTGCGGCACGCCTGCGTGGACCTGTTTCGGCTGTGACAGCGCGCGTCCCCAGGCGACACGGAAAGTCCTTCCTGTCAGGTATGATGTTAGCAAGCGGCGCTGCCAATTTGGAAACCGGTGTATTGCAAGTTTTCGCCTGAGACCAGCGTGCCATACCCGGTCGAAGGCTTTCCTGATGTCAAAGAACGCCGCCGTTGAGCATCATCGCCGATTGAATCCGGCCGTCACCTGTTCCACGAGACGGACGAGCTGGTGTGTGGTGGAGTGTTCCTCTCGAAAACCGTACTGTGATGCCGGCAAGATTGAGTGGGCCGCGATGTGCTTCAGGAGATGTGGCAGCAGTACCCTCTCAAGCAGCTTTCCCAGGGTCGCTAGCAGGGCGATCGGGCGGTAGTTCTCTACGTTCCTAGCGGACTTCGGCGGCTTCGGCAATAGGATGACTTTTGCCGATTTCCAGATGGCCGGAAAATGTCCCATGGAGAAGCAGGCCGTAAAGAGCGTAATCAGGTGAGTTGCGAGCGAGACAGGCATCTGTCGAAGGGCCTCGTTCGGGATGTTGTCCTCTCCTGGTGCTTTCTTGCAGCGTAGTCGTCCAAGGGCTGCTCTCAGGTCGTTTTCGGTAACCTTCGTTACCGTCATGGTGCCCTCCTCCGTTGTTTCATCCTCTTCAGGAAAGTCGCTAGGATCATCCGGTACCAGTGGATCCGGAGTCGACGTGAAAGTGGCCTCCAGCGTAGTTGCTGCAAATTCAGCCTTTTCGTCTTCCGTGATAAGAGGGCCACCAGGTGAGTCGATCGGTGGGTCGATCCGAATGCTGTGGCGAAGAGAAGCTGCCATTCTCCAGATGCTCCCATCTTCGGTTCGGAGGGAAGCAACCTTCCTTTCCCACGTCGTCTGCCTGTGGTCCTGGATGAGCTGCCTCACTTCGGCTCGTTTTCTTCTAAACCGTGCCCCATCCGCGGGACATTTGGTTCTTTGAAATCGTCGTCGAAGCCGATTTCTTTCGCGGATGCGGCGAAGGATGGAATGAGGCAGCGTCAGATGTCCAGAAGGGCGGATCAGTTTTATTGGCACGGTGTTCTGTAATGCTTGGTCCACGCCAGCTGTTATGACAGAAGCATATTCGTCCAGCATAGCTTGTGACGTCAGTGATGGCGGCTGTTCCGGTAAAATGTCGGACAGGATCTGCCTGTACCCTGTCCAGTCTGTTTTGTCCAGGCATCGCACCGGCCGTGGGGGAAGTAACGTTGGGCAGCATCCCAGATAGGCGCAGACTGGGTAGTGGTCGCTGTCCAACGTCGGTGTCGCCACGAGAGAAAGCGAACTCGTGAGCCTACGGTGCAGCGCAATATCTAAGACGTCTTCGCTCCTACCGTGATGCTGATGCGTTGGCCCATGTGGACCCGCGACGCGTACTCCGTTGTTCTGAGCCCATGTGAGCAGCGCTTCACCCCGAGGGTTCGGTGTAATTGAATGCCATGCAGCATTCTTTGCATTTAGATCCCCGAGAAAAAGCGACGGCCGTGACCCGGAGAAGATGACTTCGAAATCCTGTGTGGCTAGAGGTCGTTTTGGGGGGAGATAGAGTGACCCCACTGTGAGAGAGCCGATCGAAGTATCTACTTCAATGGCTGTCGCCTCTAGATGCAGTCGAGCTGGTAGGTCAATTTTTCTCGCAGCCAGGTCAAGCGAAACGAAGACCGCCGTGCCCCCTCCTCTTGTTTGCCGGTCATCCCGGTAAACTGCATAGCCTGGAACGCCGTATGAAGTTCCAGGACGGAGATGAGTCTCTTGCAGACAGACGATTGAGATTCTTGCCTTCCGTAGAAAGGCAAGCAATTCAGGGGTCTTTCGCTTCAATGCGCCGCCGACATTCCATGTGGCTAGGATGATAGATTTATTTAATTCTCGCCTATGGTCCATTTTGGTTTGGGAAAATAGTGGTAAGGGCGACAGTTAAAGCTTGCAGCTGTTGTTGCAATAGCGCAGCAGAGGACGTCAATGCTTCCAGGATGGAAGAGAGGGATGTAGCCAAAGTTGGAGTCGGCATCTGCGAGTCTGCAGCCCGCCTCTTCTGGAGAAGAGGAATTTTTATTTCTTCTGCTGTCTCCCTGGCGACCGGAGCCGGCGTCGAGAGTGGAGGAAAGTCAAGATGCTTGCACATGGTCAGACGTTGGGTTGCGTTGGTTGGGTCTCCCGGCTTCGACGCGTTGAAGGTACCAAGCGTCTTCTGTTGAGGAGAAGGCAGCTCTGTTTCAGCGGCGGTGTTCTTCGCCCCCTGGGTTGGTGCGCCTTTCCTCCGGAGGCTAGCCATCTTCATCTCCTTCTGTTTGGCGTAGACAGGGCAGGTCCTGAAAAATGCAGGATGGTTTCCTCCGCAGTTACAGCAACAAGTCTTCTTCCTTTCCGTATCCGGACATTGGATGCCTTCATGTGCACCAGCACACTTGTAGCATCGCGGGGCTGCCGTGCAGTTGGAAGATGCGTGTCCGAATCGGGTGCACCGGTAACACATTTGTGGCTCCCTGTGCTGATATTTTGCCACCCTGACACGGGAATTGCCGATGTATCTTATGGCAAGCATTTCTTTTGTTTGCCATTCAGGGTTTTCCTTGACAACGACAAGGAAGAAGGTTCCCTGCCGCACCAGATGCACTCGTTCCACCGGAATCCCCATGGCGTCCATATCTTCTTTCAGTAGCTCAACTGGGTAGGTGCACGGAAGTCCACGAACCGCGTAGAAATTGGCTCGTAGGGATTTCGGGCCCCAGGTCGAGAATTGTGCATTTGACTGCACCAACAGCTGCTTTATGGCCGCATAATCAGCCGCAGTCTTTAGTTGAAGTCTCGTCGAGTCGGTTGTATGGATTGCAGTAAAGGACTTGTCCGTTGCCTTGGATCGGACAAGTTTCAGCAAGGCCGCGTGGTCTACTACATCGTATATGATGAGTGCCGGGGGGCGTGGTTCCTTTTTTCGGCTTGCCGGGGATCCAGATGGTGCAGATGAATTTTCAGCCTCCATCGCCACGGGAGCAGAAGAGTTGTCCGTGTCCGGATCCGTGACGAGCGGTGAGAATTTATTACTCGTACTTACCGGGCGCTTATTAGTTGCTTCTTCAATGGAAAGGAATGGTGCGCTACGCTTCCCGGCTCCTCTGGGATCCTTGACGTGTCGCCAGTCGTCGTTGAATTTCGCGGCAGGGGCAGACGGCCCGTTCTGATGCATGGAAACGTCCATATTTAGAGCGCCGGCAGTATGAACAGGGTTTGAAGAAGTATTTTCCAGCTGCTGGTCGAGAGGAGTCCTTATAGTGTCCGCTGGCAGCGGCACGATGTCCATATTGGGCGCCACCGGCGCCTTGCTTCGCTGTCCCTCGATTATTTAATGATGTCAGCAACCAGGGTTAGAAGTATCCAGTAGAATATTCCAAGGGAGGCGTACGTCGAAATTTCTGTAGGTATATCCAGGTCTGATGGTCTATCCTCCGTCTCCAGCGTTCCGAATCCAGGTCATACTTCCCAACGTCCGTGCGCCACTAAATCCGTTTTTTACGCAAAATTTAATACAATTTCGTTGTTGCAAATTTAAATCCATTTCTGCAATTGTAAAAAATCGCCAACACACACAGAGATAGATGTACTCTTGGCTACGTAACTTTTGCAAATGTCAAGTTATGACACTAAGATTTAAAGGGAATATCAACAACAGATGTACCAATTTAACAAAAAAACAGAACTCAAATCGGAACGATGGGAGCGCCACACGGTGGTTATTCCGGGAACTTTTTGATCAAGGTAGTACTTTCCCATTAGTTGCACAGATATACTGTATAAGGCTTCCAAATTCAGGGAGAATTCAACCAAGAAATTATATTTTATGAGGATTTTCAAAAAATCCCTTTGAGTAAATCAAAAATTATGTTCAAGAGGTTCTACGTACAAAGAATATACGGTTAGAGAATGCGGGAGGAAAGACAATGGAAGGAATTGCAAGATGGCAGTAGCGCGCCACTGGTATGGATTAATTCACCTTCAACTACGGTTTATCCTTTTTATTTCATCTACTAGAATATCACTCTACACCATTTCCGATTTCGAATTTCCTGTGCCACATAAATGCACGTTTATTAAAATTTTGAAATGCCCCATTTTGCATAGGCAAGAACTTTTATCGGTCTAAAAAGATATTAAGCTAGATTCTTTTAATATATTAAAGTAATGCCGACAGCGGTATCTCTTGAAACGCAGATTTCCTGCAATTCCACCAGGAAGAAGGTAAAATGACGGCCAAATCTCTTTAATCGTCATTAGGAGAGAAAGAGCTCATGTATCCTACATCCCTCAATGGCGCAACTTTTAACGATTATACAAAGTTATCAAATTTTTAGAACTGTTACGCTTGTGAAAAACGAAAATTTGAATCTAAAACTGCGAAGAGATTTAAGCCGTTTCAAGGGATAGCCAATTACTAGGACCATTAAATTTTACGTTTAACACTAATTGCACTCTTATGACTACATTTTCCGTAGAATTCTTTAAAAGAAAAAGGATTTAACATATTCAATCGTTGCTATCAGCAGGTCCTCCTTTCAGTTCATCCACGGTCATTATCTTTTGGCGCTCCGATATCATTTCATATGTTATGCATACACGTAAAATTAAACTTCCTAATTAAAATTTCTATAAACAATAACTTGAGGTAAGCTGAATTCCAACGACGTAACTAATTTAGAGGTTTTGACGGCAACTTGTCTATTATTTGAGATTTTTCCAGGAATTTATTGCTAATATTCAATATTAGCAATATATATTATTAAAAGTATTACCATTTTATTATTAAATATTAATCATTAATATTATTAAAAGTATTACCATTTTTAGACAGCAGCTTTTTTTATGCAAACCAATCAAGTAGAATGCAAATACTGATTTTTTTGTTCACCAAGACTAGAAACGTAACTCAATTTTCTTGAAAAGAGGTTAGATTTCGCTTGAAATCCAATGAAGAGTCGGTCATCGATTTGAAACACGATATGCGTCCTACGCTGGCTTGTTTAAAACATTTATTAGAGTAAATAATAAATCACGAGACGTAATATGTAATTTCATAATTATAAGTGAGAAGCTAGGAAACTGCGGCTCGCGAACAAAAGAGTTTGCCGTTATTCCTGCCCAACTTCGTTGAATAACAAAACGTTAACCTAAGTCTTTCAGTGTTATCTTTCCGTTTCATAAATTTTGATTGATTTTTAAATCTCTTTTTCTAAATATGACTATCGTTGAGTATATGTTGACTCGGCATCACACTTTTTAAGATTAGTTGAACATTTTAATTTTAAATTCAATTACGGAGGCGCTTCATCGCGAGCTATTCCGAACGGAAAGAGAAATCCAACGCAAAAAAGGTGAGATTTCAATTTTTTGAGCACAATTGTAGTAAAAAATCGTTGAAAAATTTAATATTTTACAAAAATCAGCAATCTCATTTATAAATGACGATCATTGCGTAAAACACGAGCATAAATAGAGCGATATTAATAGAATATATAAAATCCTTATATGAGTAATCGGTTCTGATCGGAGTAATGTTGTGTTCTATGCCACGGATTGTGACAGTAGTTCATCAAAATCTATGCCATAGATAATGCGGATTCGACTAAAAATACCATCGTTGAAGCTTTATTCACGATTATATGCCATATACGTACCATGGTGATAGCTTGCCCTACATTTGCAAATAATTAGGTATCCCGCATTTTTGCAGAAAACACCCACAGTAACGAAAGGAAAACGTTGTACAGAAACTCCAAATAATGTTACAGCCATTCAATAATTTTTTTACACCCATACTATATCTAATGATTCACTAAAAATAAGGGGAAACACGACCACCTTTGATGTGTAAAAATGTTTCGCTGATTTGAAATTCTCTCCTCGATATTTGACCTCTAATGATACACCATTTACGGGTTCCAACAACTTAAAGTATTTATACAACTATATATAATGTGTTAATTTTAGATGTTCAAGAGTCCAAAAGAACAATTATAAAGAGGATTCCGTGAGGCGCTAAAGCTAAAGGCGGATTGGTAACATTTTCACGCATGAAAGGTCTATTAAGTATGGATTGAAGGTTGATTTACTCCCTAACCCAGAAAAAACCGCCCCTGGTACGATAGCTATCGGAATCACTGAGAGCCGAGCACCCATGCCTAGGCCGTCGTATAGATAGATAAACCACTGACTTATTGTCGCCTGAAAGTCGACGTGCACGCTGTATTCCAAAAGTAAAAAAGTCCTTTGTCTCCGATCCGTTGTCAAGTGGAGGAAGGTGAAAGGAGAGGCGAAAGAGAGGGTCAAAGCGACAGGAGACGACCAGGCAGGCGCGGAATATGAAGTGCAAGAAAGAGCAGAGAGCAGGGAATTATTGGAATGAAATAAAAGAAAAAAGAGACGTAAATTAAAATATTCATGCACATAAATTTAACCGAACTGAGAACTCCGTAGATAAAACACTTGCGTGTTACAATGAACTCAAACTTTTTCACGGGATACGTACATCAGAGTAGTATGCTGGTCAGCTTATAGAATCTAGGTTTCATTAGGTGAGTTTTATAACATCTAATGAAATAGCAAAAGATAGAAAGGTGGTAATCCAATAGTAGGTAGGACGCCTTTGGAAATACGCCGACATAATTTGGGATCCATGGGAGAAAACGTTAAATAAGGAATTTGAAAAAATATCCAGAGAAAATTTCCCATACTTGCGAAATTGCTACGAGGAGAGAGGGTACGTTCAAAGGGCATGCTGTTCGGAATTACGTCGGGAGGTTCTTGATTCTCGAAGACAGCAGGGAAGACGGACTTTAACTAAGGTCAAAGGTACTTGACACCTGAGTTCTCTTGAGATCCCGAGGAAAATATGGTAAATGCTGTATTATATCGGTATATTCGATCTCAGAGATACATTACAAAAGATAGACTGAACCAATGACTGATTTAAGCATTCTTTCTTCCATCAAACGATACGCAATCATAACAAATCAAACCTCAAAGACCCGGATATTTTTACTTAAAGGCAAAAAATTATTTATTTATCACTTATTGCATGACGAGTGTACGACATAAGAGTTGCGCATAAATAGTTGGTCTTCATACCAGCTCACTACACACGTCCTTGCGGCGACTTGCGGAGTATGATAAAGACTGATATGATAGCGCAACAGGGTGGACGCGGTAAGGTCACGTGGTGGTAGGGGGAGCAAGGGCACCAAGTGAAGGGCGAGAAGAGACTGCGGCGTTTTTCGGTCACCGCCTCCCTTTTGTCGCTGGCAAGGTCATCGGGACGAATTTATGTAGATCGCTGCTCACCTTCGACTCCCTCAGTTGCACTCGTAATCGAAACGATTAAAGCTTAACGGAATTTAAATTATCGTATCAATATCTTTATTAGGAAATAATGTCAATTCTCAAGAAGCATGTCAATGCAGCTTCCTAGTAACCTTCGCAGAGAAAAATCTGTTAACCCATCTTTCAATAAGTCCCGGGACTAACTAACTAAACTTTTGTTCCGGGAAATTCATTTTTATTCATCAAATTAATCACCTTCAAGAGCGATACATTCATTCCAACGCTTTTCTAACTTTTCGATGCCATGCTTGCAAAACGATTCGTCCTTGTCCTAAAAAATAAGCTTTATTTGCAATGATGACTTCCTCATTCGAGCCAAATCTTTTTCCCTGGAGCATCTTTTTGAGATCAGGAAAATGCCAGTAGTCGCTGGGAGCTTGATCCGGAGAGTATGGTGGGTTGGGAAGCAGATTGAAGTCCAACTCGTTCAATTTGACCATTGTTTTCATTTGAAGCCCAATTCGTTCAATTTAGCCATTGTTTTCATTGACTTGTGGCACGCTGCATTGTCTTGATGACAGATGATTTTTTCTTATTCATGTGAGGTCGTTTTTCTTGCGATTTCGTCCCCAAAAGCACTAATAACTCACTGTAATACTCGCTACTGATAGATTTTCCCTTTTCAAGGTGGCCGATGTAAATTATACCTTTCGCGTCCTAAAATATACCCCGTTCAATAAGTCCCGGAACCTATTGAATGATGGGTTAGTTAGTACAAAGTCTTAAAACAAATATTTTAGACGGTCGTCATCTCCCAAAATTACTAGTTTCACGATCCAGCACGAGGCATTGTTAAACAAAGGGCATACGACGAAGGCTGAGTAAAAAATGTTACTTCGTTCAACCAACAAAAGTTATCATCTAGGATGGCATTTTCCAGTATTGGCATATTTCCTTTTGTCGACGTTCTAATCTAACAATGATTTACAAAAATAAATCATTGAATAATGTTTCAGCGTACGAAAATTTACGGAATGGTTTTTTTCCTCAGTAATAACATTTAAATGCGATGTCGGACGAGATTTTTAATCATTGAAATGAATTATTTGGGTTTAGCCATTCCATCCCGATCCGGTTTTGAATAAACTTTTCTTTCACGAATGAAAATATTTGAGATCAGAAATTAGTATTCAAACGGATTACTCGCAAGCGAACCTGTATGTAATTTTGAATCAACACAGAAAGAAAATAATATATCAAGACTTCCAAACTGCAGGTCACATTCCACATAATTAATTTCATCCGTGGTTACATTTTTCTATTTCTGGAAGGATTAATCTCGATCCTTGCATCACTTTCTACATTATATTTACACTCTCATGAATTCCTTGCCGATTTGTCGCAAAACTGCATACAATCCACTACGACAAAAGACGCATGCCCGTGATTAAATCTAGGCTACGCTACTGACTACGTGAATCATTCAAGAATATGGTGAACGTCACTTGACACTAGAAAGCTTTACATATTCGTTTGGACACGTGCGAACTGTTTTTGCGTCAAAACGATTGCATTATATTTTTCTGTAAGGAATCATAATTTCAAGAGTTTAGTATTATATGCATGGGTTAATGTGCAATCAAAATTCAAATGGAAAATTTCCAGCATCATCTGCGATCGAAAAAAAGAACCAATCGCCCTTTTCGATATTCCTTTTCTTCCATGGATACAGGAGGTTTCCTTAGGATTCCGAATTCGGGTATTCGTTCAAGCATATATGGTTAACGATGCACATGCAATCAACGCATCAAATATTCATTCATTGAGGTGCACTCGAAGGAAGGTTCGCGCTACCTCCAGCGATCTTTTCATTTGCATTTCAACTCGCTCAACCCCCTCAGCAAAAATTCCTCGCGGTCGGACAGAAAGTAAAAAACGACAGAGTTTGCACTAAAGAAGAGACCCCTGGTGCACGAGCATTATTTTTTTAAATAAGGGCTTCACGTCCTCTGTGGAATACCTTCTTCCATCGAGAGGAAGAAAGGCAGAGAGAGAGGGGATAATCCTGATGGTGATGACGCAGCGAAAAACGAGTGGAGAAGTCAGCGATTTCGCAGCGAAGACGACGACAGGGTTGCTGGCGGTTACGTTTTAAATGTCAAGGGCAGTAACGAACCCTAAAATCATATTACTGGGACGTTCCGTCGCATAATGTCGATGCCAATACACAAATGAAACTCGCTCAAGGCCGAATAGCCTGTTGGTGTCACTTTTCAATGTCCGAGTGATCTAAAAGTTGCGAATTCATCCAATTCCACCTTAAGCGTTTTCTCACATGAATTCTAAATATTAGCGTATTCCAAAAGTGGCTTGACTAATGTGAAGTAACATATTTACTTACTTTTTTATTGCATTTCCCTACCAGTTGTCTGGTAAAAACTAGTTTCTTTAAGGCTGATCCGCATATTCGTCTGATGTGCAAACTTCATCAAAGGTATATGTATAGAAGAAAAATGGTTAAGTTGCACGAAGTTCCTTGCTTTTTCCTAAATGTAAAAGTGTAACAAAAATTTTTCATAACGCGTAAGAAAATACTTATATAACTTTTAGGGCATGGGAATAGTTATGCTTCTCGGTGTCAAACACGAAAATGTTCTCTGCGCTTCAACTCCAAATTTGGCCATAAAAAAGAAACTGATATCTTCTGGGTTTCTAATGCTCCTACCATCAAGTAATTCAGCAAAATTCAATTTTTATTGCCTATTCCGCATGTTTACGCATGCAAACCTATCATTTCTGGTAAGTTGACAAATATTACATTTGAGCCAAGGTGATAACTTGATACGGAAATGAAAACAATCCATACTTTTGAGATAAGCTGATGATTAAAGTACGCAGTTGAAAACGTTTGGGTTCCTTTCAAAAATCATCTCGTACGTGTACTTTTGTCCATCTTCCAAGTTTCTCCATTCGTTTTGAAATCATAATAATTGGATGCAAGCTGTATATTTGTATTCCTCCCCGAAATCGTTTATTTATGAACTCAATTTAATACAGTAACCTTTAAGAAAGTAAAGGCCTTGCGTTGCAACTCAGTAATTCGCCTGTGCAGAGGCGCGGTTGGTTACAGCGATTGATTCGTTTATGAGCCCCCGGCACGCGCCTCTGACGACATCATTGTCATTCCTAAACGAGCGTTAACTTTTCCCTTCATTTTCAAAAGTAATTTTAGATAACAGCGCTAATGTGGAGGAGATGTTTCGCCAAAAAATCAATTTTTTTAAACTGCCTGCAAACTCGCGGATGAAACTACAATTTAATTTCAGAGTGAGATATCTCTTCGTTTGCAGTTCAAATTATATTTTCCAATCGAATTATGAATATTAAATGGGTGAAAAATGAGAGAACAAATGAATATAGAGATTCTTTTCTTCAATAGGTCCTTCGTAACAACTGGAATTGCCGACTGGAAACTCCAATTCCAGAAATCGTAATCCCGTATCTCATCCCTTTGGTGCTCGCATGCTCTCCAATACACTCCAGGTTGTCTACATGGCACACGTAGTCGTGGCTACGGAACTGATGAACAGGACATCTCTGCCAACAATCAATTTGGATTCCATCACGACGGTGTTAGGCGAACCGTGGAGCTAGCCACAGCGCCCATTATGGTATTATCTACTTCCATTGAAGTGATAAGGAAGTCTTCTCACAATTAGCAGAGTACATCTCCCTGCCATTCCCAAGACTCTACCGTCTTGAACTCCCGGTATTGGGTGCCAAGGTCGCCGGCATATTGACTACCACGCCCCAAATCCGTTATTGCGTCTCTTGCTGGTTCCAAGTCTCAATCCACAAGGAGGCTAACGGTTAACATAAAGAGATTATTGAAATCTATAACTTATCTCACTCACTGTCATTACAACATATATTTCAACAATAATTGTGAGAACTGAGCCCTTCTATACAGGAATTGGTAAGCATATCTCCCATGTACACATCAAACAATATTATATGAGTTAGCAAACAAAGAATAAGCGAAAGAGGTCATAAAGTTTTGAATAATATTACATTGTAAAGAAAGATAAAAGGACAAGACGGAGATAGTTAAAAGGTAGATTACACGTTATGCAAAAAACATGCTTTAACTCCGTGATATTTTTAAATGCAGAATTTAGGCATACTTTACTATAGCCTCAAAGCCCTAAGCTAACAAAGAGCATACGCCGTAAATTAATTCTTGCAGAACTACATACATTTATGACTGATCCGTGTATTAAATTTTACAATTTAGCTGAAATATCTCCACTGAATGACGTTCAATACTGCTTCCTGTAATCGTAGAGGCGCAAAATTTGTAGTTTTCCATTGGCAAACTAATCGGCACAACGGATTGCGAAACAGGAATCTACGAGGGTTGTCAAGAGAGAGACACGATTCGGCCTAGTGCGGCGGTGGGTAGGGCTAGGGCCACCATCGTGGTGTCTAAACGTTCCTATACTTAGTAAGCATCCTGCTGGGGTAGTGAGTAGACTGCGGTTCTTCTACTTTGCTCACCGCGAGCTGTTGAAATGTGCGCTGCAATGGAAAATCCCTCGAGTTGTGAAGTGCGATCTGTGAATAGGTTTTTATTGGCAAAAAAACCACAAGCCAATTGAAATGCATCTTTGTGAAGTGAATGGAGACGGAATAAAGAGGGAAGGCAGATTGAGGCAGTGGCGCATTCAGTTAAAAAATGGCCGGAGTAATGTTCACGTCGAGGACCGCAGTGGGCCTTGCGACAGATGAACTGACGGATGGCCAGGTCTTGGAAATTACTGACATTTATTCATTCACTCTTAAACTAAAAACACCACTGACGAACAACACTGTCACTCATCACTTAGTCGGTGGAAAGCACACATTTCCCGATCGATATCAGGATCTTTGACGCTTATTGCCAGTATATTCTGTATAGTCCATCATGTTAATCTTGGGAATGATAATTGAGGTGGTTTCCCATTGCCTTCCTCAATAGGGTTTTTAACGTGACACCATCACTTATTGGCCGCCTCACTGGGGTCAGACGCCATTGCAGCCGCCTCACTGAGGAACAGACGCTGCGTGGACTACCTTTCGTCTGGCTCCTAACCTTCGACCTATCTGGCATGGGTGACCCTACCAGGAGCAATAATTATTACTCCCGCCAGCACAGCTCTAGGGGTCATCGGAACGCACAAGCCCTTCCACCACGTCAAGGTTGTAGTCCGAGGAGGGATGCCAGTATATTAATACAGTTTAAGTGATAAAGAGATTCCCATGAAATTAGTCTACTAACGGGACTTCCCCTTGATGTTCAAGGAAACAATGAAATATTAATGAAATTACTAAGTGCCGCTTATGCCCTGAATGTCACAAGGAATCCACCTGAGGGGCTCACCTAAGGCCTACGCACAATGAAGCTATCCTGCACGGTTGGAGTGACATTCTATCCATTTGATTCAATTCTGAAGTATACTACGAGAAAGGTCACCTCACGAGTTTCACATTAAAAATTTCAGAAGTCAAAATGACTCCCAAGGGGATTTCACGTAAATCAGAAAAAAATTCAGTTAGGGTTAACAAATTACCAAAAATAATAAATGATAGGATTTCTTCTGAAAGAAAATATTATTCAGTACAGAAGAAATTGAACAGTCACGAGGAGTCGAAATTACTTCTATGGGTATTTTAGTTTTAAAAAGATGGCTAACATACATTTGAAAGTGACACCATGCCAAGCCAATTAATCGCTGGTTACATTAAATGCATAGCCACTATTGATATAGTTTAAAGAACACCGTTTGGAGAAAAAATTTATTAGCTATTGTTTTCCAAACTAACTTAGAGTTCTCTCGTGGTGCAGTCAAATAATAGATTGAAAAATCAACTTGAAATTTGGCTAACTGACGGGACGATGAAAATTTCCATTAAGTGGACTTGATCAGTAAATTTTTAAACCATTAAAAACGCCTGAATGAGAATAATTTTTCTATTCATTATGTCCAAATGGAAATTTAGAATGTCTGACGAACGAAATAAATATAGCCAATGAGTTAATCAACTACTACGCAAAACTCATGAATTTCTTCGTGGGTGAGATGAAACTACCTCCTC
This sequence comes from Hetaerina americana, assembly GCF_022747635.1. NCBI lineage: Eukaryota > Metazoa > Arthropoda > Insecta > Odonata > Calopterygidae > Hetaerina > Hetaerina americana. Next base: position 10,069,897 of record NW_027286625.1, read on the forward strand.
ATTCTAAATTTCAATTGGCACGTACGAAACAGTTGTTCAGGCTCGCAAAAATTGAATTCGGAGAGTCTGCAAGGCCATAGATTCCAATGAAACAATACTAACCATTAGCGATGTTGTTCTTGCGAATGAAGAAAACACATCAGAGGAAGAAATCACGAGTAGCAACGCGGGGCGTGTTGAGGAAGCTTTTAACGCAGTTGAAATCTCTACAAGGAAGGGCGGCCGGCTGATTTACGATGTCTTCTCTCTAGCAGGAAAGGTTTCCATTCCGCTGATTGCGAATCCGCCCCTAGATTTTTTTCTAGATCCTTTAGATAACCTCGACCAACTCCGAATACACTTTCATTTCGATGACAACTGGGACTAAGAAGGGCACAGCCCTCAATATAATTTTAGACGAGGACTTCTTAGAAGTGTCCTCGCGACATCACAAAATGGAAGTGTTTCCTTCGCATTTGATAACTGCCCGCAAAAGACTATGACTATAACTGGACGTAATCATATCGACTACCTTTCGACTCACTATCTAAGTAAAGAATGACTTATAATAACTGTTAACAACGATTCAGGTGCTGCCGCATATTAGAATAATAGCAGCTTAAAAAAGAAGCGTATTCATGCGAAATAAAAAGTTCTTTCGATATAATCACAGCAGATTTATTCAGCCACTCAAGGTTTTATGCCGAAGACGACTTTTTTGATGTTTGTCTTAATATTTTTCCGCTTCAATTTCGTCAAAAATAGAGGAATTTAAATTTTCAACCCACCTAAGAAACTAAACCAGGTACAAAATTTGCAGATACATCATAAATAATCTAGAATAATTTGAGATCTTGTATGCCTTACTAGCAACTCATTGTAATACCTGCGCTGAAATGTTGTGAATCTTGGGATTGATTTACGCTGAAAAGGCGTCTGGATATCTCCCTCGTACATGGTAATTTTCTAATGATAAACTAGGTTTACCAAAATATGCCAAACTTATAAGGGAGGTACCGTCGGCAGTCGTACAGAACGCATAAATATTTGAAGTTAACTTCTCGTATTCTTGGTTTAGATTACATCCCAGACTGTAAAGGCATAAGAAAACTCTCGACGGTTTGTTACGATGCACATTTCTCCTCCCGTGATCGGAGAGATTTCTAATCCCCTCTTTCAGAATGGAGATAACGATTGACACCTCATATGTTATGTGGCGTCGTAAATTGACTTTCCAGAAAAAATTGGGAAATTCCTTGGAAACTATCGAGTCAGACAAACTGTGTAACAAAAAGGTAGCATTCAACCGGATAATTCTCATTGCTGACCAACAGCATTATCCAACTTAGGCAACGGCGGAATTGCATTGCCTGAGGAGTTATGAAGGCACTTCAAGCCTGAAATCATAGGCATACCGTCAATCTCATTACCCGAGGAGAAAATATTCCAATCTTCCTTTTACACGTAAAATAAAACTTAATAATTTTGCAAATCATATGTTAATCGATGATCTAATTAATTAATTTGCACCAAAATTGTCGGTAGAATGGGCATTGTCCTCCTATTGTCCATAGAATTAAATTATTTCAAACAATTTTATTCCAAAATACTTTTTAAATGGCATGGTAGCTTCTTTTATGTCAACCCATTCCGATTTCTTTATTAGTGAAGGATATTTTTCCAATACGGTAAGCAATTGATTAAATGTACTTATGTAACCAATTTAGACGAGGTAAATCTTAAATTCCAGTAATAATGGGAACAATTGTTTAAACAGGAAATAATGATAAGCTAATTTATTTTGAGTCGAGCGACGACCAGCAAACCATACTTTACGGCAAGTCATACTTAACCATTTAATTTATCCCAAGGGGTCAGCAAAATTTTGACTAAGAAGACAGTAATTGAAGCTCGGCCGCAGGAAACTATTTCGGAAGTAATTACGCCGAAAAAGAAGAATTTTGAAGCCACATAAAAACATTGGCAGATGTATGATTAAATACTTATGAAAATAAACCATGATTGTCTCACAAACTCAGTCAGGTTTTTGAGATGATCGGCAAAGCCAAAAAAGTCAGCACCAGTCAAACAAAGAATTTAAAGCATTTGTGAGGACAATGGGAAGTCATTTACGATAGGTATGGGATGGGAATCAATGAAAACAAAAAAAAAGTTATGCGGTTTTCCAGAAAGACGAAGGCTACGTTAAATATTAAAATATAAGTTCCTAAGCTAGAGCATGAGGCAGAACGCTTCCGAGTTAGGCTAACTCGGAAGTGTTCTGGATTAAAATGGTCAAGGTAGTAGGGATAAGAAGAATTCCGTCTGGGAAAGAAACTTTCACAAGAAAGGAGTCCATTAAGGACGAAGAGCCAGGATGTTAAGAAAAGTCTCGCTCAAAGTTTGATATGGACCGTGTCTTATATGACGCATAAACATGGTCCATGAAGCAAGATGATAGGCGCGGATTGGATACTTTTGAAATGTAGGCGTGGAGAGGGATGGAAAAGGCGAAATGTACGGCAAGGGAAACAAACGAGGATGTCCTAGACATGAAGAAGGAGAAGAAGGGACTTTTTGACAAATACAAATAAGGCAGGAAAGATGAATACAGATGGTATTGAATGTCAATGAGATGTTGAAGACTGTCTTGGAGGCTGACGAGAAAGGGATGTGAAAGGGGTGGGCACGTTGAACGTAATGAAAGTAGTTACAAAATATGTGGAATTGAAGAGCAATGAATTGGAGTGTCAGTTTATGTCTTGTTGGACAAAGCTAAAAAAGTAATGATTTGCAGACTGAGTCCATGAAAAGCCTATCTTAATTGATAAAATGCCAATTATAAATACTGATTACGCATATCGAGTAAAATATAAAAGTCATTAAATGTGTCACCACCGAAGAGCTGTTTCATTCGGCACTGCTAAGCGAATTGAGGGTTGATTAAAAAAAAACGCTACTTAAGACTTTTACATCAGTCTTTTCGGTAAATGTAACCGTAAGTTTTGTTTTCTGTTGCATTGCGTTGATCTCAGTGAATGAAGACATAAAAAAGGTGCTTAAGTAAACCAAGAAACTCCACTGATCAATAAAACGTCCAAAAGAGGTTTTTCAATGCAACGCCGCGCACAACCAGTGCCATAAATCGGGCCAGACACGAGAATCAATAACTCTCCAATTCCCTCTGGCACATCTCAATGAAGATCAAACACATGCTAGAAGATTGAAAAACCGAGAGAAACACAGAACTCAGGCAGATTCAAAGACTAAAATTATTTCTACAGGAAATACTTATCTCTAGCTCTAGTTAAACAAAACAATTGCTATACTTACTGCATCAAATACATATTACCTCAAATTCTCTCTAGCGTCGCTGATTCATAATAATGATAGAAGAACCATATACACAGGGCCATTAAAATTACCAGGAAATGTATCGATCAATCCTTTCGCCCGGTCTGTGAGTCACCTATATACTTTTATCTATTAGAAGCATCGCTAGATTTTAAGTAGCATTTTCGTCAAGGCAACTCCGACTTCTTATCAGTCCAGGAAGCATAAAGTTACATTATAGTTTCTCATCTTTCTTACTAGTGCAATATTGTTTTATGTAGAACGTTTTGTACACCTACGAGCATTCAATAAGATCATATATAAAATTATTAGAGTTTCCAACTTGTTGTGATCATACTATAACGATTGGCATGAATTAATTTTCGCAGACTTGATTAGCATATTTACAAGGCCGAATTAGGCCTGCGCTCCTTTAGGCCTAGAACGTTGGTTAGAAAGCATTACGGATTCTATGATATTATTAGAATGACAGGCGATTTATTGGTTTTTACTACGGTTTCAAGGAAGAATCTTGGATAATAGAAAATAATCCTATATGGATTGTTATTTTCGTGGGTCTTGGTGATGGGGGGTGGGTGGAGGAAGGGGTGTAACCTCCTAACTACTAGCCCAGTAGCAGATTCTCCCCTCGGTGGGTTTTCCACCACTTAGGTCCCGAGTGATTGTGATTTTCAATGTCATTACCTTACCTTGACGATCAGATATTAACAGTTAAAACATGTCTGCTTTCCGATTTTAACCAAATAAAAACTGAACAAAAAATGTTAACATCAAGACATCTATCTGAATTAATAAAAATACGTGGCTCTGATGAACACAAAAGCTCGTTTCTAGCGCATACAACGACCTGGTGGGGATCAAGATGGTGCGGTGGCTTCCCATCCAGAGGGCCAGGGTTCAAATCCCGGCGGTGTTGAATGTTTTTCGGTGGTATCTCGATCCCTACTTGAGGTGCTTTGGAGAGGGCAGTTTGAGTGAGTATGCCGTCCGTCCGATTGGACGCTGAGCTGCGGACCCCTCGGCGCCTTTTGTTAAGGGTAGGCTAATGCCAACGCTGGGTTTCTCTTCACCCTGCATCCTTTCCTGTCCATCCCTAATGGCACAAATGACCTCTGCCGTCGGTCGCCTCCCCTACTAAGGGTACCCTGGGATTAGAGATTAAAAGGATCCTCGAAAAATGAATGCGCACCGTATCCACAGGTCAACCAGATGTACCCGAACAGTAAGTAGCCGAGATATTTCAGAAAATAGTCCTTTCTCCACCAGGAATATGATACTACACTAAAAGAGGACACGCTGGACACCGAGCAATACAAATGAATCCGCCTCGGCGAGCAAGCTCGCCGAGGCGGAGAGAAGGAGGTTTTAGTGTGTGGAGAGGGGATGAAGAGAAAATTAAAAACAGAGCAAAGGTTGGAACAGGATAGAGGACAGGCGATTATGGTGAAAAATAGATGAAAATTTGACTGAAAAGAATGGGACAGCGGCATATGACAGACGCGTAGGAGGGAGGGAAGGTGGAGGCGTGGAGGAAGAGAATGAAGTCTGGGAGTGACAATCGTATTTCGAGAGAGCCGACAAAATAAACAAGAGTCTAATATACGCCAGGAGGAAATGACGGAGGTTGCAGACGGTAAGAATAAAATATAAAAATAGGATTCGAAGCTGAATGACAGACGAAGGCGAGTAAATATAAGGAAGGCGTGAAGATATTGCAGGGGCGTGTGCGCTTCGCATCAGACCAAACAGACGGATTCCCAACCCCCTCAATTTCGGTGATTTCCTTCGTCGCTGAGGGTGTGAAAAAACGTAATGGATACAGTTTAGTATGTTTAACTAATGTTGGCTGATTGAATATATTGGATATCACTAGTATTGAACTACTTAGCAAAACCCAAGTGAGATTTTTCCACCCACCTGAATATTTTAATGCGGAAAAATAATAAATGTATTCCCATAAAAATGATGACGAACTCTCATTTACCAACTTCCATTTTTCTAAATAATAAAAAATTGTCATTATCGATTAACTTCATTATTTAGAACATGCGGCAAAAACAAGAGAGAATAGAAATATTTCGACAATCTGTCAACGTTATATATGCGTCAGTTCCCATTTATTTTGCGGTTTCCCTCGCATTACTCGCTCATCTTACAGCAATATGGTACATTGGTTATGGTTGGTCCCAAACTATACGATGGCATCATGATATATTTGATGATCTCTCTCAACAAATCACCACCTTCCATCCGTCACGATTTAAGACCCATTTTCAATTCCGTATACTTCTTCATGCGTGAGAAATCAAACTTATTGCTCTGTGGTCTTCATATGATTCAGCAACTACCATTTTTGGAATAGGAACTAACATATCTCACAAAGTCATAAGGCCAGATTTCTTTCTCATAGATGCTACGAATTAGTACATATAGACTCTTCCTACCACATTTTTCAAATATTTTCAGTAGTTCCACAGGAATGTTGTCCACTCCCAGAGGCCTTATTTAATTTCATTTCCCTCAATACCCTTTTCTCAGGATAATTAACAAAAGGATGGATAACAGGGCAAATGATTACTACGGAGACGATCTCTTTAGTAAAATGTTTATTACGACACAATTTATTACTTTTGCACTAACTTGACAAATGGTGACCAGGTCATTACGATCAGAGAGATTTCATTTTTGAAATGATTTTGGCTACCCTCGCGTCAACTAACCGCCCACCAATACGAGTAATTGTACACGCAAAGCGAATAATGTTCACCTACATAGGAAGTGTTTTTGTGCAGACGGGCCAATAGGCGATGGAGAAGAATTCATTGCAGTGTTCAAAGACTATAAAATTTCAATAAAAGAAAACACAGCTTGATATCCTCTTCATTCCCACAGCTAAAGACTTTCCTACAAAGGTCGCAGTTGATTTTGAACTAATGAGAAAAACAAATTATTAAAAAATATAGAAAAAGGCACACAAAAACATTGGTCACACTTTCCAACGCTTTTTCTCAGATTCAAATATCTTTCAAGAGCTATTCACTTGAAATCTCTCCGTCTACCCGCTACGTGCTTCAAATTCAGGAAAACGTTGAGAGCCTCATTAATCAGTATTTCAATTGTAAAAGGAACACGAAGCGCAAGCCTACTTCAATGGCCGATGAACTCGTACCAGAGCGCTTCCCGCGAAGAGGAATCCTATCGTAAAGAATGCATCGTCTAATAACTTGCGACAGCGTTTGCTACGGCGTCATTATCATATCTCTACTCTGCTCTCTCCTAACAACAATCGCAATCAATTCACCTACTATCGTTGCCAAAAAAATCGTGGATTCTTTAGATTATTTCTTCTCAAAACGTGGACTTCTTTTTGGATTCTCTTCAAAATTTCAAGAACCTCTTAACCGCCCTCTTTTATTGTATTCAAAATAAAATACACATTTTATTTGCGGAAAGAGGTTTACGCTCGAAATTCAATTCAAATGAATTATACATTTTTGTGATACATCTAAACCAATTAAGTTCGCAAAAATATTAGCTCAATTTCCACCATTAAACGGGGGTTTAGAAAATATTAATAGTAAGTGCACTAGATATCGCGACAGAGAAGGAATTTTAAAGGAAGAAGTTACACGAAATAAATTCACTTAAAAAACTAATATGAACATCGTGCTCGATAATTCATCATATAAATGTCTCTGAGTAATATATGTTGGCATAAATGCACGTTATGAAAATGATCCTATTCCTATATTAAGTACCAGTATAGCAATTAAAAAATTTCTTACTAAACTCAGTGATGCATTGTGACGCGAACTTTGGAGCTAAAGGCCATGCACCTTGCGAGAAATTCCCCCAGGTTTCACTTTAACTCAACGTTTTAGTTCCATGTTCATAACATTGTACAAAAACGTCAAACAAAACTGATGTATACACTGCATATACGAGTATGTGTACATGAACGTCAAAAATAAACTGATTCGCAAATGTGATTTCAACAGTTCCAGACAACACAAAGCGTATGAAGATAAACACGCAAAAAATCATTACCATCGCAATGACGTTCGAGATCATTACCACTTTTAAGTTTTACAGCTTCAGTTTCTCTCTTCATTCAAAAGCACATACCTCTTTCAGGGTAAGAGTGGAAAAGGACCATTACAGCGGCTGTTTACTATCGCCCCATTCCTAACTTTAAATCTGCGGAGAATCGTAAAAAAAAGATGGAATCAATTCACTTCCAACGTTAGACTTTGTCATAAAAATCAGTGATAAAACGTTCGTGTGACGTGTAAATAATTTGAAAGTTTCCCCTATACTCATGAAAGAGAGAGAGAGAGGGGGGGTATGATTTGAACAGATCTCTACTATGAAGGAGCAAAGAAAATGAGGATGAATATGTGGGCTAGATGTGGCGAGTGCGTTCGAGCAATGAAGAAACGGCACATCGAATACGTCCCGATGCCATTCTGAATGAACAAATGATGAAAGGGAGCACTGCGAGTGAGGGCAGGGATGCCACGTAAACGACGGCCTAAGCACGTAAAAAATAAGCCGCATTACGCGGGAATGCCTCCATAACTCGTTTGCTGCCACCAATACCGTCTGGCGAAGGTGTTATGCAACGATGCTCGAGAAAAAGGGAAAGAAGCCGTTTGGATAGAAGATGTTCTCGTGCACGAAAATTTAAAAAATGGTGAAAGAGAGCAGTAAGGAAAATAAAACAAATTTGGTAGGCAGATAACTAATGGCTTGCACGCAACCTGCCAAACAAGATAAGGGCGAAGAAAGCTTACATTTTTTTAACTATGAGGTAGACGTTCTCTTTTCACACAGTGCAGACATTTATTTTTTAAATGATTAGTTGAAGGTTGAGATAGAAGGGACAATGGTAGGTATACAAAGAAGAAAAAGGGAAATAATAGGGATTTTAGATGGCATGAATCTGTTCAAAAAGCATGAGGGGTCGAAATGGAGTTCTGGTGAGGAAATAATATAAAGCACTTCCGATGTTCATTTTTGAAGTGAATTTCAAGTCCAATATTTATGGTGTGCGACTTCCAGTAATTTCCATTACCCACCACTAATCGGTACGTATCTATAATAATAATATCGCAGAGCGCCGAGCCGATTTGTACCGACAGTCTTAATTCTTAGCCGAAGGGATTTTACTCCGAGGACATTTTAGCTCTGCCCTAACCAATAGATCCAACTTCCGGGTAGATTACTGGGCACCACTATTAAAATAAATCCTTGTGGCATAAGGGAGTAACTACAGGAATGTGTTTGCTAAAAAGAACGGCTTCCGTGAGGTATGTAAAAAACTTTCCTAATAGGAGTTCATTGTGATACAAAATTTTTAAATACCAGAAAAAAATTTTAAAGAAAGACGAATACTGGAAATATTTTTCATCAGCCTAAAACCGTCGATTTCAATTCAGTTGAAGAACTCACGCGTCCATAAGTTTAAAGAGTAAACTCCGCGATGTTTTTCAAATTCTAAGTATTCCATTGCAAGCAAACGCAATGGCCAGTGTAATAAATGCACTTCAAAGAAACGAAGTCATCAAAACTTTAAATACAATGCACGAATAAGCGCAAAGGTAAAAAAATAAATTCAGAAAAGTGTATTCATTTTTCCTAATTTAAAAGACTATACTAAATACCTCACAAGGAAAATGAGTATCGAGAAATTAAGAACCTCTAATCCCTTTAAGTCAGTGAGATGCTCCAACCTGGTGAAAGAAAAGTCATCGGGAATCACACGAAAACTACTATTTATAAGGGAAGGGATAATTAATCCACATTTCTTCCATTAATATAACAGCGCTAAAAAACACTACGAATCATCGCGGCCTAAAGGAATTATTTTAAAACTGGTAATAGTAAACACAGTCGCGTTTAGACTTGTGCCAATAATATGTTACGTCTCATAGCATACGGAGAGTCCTCCAAAAGACAGTCTTGGGTCGGCAATGAGTGTGTCCTACTCGTAGAATGGGCAGCTGAAGACGCCATTCGTTTAGAGCAAAAGCTGTACCAATGATTCAAGAAGTAGTATTCAGACCTTCTGTACTGTCCATTAGCTTTTATAGTTCTTTCCAGAACCTCTTTTTACGGTTACAAAAGTAATATTATTAATATGTGTAATTAAAAACAATTTAACATGCGATTCTCGGTATTTTGCCACTTCAAATCAATCACAAAGTAACATCCACATTCAATAATAGTCGCACCTCCTGCCACTTTTTCAACAATCAATTAGCTAATTTGATTTTCACCCAATTTCACAAACAGTTTGTAATATCCTTGTAACTTCTAAGACGGAAATCAAAGCGAATGTTGGAAACATTTTCATCTTCTTTTATCCCGCCAGGCATAGCAAGGAACTTCCAGACCATCGCCTACACTCACATCAATGGTTACAGAAACTCAAGAGGATGTCCTTAATTGTATACGCTCCACTCCCAAGTAGAATACTACGACCGCAAAGGCAGAGGAAGGGCAAAGAACATAGGCTGGCAGATGGGCTAACCGGAGATACAAACGCATGGGCGGGAATGAATGGGGGTTAAGCAACGAACGAAGGCAACCAAAATCGCAGAGAGGAAGAGGGAAATGAAAGACAAAATAGGGAAGTGGTGCGTGGGTGGGGTGGGTCGGAAGAAGTGGAGGTGGGTCAATGGGGTAAAGGGAAGCCATTGAAAGGAAGGAGCTAGCGATGCGAGGTGATTTAGGATTGAGTGGCGGTCAAGAAAGCCCAGCCCGATAAAACCTAAGGAAATGTCAACACTGAGTCACTTAAAGAGAAACAACAACGTGGAAAGGGAGTAAAAAATAAAAAATTGCACGAATTAGCTTATAAATGCATACCATTAGAAGATGGTTAACCCTGATACCATTATACACAATGCATGTGGACTAGAGATAATTTTTCGCGGTTTTTTCACCGGGAAAGGAGTCGGCTGCCAACGTTTCGATGACTAACTCCATCATTGCCCTCAAAACACGACGATAATCAACACCCTGAGGACGATGACAGAGTTAAGCAAGGAAATGTCGGCAGCCGACACGCTTACCCGGTGGAAAACCCGCGTGGTCTTCCCCTCAAATCATGTACTGAGAAAACAACAAATCTTACGCACATGGAGAGAGTATGTAAATGAAAAAGGAGCGTACTGATCGGTAGTGGGGTGTTAAAGACTGTAATAGAGGGGGGAATGTTAGGCAAACGAGGAAGGGGCAGGAATAGAATAGGGATGTTGGACGGGATGAAGGGAAGAAGAGAATAAACAGAGATGAAGACGGAGTTGAAGAGTAGGATGTTGGGTTGTGTTTTTTTTGGAGAAACAAAATATTTATTTGGTAGTTGTGCCCATTCAAAATCTACCTTAACCGGTAGATTACCAAATAAAAATAAATACCTCAATTGTAGAAATATAATTTATAATTATTATACACCCAGAGGAAAAAATAGCTAATAGCTAACTCAAAAATTCATAATTGTTTAGTTTTAATATTTCACGTCAACGGGTAATCAAAATCTCAAAAATGTTGCTCCAGAAATTTGGAATATAAAATTTTAAACTTCTAATTCATCGGCTAGTAATTCGGTTTCCGCCTTTTTTTCTATCTTTTTCTCGTTGGCCCTAACTCATCACAACGTTAATCTAGTAAATACACATGCAGATATTTTAATAAAAGTAAAAAATGCAAAACTGAGATAAACTACTAATTATCCTACAAATCCAATCAGCAAATATTGATTTGACGATCAAAGGTTAATTTTCAATTTTTGCTTGGTATCTTTACCTACAGAAAGATTAGTCGAGCCCATATAAAAATATTAATATCATAAATAAAACGGCAGAGTTAGGTATGATGGAATGGGATTGAAACATAACTAGATTTTATAATTAACTATTCAAGTGCATTAGTTACATTAAATCTTGCGACCTTATAGAGGAAAAATAAAATACCTCCCGCCACCAGCCGGAGATATCATAAACAGCCTGACGAGTAAATTAATTAAATTGAAATTATGAAGTTATCCGAGCTCGAAATAACCAAGTATTATTTTCAGAGTATATTCCAGCCTTTTATATCCTGAAAAAAGTTCACGGTCACTCAAAAAATTATTAATAGTATTTGCATAGTTCAAAAAACATCTCTTAAATTGGAATTGCGTGATCAATCCAATGCATATTAATTCTATGCTTTTTCTGTTCAAGCAACAATATTTATGGTATTTAACATCCTTGAGCGTTTTGGCGTAATAGAGTTTTTAAATACGATATTTAACGTCATCAATCTCGTACATTGATGACGATAAAAATATCGTTCCTTAATAATATTATGCTACTTCATTTAATGTTGAAAAACCTTTGTGAATGTAGAAATTGAGCAAATAAAAAATAATAAAATTAGGCTTTCTTTACTGCAATCGAAACAAACATTTAATTCAACAACCGCTTTTTTAACTTAACTACTCACATGAAAATCGCAGGCCAATAACAAAGGAAAAATCGGTAATTTCATTCAGTATAATCTTCTTTCACGGTAATTTAAAAAAATGCATTATTTTGGTGAATTTTTACTGTTGTTAAAAATCGTTGAAAAAAGTTTTTCTTACGGTTAAAAATGAAAGGTTTTTTAATAAACTCGTTAAAGAAGTGGCTAGTGAGATTTTTATCTGACCTCGAACATCATCCGAAAAATTTTTATGTGATTTTCCATTTGATTCTAAACAAACTCGATAGCATGCCTCATTGCATATGCTGCTCTCGTGCTATAGTAATAAGAATAGTCGAGTTTGGAAGGCAAATCGTCTCATTCCCTTCAATATATCAACTGAACTCTTAATAAAAATAATGCTTCTCCGTCTCATCGACCACAAAAAGGCAGCGGGATTGAATATTCGGACTCGTCGCGGAAGCCGTCCGGCAGAAGACTTCCGCCTTTCCCTCTCAAATTCAACCTTCGGAGACTGGACCAACATTATAAGGGTGTAGGAATAACAAACGCTTCTGCAAAATAATTTTTTTCCCGCCACGACCTGCTGGTTATAGGCAAAAATTATCTTTAAATCCTTACGAAGGAGGCGCTTCTGCCTGATACCGCAAGTAGTAGTCTTGGATTAAAAATATAACTACATGGATAAGATTCTGGTTTCTCTTTCATTCGAAACTCATTCCCAGGGTTTCTCTTAGAAATTCGAAAAAAGTTGAGATGCAATCGTGATAAAAATTAGTTTAGGATATAATATTCACAGTGGTTACACGCCAAAGATTTCATTTTGCTGAAATCCTTAACTGATTATCAAAACTAATTGTCCAAAGTTCAAAATCTCAAATCATTCCACGAGCATATGCTACAAAATTTCAAATTCAAAATTCAAGTGTACAACTATCTCTTTAAAGTGCATCATGAAAGTCCTAACAACCTTTAGCTCGTACCAGTAAAATACTCTAATGTAATCTCTTGCATAACGCACGCTAGTTAGTTTGAGTGGGTCAGAATCAGCATACTTCTGAATACCTCATACCTCTGAATAATTTTGTTCTTTCGGGAAAACCCCAAGCCCTGATATGTACATGTATGTATCCTTTTGCCTGGAGAACTAATTTTCCAAAAAAACAGTAAACATTTAGAATTAAATCAATTTAATAACAAGCTTCCTAAAAATGAGAGAGATTACTCATAGAAAAAATTAAAAAAATTCAGGAAAATTATAGTTCATTTTCAAAATCGCCTTAATGAACTTTGACTTGAGTCAAATACACAACACTCTTTCACCGCAAAGGTAGAAAATTTACGAAGTAGGTTAAAAGAATACGTGAGCAGCGGAATGGAACATTCGCTGTGTGTAATATAGAGCTCATTAATTTATTTAGAGAATGGATATTGGAAAGCAGCACAGTTCCCAGGAAGTCATGATGATTTAACAATTAAATCTATTCAAAAGATAGATCTTAGATAGGTACAAAAGGTAAAAGTACGAAGAAAAAAATCCAAGGAAATTAATGTAAATTAATAATTATGGCTATCCTATTGTTCAGTCGGTTTGTGGAGGAAATGCGGCCTATTTTTTCTCCGAAATTCCAGGGTCTCTATAGTTGACGCCTACGAAATTCCAGCGTCTCTATAGAAGACGGCTAAGATGATAGAAGGATAGCTCTTACGCCCTTATTAAGCCTGATGTGTTGTGCATTCCTATGGCCGTAAAGATATAGCAATCGATTACTATGTTACACAAAAAATCCCTCGAGTTTCATGCGAACATTTTATTCGTTGTTTTCTGTAACGTAACGATTGGTTACAAATTTATGATGGCTAATGAAGTTTCCTTTGTCTTCACAATCGAAAGAACAGGGTTTATTAGATATGTTGGCCGTGCACCAAGGGGTTTCAAGTCCTTGCGTGCTCCAGGTTGAGAGCACAATAGCACACGTGTATCTAGAGAATATGGGTTTGGAAATTCCTTTAAGTTATACATTGGTTTTCAGGATTAGAGAAAAAAATTAGATCTCTCAAAAACATGATTTTTTTAACATAATCAATTTGAATGATTTGACGGTCTATTCATATTTTCTATGATAGCTAAATTAATATTGTACTCCTAGCCCAAAATAAGAGACATTGTACCACACCAAGCCTTGTCCATCGGCAGGATTCGTACAGTGGTATTGATCCGAAGAGCACAATGCAAATTATGTAAACCTTAAATGAAATTGAAGATAAATTAACGAGTTAATTTTATTGATAATATTAAATACGTTCGTTTAATAATTCATTGGATCCTGCCTACAGTACGTAATTATAATACGCTTATGATACTCCAAAATACCATAATTGGATGAATTATCTTTAATCTTAAATATTTAATGTCATAGTTAATGATACTACAAAATAAATTATAATAAATAAACGAAAGACGCGATAATTATGAAGTTAAATAGAAGTTAATAACTCAAAGGGCATATTAACGACAATATTTCTTATTTCGTTTCATTCAGTTTCATTCACCACCGTTTGAGGATTAAAACTTAAATTAGCAATTAAAACAAGATAATTCGCAAGAGTTTTCTTAAAAAAGCAAAATAGATTGCACGTTACGTGAAAATATCGACATTTTGTCAGTAAAGGTAGGCCTTGGATGGATATGCCATAAGACAAGGTAAAAGGTTATTCAATTCCGCATGCTTCCTCCCTTAATAAAATCCAACATGCCTATTCTAGGCCTCTCCCCTCCTTTGCCTTTTCTATCATGGTCTACAGCATAATACCGTCAATGGTCGCGATCGGTATTTATCTTTCCTTCCCCCTTCATATTTCTAATAACAGGCCCCTCTCATCCCGATCATTCCTTTCGTTCCTCGTTTGTTTTTCTGTATGTCCATTGTAACATTTTCCATCCTTCTCCAAACCACATTTCAAACGCCAGCAGACTACGCCCAAAGTCTTACTTTATTGATCATGTTTCCCACCCGTACACAATCAAGCTCCATATTAAGGTTTTATGTTACATAATGTCGCGGTGGCTATCATACTGGCTTCCCACCCAGAGGGCCCACGTTCAAATCTCGGCGGCGTCGAATATTAGTCAGTGGTATCTCGATCCCTACTTGAGGTGCTTTGTGGAGGGCACTTGGAGTGAGTACACCGCCCGTCGGATGGGACGTTAAGCTGCGGACCCCTTGGCGCATTTCGTTGAGAGTAGGCTAATGCCGACGCCGGGTTTCTCTCCACCCTCCCTTCATCCTTTCCTGTCCGTCCCTAACGGCGCAAATGACCTTAGCTGTCGGTCACCTCCCCTAAAATACTAATACTATCAAGATTTTAACGATCCTTTTCTTAAAATTCTTCATCAATATCCATGATATCAATTTCCCTCCTTTTAAAAGCTTCTTTCACTAATTCAAATAACTTCTTTTAAACAAACTACTTCCATAATTTTTGTGCAAAACACTTCCGTGACGGTAAAATTGCTTCAACTTTGTCTTACCTCTCTTCCTAACACTTCCCTTCCGGACTCTCCTTCCGCCACTCGCATCGAAGCCACATAAGAATCGTACAGGTTGATATAAAGCCTCCTCTCTCTCAGATCTACTCCTATTTTCAGCAACATATTCATTAATTATACCCAAGCCACTCAATCTAACGACTTCCGAAATCTACGTAAGAATAAATACATATTGACTGCATTTTATTTTCCTGTTAAGTACCACTTTATCTGCTCGCGAAATCAAACTTAATCCTTAAATGTGGTGGCCTTTCCCTTTTCGGAATGGGAGTTGACGCTGACCAGACGAAATTCCGGCCAAATTCCTCGATTGTAAATTTCAAGAATAATAATGTTGTTCTGATTAGTCTTGCCAAAAATACATAAAATCCAAAATACAAAAATAAAAAAATCTTAACCAAAAATAGAAAATTATTCAGCATTCAACTCAAGAACGGTAGGCTAAATACTATTACGTATACCATTGCAATCGTATTATATGCAGGGAAAATTCAGGGTAGCATGGAAAGATAAAGTTGGGGATAAAGATGAGTAGCTATTTGATTACGTCAAAATTTCAGAAAAGCAAGGAACAGTTAGTCAAAGAGCGGAATTGCCGTTGTCGTTGAATGATTTAAAGAAATAATTCGAAAAGTATGGGAAAACTATTAATCACAATAAAACGAAAGTAAATAGGTTTTCGAGAAGTGGGAACCCTAAGGTATACGTTTGAGGCAATAAACTAGTGCAACCAAAGCAGTTCTCTGATTTGGCCAATAATTTAGCATGAAAATGGCGTAATTGTGGAGAGATTGGAATAGTAAGAGCGTAGATTAAGGCAGCCTTTGCTAGTAGAAAATCGATGGCAGTTATTTTAAGTAAAAACGTAAAGAAAATATTATTTAATACTTTAATATGAAACTTGGCGCTGTATGGATATGAAAAACTGTATTTGAGGTAAGATGATGAGCGTAGAAATGATGATGCCTTTGGAGATGTGTCTACGGTGAAGAATGGAGAAAATAAGTTGCGCAGAGAGAAAGACAAACGCTCAAGTTTTGAGCATGGTGGGCGAAGAGAGGAAGTTGCTGGGTTGAATCCGAAAAAAGACAAGAAAATAGGGTGGAGGAAATTGGCCGTGATAGATGAGAGAGGGAAGGGTCAGCGGGGTATAGGAAGGAAGATAACAGGCTTTTTAGACAGCGTGATGGCAGGTGGAAGTTACAAGAAACTGAAGAAATAAGCAATGTTGGGCGAATAAAAGGAAGTCATCGCTAAATGCAGGAGATAATAGTCGTTAGGGAGCGTCAAAACCCTACATTTATTGCGTAGGATACCTTTAGTGAGTGAAATATTCGTAGGAATGCCCAAAATTTTATATAGTGAGAGAAATTCCTTTATGACAGAGGAAAATCATTTTGAATCGTATAGGAATCCGTCCTACGGCCTATATCATCAAAATATTTCACGAGCATAACTTTACGTTTGGCTCAGCGAATACGGTGTCCTGATGTATCTAAATTGGCATTTGGTACTTACATGCATACTTCTGGATCTTTTTTTTCTTTATATACTCACCAGGTTTTGCAAAAAAACATTTAACGCCACAACCACTAGCCTTATGTATTTTTATAGACCCTGACACAGAGCTTTGAATAGTCGCCAAGAGTTGTGGGCAGTTTGATACGTTAGTATTTGACTCCACTTCACAAAGACTAGGTTATTAATATCAGATTTAACAGTAAATTGGTCAAGGTTGACAATTTTTTCCTGCCTATACTTCGCTTACCCAGCATTTTTCTTCCTTTAGCAGTCTTCAACAAATTCGTCTCATTATCTCCAGCCTTCTCCAATTTTCCCACTTTCTTTCAATTTCTCCAACAACCTTCTATTTTACCTAACAATTCCTATTACTTCTTCGTTTGTCTGCGGCAATGTAGCATTGTTACATGCTCCCAATTTTTTTTTATCTATGTTCATTGGTCTAGCATTAGTTCACTAAGCGTCTTGTAAAACAAATATATGCAAACTTGTGTATATCAAACAATATCAAATCAGTATTACCCCAAGACTGAGTAGAAACTATATAAAATTTGAATAAAATCTATGGAAACTATGTATAACCCTGTCGTCCATGGTTGGCAATCGACTTGTTCTTTCACCATTGCCGTTTTTACTACCCATAAAAAAATGGCTATCAACCATCAATAAAAAAGAATACGATTTTAGATTATATGGAAGAGAGCGTTAGAAGCTGAGAGCTCACAAACTTGGCCGCACATGGTTAACAATTGTAAAGTGAATGCAAAATAAGAAGGCCGTATTAACTAAGAATTGAAACGTAAGTTCGAATAATCCACCGTATTCACCAGAGTTGGCCCCCACTGACAATGTAGGTGGTGTGTGACATTTCAAAATGTCATATACCTCCTACGATGAACCACGCCCCTCATTATTTGAATGAATAACTAATCCTGTAACCCATCCTCCCACCTTCCAGTTCCCAGATACGTAGCTACCCAAGGCGAAATTTTTGATAATTGCTATAAAGAATTTATCATTTCTTCCATCCGGTCAACAGCCACAACACTCCAATTATGAACTATCTTGCATCTGGCTATTTTTATCCTGTCAACTTTCACGACAAAACCTTTCCAATTAGCTTACACTTTCCTCTCCTGTTCTCTCAACAACCAATCATACATTACGCGTGCCCCTCTGCTTAACCCTCCCCCCCCCCAATATCCCCTCTTATCCTTTTCTTCCCCTTAGTTACTCTTTAAGATAGTACTCTGATAAAGGCGGCTGGGATCACCGAAATGCGAGTGAGTTCTTTTAATTTTCATAGTCTAAAAAAATATTTTTTACATGTCTACCTATATGTATGCATGACCATAGAACATTGGTGAACGTAAAAAAGGTTCAATTAGGTAAAATAATACACATACACTCATTATAATACAATTTACCGTTGAAAATTACATAAATAAACAATTATCATAGACCCAAATATATTCCTGCTATATATCATTTTTAGTGAATAGATAATTGACCCTTATAAAGTATTGAAATTATTTTGTTCCTGGACTATGATTCCCTAAAACTTGATAGGCGGTGGCCGATACCGAAGCATGCCACGTCTAACAGTTTATCTACAGATAAAAAAGGTGGAAAAGGCAGACCTTAATATTCATTTCCAATACACTTTAAGGTAAACACTAAAATAATCAAGCTAATGTACACCAACAACGCATATCTTCATAAATAATTGATGTTGATTGCAATACATAATACCTTACACTGATTTTATATGCTAACGGTTTTAGAGAAAGAGCCCGTCTAAACAAAAAATGACAGTGTGAACGAAATACAAGCGAGATAAAATGAGTATCGTTATAAATTGAAGCCGAGAAACAGTTAGCAGGTATGTATGGAATACTTTCTCATTTATATTTACCATACCGGAGCTGGCCGTTTTTGGGAAAAGTAATATTTTTGAAAATAATCATAAAAATTGATAATACATTTATTTCTAGGGATTAATTCCCCATCAGCCGATTAAGGCATGAAAGTAAGGTCAAAAAAAACTATCAGCTTTTTATTTCCATTATTTTTTTTCCTAATCCTATAATCCATTGAGCAAAAAAATATAAGCTAAGCATTTTAATACAGCGAAATAGCTCTATATGAGTATTAACGGAAGGTTAAATACATATTTAAAAAATAATAAGATCAATAACTAGTAAGAGATCAATTTAAAGCATATGAGGATGACATTAAACAAAAAAAACCTTACGCAAACGCCATCAATAAGAGAGCTTGCTATAAAAAGCAGTTGAAAGCTGCAAGATTCCTACAGCTACTCCTTATTTTCACCTTTGCAATGAACAAATTTACATAGCAATTTTTTAAGCTCCCGAAGAGGTTAACGCCATATAATAAGAGTACCGTTTATCATACTTAAAAGAACAAAAAGCGCGTCCTTTTATATTCAGATAAACCAAAGAAAACACGGAACACCCCTTAAATGTAAACGCATATAAAGACATCTTCCTGGCTCTATTGTCTAGTGCACGGTCGGTAACTGTCAAGGTGTGAAAAGGGTTCAAAAGATCCAGCTATGCGTATATTTACAAAGAACTTCCCACGTTTTTTTTTAATTTATGCGAATATCCTTTCATCCGTCCTTATTATCATACTGATATAAATTGATGATAATTATATACGGAATTTCAACATTTAAAAGGTACCCGTGCACGCTCAATAACCGAATATCAAATGCTACCATTCTTCTGGCTGATCTGACTAACTTAAATAATTCAGCAAAGGTAATATTTCCGATTCACTCATTACAATAACTTCGAAGGATCACTTTTAAAAACTTCCATGTTATTAAATTGTGTTCCTTTCCTCCAAAAATACATTTATCAATAATTCAATCTTATACTCCATTCTTGCTTTATAAAACCAATCCATCCTGAATTTTTTCTTAAATATTTCAGCAAGAGTATTAAGTCGCTATTAAAATGATTAATCGACTGTAATATATACAGATACCACCAAAATAAGCACTGCATCGATACTAGCCGCCATTTGAGCCAAGTTAATGCAAGGGAGAGATAACGAGACCCATTTCCTTTGTCTTCAAAGCTTTTTAATAGCATTCCTACGTCAAGGCCGCAATTCATCCGGCATTTGAATTTACCTTTGGAGAGCATAAACAACTCTTATTTCCTCTGGACTCGAGGGATACAGTCGCTTTCCACAATGGGCTGGAAAAAATATCCCTTGACACTACGAGGTCCCACCACCGTCTGTCAAAAAGTTAAGTTGTACTCAGAAGATTACAATTTGAATGGATGCAATAAGAAAACCACGCGTACTAAAGAATCTCTAGGAAAACCCATTCAACTGTGAATCAAATGTTCACACGAGGATTAAAAAACCTAACGCTCTCGGGCTGTCTCGGAAAAATTCACCCTCGAAACTATTCGCAATTTTCTCCCTACCTTTCCAAATATAGTATTTTAACGAATACACCACAAATAATCTTAGATTTAATGACATGCAAAATGTTATTTCTTGAAATTGGTAGAATTAGAAACCTGTAGGTGACTAAAATAAATTAAATTTCCAAGGAAATAAATTTCAAATCGATCTCTCATGCTCGCTTCTTGCTTAACGGTAACATTAAATCCAATCACGATAGCTACATTTATCCTAAGTTCAATGTACTATTAAAACAATGATGGCAAAACGCTTACTCAGAGAATCTCCGAAAACTGAATTTTGAATTTTTTTTTATCTCTTAGAATTTTCTTATCAATTCACTAATTTATCCATGACGCCACAGGTATACTTACTCGCTTCCCAACAGATGAACGGAAGGAATAGTTTTTCTAGCAACTTCCTCTGATAGAGGAAAAAATACACATAAAAAATAAGAGATAATTCACAACTACAAACCATCAGATAACCTATTTAACAATAATACGTTTCTGCTCGCAATGACATTTATGGACTGGAAATATCATTTCGCAATCCCTAAGATGAACGAGGAAAAGACCCATTTCCTAGCAGGAAATCACCGGCAAGAAAATACGAGCGCTGCAAATAAAACCATGAAAGGGGCTTTGCCCTGGCGTGTTGAAATGGTTGATGGAAAACGAAAGGTTGATCTTCACTAGGCTATTTCATGTTCGCCAAATGGAACAGATGGAATGGTGTACAATTGAAGGAGATACGAAAACGAAGAATTCAAGCACCTAGCCTTCATTTTCTTTCCACTCCCCCTTCGCTTTAGGAATAACATCCAGGGTTCCCATCTTCGAAGAGATTGGAACAGGGCTAATGCAATTTGTTATTCAGATGCAAGAGCCGTATTACGAGGCCAAAATAAACAAGTAGGTAGCAGTTTTCCACTTGAATGAAGCAGAATCCAATTTCAGTTCAGCTTTCGAAGAGAGGATGCATTGTTGCACAACGAAAATTATTTTCATCGCCTATTCAGCCGAAGTAAGCCAGCATAGTAACGTTCACTAAATTCAATGCTACGGAGTGTGTTGAAATAAATGCAAAAACAAGTATAGACGTTTCACAAAAGGTTTCAAGAGATTACTATCTCAACTTCAAAAGCTTTACGAATCTTTCTTACTGCCAAACAGTTCCAACGAAACCGGAAGCAAGAAAATTTGGATCTGCAGCGTTTTAATTCTCCCCGAAAGCATTGAAACTATAGAATCTCGCATTCCGTTGAAATTTATAAATGACATCGAAATTTAGTTCACCATATCAGGAAAAGCATAAACTTTTTAGCCCAAAATTCTATTACTCCAATCATACGAAGGAATCGATTATTATTATTAGGTAACCTACCGGTTAAGGTAGGTTTTTGGATGGACACAGCTACCAAATAAATATTTTGTGACTCCTAACAAAACACAAAATCCAGCATCCTACTCTACATCAGGTCCCTCTTCATATCTGAGTACTTTCTTCCGCCCTTCATCCCGTCCAACATTCCTATCCTGTTCCTTCCCTTTCCTCGTTTACCCAGCATAAATAAATTATCACGTACCAATCTATAAATATATGTACATATGAAGCATTGAGATTTTGTAAATTGCTTCACTCATCACATCTGAATAATGGACCCAGTTAACACTTCCTGGAACCACGCAAATATCTTTCGTTTCGTATCGAACTCTTAATGAGCGGATGAATACAAATTATTCCCCGTAGCCCCCTTAAACTTTCATTGCAGCACCAATGTAGTATTTCGATGCACATTGAACTGCATGGATGTGTGTTCTATATCTTGATGCATGCTAGATGGTATTACGTGACTATCCGTTTATGAAAAACACACGTTTTCGTGTCGAAGTGATTTTTAAAATGTTCTCAACGTCGAGGAGATGACGTCAGTACATTCCCTCTATTACAGTCTTCAACATCCCACTGCCGGTCAATACCCCCTTCATCCACTTTTCCTGTCTCCATATGATTGCTATATCGCATATATTGCTATATGAATATTTAGTAATAGTTATTATCATAAGGTAATCTACCGGTTAAGGTAGCTTTTTGGATGGGCACAACTACCAAATATTTTGTGACTCCTAACAAAACACAAAATCAATCATCCTACTCTATATCAGGTCCCTCTTCATCTCTGAGTACTTTCTTCCTCCCTTCATCCCGTCCAACAACCCTATCCTGTTCCTTCCCTTTCCTCTTTTGCCCAACATTCTACCCTCTATCACAGTCTTCAACATCCCACTGCCGGCCAACACCCCCTTCATCCACTTTTCCTGCTTCGATAGGATTTCTCCCAACAAACCCATCTCTTCGCCCACCATACCAAGTACTCCCTCATTTGTTTTCTTCTCGGTCCATTTCACCTTCTCCATTCTTCTCCACACCCACATTTCAAAAGCCTCCAGTCTACGTCTATCCTCCTGCTTCAATGACCACGTTTCCGCTCCGTACATAGCTACGCTCCAGATCAAAGTTTTATGTTTTGGTAATTCTAAACGGGTGGTTTTTGAGGTAGAGCATTGACAATCTAAGAATTCGGGAGAAAAACTAGAGATGCCTATATTCTGTAAAATATCTTGTTTAAAATTTAAACAATTTAAAATTGTTAATTTAAAATAAGCCAATAATATGAAATGTTATTTGGAAGGAAATATGACACCATATTACATAAACTGAAATTACGAAACGGAAAAACTTATCGGGCATTGAAGAAAGAAATAAATTGCCGACCCCACACGAAAAAAATTCTCTCTATGCAAAACTAAGTCACGCAATAGTGCTTAGAAATTGCTTTGGGATTTTTACCCGTAATAGAACCTTTCGGTTAGTAAGTTCAAAGTATACTAGGAAATTAGTTTTAAATTTTTGCGGCATGCATAAGATTAAATATCGTACCACTTTCTCCCTACATATATACTATCTCTAAATTACATTCTTCATTTGTCGGAAGAACTTATACTATATTTCGCCTGAATCTGTAGAATGAATGGAAGACTTACTTCCGATAAATAAAAAAAATAAATAACAATATAACAAATGAGAAGAGAAATATCCACGTTAATAGCAGATAAAGGCAAAGAAAAGATATGGAAGACATTTATCTAAGAACCAAGAATATATCAGTCCTATTACCTAAAGATGGCCTTATATAAAAGGTAGAAACGAGGTGAATGAAGAGTACTGTGGCTCGGTTATACTTAGAAGTAAGTTTGGAATCTGATGAATCATTAGGCGCCTCGAGCAGACAAAACCATGGCGAAATTATCAAAGCACTCAAAGATAAAAATAACAAATGGCCATTTAGAGTTATCGAAGAAACTACGAAGGTGGAAGACTGCCAGAAGATTTAGGGAAGAGAAATTTCAGTGAACGGCTTACCTCAGTGAAACGCTTTATATTTTTCAATGTCTCCCTGAACACAAATGCACTTGGTCCAGTGATGTTCCATTGGATTCATTCAAGCCTGCAAAATACCCGTCAACTTAGGCTGTTAATTCTTCGTTTGTAGAGAATCTCCATCCACCGGAGAACATTTTGAGCTTGGAGAAGAGATGGAAATCTGGTGAAGCCAAATCATGGGAATAAGGCGGGTGTGGTAACAATTTTTATCTTAGTTAACGTATTTTACCATTGCAACGACACTTGCGCGTGGGCGTGCATTTCTCGATGAATTTCCCCGAAACTTCATTTCTTCCTTGCCAAACCGAGACTTTTTTCATGTATCTTTTGCTGTAGTTGGCGCAGGAGGTTAGCGCAGTATTGTCCCGTCATTGTCTGACAAATGGAAAGATAATCTATCAGCAGAATCCCTTTCGAATCACAGAAAACTGAAGCATCACTTTTCCCGCCGACCGTATTGCCTTTTCTTTCTTTGGTGGCTATTAATCGACATGTTTCCACTGCTTTGACTGCAGTTTTGTATCTGGGGTATAGAAGTGGACCCAAATTTCATTTGTGGTCACAACTGGTAGAGAAAATCTTGTTGGTTGCTCTTGAAACGGGTCAAACATTATTCAGAAATTTCCATTCTGAAGCGTTTGTGTTCCTGCATCAACAGTCCCCCACCCATCTAGGTGATCATTTTCTCATATCCAATCCCAATGTTAAAATATGATATGCCCGTTCAACTGACACCTCTAATGCTTCAGCGATTTCTCGAATTTTCAGTCGGTGATCCTCCGTGACCATTTTATTCACATTAGCAATAATTTCTGAGATAGTGGCACATTTTGGCCGGCCACTACGTTGACCATCATCTAAGTTGTCTCGACCAAACTTTAATTCGTCAGCCCACATGGCAACAATTGAATATGAAGAAGTCAGAGTCCCCCAGAGTGTTCTGAATTTCAGCATGAATTTCCTTTTCTTTAATACCTTTCTTTACGAAGTACGAGGGTCATCCGGAAAGTAGTACCCGTTCGTGAAATAAAGACACAAAAGTAAATATTAACAAACATAAAAAATTTTATTTGAAAGAGGATACTTTAAACTACTTCTCAACATAATCTCCAAGCAAATTAAGGCATTTGTCATAACGTGTGACAAGTTTCTGTATTCCTGCTGCATAGTCCTTCGCCGCCAGCTCATTGAGATACGCGAGGGACCCATCTTGCACAAATTTTTGCATAATGCAGATGGTGTTTAACAATTTCATGAACAATTGTTCGAGAAACATTGGGAAAATGCTCACAGATGTCATCAATTGTGACGCGCCGATCGTTCCTCACGAATTCGTCAACTGAGCTCACCAGTTGGTCTGTAATGACAGACGGTCTCCCCGAACGCTCATCGTCGTGTGTGTTCCCCCTCCCCATGTTGAAGTTGCGACACCACCGCCGAACAGACGACTCGTCCATTACATTGTCTCCATACACCTCCTTTAATTGGCGATGAATATCACATGGGCGAACGTTTCTTGCATTGAGGAATTTAATCACTGCCCTCACTTCACAACTGGCGGCGTTCTCAATTTTTTTAAACATTGTAAACAATCACAGAAACAACACAGGCAATGCTAGCGTCACGCAACTTGGCTCAGAGAAGGCAGACAAGCCACTGAAGCTATCTGACCTCGTCCAGCGGCTACTCGCGTCGTCAGCACTTCATGCGGCACGAACGGGTACTACTTTCCGGATGACCCTCGTATTTATCCTCTGGTCCAATCTCAATTTTTTCCATCTTCACAATTCACTACACGGGAACAACAACAGGTAGGCATCCGCACCACAAATCTCTTCCCAGACCACTGACGCGTAACGAGTTTACTTTATGTAAAAACACTGTAATCAACCCTAAGGTCGGTTTAGTAGGTGATGGTACAGGTCATCCAGTACTAAGGCCGACCGCGTGTGAAATTCGCAAATCAGGGTAGGGGGGCCAGTTCATTTCCCTGTGCCAGTTATGGCTTCCCAGGAAGATCTGGTACCTGAAAAATCATACAGCTTGAAAAGAGCTGTAGGTGCCCAGTGTGGCTTGCCTGGAAATTGAACCCGGGCCCTCTGGTCAGTAGTCCAACGCTCTACCCCCTGGACTACTGTGACCTACGAGTTTACTCATAGGATTACCTATTAATACGTGGAAAACTCGTTCCGCTAGCATTGACATCTGGTGATCATTTCTCTCCCTCGAAGTACCCTCTAAGACCCTCTTAAGAACATTTATAACTACCCTCGTATTATTTTGCAACCGATTTCGATAGGAGAATCGCCAGATGATGAAACACTGAATAGGAACAGGTCGCACATAAATTTATAGTGTCAAAGAGCAAACCATTTTTTTCTCTAATCATCAATGCCTGCAATTATTCGCGAGAAGTATTAGAGACACTGACCATTGGAAAAATACACCATAGAAGAATAACAGCATTCAAAACATAGTGCAGCAGTCGGCTGCTGAAAATAAAATGAACAGAAACGAGAGGATAAAGAAAATGAGAAACGAAGAAGATACAAAATAGTACAGGAGGAGAAATTGAATTAAAACGTAAAAGTACGTAACAGAACAAGATGGATAGGAGAGATCTTGCCACCCAATGAATTTTTAGGTGTATAATAGAAGGGAGAATAATACCAAGGGCTTAGGCTAGGTACAGAAGAATGTTAGACCGAAAAACAACCAGCTCCACTCAATCAATCTTCCGATTGAAAAACTGATGATGACGACGTGTCAGTTTTTTCTAATAAACTGCGAGAGTAAATTTTCGGTAAATATATTTGTAAGTGCACATTTGACGAAAATATCTGCCAGGTATTTAGGCGAAGTCCCATCGGAATAAAAGTTACAGTGAATGTTTCCACATGGGATTTGTATGCTTTGAAAGAAATTAGGCTAATCGTATAGGACATCGTTCATCCCACGATATTTCCTTGCCTATTAGCAAAAGAAATTGGAAAAAAACAAAACGCTTAAGAGGGATATTTGAACGCCGAGAGGATTCTCTCTGAAAAAAAGCATATTAAAAGACCGTTGATACGTATATATAACCAAATGTACAAGGCCCATCTCACACCCCTCTCCTCCCATCATCCCCTTAAAAGACACCCACTCCAGCTGTAAGAGGAAGCATTTGGATTCGCAGGGAAGCACACAAAAAAAGGAAACGGAAAGGAAGGAAAGGAGGAGATAGAGATAACAAGTTAGAGGAAGAAGGAAAGATACACCGTTCGTAGGGATCGGGGGAGTGGGGGTTGGGATAGGGAAGTAGTCACGAGTGGTAGAGAGCGAAGGAGAGGAGAGAGAAGGAGGAGGTGGAAAGAGAGAGAGAGAGCGAAAGAGGGTCCACATCCTTTTGATTTACAAGCACCCTTTTTCGTTTTTAAAAGAGCGACGACGAATTCGGACGGAAACGGCCTCAAGACAAGAACCCTTATCTTACGGAAAAGATCTCCCCGACGTTCGTATGCGACGGGCGGAGACAGTGCTTAAGGAATAAAATAGGGTCGAGGAAGGGGTTAGAACATAATTTTCATACACGGTTATTGATCAAGTTTCCTCAAAGCGAAAAGGTGAGGAGGGGTGGGTGGCGAGGTGGGTAGAGGGCGCATTAGCAAGCGCCGTGGGTCCCAGGCACACGAGGGTGACTCGCAATGATTATCTCCTTTCTCCTCCCCCCATCCCCACCAACACGCTTTTATCTCCCCCAAAGAGGGGAGAAAGGCCGCTTTAAAAGGAACATGAAGGCTGAAAGTTGCAAAATAAAATGAAGGAACCTTGGAACCGAGTTACACGGGGATAATTTCAAAGACGGAGAGGCTATAAATTAAAGGGTATATCACGTTATGTAGATTAGAGAAATGGCCTGAATGAAAATAAATGGCATCACTGCAATCGCATTATCCTCCAATATGCATTTTAGATTACATAACCTCGTTCAAGCGTGTAAAAAAAAGTACTGGATTTTATTCCTAAAACGTTTCGGGCAATGAACCACGTGCATAAGTAAAATGTTAATTAACGGTACGTCAGCAAATAAAAGAATGCATAAAAATCCCCTAAAAATGTGTGATAATTAAAAGTATTTTATTATTATTTTATACAAATTTTTACCTGGTTATAATTCTACAAATAGGTTTAGTTTAATCTACTTAATTATCTTGAAATAAAAGCCCAAAAAATGAAATTTAAATACTAATTGTAAACATTTGTAAAGAAATATTTACACTACATTTAATAAGAGGGGGAGTATAATTGATAATGCAATAAATCTGTGCGTTATCTTATCCTACATTAAATGTTATTGAATACATTCTGTACTGAGCCCTCCCAAGCACTAAAACCTTGACGGGGTTGAAAGGCGTTATGCGTTCCTAAGACCCTTAGAATTGCGCTAGGGGGAGCAATGATAATCATTTTTCAGGTGTACATGCCACCAAGCAGTCATAAGAAGGAAGAAGTCGATAGGATACATGACCATTTAGAGGACATATTCGCGTGTGTTCCTGCAGGGAAATGTTTGATAGCGATGGGGGATTGGAATGCGACGGTAGGCAATGGAAGAGATGGTGATGAGCTCGGGGATTACAGCTTAGGTACGAGGAATGACCGTGGGGAGAAAGTAATTGAGTTCTGAGTCAGGTGACTCACAAATGTATCATCAGTTAGATAATATTATCGTTAGGCAAAGGTTTAGGAACAGTGTGATCAATTCGCATAGCTTCGCGAGAGCGGATGCAAACTCTGACCACAAAATAGTTGTTATGAAGTGTAGCATTCGTTTCAAATGGATAAGACAGGGGTGGCGGGTTAGGAAATAGAATATAGAAGCATGAGCTGGATTGACAAGGAAGTTGCGTCAGCAGACTTTAGAAAATATCATGTGTGAGAGAAAGAAGCTGAGAACTATCGAGGAAAAATGGAAATATATCAAAAAAGGGGTATCAAAAGCCGCTACAGAAACAATAGGAACCATAAATGGAAAAAGGACAAGGAATGGATGGATCATGAAATAGATGATTAGAAAGATAAATGACAGAAGGAACTGGTAGAATATAACCACAAGAGTTAGCTAGAAGGAAGTACAAAGAGTTAGATAATAAATTGAGACGGGTACCAAATAAAGCAAAAGAAGCATGGTGGAAGACACAGAGCGAGGATATGAAAAGTTTTCAAAAGATGGGTGAAATTGGTGCGCTATACAATAAGATTAAAATACTAATGGGAAGTAAGAAGATAAAATCTGTGTTTACAGTTAGAGATAATTCAGGTCAAATAATAGTTGACATAGAAAAGATCCAAGAGAGACGGAAGGAATGCGTAGAAGAACTCTATGGTAAAGAACTTAGACCAACAAAGTTAGACAGAAATAGAATATGGTGTACACGAAGATAGCTAAGGTCCAGGCATACACGACGATGAGACAGAAAGGACATTAAGGGAGATGTTGAAGTCTGTGATAGAGGGGAGAATGTTAGGCGAACGAGGAAAGTGTATGAAAAGGGGCTTATTGTAGATTCGAAATTTGGGTATTGTTTTGTTTAGAGTGGCCAGAAAAAAGTCGGTACCTACGTCAATCAAAAACCTACCTTAACCGGTAGATTGCCTTATAAATAAAATATGTCGTGCTATAAGTCTTTTGATAAAATGGCACAAGTATTTTAACTTAAATTCAAATAAAACATTACAATAAACGTTAAATTCTCATTGAATGCGTCCTATTTTTGATTTAATATTCAAAATATTCTCATTAGTTTTTCCAGATCCCTTACACTATAGCTAATTTTCATGATTTGAAAATTGTGATTTTTTCTTCGGCAAATTTTTCATAGGTGAAAAAGGAAATGCTTTCGACTAAATAAGCAAGTAAACGAGTGGGTGTTAACAGTAAGCGGAAGAGGATTATTCAAAATTATTTCGAAATTAAAACTGTCTCCTCTCTGAAGGGATAATAATCAAATCCCAGTCAAAACGGAATCGATTCTGATGTCTACATAGTCAACTAAAATAGAGTGAATGGAAACAGCATTGAATGTCGAGTATTACTGTCAAGTCAGAGCACGCTTCGTTGCTTACTCTGTTGTTTCCGGGCAAATAAGCTCCGACAGCGATGGATATTTAGTTTAAACGAAAACAATAGGAGAGGGCAAGAGGCAGAGAGAATGAAGAAAGAAATTAAGAACAGCTGATGTAAGTTTGAGACCATTTCAAGGTCTAGTATGCAAAGAATGGGTTTCTATAGGGTCCATTGTCCGATTGGGTTGCCGGAGATACAAACAGCGTTTGAAGGACGTTTCCATTCATAAGGTATAACCTACACACTCCTTATTAAATAGATCGTAATGGATTCCTCGTGATGCTGCCATTCTTGAAACAAACGTCTGCAAGAATACGAGTGACTTTACTGAAGTAGGGGAGCGTTTTTAATCATAGGGTGAAGAGTATTAGTCGCTTAAATCACAGGATTGACCCATACTATGCGTATACTATATAGTAGAAACCAGGGAGTAGAAGATACTTAAAGACAGTCGTGCATTCATGGAAGAGATGTCAGGTAAAATAAAAATATTAAAAACTTCAGTAGTGGGGAGGTGATCCCACAAGATGATCCGCCGTGATATGTATACGTACGGAAAGAAAGTAAAACCCAAAGCCGTACACTTATTTTTTCTTTCCATGCACTCGGGTTTTACTTTCTTTCCATGCACTCGGCCGTAGTACGTTCTTTATCTATTTATGTATACGTACGCCGTCGTCGGGTCAGTATGCCATCGCGAGCAAGGTAGGGACACAACATTACATTGTTTAACATACTATAGCTTTGTGGCACAATGCCATTTTCACGCTCATCAAATTTTTGGCTTCGTCCGTCATGTTCATGGCATTGAAACGAATGTTGAAATCTCTAAATATAATGAGAATAGAATGGAAAATCTAGAGCGGAAGGCCAAGGACGAAGATCGAGAGCAAATCCTCGAACCCTGCAACTCGTGGGTCCATGAGGGAATAATGAGAATGACGAAGAGGAGGATAACTTGATTGGCAGCTGCAAATCGCATTCATGGTCAACGGCCTAGAAACTGGTGATGATCACCGTATATTTCCTCTAATTATAGGGACGAAATTAGAAGACTTTGACAATGTATAAACGTGCAATTAAGGTCGTCTGGAACTTTTTCAGGGAATTTTTTACATGAAGATTCTTACGAACTTGCCCCAGTTTGAAACTGTATTAAATATCTGTGAAAGAATCGAATACAGACTATTTTTTCGCAAACTATTATATATTTAGAGAAAACACAAACGTAGGTTTTGTATACTAATACTCATCTACAAATCTTAAGTGTAATTTTAACATAATATTTCATGATTCATAAAAGAAAAACCAGCAAAATGGCGAATTTAACAGTAATTAATTCCTTCAAGTGGAGCAATTGTAGGTACCAAGGAGAGGTTTTCAGCGTAAATTAGACGATTTTAATGCGTGGATATCGAGAAGAATGGAAAACATTAAAATTTTCTAGGCGTGGATAATGTTCTTTTCTTTTGAGTGGATTGGAAAAGAAGGAAAAAGTACGGTCTCCTCCCCATGGATACAGATAGGGAAGTGACCCAACGCTGCAGGTAGCGGGAGGATCCCCCGACAGTGAGAGACGAGTGGAAGGGGAAATTAAAAACAGACAAGGCAGAGCAAGCAATACAGTAAATGGCACTACATTATTTAATGGCATTCTAACGCAGTCATGTAGAAAGAAAGTGTTATGACAACAAAGCACACGAGGTTAGTGAAAGTGGATGCAATTGAGTAGACCTAATTATCCCCTAGACGCAGAGGGTGAAATTTTTCCAATGCATCACTCACCGTTCCATCGTCGAGCAAATAAAAAAGCTATAACCTGCTTAAAACGTATTCAAAATCCCAACATACTGTAGCAAAATGGGTCATGATTAGAACAATAAACTACAGAAGTGGCTGATTTTTAAATGACATTTCATCCCGACAAGGGACCAGTAAAATTGTCATGAAAGTGATTATGCATGTCGGCATAGGTAATTATTGGACGAACAAGAGTGGAAAAACTACATAGCTAGAGAAGAAAAAGAAGAGCTAGAAAAGCTCTTCTTTATATGAAGAACACAATGTATTTTTCCACTATTCATTATTTTGGTACTACCAGTTTCAATGCTTCGGCATCATCATCAGGTGCAGGCGTCAATGTACCTGATGATGATGAAGCGTTGAAACCTGTAGTACCAAAATAAAGGACAGTGGACAAATACGTACATTGTGTTCTTCATTTTATGAACATGAGCTTCCACAAAGTTGAGCCAGAAACTATCAAATACCAAGGCTCTTCTCTTTGGATTTTTAAATTTACTTAAAAAATTAATTGAATAAATATGCAACACATGCTTTCAATAAATATTTTATAGAGCTCATTATTTAGGAATTGAGGATGTTTTCCATTGATACAAAATTGTTTTTAAACTATGTATATGAGCAGTTAAAACAGTTTACTCCACATCACTGAGAGAAGAAGATCTATATCAGCTGTTATGTCCAAGGCTAGAGAGAGAGAGAGAGAGAGATGGATGTCATGATTGCAAGTTAGAAGCGATTGATTTTCGGGCGGGCAGTCAATGGAAATGGCCTAGGGACGAAAACAAGGCAATAAGTTTCAACAGGTCAATTTACTCCCTCAGGGAAGGCCGGATCGGCGTAAACAAAAATCAAATGGAAAAATATCTTTGTGATTGCGTGAGATCAATGATTTCCGCATCCCTTCCGTTGGGTCCTTGAGTTCACAGAGGGCATATTAAACCCTAAACCCTTTCATATTCTCATTGTATATTACAAGGATCGCACTAAACATTTTTGGGCATAATATGCAAGGCTGTTTGCCTACATGTATACCCTTCCATGTAAATTAATCATATTGTTCACTTCGACTCGCCATATAGAAATAAAATAGAATATAGAGTTATTTCCGGTGTCTTAAAATAATTAAGAAAAATGAAAATTAACCACTCAGTGATAAAGTAAATGATTTTTTGGTGACTCAGTGACCTGTATTGCAGAGAATAAAAAGATTTTCATTGCCTACTTGCGACGTGGCGGTGATAATCCTTCGCAGGAGGCGCTCAAAGAAAATCCTATTGAGAGCCTTTGAACGGTATCGTGTTTGAGGCCTGGTGGTTGTACCAGCCGAGTAGTTAATTTTCCCGGAAACAACGACAGGTAACTGCGATTGTTCCGGCATGGTAAATGTCTGTGCGTGACTTCAATCAGCTGATACCTTTCGTAGAATTTTGACCATAAGGATCATGTATGAGTTCTGTGAATGCATTTTTAGTGCAATGTTTTCCACATTCATCATGTCCGTCTATCATTCTTTGATTAGCATAAATTTTTTCCACCTCCAAAAAATGTCCTCTCCTTTACATTAAAGCGTTTAATGACGCGGCAACTCGACATCTAACTGTTTACAACCAACCGATGTTTTTCCCTGAAAGTTAACGCTTAGACTAAGCTGTTTTCTTTGTTCGACATTCTTATCGAAAATTTTCCATTGTGATAACGACAAGAGAGTATGACTTCATTTGAACTCGAGAATATTGCCAAGTAAAACGCAAAGTCATGTCAGCAGTAAGACATCCTACCATTCCGTGCGCACAAAGTTTCATAATTGAGAAAGCGTAGGATACTATGTATACCTATCACCTAACTTCTTGATGTGCGAGTA
Source organism: Hetaerina americana (assembly GCF_022747635.1). Lineage (NCBI taxonomy): Eukaryota > Metazoa > Arthropoda > Insecta > Odonata > Calopterygidae > Hetaerina > Hetaerina americana. The sequence goes on from NW_027286625.1 coordinate 10,103,440, forward strand.
CATATTCAGCCAACGAACATCGAATTATAACCATTGGGTTAGCGCTCACAAGAGCTTTCCTGGTACATTAGACACCCTTCAAAACACCTAGTTACAGAAATGTCTTTTTCTCTTCCAGAATGGCTCATTCAAAGATAATCCTTTTTTCTGTCGTCGTTTTAGCAGGGATGCACAGACAGGCACGAGGGAAAATGACATCACTCTTCAAAAAGAAAGAAACTAAGCTAACATAACGAGCGTCACAGAATATTTCCTGCTTTCTTTTCCAAGAAGAGAAGATGGATTTCAGGAAGTATATTATTTTAAAATATCATTTGGAATGATTTTCTCTCAAGATAATCACAAATTCTACGGCGTTAAGAAGCGAATTAAGAAAGCTCACCCGCACAAGGCTTCGGAGGCCAACTAATTTTTCTTGGTCCTTGCAAAACTCCAAATATGGTAACAATAAAACACGACCAATCGGGTTATATCACGAATCACTTAAAATTCCAAAATAATTGTCTTGACTTCGACACAAAATATTCATTCCAAAAATATTACCCAAAAAATTACAAAAAAAAGGCCTCAAATTGGATTTTATAGTATTTTCATGTTATTCTTTTTGCCACACACATTTTCTGAAAAATGAAGGAAATTATCGCGATATAATATTCCTATGTCATCCCACACTTATCCAATTGGATTATTTAGTTCACGTTCATCTTTCACCAGATTGATTCGAATTGAAGGAAAGATAACACTATTGCAAAATATGAACGGTTCCCGATTTAGGAAGGCCAAACGTTTCACCCTAATGATAAAGAGGGAGAACAAGGGGATGCATGCCATTTTCCTAATTATTGAATTATTTCATTCTCAATACTAAAATTGCCATCGAACTTGCTGTGTACGTTGCTGAACTTATAAATTAGAGTATATTAGATTCATACTACATCAATGTAACTTTTTATGCATATTATTTCGCAAAAAATGGACGTTGAAGATTGTAATAGAGTTGAGAATGCTACTAAAGCAATGAAGGGGAAGGAATTGGATAGGCATGTTGGACGGAATGAAGGGAGAAAGGAAGTACACAGAATTGCAGAGGGACTTGCTGTAATGCCCAATTTCAGGTTGTGTAATTGTTTATAAGAGGGAAGAAAGGTTTTGTTGAAAAACCGTCTATGCAGTTTCCACCCAAAAACTATCTTAACCGGTGGAATCCCAATAATAATATTCCGAAAATTACAATTAAGAACAGAAAAATGTTTCCATTAAGATGAGATTACAAAAATACATCTTGCTAAGCTATCTAAATTGCCTTTCTGAAAAGCCATTTCATTTTCATTCAATCTGCTATAATTCGTGGCACACACTTATTACATCCATTTACACATCTTCATTACTAATTAAAATTTGATTGAGCTAGAGAAAGTTTCATTCGTTATTGAGTTCTATTAATTTAACCTTCTGTTTTCAAATGATTTAAAGATATGATCACGTTTTCCATCATCATAAATATAGAGCGATGATTTCATATACGTACATATATTTCCTCTAAAAATAGCAGAGGCTTATTGTAGTGATTATATTAACTACTATTTTGATAAACTTTAATTCGAAGCCAACTTCCCAGTTGGGGTGAAAATTCTGACTCATAAACACCAGATAAAATAAAACACAAGAATCAACAGCTGGGCCACGTGTCGTCATTTAACCTTCTCTCTCTCCCCAATATCCCCAGAATCACCTGTGCCCAATCCAGAATATGATTTTGGATTTTTTTTAAATCTTCTACTGAATCACTACTTAAGCGTTCATAAGAGTTAGTTACATTCATACCAAATTTAATAGTTACAAAAAAGATACCCGATTGCTTGGAGTAGAGCTTTCAAAAGGTACGTGTCTCTACTCTCACTAAATTAAGCAATACTCGCATGTGTGAGATGACCCTAGCGAAAAATTTACTTACATGAACAATTGATTACGGGCCCCATGGGACTATGAAGAGGATCTTACCTGAAAAAATCAAAAATATTTCTCAATTTGATGCAAGATTTTAATCATATATTAATTTATTTATGTATCATATGTATATAAACAAGGGCTAGGGACTTAGGAATTATTGTTAGCTACATTAATACAGAGTCAATCTGTTCTCATATTAAAACTATGTTATCAAATAAATAAACATTCACACGGCGCACCACTTTTCTCATTTGAGTGGGATATGAAGCGATACATACAGAAAACTGCATGGTTTACCATAGCTTGGAGTATAGACCTGCTTCTTCAACGATTCCACGTTTCCTCAATGATATTCCACGTTACAATTTAAAATGTTACAACAGCCCGTAATTTATTGAGAAAATAGTTCTTTGAAATTTATGAACACGTTTTGCATTTATCTGAATTTTGACATAAAATCCATATAAAATGGAAAATAAATCATGCAAATTTTTATTTATTACGAGGCCGTAAGTGGCTAATTAAAACTGAATGCTTATGAGCGCTTTGGTATTCTGACGACTGCTTATTTAAGTTAATTCCTTTGTAATTTTCTAACTTTATATAACCGCATTGCATCGCCTTATACGATACCTAGCTCCACAAATGATGCCTTTCCTATGTTATCTTTCAGTGATCATTATTAAAATAACTTATTTACAATAAAAATGTTTCAATGAAACATTTCAGATTTCGTGTTTTTATAAAATAGCTGTTCCTCTAACGAAAAAGACACTATTACTACAATGCAACAATTTCTGAGAGTAAAAACCATTCGCCTTGACCGGGATCCTGGTCAAGACGAATGGTTTTTACACTTTAAAATTGTTTTATTGTAATGCATATAAGCGGATGACTCCGTCAAAAGTCAATGCTGCGGCATCTCCTGCAGTTTCTTGGACACGGTGACTACTTCGTAAAGAAATTATTTCCTTCTAATTATTTGAAACTTTCGAAGAAATTCCTCATCCAGGAACCTATGTACTGTTACAGAAGTTATCGAAGTCATTACCGAAGACTGTTTTACTGTTTCTAAACACCGACTTTCCGATTATCACTATCATAAAATCGAGTTTTTATTGTTTTAATTCCTTTTCACTAAATATTTAAAAAATCACCAAAATTACAGTTCCTCAAAGGATATTTTTACTTCAATTAAAAGGGCTATCATGATTGGGCATTTGATGGGCCTATCAGAAAAGGGCTATCATGATAGGCCTATCATAAAATGCTTTTCCGAATGAATTTATTTGCTCGAAAATGCACATAGCCAAGAGAGTCTTTGCCGAAAAAAGTAACACGTAATTTATTCACATGAACCATTTTCTGCCTCGTATGTACGACTTTTGACGCAGCAAAAAATATTTCAAGCTCCCTAAGTGTTTTACGAGAATAACAATTAACCATTACGCATGGACCGGTAATCAACGCAATATGCTAATTAATGTTTTCACCCTACTCTGAAGCATGTTTTTTTGCTTCTGAGTAACGGAATATTTCGACATTTCCATTGCATTAAGCTTTTTATTCTTAACAGGGCTTATATTAACAATTTCAACGATAACATTAGTAGCAGTTTATAATCAAAGGAAGAGGAAGTAGAGCCTGAGTTCACAGAAACGAAAGAATATTTTCGCAAGCTAATATTCCTTTAATTCTACTAATACTAATTAATAAACTACTAATATTAATTAAATACTAATACTAATTTGTTTTCTCTAGCTTGCTCTTGCACTTCGTGCTCCAAATATGCTTCAACAGAACCTGGTTTTACAAATAATCGGCAATAAGCAGACACTACTGAAATTTCTACCAATCAGGGTATTCTACCAATTTTTAAGGTAGGTTTTGGACGGCGAGTATTTGTTTGCAAATGCCGAGATAACTTCCAATTTCTTTCTTCATATCTTCCTAACCTCTGCCTGGATTCAAGCTGTCTAAAAAAACCCACTCTCTTCTTCCCTCCACCTCGCTTGCAAAAACTTCTATCACGGCCTTCAAAAGACCATTATCTTCCAATATTTTCCACTTCCTCTGCCTTTTTTCGGATTCCTTCTGGTTACTTCCTTGCTCTTCGTCCTACCTAATTTAAACCTTAAGTCTTCTTCTCTGCCTAACTCATTTCTCTATTCTCCATCAAACCCATTTCAAAAGCCTCCACTCTACGTTCGTTCTCTTGCTTAAACGTCCAGGTCTCACATCCATAAAGCACTACGCTCTACTCACACAGCTTTACTAATCTTTTATCCACATCTTTGCTTGCAGAAAAAAATTTAACTTTCTACATGGATCATATTTTTTAGCTAAGAGTTCAATAAAACAATCAGTGTTTTACAAATGATATCAAATAAGTTCAAACTTCGTTTATCTTCTCCCCTGTACGACCAAGTGCCAGAATCGATCAACTCTTCACTAATTATCAACGATTTCTGTAAATCTTTCATCACGTCCTAACTTTAGGAACCCATCATTAACTGATTCCCTGATGTTATCAGATATTTAAATTTTTCCTATCCGTTATAATATTCTTTCTGTAACTATGCGAAGTTGAGTGGACGGAGTGTGTACCCCCTGAACTTGGTCCTTGTCTCTTTTAAGTCGCGTTAATAGCATCAACAGCATCGTAGGGACGTGAAGCATGAGAAAAACTCGAAAACAATCGATATCCGAATTGTCTTTATTTTTTCGACCGTTTCCCTTAAAAATAAAAGCAAAATAAGTAATTACCTACGTCATATAATAGTGCAACCCATCATTCTATAAGTCCCGGGACTTATTGAACGGGATATATTTTGGGATGAGCAAGGTATGATTTACATCGACTACCTCTAAAAGGAAAAATCTATCAATGGTGAATATTACATTGAGTAATTGGTGCTTTTGAAGGAAGAAATCGCAAAAACACGACTGCACATGAAGAAGAAAAAATCACCTTTCATCAAGATAATGCACCGTGCTATGAATGAATGGCCAATGAAAACAATGGTCAAATTGAACGAGTTAGACTTCCATCTGCTTCCCCACCCACCATACTCTCCAGATCGAGCCCCCAGCGACCACTGGCTGTTTACGGATCTAAAAATGATGGGAAAAAAATTTGGCTCGAATGAGGAAGTTTTCGCTGCAACTATAGCTTATTTTAAGGACAAGGGCAAATCGTTTTACAAGCATGGTATCGAAAAGTTAGAAAAGCGTTGGAATGATTGTATAGCTATTGAAGGTGATTATGTTGATGAATAGAAATGGATTTTGCGAAACAAATGTTTTCTTAGTTAGTCCCGGGACCTATTTAACGAAGGGTTACGGCTTCTCGAGCCGATCAATCAAATACGAAAGAGGAAGGCTGCTAATACTTGATACATTGACACCCTTCCAGTAACAAATATTACTAGTTTAATAAATATTTCCTCTGGAAAAATATCGAATTTTATGACAACTTTCGGTGATTCCCCACATCCTAAGCCCCTATTCTGTTTAAAACATCTTAATGCCATCCGTATGACTTGAATTCACTAAGTGTAATAGGTACATTAACGTATTAATGGTGACCACTTTCGAACTCCCCGCTTCTACTTGCTTCTCTCAAATCTTTTCAAGGAGGAACAAGAATTCCTTGAGTCCACGACCTAGATTTATGGCCTTTCTTTCTCAAGTACAGGATGCAACCTTCCGGGCTCACCTTAACCGCCGAATGGCGCAATTTAAATGCACCCACCACACGCCGGTGCTCGTGACGTATATAAGCACTCTTAAAGAGTCAACAGATTAATGCAGAGGAATGACCGCCAGTTATCGACCATCTGCCACTCGGCCTTGTACTTCATGAACGCTGTATCTAGGTGCATACCAGAGTACTTGACCGATAAGATGGGTGAAAGGGAAATGAAACAGAAACTCTCCATCTACACCTTTTATACATAATCGAGAGTAAATTCATTGAACAATCAAGGAATGAGAATGAGCTACGGGGAAATATTGAAATTGAGGCCAGTGGAACAATAACTTGACATTTTAAGTAAGGTCACCCAATGAAAAGACTTCGTATACGATGATTTTTTGTTTTAGCATTTGTAAATTTAAGAACGATTTTGGTTTATCCTGCAACGGATAGGAAAATGTTTTATGTATGCAGGATTGGTCCTTCGATATAATTTTGGGTTCGGGTGATTTCAGGAAGTGGGCATAACTTTGTATTTCGAATTTTTATGAATTTTCAAGTAATGCTAATTGTACCATACATATCTTGTTCTGAATTGATTACTCGCGAAAATATTTTTGAGTTTTTTTGGTCAATAAATCACAACTTATATTATGTTGTTTACGAGAGTGGAATTAACATGCCGTCAAATACTTAGCTTTGCATGCTCATGCTCAATCTAGGTCAAGGAAAAATCTATTTTTCTTCGTCAGATCAAACAGTTTAAATGCAAACTTAATCAATACTTAACTATGTACTCATATTAAACAAAGATGACGATACCTTTAAAAAAAGTAGACCTATTTTAAGAACAAGGTATGCTCATTCATTCAAAGACATAATAGTATTTCATCCAAATTCAAGGAGTATAGAAATGAAAGAAGTTTCGTTATATAATTATAATTAAAATATCGTTAAATAATATTAATTATATTCATTCGGTGCCATGTAATATTTATCTTGATTAGTATTCGTGCATTAACATAGCAATCATTAACTAGGTGGTTATGTAACGTACGTAATCGGTACCATAAAAAATTATACTATGGGCGTTGAATTACTCGGTATTACCAAGTAACTACTAGCATACCTTGACCTGCCTTAACACTAATGTTCTCCGTGTTACGTCCAGGTATCATATGACTAATAGAAACAGTTAGGATGGTGTAGCCAAAAGATTAAACCATTAAATCCACCACTTAAAAATGTAATAGAATAACCACGATTGGTAATTAAGGCAAACATTTAATACTTGTGCACGTTTTGGAAAGTATATTTTTGAAATAAAAATACCGAAACATCAAATTGGAAGAAAATTGCACCAAATAAAGGGCTCTAGCAGAATATTTGCAGAGTTGCACACGATAAAGCTTCTCCTGAAACATTTGAAATACAAGATATCGCCAAAATTCCAAAAAGCAAGGAACGTCATCTTAAACGTTCCTGGAGATAGAACCGGCCTTAAAGACCAATTCAAAGCAGTGAAATCAATTTCGCCAAACATACAAATCATAATATTGTACATGGGTTTCCGGAAGGTACTGTGGTAGGGGGTTTATCTATATGTCTGGTGCCAGGGGATGTTTTATTAGGAGAGTCCAAGAAATATTTCGGTGCTAAGAGTATCTCCATCCAAAACCTACCTTAAAGGGTGCAATTACTTACGAGCCTTACTCGTAATACGTAATAATATAGTTTTCGAAGGAACTTCGTGTAACTGCTTTATAATTGAATATACAAAGCACCGAAACGCCAATATTTAACGTTCTTTACCCTTATGACGTTGTTGTACGGCAGTGAAACCAAAGTTGTTCAACAAAAGAGTATTATGAAATGCAACTAAAATTTGCATTTGATTTACATTTTCAGGAGTAAATGAATAAGGAACTTATTAAGCGTCAACTGAAATAGACAAAAATCAACAGTGCACAAACCTTATGTTATACCTCTTTAGAGGTAACAGGTTTCATTTGCAAAAATTTCAAATTTCAACTCGTGATGGTAATTGGATTACAATATTAATCAACGTTAAAATGCATGCAAATACTTCAAGAAAAAGTGATGAGGTTCCTAGGAGATAAAAATGAATTCTGTAGAGAATAGTTTCCATTCCCACGACATTTCCATAAAAGGGGGAGCACTCAATTCCCATTCCAACAAGGTTATAACCACCTCGAAAGTCTAGGTGACCACGCCTCTCGTTCCCACCTTAATTTTTCAACCCACCTTGGTTGTATGAATTGGAAAGAAGGAACTGCGCTCGGTTGAAATGAATAGCAAATCCAACAAGAGCCCCTAATAAATTTAAGTGGCATCGCCGGACGTAGGAAGATGTCCATCGTCTTCAACGGCTGCTTTGCATGCGCGCCCGTGAATGCATTCCCGGAAAAGGGGTTTGGCCGAGTAGTGGAATCGTTCACTCACGGGTCTCCAACTCCACTCCCACAATTCGCTCCTACCTCATTTCCTGGTACCGATACAAAGAGGACCTAGAGGCAGGGCGTATCCGCACGTGCCTTACCGGCCGGCCGCCGAGCGCAAACCGATGGCTATCCAAAACTCTCGGTCTCTTCACGTTGGCCAATCTACCCGGGGGCCACCGTGAAAGGAAGACATAGGAGGGCACCGATGAATTCGTTCCTTCTACGATTCGAAGTTGATGGCGCTCACTGCATCACATTCACGCAACCTCTTCTTTAACCCGCCACTCTTACATACATGTGTATGGGGTCTGTCTGGTTTGGACGCGGAAAGAATTTGTTTCAAATTGTTAAAAAAATATTTCGATTTTTTTCTTGATCAATATGAAAGTTTTTCAAATGAAATGATGGATAATAATAAAGTTAATTGATGATAGATGCACCATAGTCTCCATTTTCTCTAAACTCCCTGTCTTTGTAGACAACAATGGCTGAATTTTTATAGAGTGTAATCGACAAAAGCAACAGTAAAAATCCCATTTAGCTTTATGGCTTAAAAAAATACTCATCATCAATTTGTTCGAGCAGCTACCGAGTTTCGTGGGTCCGGCAGTATAAGTATCATTTTGCAAAACCCTCCAAAACTTTAAATAAAACGCATTCACAATGTCTCCTTCCAGTAAACCAATGAAGTTTCCTAGAACTGTAGTAAAGAAATACTCGGAGAAGAAACAATTTACCCGCTTCAATCATAAATGTATTAAAGATTAGCCGCAGAAACAATAGCCACCATATGCATGCGACCCTAAATCTCACGTTAAACAAAAAAATACCCGCTTCTAATTATTATTATTATTATAGTTAATGTACCGGTTAAGGTAGGTTTTGGATAGTCACAAGCTACTAATCTCTACTAACCTCTTGTCTCTCCTAAAAAAACACAGTCCAATTTATAAGTCGACCATACTCGTTTTTCCACAGCTGATTTTCCTACTAACAACAGAAAGACCTTGAAAGGCCTTCGACGGTCGAGTAATTATAAATCTACAAATTCTTGATTCTACTACATGGTATCCTCTGGAAGCCCACGTTAATTAGAGAGGTTGGCACCAAATGAATATTTAAAACTGTTTATCGAAATGCCTTCCAACACAAGTTCACTTACCAATAAATCCAAAAATAAAATTCTTTTACGTTCAGGAATGGAGTAGACTCCCCCAGTACTCCCCTACAGCCAAAGTACCAGTATTATAAGTAAAGAGAAAGCAAGAAAATTATCCTTCACAGATGCTAATGGGTAGTATGTGATTTCAGTAAAAAATACACAAACACTATATGCGAAGACGCTGAAGAGCCTTTCCAATGAAAAGCTACACTAGAACATTTTTACTCTTAAAATTCAGCTTAATTCGCTCTAATTATAAATCATCGCACAGCCAAGAATTAAATCTACAAGATCATATTTCCATTCATTCATTGAAGAAACTAAAATTTTCCGAAGAAAAAATATTAATAAAAAATTTCATCGAATCTTTTCCTCATTCTACAGTTTTACAGTACTTAGATGATAATAACACTTACTTTTAAAGAATGAATGGTGCAAATTATTCGGTATTAAGCTGTTACAACAACAATCACCAAACATTTTTGTAGGTAAATCATCAATACCGCCGTATCGCTTCAGTTCTTGCCATTATATATTAATAATAAAATCATAAATGACAAGGAAGCTACCGCCAGGTCCACCAACGATTATGGTAAAGTGGGTAGTTGTTGATAAAATGTGAAGGGAGTACCGGAATACGCCTATTCATAGCGAATAACACTGGGCTACATACTGTTTTTAATTTTCACAGCTAAATATACTTCTTGAAGGCACATGCAGAGCAGTGCAATATTTAGAATACTGCAGAGATGACGAAGATCCGATTTATCAATGTTTGAATGGGTGAAAGACAAAACATTAATGGGACCTGGGAGTAGAAAGTTCAAGCGATAGCTTTTAGGAAACGATTAATAATAAAACACAAATACGTAGACTGCCTACGCCTTAATATTAATATTTTCCTTCGTAATACTTATTCCCCCTCATAAGAGCTACTAAGCTGGAAACAAATACAGTGAAGACTTGTAAGACAAAGAAAAAATAAAGAAGGACCGGTAACTTTCGTGGTAGAAAGAATCCGTCATTTCATGTAAAAGGATTCCAATGTGATAGACAACTGGTTTAGGATATAACGCAACATCAGAACGGTGGAATATTATTAGGCAATGTCCCAATAGTAGGCGAAAATAAAGTGCAAATGGATATTGTAAGTAGACCTATCATTATTTATCAAATCAATCAAGAGTATCCTTTGCTCACATGCAACAAAAGAAACAGCAGAAGATATTCAGAAAAACGATTCAAAGTAACAGGTAATTTACATTTTAATCTAATTAGTGCCATATCAATCGAAGCAGCACAATCAATCAAAAATCGTTCCATCAAGGCAGGTGCTCCAATACCCCCTGTCCCTATGGCGGGGGAAGTGCAAAATAACTTATGAATGATAGATGGATAGATGGAGATGAATATGATAGATATAATAGATTGATAGAAAATTGAAGATAATTAAGATTTTTGTATTTTCCTTGAAATTCTTCATTCTTAACAGGGACGATCCGAAGTCACAATTACCTTAGCGTCAGCAATTCATCTTCAATGTATTACTAATTTTCCGTTTGACACCTTTAGGTTAAAACTTTTATGAATACAAGTTCTAAATATGTGCTCCTCCTGAGATGGAAATTTGCGAAAAGAATAAAAGGAAACCCACAAGGAATAAACTAAATGTACAGGCATATCGTCCCACACTAGAGATGTCAATTTATGAGCTAAGGACTGCAGAAAAGAAGTCACAATTAAAGTATATCCCTCGATGGCATATTATCTTATTTTCTTATTTAGTACCCTGCAAGCCATCGCTATTGTGTGTGGCAGGGGTCGAATACACACCAGACTAATTTTGACCCGAATATGACCCTACCGCGGTCGGCAAATGTTATTCTGATCCCTTATCGTTAGCGGATAAAATGAAATATTATATCTATCTGTTCTACACTTAATCTCTCTAATGATATTAGCATGTTCTCTCCTGCGTTAGTACGATGGGGTTAATAAATACATTTTCAATAGACGTCCTAATTCATGCAAGAGTTTTAATCTGTAATTTAACCATCTCTCCATGAGTGATTCCCAGCCTAGCCACTCTAAAATTTTGGATAAGCTACTAAATTTATTATAGCAAAGTTTTACTAATGTAACTCCTCTACACTACACGCGATCCAATTTGGTAATTAATCCAACTTCGTGGGGATCCCATATGGTTGAAGAATTTTCTAAATTAAGCCTAACCAGCGACTGATACCATTCCTCTTTGACCATTTCATCACATTTACCCAGTACTCTTCTGATAACTACTAATTTTTTGTTAGCTTGTTCTCCTTTTCCCAAAAATTCATCAGTAACCACTTCTTTAAGTTTAATCCCATAATTTCTCATCTCCATAGCTCTAATAAGAATTGCTTGGAAGAAAATGAAAGGGTAATTCAAGAAAGGACTCCTAAATAGTATGTTCCATGCTAGCAGGGGACCAAGAAACGAAGAAGAGCCAGTTCAAAGCGTCTCCCTGGAGACCTTCAACCATATATCAAGATGAAAACTTTTATATCCTCATGAACATAAAAGCACTCAGATGGATATAAAGATAAATATAACTAACTTTCTTAATTCAGTGCGAAACAGAAATCCATGCGCTACTTAGTATGGCAAAGCAATTTGATATCCTTGGAGCTTAAATCCAAACTATAGCTAAAATGTATGAAGCTAGGCGTCAAAATATGACCAAATATTAATTAAAACATTAATAGGTACGTACATAAAACAGACATACGGTAAACGTGGAGTATACATTTTGGAATTTATTTCCATGAATTTTAGAGCGGTTACGATATTTAAAACTGGGAGCAATATTTACATAATTCTCTTCAAGAACTTAGCCGTTAATTTCTGCATAAACCTATGAGAAAATCATATTTTTGAGATCAATAATACTTTTAAAAAATCCTTTCACGCTCGACCTGATGCCCGATACTATGCCCAACAGATATATGTCTAAGTACCACTAAAATCAATCATCATGATTTACGTCCTTATTTTTCTTTCCTTTACGCATGTGGCTTAAAGACTCTACTAGACTAATAATACTTGGTAAGTTATGAAATTAATGCGCATGATTTTATTTTGATGCGATTACCAGTGGCAGCGCGGTTTAACCGGTCGGGAAATGTGGTGGGGATTCTGCCATTCCAGTGCAGCCGGTCGCCAGTTTGCTCCGAGCAGACTGAGCGGAAAGATGTGCCTCCGTGTAAAGTATGCCTTTCAACTTCGTAACGCGGCGCGATGGAGCGACCAGCCACACGCCGCATGCCCCCAGCCACACGTCCTTTATCGTTACCAACTTCCTGGCTCAGAGCACCCCGGTGGTCCCTCAGCCCCCTTTAAGTCCCGACTTGACTCCATGCGAGTTTTTTTGTTTCCCCTACTGAAGAGAGACACCTGAAAGGAAAGCATTGGGAGTCCGGGTAAACATCCAAAAGCATGTCACAACGTTCCTGAGAGACATTTTCGACGAGGAGATTCAGGGTGCCTTCCAGGCGTGCCAGACAGGTCTCCGAAAATGTATTGATTCAACGGGAGAGTATTTTGAAGAATGTTTATCATTTGTAAAAGTACGTTTAATCTATTTTTCCCAGACAATGCCCATTACTTTTACAGTGGTTCCTGTACACTCGAAAAACTCATATTCCCAAGGCTCGACGCTTCCTGAATGAATAACGAGACAGGAAATAATTAAATAAATTCTTCAAAATGGAAGAGCAGGAAAATAAATACCCATAAATGAATTCGATGCATTAAAAGATAACAATAGTTCGGTGACAACTACATACACGCTCACGGGCCGAAGTCCAATACGCAACAGTTTACGCAAGGAAGCGAATCTGTCATTGTCATCAGCAATTCAATCAGCAGAATATTTAACTGGAACCACATTCTTACTTACTTAATGCTCATTACGTGAGAAAATTGTCCATGTCTTTTACGCCTTAATCAGTGCTCCCTTTCACTAATTCCTTTTTACAACTGTGTTTCTTCGACTAACCCGCGGAACATTTCCTTCTAATACCTTCTCACTCTCGTACTTGTCCATTTGATTTTCAGCATCTCAGAAAATTTACGAGAGCAAATATCAAGCATCGCTTACGAAGTAATTGGAGTATGGCATGCGAAGGAAGCCTGAGAACGTTTACGTGGTTTTGGAGTTTCGGTAGCGTGTACAAGACGCCTTGGCAAGTGCCCAGGTGTGCACGGGGAAGTAACAACTCATCCGTGGGCGACTCCGGGGAACTTAATCACAAGCCGCGATATTAAAACACAAAGCTCTCACCCATATACTTCCTCCCCACCTTTTTTAACCACCCTCCTGCTGTCGTCATTCAATCGCCGACGCTCCCTCCCTCTCACTCTCCGTGGACGGATACCACATGCTCCTCCCCCGACCCCTCCCCTCTCTGAGCACGTCTGCCCCTTCCAAGCATGAGCTTGGTTACCCTCTTTCCTCGCAAGCCGTTCAATGACTTATTCATTGCCGCATGCTCTCTCCCGTTGTAGCCACAAACGAGTAGGCTTGGGGCGTGCCAGTCGAGGCAGTTGGCCTTTAGCGAAGTGACACTTGAGTAACCTTGGCTACCTGATGGGCAATTCTGATTCGGTTTTTGCGACTTAGGGTACATTGCGTTGAAGAAAATCAACTGAACCGTAATAATGTTTAAAATATGGTTTCCAAGTTCAAGTTACGTTGTGCACGCTGTACATTTTTTTAGACACTTTATTTTATTTATTTTTTTATTTATATATACACTGCAAGCCAACGCCAAGGTGTGTGGCAGGGGGTGAATACACACCAGAGTAATTTTACCCTAGCATGACCCTACCGCGGTCTAACAATGTTATTATAATCCCCTATTGTTCGTGGAAAAAATTACACCTTCAATCTATCCATTCTACACTTAACCTCTTTAATTTTACTAGCATGATCATCCCTACCGTAGTGCCATGGGGATAATAATACATTTTCAACATCACTGCTTAGGAGACATCCTTCCAATTTATGCAGTAGCTTCAATCTGTAATTTAACGTTCGCTCCGTGAGTAATTCCCAGCCTAGCTGCTCTAATACATTGGATGCGCTGCTAAATTTATCATAACAACGTTTTACAAAATTCGGCAATCAATCCAACTTCACGAGGATCCCATTTACTAGCAGCACATTCTAAATGAGAGCCTAGCGAGCGAAATATAACATCAACTTTTAATTGGTAATCTAACTCTTAAATAATAGCGCGTCAAATTTCTCTTGCCTGTCAAACATCATTTGCTTCTTTAGTTCTTCATACTTACTACTTGTCTTCATTCCGTCGAGCAAACACATTCTTTTCCATCCTTTCCCCAAATTGCCCATCAATGTCCCTTTCATCTCGTACTTCAGCATCCCACTACCGCACAGTATCTCCTCCTTCCACCACTTCATCTGATTCCTCAGAGCTTCCTCGAACAAACTCATCTCTCCTCACTCCGCATCACATGTATTATTACTTCGACGTATTTCTCCCCAATATTCGACTTATTTTCCCCATACGTTGCAGAAACCGTCAACCGAAAAGTCGCTAATCGTACGTTCATTCTCTTGATTCTAAGTGCAGGTTTCCGTAACATTCCACGCCACGAGCAATATTAAATTCTTTACTAATTTCCCGTTTACGTTCTCACTTGACTACCTGTCTTTGAATTCACTCCCTCGAAAATGCTTATTTCGACAGCACAATTGTCCTCCTATTACCACGCTCACTTCCCTCAGAAATTATATGCATGGAAAATCTATCAGGTCTAATATCTCATATTAACATATTCTTGTTAAGCTTATTTTTTAACACTTTCCTGAAATTCTTTCGATTTCGAATCAAAAAACTATCCTGTCATATATGGTCGGTGTGATTGCTAGTTCCTTTTGCCTTCTTAGATGGCGCATCCACTTTTCCGTTCCTAAGAATGTTTTCAAAGTACCTGCACTGTTCTTATCGTCGCGCATTCATGCCAATACTGCGTTTTTCGCTGATATTTCTTACTTTGTTCCAATTACATCCATACCCATAGTTCCATGTTAACATTCTTTTATTTCCTTTTCTCTTTCATCCTGCAAATCCATTCTCCTCTATTGAACGGCTTCCTAATTATTGCCCTGTTTACCATTCTATTTCTTCTGCAGCTCGTATTCCCGCTGTCAAGGTCTTCCCACGTAAGTATTCTCTAAAGTTCCTATCCATTGAAGCTGACTTACATTTTCATTATGTTCTTCTACCATGCCTATATGGTCAATTAAATGTTCCTTTAACATTCCTTTTGTAGGATAATAAAGAACAAGACCTAAGTAATGTAGTTGTACACACAAAAATTATAAATAATAATGTATTCGAATGTATCCTATGAACATGAGTTATTTTTTAAATATTCAATATGCAACTCAAAGTCGCACAATATTTATAAAAAATGATGAGCAATAATCAAAATTCTATTTTTGATGACAAATTCACCAGGGTAGGCTGAAAACTAATACACACATGCTGGTGTACCACAAACAAAATGACCTTCAGAAGCACTCCTGGTTACATGTGGAAGTAACATTCCCCCTCAACATGCATGTGCAGTTTTAAGGTCGCTTCATTGATCCAGTGTATTTCGAGAAGGGGAAGTATGGAGACCTGTTATAGTGCTATGTCAACGCGAGTTACACGGCGTGCTGTTATCGAATTTTTAGCGGCTGAAAAAGTGACTCCAACTGAGATTCATCGTCGTTTCAAGGCTGTTTATGGTGACGATGCTGTAGATAAGTCTACTTTAAATCGATGGGTAGTAAAACTTCGTGGTTGCGAGCCTGGAATAGCCATAATTGTTGATGAAACACGCAGCGGACGTCCGATCACTGCCACAGTCGATACACATCGCAAACTCGTCGGAGATTTGATTCAAAATGACCGGCTAATCACTCAAAAGCATATCGCCAACCATATTAGAGTATCCGCGGAATAAGTTTGTCGTGTTAAAGGCAACCTGACGCCAATAATCTTGCAACATGGCAACCCTCGTCCATACACCTCGCGCGCAACTGGAGAGGCTCTGCTAAAGCTGAAATTTGCATCGATTCCAGACCCTCCTTATTCCCCCCAATTTTTTCCTCAACTCAAGAGACCCTTCAAGGGTAATCATTACACCTCGGACAATGAGGTGAAGGCCGCTGTTAAGTCTTAGATTGGAGAAAAGTCGGAAGAGTTTTTCAGTGACGGAATGAAGAAAATTACGTTACACGTTGAGAGAAATGTGTTCGCCTTAACGGTGACTATGTTGAAAAATAAATATATGATTCTGAAACTTAAAAATTGTACTTTAATGTAATTTTTGCCCAATTTTGCTATTTGTTTTTTTCGCGCTCTACAATCATGAGTGCATTACCCCTACCAGCCTGCCTTCGTATAAAAGATTATTACACTAAGCAGCCAAGTCGATTGATTACTCGAAACCATACTTATGAACTGGTGGGGGAAACAAACTGACCTACTTTGGGGTAATTCGTACAAAAAATGAGGAGAATTTCTTCCAAATAACATGAAGGAACCAAAACAACAGATAATGTCATTAAAAGACTTGTTTCTACACGACCTTCAGAAGATCCTTTAAACATTTAATACACTCTTATTTTGATGTTAAGATGTCTCTTGTTCGCATCTCAACGTATATTTCGTGTGTGGTATTTGCGTTAATTTTCACATCTTCCGTGAAGGATACCGTCACATTAAATAATAATTTGCGTTTTATTCTCGAGCACAAAGATCCCTACAAATTCACCTGCTACAAAAATATATATTTATCTTCCTCACCACCTCGACCTCCTGTTGATGCATCGTTTGCCCTCTCTCTGTACTGCCCTTTCACCAGATCATTCTATTCATAACCCTTTTGATGTCCGCCACTCATGGATTCAAAGAGGTTTCAACGGAGGAAAAAGAAAACTTTTCGTATAAAAGCAGGCTATTTCGTGGGACCGACTCTTGAAAAATTTCAAACAGGTGACGCTGAAAAGATTGAGATAAAATAAAATGAAATTTAGCCAAAAGTAACTTGTATTTTCAAAAACATATGCCCATATTTAACACTACAAGACGGTCTTTAGATCGGAATGTAACTTATCAAAAGAATGTAATAATTAAATGTACATAGGAATGAGCATTTCTATCTATAGCTTTTGGATGATATACAGGAGGATAGGAGGGGGATAAGAGAAAGATATTTGGGATTAACCTGATGGAAAGGAACTCTACTAAAGGCTTTACACAAACGCGATGCACAGGAAGGGAGAATGGCAACTGAAATACTGCGCTGTATCTAGCCATAATATTTAAGAAGTCGCTGTTAGATCGGATTTATTGAAAGAGTACTGGGTAAGTGCGATGGAAAGGTCAAAGAGAAATGTTACCTGGCACTGGTTAGACCTCATTTAGAATATGCTGCAAGTGTATGGGATCCTCACAAAGTTGGATTAATTCCCGAATTGGATCGCGTAAAGCGTCGAGGACCTCTATTTGTATAGCGTTGTTGTGATAAATTTATTAGCGTATCCAAAATTTTAGAGGGGCTAGGCTGGGAATCACTCACGGAGAGAAGGTTAAATTACAGATTAAATCTCTTGCACAAATTAGAAGGACATCTCTTCAGCAGTTATGTCGAAACTGTATTATTACCCCATCGTACAAAGGTAGGAAAGATTATGTCAATATAATTGGAGAGGTTAAGAGTAGCACAGATAGATTTAAGATGTAATTTTATCCACTAACGATAAGGGATCAGAATAGCATTGTTTGACCGCGGTAGAGTCATAATCGGGTCAACATTAACCTGGTGAGTATTCACCCCCTGCCATACACCCTAGCGGTGGCTTGCAGCGTAATAAAATTTAAAAAATAAAAAATGGTCCAACGGTAAATTACACTATCAATAATAAATATTTTAATGCAATTTGTAGGTATCAAATAGCCAACAGTCATTCACGCATTAATCACATTCCATGCATTCAAGTCCAGGAAATCCGCCATAGTGTATAACCCGGTGGATACCCGAGACCCTCAGATCAAAGCCGAACTCTGAGCAGTACTCGGACTTTCACTCCACCCAAATATAACAAACGATTCAAACGCGGGAGAACAGCTCCAGCATGCAGAAATTGGAAGTATGCATGCCAGAAAAAACAACGAAGGAAGCAGCAACAATGCTGGCGAAACGTTTGTCTACTCAAGACAACGATGGGAGTGGAAATCCGGAAATTTGCAGAGATCAGCTGATCAACGCCACGGTAATATACGCTCGAATATTATGTCACATCTTCTTCATAATTTTGCAATTAAGCATATAGATATTAGAAAAACTATAATTTAGGTCAAAGCGCAATTACAGAAGGACTAGTTATGTAGGAATACTTAACCAAAGACGATACAACTGATGCGCAAAACTCAAATATGGAGCCCAGATGTAAAATGTGATGAAACTATTAAAATTGATCTATGGACTATTATTATTAAAATTAAATCTACCGGTTAAGGGAGTTTTTTGGATGGACACAACTACCAAATAAATATTTAATTTAATAAATATGGACTATTATTAACAAAATATTCAATTACTAATTTTATCCAGCTTACGAAACCTTTAATGAAATCGAATAAAAATGTTTCCATCGAAATACGACAACAACTAAAATACGATTAGCATTGAAACAATCAAGCCAATTCCGCCAAATCTGGAATAGAACAATAAAATATTTTGCTAGAAGTCTCCTGAAAAAATGTATATAACATGAAAAATTAATTATAAGTAGTTTCACACAGAATGCCCAAATCAATACACATGTAACCATTTCACTCAATTACTAATTGGTTCTGAAAAGAAGTATAAAAGCCGGATTTAAAAATAAACATCCGATTGTCAAAATCTTTTAAATAGCTAATTACATGGATGCTTAAAAACTGAAAAAACTTGTTCATTACTGCATAACAAATTCTTTCAGATCCAACCTGTGAGAAAAGTTTCCGCAACTACGGGCCTAGCTATTTTCGTTTGCTCGCCCGACCCCATAACCAAACTTCACAGTCGCATGACGTATACTATCTCAGGAATAATTCTCCATCAGCCAAAAGAGTATTGATTAACGGTCCACCGACCAAAGCATGTCACAATTGGAAATGTTTATTCTTAGGGAAGCCTTTCATCCTTCGGACAGAGCACCATGTTCCGCGGCCTTAAGCCAACGCATGAACGGATGCACAATCGGCCAGTTCACGGTCAGCCTTCCGTCAAATATTGCGGCCCTTCACCCGGACTCCAGTAATGTACGCCGGACCCCAACCATCCACTATTTTCTCTCTCCTCTTTAAACAATCGCACGATCCTCCTGGACCAAGGATCCACAAGAATAGCTGGTGACGGATCCCGTTGCCATGGAGACGGTACTGCCAATTCTTGCACGATTTCGCAGCAAGAGCACGAAGGTAATAGCAATCATGAGCCCCATAACTTCTGCCCTAATTACTGGAGAGACGCGCGCAAAGATACCTCACGTCCTCAATTCACGAACTCAATCCCTCTCTCGATGCTCTTGATCCAATTCTCGCCTCATCCTCTTGTGCCTAGACCACCTTCCTCCGTGCTTCCGCTCCTATGACACCTGGGAATTCAATTCACACTCTCTGTTGCTTATGTACTTGCCAGTCCACTGTATCAGACAATTTGCCTGCACCAAACGGTCTCCGCAATTGAGGTAGACATCCATCAATGGTCATTATCGACATGGTTTGTCAATACGAGGATTGGTTTGTAACAGCTCTCCAAAATTATCAAGACCCCAGACATTCTCTTCATTCCTTTAAATCTCCACACAGATATTTTCCATTCCTACTTCTCGTATTTACATCATCGGCCATCCTCTCTAATCTTCCATCTTTTTCTACAATTATGTGCTTAAGAAAGCTTTCATGCATCGGAAGAGACACAATGAGTCCCATCTTTTTCCTACACGTTTCCTCAGATTCTAACTTACCTCAAACTTTGAAGCAATTCTTTGATACTCAATCAATTATGTTTTCATCATCTTTTCCCGATATCACCACATTTCCATCGCATACTATCTTCTTTTTTTCTGTAACTATCGTCCATCATTCACAGCCGTAAAAAGATAGACCCCTTCGGTATGTTTCAATGAATCTCTTCCTTATCTATGCTAACACTACCAAATGCACCATAGTAGCATGTCTCTAAAGGGTAGGTTTTGGTCATTCCATGCATGACTACAATATTACAAATTACGTGATTTTCCCACACCCGAACTCTTGCTTGTCCCGAATATCTGTATTCTTCTATTTTTTATACTTCTCACCACCCATTAATCATTGTTCATTCACTCAAAAATGATAAAGGTGAAGGAGTTAACAGCAGTTTGGAAAAGGCTAACTTATTTAATTCCTTCTTTCAAAGCATCTCCACCAATGTCTCACCTAATACTTCCGACAGCTAACCTAATCGTGCCAGTCGACCGAAGCCCAAAAAAACAAGGTTCCCAGAGATTGGAAAACGGCTAACGTAACACCAATATCTAAAAACGGAGGCAAGGAGGAACCGAGTAATTACCGACTTAATTCCCTCATATCCATTTTGTGCAAGGCTATGAAACATATAGTTGCTAGTTCGCTCATGAGACACCGCCATAATTAGGAATTATTAATGATAAATAGGCACAGTTTCCGAAAAGGTAGATCCTGCAAGACAAGGCTTGCGCTTTATGTTCATGATATTCTTATCTCGGGAAAGAGCAATGTTCCAGTGGACGCGATTTTTCCTGATTAAGATTTCTAGAAATCCTTCGACAAAGTAACTCATAGTAAACTACTTACAAAGCTAGAAGTATATGGCATAGACGAAAATGTCCCGCGTTGGATTAAAGACTTTTCAAATGAGTACTCTTCTACAAAGAGTAGTCATTGATGGAGTTACCTCAAATACAGTAGAAGTTACTTCAAGTGTTCCCCAGGGAAGAGTTATCGGGCCTCTTATGCATACTTTACGTTAACGACGTTGACTCCGTAGTAAGATACGTCTATTTGCCGATGATGCAGTGGTTTACCGTGATATCCGTGATCCTGAGGACGCAGCAGCTTTATCAGCAACCTTAATGCTATGCAAACGCTGACGCAACACTGGGCAATTAGAATTACACTTGAGAAAATGCCTAAGAATAAATTTTTGGAAAAAGAGCAAATCCCTCCCGAGCGCCAACTGCATCGGGAATACCGAAATGGCTGGTTAGACCAAGCGGTGGCTTGCAGGGTACTAACATAAATAAATAAATTCCGAAAAATCTACCTTCTCATTTCCACTTTCCCGCTTCTCGAAAATTATCCCCTCTGTCAAGATACTCAGCACGCCACTCTATCTCACAATACCCACTTCTTCCACCCATTTTCCCTTTATGAATTTAACCCGCACCTTACTTTCTCAACCCGTTTTTGGTTGGTCTCCCTCTGCGCCCAGCTAATTTTCCTACTTTTTCATCAAAATCATATATATTCGTAGTTCTCTATTTTTCCGACGGCCGGCGATCGAAACTATTTAGTTGGTTCGTAATTTGGATTAATGAATTTTGTACCATCTCGATTTTGACTATGAAGTGTGTGCTTCGGAACCATCGGATGAGCCTTGGTAAGTAAGCATCTGGCTATTGGCTCAGCATGTGTGGAATAATATGAATTAGAGGAAGGTAAATGACTTCCTGCACCCGATGTGAAAACCTAGAGGATTCATGGAAGTGGTTCAGATGGAGAAGACGATAAAATAGAAATTGGGAGAAAATAGGTAGATGGTTTGCTGAAGTGATGGCATGGATAAGTATTAGGTATGTGCGGGAGAGACACTTAAATTCGTCAATGTGAATAGCATGAATAAAATATGGCTGTGGTGCGAAGAGATTGTGTTTTAAATAATTTAAGAGCTGATTTTAACATAATGAAAGGAGAAACTTTGTAATTCCACATAGATTTATTCGACGGACGACCTAGGTTTCGACGTGGCACGTCATCATCAGGTACATTTTGACAAAATGTACCTGATGATGACGTGCCACGTCGAAACCTAGGTCGTCCGTCGAATAAATCTATGTGGAATTACAAAGTTTCTCCTTTCATTATGTTAAGTCGATTCCATGAAGTCACGCCTGAGACAACGAATTATAGCTGATTTTAAGACAATCCCATTTGGTTATTTTAGCTAGTGCATGAAACGTAGTTTTACCACCAAGCGTTATCACGGTACGCATCCTCGAATAATTCTCCCATCAACGTTCATTATCATGTCTCGAAGGGACGGTAATGGCACCAATCAATTCAATGCTTCACATTAAAATTTAAATAATCTTTTCTCTACATGTTTAATAATTGTCTCTATCATCAATTGGTTTACTAATTACCTACTCCTTATATACTTATAATATATACAAGAGGGACAAATATCTGGGAGGTAATTTTGAAGTCAAGGTACAAATGCCATTTGAGTTTTTTCGTACTTCATTCGTAAAGTACCTGAATAATAACTTGAGATCATTAGGGCGCTAAAAATGGGTCCAGGAACGCCTCCAAAATCTCCCTTTCGCAAAAACGCATTCATCGGAGGTACCTAGTAAGACTAATATCCTGTCAAATACCACGTCTAGCATCATTGAGGAATTTTTAAAGTGAACGATGATAGAATAAATATTTATAAATGAAGTTAGAGGCTTGTTTCTTCTGTCATTATTAGGCCTTATATCCATCATAAATGATTTAAAACTAAGATATCTAATTTCAATACTAAACAAAAAATCATGAATAAATAAGGCATGTCTGCTTGCAACAAAGGGGTTCTTCGTCGTTTTAACTATTGAAACTTCTCTGTCTTCATACATTCCAATAGCCTAGGATCTAGAAGCCTGCCCTTACAAAAACGCCAAAAATACGAACTAATTAATCCCCCATGTCACGTAAGACTGATCTCGCCAACAAACCGATTAATCAAACGAAGGCCTTTTCACTTTTGGAACGAAATTTTGGAATTAATGCAACCATCCCCGCAATCCTAACATTGGATAGATAACAAAATAACAAATCGTTATCATTCACTCCAGAGAAAAAATATTTTAATACCCTGTAAGCCACCGCTAGGGTGAGTGGCAAGAGGAGAATTTCATATTTAATAACCAGACTAATTTTGACCCGAATATGACTACTTCCGCGGTCGGATAGTGTTATTCTGTTCCTTTACCGTTCGAGGAAAAAATTGCATCTTAAAGAACTTTTTCATGGAAATGAATAAAGTACATATAGATATGAAAAATATAATATCCAAATTGTAAAATTTCTTTTTAATAAGTAATCTCATTGATTAAAACAGATTAACGATTCCACAAGAAGAGGCTTCCGGTACCAACTCCATTCCATGTTGGGCTTTTGCATAATGTATTCACCGTCAGCTCTTAATACCGAAAGAAATCCAATTAGTTAAGTGGTAGGGAAGGAAGAAAAACTATCTCTAATTGAAAATTGGGTTGAATTTTTTGGACTATTTTATATTAGGTAACAACGTGCCAATTAGGTAAACGAGGTTAAAAAGCTAAATATTGGTAATAATGTACAATAACCGATGCTTTTCCAGGATTTCATGTTTTAATCAAATAAAATTCAATTATTCCCAGGGAGATTAATAGTTTCAACTTATACAATCATCCAAAAAATTATGAAAATGAACACAATTAATGACATCAAACTTCAACACGGACACTCTTATCCTACTAAGATTCGGTTTCCCTCTCACTTAACTGGAGCTATCATCCGGAAGGTTTCAACTGGATTCCCTCCATCACGTTCAAGCCTTAGCGTCTCCTATAAATTCCAGGTAACTTCAGTCATTCCATATTCCATCAAGAATTCCATTCTTTCTCCTTCCCCTTCATCTCTTTCCCTCAATTTTCCCCTCTATGGCTCTTCTTAGCAAGTAGCTTATGTGTAATATACGACCCAGCTTAGATGTCTTTCTCTAATTGATTTTTCATCACGGTTTTCTTCTCTCTAACATGTTCATCAGCCGTCAAAACAAAGTGAGGACGTATTCCTCTTCAACCCACTTTCATTAGCAAAGCATGATCCACAATCAAGTAATGGAGGGATTGGAAGAACATTAAAGGGGAAAAAAAGATTTGGTAGTTAGAATGGATTAACTTTCTCCAATTTAGAGCGATCCATCAAACTACGAAGGTTATACCACAAGCATCCGACTCCCTCCAGCGGCGAAAGTAATGCGGAAAATATAATAGGGGGATTCACACGGCAACAATGCCTCGATCCTTCATTTATTTCTCCTCAATCCCCTTAATCCTCGACGCCTACCGCAGCTCTTTCCACCTCAGCCAAGCTTTCTCCTTAATCTCTTTTCATTTCTTTCTACGGACTATAGTTTGTTCCCTTTCGCCCGCAACCTATCATTCCCCTCCTTTTCTGTCCCCGCATGTCTCTTGCGCAGTGGGCTGCTGCGCCAGGCAGGACGGAAAAATTCGTTCAAGGTGAAACAATCCTCCTTCCCTTCTCTCACTCACACACCGTAAACCGGAGATTCCGGTAGGGTTCACTCCAAAGGAGATTATTTTGATGCGATTATCATTCAAAAAATTATTTCGTACACAAATAATAGCTCCAGTCTTTACTCCGAGGAAACGTTTCATATCAAAATTAATAAACAGATAAGAATCTACTTTCCTTCCCCATTATGGTTAAAATACCAAATGAAATTAGTAAATATTTGGGGGTTTTAATTGCAAGTAATTTTGACATAACATTTAAAGTAATCCACCTGCGGACAAACGCTGCGATAAACAAGATAACAGTATCCGGGTAAGGATTTAGAACCCGCGATTAGATTAGAACACCTTTTGCGTTTTCAAGGCCGATGTATTACCGCACCTACTTGTACATACCATAATTTCTATTAGGAAGAGAGCACCATTCTAATTTTTCATGGGTCACATGAAACTCTGGCCACTTCCTAATCTAAGCCTTGATTGGCAATTCAGAAAGCGATCACTTCCTGCCGAAACTAAAAACGTAAAGAACTAACAGAGAGACATTTTGAGCTGCGACTTCGTAATAAAAAACAAGAAAATTCCCAGCTCGGGAGAGACTGAGCGAGGCTTTCGGAACAATGCACCTTGGAAATGGGTCCGGGCACACAGATTATACCAAAAAAACGTAAACAAAGGAGCCTATAATGTCAAAGGACAAACGAAAATAACTAGAATTTTTTCCTCATGTCCAGTTATTCTACCTATAGAGAACAGCCGATTCTTTACCAAAGAAGATCAAACAAACTCACGCCTAGGAAGCAAAATGGGAGTAGAGGGTTTCACCAACAAGTAATTTTTAGGTAGTTTAATGCGTTTTTGTCGCATAGAAGAATTTATCATAATTAAAATTAACCCTAGCCCCACGGCATTCCGAAACCCCAACTTCATCGTAAAGCCTTAGTAAAAAAATGTAAAATGTGAAATTAAAAAAATTTTTAATGGCCTCAAAAACGATGACGCACAAAAATATTGAAAAGAAATGTCATCGAAAATTTCAATTTCTTTATTGCTGCAGTATATTATGTTTTAAGCATCTCAATCCGCATCCAACAATCACTGGAGTACAAAAAAAGTATTCCAATTCAGCAGGATTTTTAACTTTTACCAGCCGTAAAAAATATCAAATATTCAAAATGATATGTTCTCTAATCGAAAACTTATTTTTTTCCACGTTGAGGCCCAAACAATTATTTTATTCTTCCATGACAATAAGGCGGGTTTGAACTGTACGTGATGCAGCGCTAACACCACACAATCACTCTGCCCATAGTCGGATTCAAAATCTGGGCTTCTGAGTTTAATGTCTCATATCTTATCTAATCTTTCCCGCAGGCGGTGTTAAATACTTCCAATTACACTTGCTACGAAATTAACATCTCCCCTCCAAATAATATACGAGAAGCCAGGTTCAAGGAGGATGAGGGGGGAAAGGAAAAGAGAAGGAGTATTGGGAAGGAGAGACCAGAGGGGGTCATTACCGTCTGTGGGGTACAGGAACTTTTACCCCGCCCTCTCTTTCCCTGCAGGCAAGGCGAAAGCGAAACCAGGCTCGAATCATGCACGAGCCAGAAATAGCATCCGATTCTGCCCTTTTCTCTCTCCGTGAGTTTTAGACGTTCTCTACTGGTGGGAGGAAGTTTAAGACTTTCCAGAACAGGATGTGGGCGGTGACGATGTATTGCAGAGGAAATGGGAGGTTGTACACCATAAACAAGAAACGTATGCAATCACTTAAGGGAGAATGATGATCACAGGTAAGGGTTACGGAAGGGTGTTAATAACTCTACGATGTGTTAAATACCTTAAAAATTCGATCAAAAATAATATTTATATTAACATTATTAGTCTAGAACATAAGGTAGATTTAAGATAGACGCAAAACAGCAGACATTGCTTTTTCCGATCCTCAGATAACCCAGCGTACCACCCTCAACTAATAATAATAATTATAATTTGGCCCGATAGATTACAATAAGGCAACTTATTGTTCCATTTTTTTTGGTACCTTATTTTTAAACCCCCAATATAACTTCATTAATTTTTTTACAAATATGAGTTACATGCCCTTCCTTTCCGTCGTGCTCCCCGTTCCCACTTTATCTTTTGTTGATAAATCTATCCAATATTTTCCTAATCGGTTCCTCGTGTAGAAATACCCAATTTGTTGGAAGTTATGTAAATATCCAAGGATAGCTTCAGGTTCGCGTCTTTCTTCGGTATAAATTGGGCAATAATGGACCCTGTGTACTGCCGTGCCCTCCTCCATTATGTATTCACACTTTCCCTTCTTTTTTTCCCTATTTTCTAGAGTTATGATTTTAACTCCTCGTGTCCTGTTAAAATTTGCGTAATTACTTTTTAAGTTTTACGTGAAGTTTTTCAACATCCCAATATTGGCATACGGCTCTGAGGTCTAGGGAGAGAGGATAAATTACAACAGAATACGGAGGAACCAGGAGGAGGCCCAAAGATCTTACCACCCTGAGCTAAAAAACATTCTCAATTCCGCATAATTATTGCCTCCCTTCAACCGGTAGAACGTACTTATTCTTTTCCTCGTCCTACCTCGCTCGCCTCACATTCTGACCTCTAGCACGGTCTACCGAATTCTATCGCCAGTAAAATTCTCTTCGTCCACTTTTCTTACCTCGTTTGAATTATTTCCAGCAAGCTCTCCTGCTTCTTCAAAATGCCTAGAACCTTTTCGTTTGTTTTCTTTTTCTTTCAATTTACTGTTTCCAATCTCCTCCACAGCCAAATCTCATGAACAATGATTTGTTTCACTCAACGGATTCATATGAATGTATGAAAAAATAAGGAGCTTTCGTTATATTTCGAACAATATAGACGATTTTCTCATATAAAAGACACCACTGCGGGCTGATTTCAACAAACTCCTCCAAATTTTATTCGTCGTCAACTTTTGAAAGAGAAACATTTATTTCTGCCACTAAGAAAACTTTTCAAAATGTAGACATTCTTTTTGCAGTCGAAGTTAAAAATGTCATCGGATCTTGCCTTTTATCTCTGAATCATAAGGATTTAATCTAACATTTCAACTCTTACAAAAGGTCCCCCTGGCAGAATATCCATGTGTATTATATTTAACCATAAATAAGCATTGAAGGCATCTCTACGAGTATTATACACTTTTACATTAGCCTCCCAGTAAGTATTTAATTGGATTCGTATGTATGGGTACATTTACATGTTATTTCATTCCAAATACAAAATTAAAAATCATCGTGAAAACAGAATTAGGGGTATGGGATAAAAATAAGAGGTATACAAATAAATAAGTAGTGAAAAAAAGTTTCGACAAAAGATCAAAACGAAGAAGAGACCATTCTCCTGGAAAATGAGCCACAGGAAAATGAAACAGTCGAAAGGGCATTATAGTCAAAGGGATAGCATGGCAGTGAAACAGAGGGGAAGCACTAAAGTGAAAGGGCGAGATAACCAATTTTAAGGATTTTAATCAAAGCTATTAAGAAAAAGAAGAACACAGAAAAATGAGAAAATCCATTACAGCCAAGTAAACGTACGCCCAAGAAAATAAGTTCTAGCAGCATTTTTACACCGGAATATGTTGAAAACAGAAAATATATTTATAAAATTAAAGGCCTTCTTTAAAAGGGCGTCCAGTTAACTTTCAAAGCAAAAACCATGAATATTCAATCCATTTAAGCTTGCAAAAATTTATATCTTACCATGACATTTAAAACAGGACAATCAAAATTTTCATAAATTATATATTAAAATATCGGCTCTAGGCAACAACAAAAATAAACCATCTGATTTCTCACAAATAAAAGAAATAGTTTGTAACTATTACTTATTTCAGATCGAGGGTTTATTTTTCCTCTATACTTTAAACAAATATTTTAAGTACTTCAAAATTTACAGATTCTAGTGTTTACTCGGAATTTTTTTTTAACATTTTATCCTTTAAAATCTACCTTAGTTTTAGGTTAACACGAAAGATGGCGTCTTTGTGTATTTTAATATCCATGGACATTAAGTACGATTAAGTAAGTTATGGCTTTGCTTAAGAAGTAGCGTTCAACAGCGATAATTTGGCCGCATAGACTACGCTAAGTTATGCGTGTGATATGCAGTACCTATCCCTATGAATGTGCAAATTATCTCTTCCTAAAAAAAATTTAACCTATTCTTAAAGCTCTCGCAAAATTTAATATTTAATAAGATAATGTTATTATATATGAGGTAATTATATGAAGAAAGATTCCGACTTAGACACTACACTTTTCAGTTTTAAGTAATTTAATTTTGTTGGCCAATTTAAGCATTAATTTTTATTTTGTTAAAGATTCTGTAATAATACTTACGATGGTTAAATAAAGAAAAGGCGGAAAAGAATAGGGATTATATGTTGAATGGAGGGAAGTAGAATGTATGCGAAATAGAAAAGGGTTAATTGTAGTTCAGGGTGTTACGTCATGTCATGTTAGGTGAGGCTCAGAAAGGTAGACGTGGTGTCTGTGCCCATCCAAAACTTACTTTAAATGGTAGACCAAGGTTATACCACCATTACGGTTAATAAAAAACAATAAAGCCGAGTGCATTACATAAATGAGAACATTTTTCACCCAGAATTTTATCCCCTAAGCTTTTATATGGGGGATATTTCACAATCCAGTATAAGTAGATATTTTATCCGAAAAAAAATAAATCAAATTAAAAGATTGACAAAAAATTGCGTCAAACTTGGGAGCGTGCAAATTCATTTATGTTCATCATGACCCACGCTCTACACGAAGAGAAGCACAATAGGGTTTTCAAATGATATCACTCTCCGTTAATTATTTTGAATAAAAGCAGCTTATGTACGATACAATGGAATTCATAATTTAACAAAATTTATAACGAAAATCAAGCACAGTAGATAAAAATAAAATGACCATAAGGTACCGAAGTCATATAATACGATAAGTCACCAAACTGAAAGGGTGCATCTAGAAATGTAAAAAAAATCTACTCGTTCACAGATGAGGCAAAGAAAAAAAAATGATCCAAAAATCCTAATTTAATTTTCGAGAGGACTGCGCCAGTAAAACTATCAAGCTGACTTCGATAACAAAAGCTAACATTTTTCGGGGAAGAAAATATTTCAAATGTAGATGACCGGTACCACATGGAAAGATAAAACACAAACAAATACCGAGAAAGGAACCGTGGAGAAAAGAAATCCAAAGAGCGAAGACAGGACCGCTGTCGCCAGTAGTTCACGCCTGAAGTTAAATCCCAGCACCGAGGGGAAAAATCTGAAAACCATCAATGCATAAAAGTCTAACTATTGAGCTGAAGAAAATGATTGAGCTATCGTAATAATCAAGATTCAAAGACGTATATATTTTGTATCTTTCTTGCATCTATTGTCACCGTCACTCCTGCGACCATATAAATAATTTCATTATATATTTTATTATATTAATAACACGCTCATCAGATTCATACATATACATCGGAGACGCGATGCTAGCGGCAGACAGTGCTGGTCGTCCGCTTGCACGACGAGTGACCGCCAAGCTCTCTCATTGCGAGTTTGAGAGGGCGTAACTCCCCCTTTTCCCCCTGCCCATTTCCCCTCTCCATTTCCAGACAAGAGTTTGCAGACACCAGCCTACCTAACTGCCTGCCGCACACCGCCTTTTCTTCCAAGCGGTCGGTCATCGCCTCCGCCCTCCCCTAACATCCTTCCTCCCTCTCATCCCCTCATGGTGTCTCCACTCCTCGGAGCAAATGACTCCTGTACTTCGGCATGAAGGCCAGTTGAGAAAAGAAAAACCTACGCCGTATAAGTTGTGAGCGCGAAGTTACACAGTTATCCCGCGTGACACTTATGGGGAGCATACATCGGAAGATCAAGGCTTTGCTACCAATGCGAAGACAAGTTGTATCAACATAAGATTGAGTTAAGACGTGAAGTGTTTGCGAACTAATAATACCCCATCAAAACTAGTCAAAACCTTGGCTCTCGCGCTGGTGGGCTTCGGAGGTCAAGGATCCCGTTTGGAAACCTTGTAAATGTCTGACGTGCTCTGCATGTGAGAAAGAAGATCATGTTTAGAAACTATGCATTATACACTACTTTCTATTACTCCCATTTCATTACTACCCTCCGTATTCATCCCCCCCCTATTTTGGCGTAATTGTATTTACTGTACTTCGCTTCTCTTACAGATTTTCATGATCCATTCTCAACTACCGTACTTATCCATAGCTCTACTTGCCATGTGTATAGTTTTTGTGATGATAAGCCTATGGCAACACAGAGAGCTTCAAAGTTCTGTTCATTTGAAAAGAAAAATATAGTCCACTGAGTTCCATAGAGTCAAGTTGCCTTAGCTTGGAGGCTTGATAGCCTCAGATTAAATAACATAAACTAAAAAATTAATCAGAAATTATCTTTTAGCAGAAAATACATGGGAGTTGTTATTTTATTGAAACTAAATATACTGTATTTTTTCCTATTTATCACGTAATTTTTAACTATAGGATTAGATACACTGAACTTGAAACAAAATATTGTTCAGTTGCATTATGATGCTCTTTCCATCATGCGCGTAGGATATTTAGTACTTATGATTACATTTGTTCGGGGAAGTATCTAAAAAAAATTAGCTTCAAGTTTCACCGTAGTTAACACAACCTCCATGCCCTGAGAAAGGTTTCATAACAGCCTGCTTCTGCTCGTAAATGGGTAGCTGCACCCGGGGAGGGAACAATTCAGAATGCAATGGACACGTCCATTCTTATGTGCTCTTAAAGGGAAACCTCTATTCTCCCGAACCTTCCCTCTAAACTTTTTGCTCTCTATTTCTCCCTTCCCATCCCCTGTCCACCTTTCTCTCCCGCCCACTGTGTCCGTAAACCCCCCCACCCCCCACCCCCACTCTCCACGGACGAGAAATTAAGACATAAATTTCGGCTCCCGACAACTTGGACAGGATTCCGCGAAATAAATGGTTCCTCCTCCGCCTCCACACGCGCACGCACACAATTCTGCTGCCTTCCCTGTCCTGGAGCACGTATCCTCCGCGGCATGATAGCCACCACGTCCTTTAACCCACCCACCCCCATCCCTACCACCCACAGGGGTCCAATTCTGCCCACACCGCCATCTCCGAGGACTCCAGGGGTGCGGGATCCACGTCTCCAAAATGAAAGGGAAAGTGACGACGCAAAAACATCCACGATAGGGGTTAAAAAATAAAAGAGCAAACTCCATTACTGGACACATATAAAGTCCAGTGACTTGCTGGTCAAATCACTTGTTGAGTCTTTGGTGCATGTCAACGACAATAACAGGTAACGATGAGCAATCGACCTATCCTAAGGCATGCAGCCGACGCCTGTTTATTTTTTGTTTATCATCTCAGTCCATTCCTTTCGTTCCATCCTCCCTGTCCTCATCCAAGGAAATGCGAAGAAATTAAATGATCCATTCCGAGATGCACACAATGGAGCAAACCGAAGGAGATGATGAACATTGAATATCATACACTCAACTTAACATCTTCCCTCGGTTTCTTGTGGCATTGATGAATAAGCACACGTTTTGGAATTTCTTTATTATCAAGGACGACCACTGGAAAAACTTACTAACTTCGATCTTTGAAATATTTTATATTTAATGGTTGACTTTGCAGAATGGTATTCGCGTGGAACTCAATATAGGCACATCTATGTTTAATCGCACAGAGATTAAAATGTAGAAATTTCAAAGTGATCACGCATATATTCACACACATTTCAAACACGCAAATATTTCCCATATCCATCACCACATTCATATACGCCCACTCTTTGAGTGACTTGGCATTATACATTACTCCAAATAATTAATTCGTCCACTAAAGTTAAATGTTGCATTAACATTGGATAAATCCTTTTCTAATTACGAGACACCTATTAAGTCCACAGGCTTGATCCAGTGACCATTCCTATGATCATGCATCAGATTATAAAGAAGAACTCCTATTTTTGACAATTTTACATAAAATTGTCCAATTTACGCGTGAGTTAATTACTTAAGTGATACTTTTCAGCCCCTAATGTGTTAGGCAATTAAATTAATATTTTGCGTGCACGAGCGGCATTGAAGTCCTTAGCGACATTAAAACTTAAATTACCTTTCCTAAAATTAAGTGAAATCTTTCTGAAGCACTTTCCAAACAGTTACACCACAGAATATCACGCTAACAAATTAATTTTCACAACTCATGAAAATAATTTATAAATAACGTACTTAATTTTATTCTGTAATTTCTGAAATGGGGTACATGGCGAAACAAAAGATGTTCATCAATCAACACTGTTTAAAACCAATAGTGTTCATTCTATGCCTGTTCGCCAAAATTTGACGAGTACTGAAGTGATACTTAAAGTCGTCCAGATTTTGACTTCAATCACAAAATAAAGAAAATAAAATTGAATATGAAGGAGAACTTTCATCAATCTTTGGTGGGATCCCTATCATTTCGTACACTTCGTTAATTTTATCAATTTTCCAATTTCTCAATGATCGAATGACACTTATAGAAACAGTTTAAATCGGCGGCACCCAAAGAGTTAAGGAATTCGAACCTTAGCACGGGAGAATATCAAAATTTAAGAAAATTGCTCACCCATCTAACCGATCACTCAATAAACAATTCTCACTCGATCTCCCCGTCCTCTTTTCCCACATGCTCTTTCAGAAATGTGTGGACCTTCATCATTTTAAAATTAGACCAAGTACTAGTATCTTATCTCTGACATTATTCGCAGCCTATTGTTCTCTCAAACGTCACTGACGCATCTAAGAATAGTTAAGTCATCTTACTCTGGTTGAATAATGAGAGACGTTTATGATTTTCAGATAGCAGCTCGTCGTAAGGAAGGCAGTGCACAGGGACCTGCTAATTACTTGATTATCAAA
This sequence comes from Hetaerina americana, assembly GCF_022747635.1. Taxonomy (NCBI): domain Eukaryota; kingdom Metazoa; phylum Arthropoda; class Insecta; order Odonata; family Calopterygidae; genus Hetaerina; species Hetaerina americana. Next base: position 10,137,331 of record NW_027286625.1, read on the forward strand.
CAAAGTAGAAACACTGAAGAGTAAGCATTGAAGATAAGTAACTGGATAACTATTGATGGGGGTAGAAAAAGAAACTTTGCACTCCCACATAAAGATATAATACTTCACACAAATATATTCATAAATTCACTTGTGTGAATTTTTAAATCTTTATGTGGAAGTGCAAAGTTTCTTTGTCTACCATCATCATGAAGAATTCCACTTTGTTAACCCTGAAACTGTTATGGATAACTATTGTTGAAAATATTATCAGCCTTATTAGCTAAATATAGGTTTGGGAAATGAAATAATGCGTAGTAATGTACACCATGCGTTATTTTCTGACCATTTAATGATTCATTTAAAAATTTCAATGCATTGTTTACAATTTGCTGTAAAGATAAATGAGTGCCCATTTAGTTTTCTCGAATGCTGAGCTTAATCCTTCATACTTGAAAAGTCTTCACACGCGCGTCTTTATACATCCCCACTGGCATTGTTTCTGCTGAGTACAGCATCCGATTTGGTCCAGTTTCCGAAACGGAATCTCCTCAGTAAAGAGAGAGAGACAATGGCACCCTAATGCACACGGTCAGGGATAATCACTATCGAAGATTTCCGAAAAAAAAGTTTTAATTGACGGAATGGAATTAGAGAGCGTGGTTCAGCGAGAAGGAATCCAGATGGGCAGGAGACTAGAAGTGCGAGATTCTTGGAGACGAGAGCTGTAACGAGCACTCTCTTTGAACAAAGGGACGATTTGGTGAGATTTTTCTCTCTACAGGTTGAACCAGGATCTCTGGCAAAGCACTCAAAAGCGCACTAACGACTTAGAAATCTTAGTTAATTCTGCTGCCGATCAGCCATTAGAATACATCATGAGACATAATTAAAGTCCCCTTTCAAAACATTATAAAATTTAAAGCCTTTGCAAAAGTAAAATAAACCTGAATCCGTCAATTTTCATCTATTTTTGGATTCATTTCCTGTATATATGCGTTGCAATAGCGAAGAAAAAATTTTAATAAGCAAATAACAGGCCGCTCAAAAACAGGAAAGGATATCTTTTTAGGTACTTTTCATATTCATCCCTGTTTTCCCTTTTCATGACGCGCATGGGACAGAAAAACGGCCATCTACTTTCACACCAATGGCAGAAATTTTACACATCCATAACCAGAGGTAATAATAGTAAATAATGAGAGATACGGACTTTGAAGATAGGGTGGGGGAAGAACAGGAGGCAGAATAGAGTAACGGAGGAGTTACTAAGCGACGCCTGAATATTGACAGATATGTTAGAATGGGGATGATTAAGTGAGCAGCGAAGAGAGAGAGGCAACTAATAGCCTTTTTATATTTAATTAAAGTGAAAAATACCAGAGGATAAATTAGGCGAGAGTGCACGACAAATGATATTTCTGGTTCTGTATACTCCAAAATAGGGTTTTGAGAAATAAAGAGTTAGCACAAGTATGAAGAATGTAACAATGAAAAATAGTTTTCACGGATGATCTTCAATCTACCTCGTCACTGCATCAACTTTCTTTAATGACAATGATAATAGTTTTTCCTCCAGATTGTCCAGCGAACACCTAAAAAGAACAGTTCGGCAAGGAAAAAGGTGCCATTCATTGTTAATGCCTCTGCAACCCTATAAAGGTACGCACTGGAAATCAAATCCCAGGACAAAAACAATAAACGGACGGTAGGTACTTATACGGGCCAAGTTTGAGCCTCTGACCTCACCATGTCTCAGCGCATATGTGCAAAGCTTAATAAAACCTGGAAAAGCATAGTAAGCGCGGCGAATGCACTTCTGTTATTGCCTCATATCGGAGTGAAGACGATATAATGAAGGTAATTCGCCGATAACTTTCACGCTTCTCTTTAGTCTATGCATCCAAAGTAAAATTACGACCAATTCGAATGCTCTTAACGAAGATCCCTTCCCTACGATAGCAATCCCGCATTGAAATAGTGAAGGGAAGAGGAGTAACATTTCTCTTACCGAGAAACGCAATTTGGGTCGCATTCCGCCTACTGAGGCCTGAGAATCGTAAGCCCTGTTTTAATTCCGGCGTAGCCTGTATGCAGAAAACAGCACGCACCAAATGATCACTGCAGCCTCATTAAACTTCTCGTTGCTCACTTGTCTAACTCCAGTTATATACTCTGTAGCAAAGCGTCTCCATTATCATATCTACGAACTATGTCTTCTAAGACAACTCCACTTAAACTAAAATGCCACTAAATTATCACTTCTCAGCCTTAAAATACGACGTCTCCGCAAAAGAAATTAAATGTAGTGGTGACGATGAATTCAAATTTTCATTTCTTCATATTTTCAAGAAATAATAAGAGTAATAGAGGCATATCACTGAAATATAGTTTCATAAATATGAGATTTCAAAATCATACTGAAATCGATGACACCCTTTCTTCCCCCACCATTTTCTGCTCCACCACCTCATGTTGTTTCCCACACCATGCTATCCTAAATGCATAATATTTACCTCTCTATCTCGTGTCAGTCTATCATTTTTACATCTAGGACAGTCTTCAGCTTTCCTTTAAATTTTCGATCTACTCCTGAATTTACCACACCAACTTCCCACTATTTTTCAACATTATTTCATATAGTACATCTTCGTCACTTCAGCTTCTTTCCCTCGTTCCTTCTCAAAATCAACCTCTTTCCGCCAAGTTCTGGATTCGGAGCCATACACCACTAAGACCTATATCAAAGCACTTTTACTTTATGTCTTCGCTCTAAGCCCCACGGCATCTATTCCTTCAGATTTGCAATGTTTCTTTTGCCAAGGCGATTCTTGCAACAAGCTTCCTACTATCCATTTCAGCCAGTAATAATCCAAGGTCTCACTGTGCGAACACGATATAAGAGTACAATAGATGAGATGTAAATCGAAAAATGGGTTCAAGGAGAGATGAGGAAGAAAAATAAGTCTTCCGAAGGTATACATAGATCTATATGGCTGTGAAAATGTATAGTCGAAAATAACAACCAATCACACGCTGCTGTTCCGCCATGATATGGTCAAGTCTCAAATTATTAATAAAAAGGAAATTTCTATGGACAGATTAAAATACAGCCGACTCATTTAGCGTTATAAGGAATCATCTCGTAAAACAACTTATATTTACAATATTCATAGTGAGTTCTTATTTTTAAGATTTTATCTCCCATCCTCTTACTAAGTCCGGGATGACCGCTTGTTTCGAGAGATGAGACGACCCCACCTGGAAGTCAGAGAGTACAATCCTGAAGTCATAAAACTTCCATTGAGTACCCTACAACTGGAAGCCATCAGGGAGTATGATATATTACGGTTTCAGCAACTTCTCCCTTCATTCTTTGGTCTCGTTATGGAATCGGTCCGTTGGACAGTAAAAACAGAACGCACACAATGAGAGATATAAATCATGAAGATAGACGACAAGTACTGAAGATAGAACCGAGATATTTACAAATGCCATTAAAGGGATATCAGGCACACCCGACGAGATAATAAAGGACATCTAATCACTTATGATTCATTTATAACCAGATCATGAGAAAATGCTGACAGCACTGCAGGAGCAATATTTCATCCCACCATAATGCCACTGCGATCTCCTGCTAAACCAAAAGGATGATAACTGAGAATATATGTATCTTTTACTCGATATTTATATGGGAACATGCACCATTTTGTATGAACCAGGCGTTCTTGGATTTCCCACAAGGCAGCCTTATTGGACGTCGAAGTATCTATGGCATAGAGCGTAAATCCTTTACGCTCCATTGGCAATGAATAACTCCGCCAGCGTCGTCATCTTCGGGGCTAGGAGACAACTCACGCTGAAAACAATTGCGATTCTCACATCGGAAACGCCTTGCGATTACGACTGACGCTACTACGTACTACCTCATCCTGCATATTTCGATGTAATTTTCCTCCGTGACGTAAATCATAAAATGGAAACCCCTTCGATTTATTTTTTGACTGAATATGGCATTATTCCGCGGAAATAATTACTTTTTCAAGTGAATTTAGCAGAATAAACAGACGAAAAGTCAGTGGCATGACACTTTCGGTAACGTTTTATGGAAGACTAAATTTCCATCTTCCATTTGATTACTACAGCATGCTTATTTTTATGTATTCATTAACATTTTATTTTTTTGTATTCATGCACTATACGATATTATTTTATCCACGTCATTAACATTCGAACAGGTGGTCGTACCCAAGCAGGTTCACCGATAAGAATTTTAATACTATCAAATATCAAGATTTCTTTGAAATCTATATATATTTCTAACATTACAATGAAAATTTGACATTCCGCATCCTGAGATTTTCCCGCATTATCAGGCAATTCCAGGGATTCTTTTCGAGATATGTCCCTTCTATCGCGTGGTTAAAGAACGAAGTCTGCAGATAAAAATACAGCGAACGGTGGCCGTAAAGTATATAGCAGTTCCATATCCCCTTCAGTTTAACTGATCGAAGAACAGCAACTTGAATAAGAAAGGTGGCAAATTCTATTTTTAAAATAAAAATTGGTTTCACCAAGGCGTTAAAATATCAAATTACTATTTAAATATCAAATATATACCATAGAAAGCTGTTTCTAGAATAAATATTTCCACTTGATATCAAGTAAAAAAGTGCTACGATCTGTTATTCATTATGTTCGACTTCCACCACATCACGCCTGAAGCTACTCAATTTGCTGTTTCTAGAAGACAGAAACAACGACACACCAAACCTAACAATTAATTGAAGAAGACAAAATATTTAATATTACGTATTTTACCGGAGGACGAAGGAAATAGCGAGCCAACGATGTTCTTTCCCTCTTCAATAAGGCAAGAGGTTAGCAATGAAAAAAGCTGAATAACGTGTGTTTCACAGAAAAATTTTTTAAATAAATATTTTCCTGTTCCGACGCTGACTTCCGTGGACCATACTGCGAATGTTTTCTAAGATGTTCTGTTCCAAATTTTTTGATACGAAATATATCTATCTGGATATATTAGATAGCTAAATGTGAAGTTTTCAAGATATACATACATGTATGAGAAGAAAATTCAGACCCTTCATTGAGCAAAAGTGCTAATCACTGAATAAATATACAGTTTTTTAACGCAAAAAATATATAAAGCTGTTATAATAATGCTAATCACTATTCGAAATATTGCTAAATTTTTGCACTAAAAAACGCAACATTTCGGTATACGAAATAGAATGAATAAGTCTGATACGAGCTCCGCAATTGTAACTTGCACTTTTTCATCTCCACAGCGGGTGAGGACAGGAGATTGATTTATAGAAACATCTCCATGTCGTCAGATGTTCCAAGTAGAATGAGGCACCGTTTCTTGATCCAATTGATTTAAAGGTGCAGTAAAAGTGGTGGGTGATAAATGGAGCAGTAAGAGTTATGCGCAGAGGGATATGGATAGATGCAGAGAGGAAGGTGTTTTTCGACGCGAGGCAATAAATACGAGAACAGTAGTCTAGTAACTCCTCGAACAACTTGGTATCGTATAATAGCCGTAAAAACAGCAGGAGCGCAGGTTGCAAAGGTATATGTGGGAAAATAAAAAATTTTAATATTAGATCCTGCCTTGGTTAATGTGTTCATGGAAATCATTTTTGTGATCCTGGATTTCAACACTTATGGCAAGCTATTTCATACCAGCTGGTAAATAAATCTGAAACAAAACTCTAGTGAGAGATTAAAAAAATTGTATTCTCAATAAATATGACAGTTTACCCTTTTTTACTATGTTTTTCGTCTTCCGTCGTAGCATTACGGCAACGGATAAAAGCCACTGAAATAAGTAGTTAGGAAGCGCAGTAACTGCGATCATCATCCCAAAAATCGTAACCCGGGGAATATTTACGAGTGGTAAGAAGTGCTCAAGGAATAAGGTTATATTGAAGACAGCAATTATACACATGAAGAAATAATAAAATTGCTATAAGCACTAGTTGGCTCGTATTGTGAACCGTGAATTTTAATTTTAACAAAGGAATTTACGAAGCGTCCCGGAGATCAAGAAGCTACGTACTTTGCCTCATTCAGTCATTATTTTTTGAAAAAATATGCCGTACAATAAACCTAATAGGAAAATATATATATTTATTTACTTAAGACGGTGTTTTATCAGTGGATGTTAGGGCTGATAATGCCCTGAAGACGATGACTGAGGTAGCCATAGAAACATCGGTAGCTGAAACTTTAATCCGGTGGAAAACCAGCGTAGACTTCCAACGGATTCATTTTCGGTTTTTAATTCAAGTCTAACAATGACGAACTACCAGGGAATAGATATATCTAAAAGCCAGAGATAAAGACTACTTCCTAAAAACAGACAAATATTTTGATGTTTTCGACTAATTTATTCGTTATTCGCCTAATTCCCAAAGAAACTCATTGGTACAGAGTCAACATTGTGTATTAGAAACCTCATAACACTGAGTAAGTAGCTCAAAATAACATTTGAGTGAACATAATTGTGTGAGCTGGATTTTTTCACAAAAATGTTTCGTTTATGAATTTCATAAGCTAATTCGACGAAGCATTAAGGATACTAGAAAATATTTTACGTAAAACAACATGAGTTGTCATTCTAAAGAAGTTAATTTTACCTATGCATTACATAATATATTTTTCATTATAATGGTAACATATCCTTTGATATAAGAGCATATTAGGCTCTTCAATAAACCCGAAATAATAATCAAACAGCCGTTTCATGAATTAATTACCTCGTGCTTCCCCCAAAATACGAAAAGAAGAGACTCTTACACCGCCGTAATTAAAACCAAACCAACAGCAATAAGATTAATTTCATTTTCCATAATATCTAACTTTGCCAACAAAAAAATAGAGGCTTTAACGGCTAAACAGAAAGAAAAAGAACCTCCAGTTATTTTTACCAATAGACTCTAGTCACTTCAGTGCACCGTATCATCACCAAGGCCAGTATCTGTTATATTCACTAACCTGCTCATGCACACGAATCCAAGCCGCATAGCTCAGTGCGTGCGTGCGCCGAAAACGTAAAAATAATCCTCATGGACGCAAACTCAAAATGGAAACTCTCGATAAAAAAAGTGTCCACGAGTTTCCAAAAAATAAATATCTAAGGCGAGATAAAAAAAATCGATACCTAACGTTGCTGCACGCTTCCACAGTTCAAGACCCCTAATCGTTCAAATCACGGTTTACTACACTGCCAGACCGATCACGCAAACCATTTAATCTTCCGGACGAATACTTAGGATCGCCTACTCGCATCCAGACCCCAATCACGGTACTTTCATCAGAATTATTTCTTATTACTTCCTCCACCTTGTATGACCTCTCCTCCTCCTCACCACTCACCTCCATCACTTAACAGAGTCTCTCACTACTTGCAGTCGAAGATTTACATTTTTTCCCGCTAAGCAAATAAGCTTCGTCATTTGCCGCTTTTTTTATGTCCTGCCCATCCCTTAGTCTTGCAGAAGCCCAAGCGCCACTACCTTCCCCAAACAAGCTCCACCCTTAGCAATTTCCCTTTCCCGCAGTGGGTTACTTATTGCTGTATCACCGATTTCCTTAACGTTCCTCGCCGGACTCGTTATCGTATCTTTCCCGTCCGTGAGGCACGAGGGAAAATGACACTGGGATTAAATTTTCACAGAAAAAATAATAAAATTCGATGTTATGTTGGCAACACTACACTGCATGTGAAATCTGAACAGGAATATTGACATGAAATGTATAAATACTTATTCACTACCATGATAGGCTTGCAATTTCCCCGGTTACTTTTATTGAGTACGTATTTGATTAAGGATTTCAAAATATATGAAAGAGCATTTAGTGTTTAGGCAACGACAATGGCGCTCAATCAGTTCCTTTGCAATAGTACAAGGGAAGAAAGTTCATTCCTCAATCCAATAAAAGATGTACTACATGAAAAAGACTTCCAAATGAGTATACTATTTATTTATTTATTGTATTTATTTTATTTATTTATCGACTTAATTGAGCGAGGTTGAGACTTATAGTCCCTTCTTCCACCAAACCGATACTATCATGAGTTCCAAAATAGCATTGGTAATTAATGCCATATATGAGAATCATAACTAGGTCCATGGCACGGGGAGCGTTCCCTTTCATTGTCAAATACATATTATTCGCTTCCTATTATTACTTCAAAAAATCAGAGGGATCAGTCACAGTAATGTCGCATTCCTACTCATGAGGCTTATTTCGGCATGTTAGAATCTCTAAAACATTGGATTGAAATGAAAGATAAAATGAAATAACAAAATTACACGAAAATTTCGTTATTATACATTAATGTCAACGCAAAAAGCCGATGATATCTGACTCCTTTTAATATATGGAGAGTGGCAATTTATCTGACGAATAACGAATACGGGAAAATCCCGACGTAATGTGTTTAAATTCTGTTTAAAACTTGCACCTTTCCTCTATTAAAGTATTTATCATGGTCAATATCTTATAAAAATATAATCTAATATAAAATTAAAATTAAATTCAGCTTTTTCCCGGTTAACAAAAAAAAAGACGAAGCCATGCGAAAGGTGAATCCATAAATGAAATTCCATTATTAGCGTTCATTAAGCACCCCTTTATTTTTATCGATTGTTATATACATATCTATCGCACGGATTTCCAATTCACTTAGCAATGCTTACAACCCCTTGGATGACTGACAAACTAAAGCTTGGCCATCAGCAAACCTGCCTAATTTTACGAATTCCCCGCCCACTTTCATTCCTACCTCCAGTTCTTCCCATGCCTCTTTAATCATTTCCTCTGCATACAGGTTAAACAGCAAAGGTGATAATGGGCAACCCTGCCTTACACCTCTTCCTAACACTGCCCATCCGGACGTTCCGTTCCCCACTCGCATCTGAGCAGTCTGAGATAGGTACAGGTTGCTGATTAGCTTCCTGTCCCTCCAATCTATTCTTATTTTCTGCAATATAGTCATTAGTTTTTCCCAAATCACTTTATCAAACCCCTTTCCGAAATCTACGAAACAGGCAAATATGCCCTGATTGTTATCCACATATATTAATCTCGATTGGTGATCTCATTACTGCAATGGCATCGCGCGTGCCGCTCCCCTTCCTAAACCCAAACTGATCGTCCCCTGAGAAACCATTTGCCTTGCTCTCCATCCTTTTGTTTATGATCCTGAAAACCCCTCTATCTGCATGGGAAATCAAACTTCTTGTTCTGCAGTTCTCACATGACATAGCCTTCACCTTTTTCGGAATAGGATCTAGCACTGATCTCACAAAGTCTTCCGGCCAGATTCCTTCCTCATAGATGCTACGAATTAATCCATATATACTCTTCCGCCCACATTTTCCTTAACGCTTTAGTAGTTCCGAAGGAATCTTGCCTACCCCCACGGCCTTATTTGATTTTATCTCCCTTAATGCCCTCTCTATCTCATTGTCAATTATACCTGGACGCAAGCTATCTTTTATCTACGTCATATTCTCTTCTATGTCTAAGCTTGTTGGCCTAAACTCTTTACCATACAGTTATTCTATATATTCCTTCCATCTCTCTTGGAACTATTATCTTACCCGATTTATCTCCAAATGTTAACACAAGTCTTCCCTTCTTACTTCCCGATAGTATTTTAACCTTCTTGTATAGCGCATTAATTTCACCCTTTCCTCTGCAAACTTATCTTATCCTTGCACTGCATCTTCCACTATGCTACTTTTGCTTTATTTCTTATCCGTACCGTGGTATATAAATTAAAAATTAACTGAAATCGTAACTTCTAGAAAAGTAAAATTAGTATTACTTCTTACTTTCACAATAGGCAAAATTCACCATTTTACCATTGACTGAAAGATCGACGGCCGACGAGGAGCTCGACGGCCGACCTACAATAAATGAAGAGAAATCCATTGGTCGTACCTTCATTCATTTGAGCCCATCTATGTTTCGTGTTACTGTTCAGATTGTCAGCGATTTTTAAAATTTTAAATTACCATAATTCAAATTAAATTAATTTAGATTTGATTAAAGTGGAGCTTTTTTCATTTGTTATTACCATCCTAGTCAACACATACTTTTCCTGTTTAAAATTTACATTTTAATGGATGAATTTATGAGTGAGAGGAAAAGAGGAGAAGGTATTCTTCGTGGAATGTCATAAAAATCAATACATTTAAAATGACATAAAGTTGGTGTTTCTTAAATAAGGGACAAAACATTTTAAGTTTCGCAAACTAGTTTCTTTTTGCGTCATCTTAAATCTTCTTCAGTTTCTGATAACATTTTCAAAGTCCTTCAAATTCCAAACAGAAAGCGTAGTAGCTTAAAGCAATAATAACTTCTGCTCTTTGAGTACCGTAAAAGAGCAGAGAGGGTCCGACCTCATGGAGAGAGAGAGAGAGAGAGAGAGAGAGAGTCTCCTTAAAAAAAATAAACCCAAAACTGCACACGGCCACGTGAATTTACGCTGATGCTCATAAACGTTCACACTCGCTCACAAAGTTTCAAGAGGAGGAGCAGAAGAGAGCGAAACAGAAACTTCTTACATAGGGAAAAACACAGAACTAAAAAAAAAAGAGGAATGAAAAATATGGAAAAAAATCTCAAAAAGAAAAAGGACAGCGAGTGCCCAGAGACTTGAAATAAGAATGAAGAAACGGAGAAGGAATGAAAGCAAAAAAGCTCCCTTTTTCGGTTGGATATATATATTTTTGACCCTCGAAGGGGATGGGATAGGCGGAGAAGAGTAAGAGAGAGCGGATGAGCTAAAATGAGGGAAAAGAGAGTGGCGAGAGAAAGGACATGGCGACCTCCCCTTCACTTTCTATTTGCGAAAGGGTAAGACATTTCGGGGCGAGGGCGCCTGGGAGGAGCGACCAAGTAAACAGCCGGGAGTCAAAGCTTCGGCAGCGCTTCACTCAATAATTCGGCTTCAGATAAATGTCGGGCCGTAGAAAAATAACGGTCCCAACTGAAAATCGTCGTCGATGCCCACTAAAGTACGAGAATAAACAACATTTAGCTCCTCCTTACGACCGAGAGGCTCATTAAAATCGAATTGCGCCAATAGGTTTCTCAGAGGAAAGCATTTTTCTTATTCCCCGTCCGACCTCCGTTACTCACTCCCACTTTCCCCACCCCTTGGCAATGGGATTTCCCATTTCCACCACCCCAGGTAAACTCTGGATATCTTTGTTTATATCCTCTGGTTCCATTTACGCACACTTTGCCACGCGAGGAAATACTATATATCCCTCTAGCTGATTCTCTAACTGATTCGTTGGAAAATAAATGGATGGGTAATTAATTCCTTTGAAAATGTGCTAAGCAGTAAGACATTAAAAGAAACTTCCCCCGGTTAAACAAATACGTCGGTAATTAACGGAAATTTCAAATAAACATCATTTAAAACGGCAATAAGAGGTCGTTATTCCCCTCTTAATCTGGGCCATCATAGCGAGCAATCAATCTGAATCAAGCTTCCTTTAAGCTCTCCACTTTGCTAGTCCCATAAATGTTTACGAGTATATCTCCCGTTATATATTTAACTAATTCCATTGAGGGCCTTCATCTGTATTCTTCTCATTGAAGTTTCCTTCCATTATTGTCTTCAGAATGCCGAGATGCATAAGAACTAATCTGCATATTTCTTTCACATGTTATGCCTTGGAGAGGTTTAGAAAAATCTTTCTTCCCCTATCTAACACAGGATTACTTCAGTGATAATATTCGCCATTCATTTCTCCTGTAACTAGATTTTCAAAACTTGTTATCTTCTCCTTTATATTGTTTCCATATTTTTAATTATTAAAATAAGTTAGCATCATCTACTATTCTAACGAAAATGATAAATACAATAATCAATTTGATCGGTCTTTTCTCATTTCAACATCGATGAGAACTCTCAGGGATACTAAAATGGCTTCCCTTCTGGATAGGTTTTTCCCAATATTAATTTGATATTCCACTAAAAACTGTAAGATTGAATATTCCGCCCAGAAATGAAAATTTTCTGATTCTTCCCTTTCCCATGAAGCATGTATTAATATTCTGTGAATAGGATATGCTTTTACTTCAACGCTTTTCCGTTGTAAAATTATCCCATATACAGGTACTACTTCCGTCTCTTAAGCTTTCCAATCTTACATTTTCCGGGACAATTTTCATCGTCCTCGCTCTGACTGACATTGGAGTTTTCTTAGCGCTCTCCACGTGCGTTCTCGTAAATTTTCCAGATGCTTCAACTTCACTTGTGTTAAGGAAACCTGCTCCGCATGACTACCGGTTATCCGGCTATATTTCTGATAGGTTTACACCTCCAATGCCTATCTTGGTTTTTTGTGTTTATTTTCTTTTCTGTTTAAGGTGTCACACACTATTACAACTCAACTGGTTTCCTTCACATTTTCTTTCCTTCTACTTTCAGGTACACAACGCTCGCGTATTTAAATCTGTTTCAAACGCACTTAAAGCTAGTTAAACTTATTAATCTTAATCAAGAATCGTCTGAATGTTAAACCATTATTTTCTAACATTTAAGAAGTTTTCTTAAAGTCCACGAACAATTCTTCAACAACCTCTGCGAGTTATTTTTAAGATGACACTTCTTCGCTCCTTACCGTCAGGTCTCTTTCAATATCCTCAACTTGGTTGTCCAGCAGGCTTTCAACTTAGAGATATAAACTTAAGCGGAAATATGTTTCACTCGGATGTAGTGGATTTGGACTGCTCTTCTATTTCCTGAGACTCAGGATATGCAACACCTTCGACGGATGTTTGCGAAAAACTCCGCTAAACACCTAACGTTAATGTACACCTATCCACTAACCTTTGTGACGACTTATTTGTTGCATACATATCACAAACCAAATGTTACTTTAGTCGTGCTACAAAAAGCTCTTCACTCAACACAGCCTAAAGTGATTACTCTATCAAAATATTCCACGCCGCCTTCAGGGTGCAATTACTTCATATTTGGCTCAAAGTAATCAGTTAAATCTTTAATGAATGACTCGCAACTTGATGTACTGCAGCACCTGATAAGCAGCTACTTGGAAAAATTTCCGAATAAAGCCCTTTGTATTCTCGAGTGAGTTGATTCTATGGTTTCCCATAACTCACTGATAAATGCAACTCACCATTTCGGGTACAGTTCCGACTAATCGAATTTCTTTCGGAAACTCAATTAACAAATTGGTTAATGATACGTTACCAATGATGTTCTTTTTTGTTGGATAGCAATTAACTTTTTTTTGGCTTGCAAAACTTTCTACACTCCGATTGGCTCCCTCTCTACACTGAGTATTTATGCCACCCTTTTCGATACTCATATCACGAAAGCCTCCAATCTACTCGATCCCCTTTCCTAAACAATCGACTCAGGAAACATTCAACGAAACGCACATTCATTGAAATTTTGCCTCCCATTGTCTAGATGACTTGATTGAAACACCTTGTTATTAGTTCCATGTCTTTTGTAAACATCACTTTGATTGTCATTCATGCACGTTGAATTTAAAAGAAAATATCGTACAGGTCATATGAGCAATACAATAACAGCTTGTATTAGCTCAGGGAAAGTGACCTAAGAAATAATTCCAAGCAAAAATAATAAAAAACTGCTCCAACTTGATTTTCACGATCGATTTAACGGAAATACCTCTATGAAATCACAACGATAGCCTAATGGGTCACTATTTATACGTCCTAATGCAGTCGTCTAGCGTTTTCTTTCTTGAGGAAAAATCGTAAAACATAGTCTCGTTTCTTATTGGATTATAGCCAAGACGCTAGATTAGCATGGGATAAAATTTATGCATAATAAGTCTATCACCAAGTTCACTAGTATGAGCTAAAATTGGATCTATTAAGGCCGGTATAATGACCCTCTGTTAAGAGTCATTTTTAAGGTTCTCTTGAACATAAAAATCGTATTACGACTCTCTATTACGGCCTTATATACGGTTGATCGCCCATTTTATTTAGTTTCAGAATTATACCTCTGATTCGAACTAAACTGACAGTTAATCCCAGGAATTAGGCTAAGCTCTAATTTAGAAATTTTAATAAGTTATAATAAAATCAAATCAATCAACGATCTTGACAAAAATGGCGCTTAATGATTGCAATATTTCATTTCCGCCACTAAAATAGTAAATTTCCAACGTTAGTAGATAACAATACTTGTGAAGATACTCGCCCATTTAGTTGATGCATTAACGATTCGAGCGATTTACCAATCATTTCACATTCACGTACGCTGAATACTATTTCCCTCTGCCATTGTCGCATGACTTTAATAGCACGTTAAGAAGATTCGGAAACGCGGGAACGTCTTCGCAGCTGGTGGTACGAGCGAGGTCGTATGTCTTCCATCAGAACCGAGCGAGTTTAATCATCATCTAACATAATACGCTCGTTCGCTCGCCCGTGCAGCACTCTCTCATATCTTATGAAACATTGCAAGTCTTTATTTGTGTAATAATTAAACTTATCTTTATTGAATATTATCATCAATCAGTACTGTACCTGCCTAATTATTGCAGAATGTTAAAGGAGGATTAAAATTGACATTTAAAAACGTAAGTGTTTAGGTTTACATTTCAGTCGTGTTTTGTTTAATTAACCAACACAACGTTCTGCTTGCTTCATCAAAACGTTTTGCCCCTAATAGCATCAATGTACAAGTTAGCTATTTCCATTGCATGTTTTTACATCAATAAGATAAAATAAGCAATAATGAACTTGTTGACACAACGGTTGAGTCGCGAAAAATCTCCACTTTCAACAGTTGGAATCAAATAATGTAGAAATTAATATTAAATAACCTAAGGATGAGTATATGGCAATAATGTATTAAAATCATCACGTGATTTAGAGTTGAAAAACGCTTTTTTGTAATATGTGCTCAGGAAGGTGTGTTTTGGCACTATAAACATGTGGTATTCCAGTGAAAATTAACTTCATAGGAAAGGGATTAGTATCAAGATCATAAGTAATACATGCTTATCCTCTTCTTGAGCTATTACTACCATTAGCATGAAATAATAATGATGTAGTCCTTTGCGATAGCAATTAGGTAAATACTTCAGTTGATATTGCTTGACTAATGTCTAAAACTTCTTTTGGGAGTGTGCCGTGAACCCAAGCAGGAAGCCCCATTTCAGGATAGAGGGACAAATTAAATGTTGGAGGGGAAGGGGTCAGATTGCGCTATAACGGGATCAGGTCAAGGGATAGGATTATCAAAAATATCCCAAAACCTTGATATGAGTAATGGATGGTCATCATTTTAAATTGGACAAGATATCCACAACATATTAAATATTATTATTATGATTCTTTAAATCTCGTTGCAATTAGGTAATTGTCCTGGTGGCACCGGTCAAGTCTGGTCAACGGTCACTCTTAAAATGCACATGCATGCATACAGAAAAAGAACAGGTATGAGAAAAAATGCTTTTCTATAAAATGACACTTAAAGATTACCAATCGCACATTTACCATCACACATGAGCTAGGTTCACTCCATACAGTTCATACAACGCACCGTCCAACGCCACACTACCTCTATAATCACGCACTCTTCAACTTCATATACCGCTCAAAATCCCGCACCGTTAACACATCATTCACTTTTGCAATACAACTTCTCACGCCGTCCACATCACGTACAAACAATATTTCCATAAGTACAGTAGTATAATAATCACTGACCAATACAATAAAGTCTATCACCCAGTGGTTGCGTATTCTTAAAACTCCTAAAATGGGATGGAAAGTGCTCAAACAAACCTCCAGGCAGCTGTTTCCATTCAGCAATAGTTCTGTTTAAAACGGAGCATTTTTTCATATAAAATGTATGTGATATTGTATCATTACGCCATTAGCATTACTATTATATCTTTATGCACGAAATTTACCCCTCTTGTTTAGAACGCTCATCTTTGAGAAGTTATTTCCAATTGCACAAAAGTAATTTTAGAATTAGCTCAAAAAATCCTAAGGTTATTAGTTGAACGCCGTTGTTCGAGATCGACTGGCAGCATTTCTGTAATCATTTTTTACATTTAGGTGATGAAGGTGGCTAATAGACAAGAAGGATTGAGAATCCAAAGAAAATTGGGACCAATAAAAAATGAAAAAATAAATAAAATAGTAATCCCAGGTCAAATGACTGGTATGCAATCCCTGTTCTTCCATCACCGGCTAGATTACCAGGGAGTATCGCCCTAGGCTAGGCAACCCTGCTTAGGGAAATTGAAACGCCGTTGTACGAGATCGACTGGCAGCATTTCTGTAATCATTTTTCAGATTTAGGAGATGAAGGAGGCTAACAGACAAGTAGGATTGAGAATCCAAAGAAAATTGGGACCAATAAAAAATGAAAAAAATAAATAAAATCCCTTTCCTCAAAGAGGGATGTTCGGTCACAAACGCTTATATATCCTTGAAAAAAGGCATTACGATAATGTATTTAAGCGGAGTTATTTCAAAATTTCAAAAGTCTTTCCTCTCATAAAGTTCAGTGCCACAAGCATCCCCTTTAAGGAAGAGAGAAAACAATAACTTCACCACGGCAGGGTTGTTACACTATGAAGAGGCCACGCAATCGAGGAAGTGCCCGGGAACCACCACGTTATTTATCTCAATTACCAACGAAGGATGAATCCAGACCTGTGCTTCTCTATAGGTACAGCAAACGTATGTTTACCTTGGCCAACATACCTATCTACTTCGAGAGGAACGACCAGTGAAACTTTCCGCTCATCTCCCCCGCGAGAAATGGCGTTAGCGGAGGGTTCGGTAACCGAGTTAATGAATCCGAAGGCGATAATGGAATGGTGTGGGCACTTTGAACGTCTCGGATCAGGTTGTTAAAGAGGTCGTAGGTTAACTAGATTCAAAGGACTTAATTAGGGACGGGGTCGAGGGATGGAGTACGGAGGAGAGATATGGGTATCAGAAAGACGGCGAAGAATGGAAACGCACTGAGCGCCTAGAGGCCAAAATTATTCGGAGGGAGGTTTTAGCTTTTGAAGGAACGTCGCGACGTCGTTGCAAAGACGTGGAGATAATTTCGAAGGGACGTGGAAAAGCTGAAACTATTATGTTCTGTCTCACTACTGGATACGCCATTACGTTGCATCGAATGTTACAAGTGATACTCCGGTTATATCGCACCAGTATGTCGAATTACGTAATTTCGCGCTTTTTTTATATTTCGACGTGCTTGCAACGTTTCAACATAAGGGCCAGGAAATGAAACGAAGAAAGTTTGATGATAAAATACAGAGCGATGTCACTTTGCCCAATTATCGCTAAGTGAACCAAAATAAGTTTATACTTTACCAATAGCAAATACCAAAAATTACAGTAAGATTCGGCTCGATTCATCCTGATTTAAAGAGAGCAGCCTAAAGCAAATGAGGGCTCGCCACTTTCATGCAGAATTCAAAAGTTGGTATTAAATGAGCCATTCGAAGCAGTAATTCCAATTAAAAATAATAGTAAATTTTCATTGAACATATCATCTTTTCTTAGTGCCCGTCAAGGAAATTCATAGGCAAAATTAATGGAAACAATACAGCAAAGGGTTAACGGCAACCATTATAAATGCAAAAATAAAATGCATCTCGCGTTCATAAAATATACCCGCAATTAAGAGTCTCATGCAAGCGACGAGCTGGGCAGAAGAAAATTATTTTAACTGTTTCGTTCCAAGCGTTATAAAGTGCGAAAATAGTCATAAATATTCTCGTACTAAAATGCTGAAATGAACGTAAAATTAAAAGATGTGCCTTAAAAAACCTATTTATTTTAGAGAGTTCACTTTTATTGATTCTTGCTACAAGACGAGGCGTTACGGGGATTTCAAGAGTGCCCATAACGCAGGGGTATACAACAAGCGTGCTTAGAAGCGTCGTTTTTGTCTTTGATTGAAGCCCATAACCATCTGCTTTAACTTCCATAAATTTAATTAATTTTTAGGTTAAAATACCGTAAAAGTAATTTTTTAATAATAGTAACCAGTTTCATACCGCAAAGTAAGGAGGGCTGAGTTTTATACAATTAGCACTTCTAATGAATTTTATAAAAACCTATCAATTCTATCCAACGGTTCAGAAAATAACTGTGGTGTCATTCGGTGATAAATGTATGTTGCACAGTGATATATATCTTAATGGTTTTCCAATTTATTTAGAAATTATGCCAAAAACCTCTCTCTTAAATTTATGGTAGTTATAAATTATATATTATAGTATTAAAGAAGTTTATAACTCCTATTAACATAACGTTTTCCATGATATCTTTCCATTATTAAAATCGTCATTCTTCTAAAATTCAAATCTAGCCTAGTAATGCTGAATTTAGATACTCCATTTAAAACTGGACACCTTGTCTAATAATTTTTAATTACCTTGCCTCTTCATTTTTTCCCATCTTGACTCACTCATTGAGACTGGAATCACGAATATCGTATAGTACTAATAGCAGAGTTAATAGCAGAGCTAAAATGACACGCCGAAATTGCAACATATATGAATATCGGTAATCCGCTAGACTGAGAGGGAACATTTGCATGAATGCGTTTCCCGCTGGAATATTTCGAGGTTTATCTTCCCCAAAACAATTTTTTTCAGATTTTTGCGCCGAACTAAAAAAATTATCAATTTCATTCAATTCCATGATGTTTGCAGGGCGAGTTCCTACTTATTTCTATGATATGTCTGAAATACTAATAATTGAAAAAAATAATCACACTTTAAACAGAAGAGAGACAAATTTAACTTTATTTAGTACTTTCATAAGTTGTCTTTCCACTCCGGTTTCCAATGGTGGAGAGATCAAACATACAATCTCATTTGTTAGAATTACCATATCTAAATATTTTATCACCAAAGTCTAATTGATAAAAGCGATTTGAAACTCATATTGCGCAAGGTAGGTTTTAAAAAATACGAAATTTTAGTCCTTTTGATCATAAACAAACTTGGGTAATATCAACTAATGAAGAAGCCTTCGTATATCATGCTAAAATGGAGGTCTATGTATGAAACAAAAAGAAGAGAAAAACTAATTGAGTTCACCTCGTGACATGATAGTATATCGGAGGCCAGGAAACTGAGCGCATGAATAATAGAAGGAAAGCCAAGATGAATTCCAAGAAGCAAGTGATGGGAGACGTCAGCTCAAGGAACTGCGAATGAATAAAAAAAAAAGAATGGCAGGCAACAGAACGACTTGAGGTGGTGCTACCAACTAATCTTCAGGATGATATTCTATATTAAGGAGAATATTTTTAAGAATTCAAATTTGTTTGATGCTCTTCATTTTAATCTCACTTTCCGTAGAAAGTTGACTCCAAACGCGATACAAACATAAAATCACCATAATTGAATTTTGGGGGAATGAGAAAAAAAAGATTCCTTTTTTTTACTGGATCTATATCAATAATTTTCCGACAAGACTTTGCCTACCAAGGTAGAGAGAGAGAGATAAACCCATTCGCTGAAATATACGATATATTTTCAATCACTGTCACATAAAATCTCTACAAAATAACTGAAGAAATACAACTTGATAATTGCATTTCAACCCTACGACTCCTGCATGACGACTCCCAGAAATTCCACTCAAAGAAAAAAAAACAGGGATCGTCGATGATTTGAAACGAAAAACACCACTTATTCTTTAACGTCATATACTGGTCGGTAATTTTTAACTTCATCTTTTTACACACCAGCTTATTTCGTATTACTCGCCGGGAGCTTTTGGGGCAAACTGGTATTCGTCGATGAATTATAGTCCAACTTAACGAAGAATCTTAATTAAAGACTCTCACTGGACACTGGCGCCCCATTACTTTAAGGTCAAGAAAGGGCAAAACTTGAATTGTGGGGTGTCGGTGGACGATGCGGGACACTTCCTCCTTCGGACTTCCAAGAAGAGTAGCACTGCATAACGGACCTCATATTGCCATACGAATTATTAATAGCCACTTACATGGACGCAAGGGATAAAGCGATTAGTAATGGCGTATCTTAATAGGGTGAAAAGAAACGCATGCAGATAAGATCCATAAGTCAATGGGGTCAAATAAATTTTAACTGCGGTACATGACAGTTTAAATAACTGATGCACAAAAAATTGTATTTTAAGGCACAGGAATCCGTTTCAATGTGCAAGAACACCCGGGGAGTGAAACGATTTCTTTGTTCCAACCATTCTCTGCTGATTTGATTTCAAGCTCCATTTGCACCATAACACAGAAAATGTATTAAGTGCAGAGGAAGAGCGTGGGTACAAATCTTATTTAGCATCCCTAGCCAACTAAACCTTTACAATTACACCAATCTGTGCATTTTAAATGTTGCCCATCGCTACCGCGATACAATCGATCCTCATCAAGCTTTTCATTTCCAGTATCTGACATGAGAGATATCCAAATAAACTGATCATACCCCGAGTAGTAGTAGTATTTAGGGGAGGCGACCGACAGCTGAGGTCATTTGCGCCATAGGGAATGGACAGGAAAGGATGAAGGGTGGAGAGAAACCCGGCGTCGGCATTAGCCTACTCTTTACGAAAGGCGCCAAGGGGCCCGCAGCTTAACGTCCCATCCGAAGGACGGCGTACTCATTCAAAGTGCCCTCCACAAAGCACCTCAAGTAGGGCCAGATCGAGATACCTCTGTAAAAATTCAACACCGCCGGGATTTGAACCCGGGCCCTCAGGTCGTACCCTGCCTGTCTGAAAATGCCTGACTGTCTGGAATATGCGCTGTGATTCTGCCATGGAATAATCTAAAATTCCGCAGTATGACATAACATTCACTTTTCAAAAACGTCCCAGTCCCACCGGTACAAGTTTTGATTGACAAGAGGAGGGGCCACATTTCCGCCAAAAATTTGACTGACATACGCAGGCTATATGTACATATATGCATACATCTCGCCCTTTAAACTTTCGGAGAACTATTTGGAGCGCGAGGATCCAATTTGGTTTTTTTTTAAACTCTTTACTCGCGAAAATAAATTCTAAGATTTGATGGATTTAAAAAAAACAAAAATGCTCTTTCCATGGCTAAGGTCAAGGGGAACACCTGTTGAGTGCTGTTAACTGCTGTACGTGGACACGTGAGTCGTGAATTTATTAATTCTTACCATCCTTCTGAGTAAATGTACACAGCCACTGATTTACTGAGTGTCCGGCTATCACTCCTTCTCCCAACCCGTCACTTCCAAACCAGTTACGCTTAGCGTAAAATAATTTATAGAACGAAGCATATTTATAATAGGCTAGGTAAGGGAGATCCACGTATACACGTATTTACACATGCACGTATTTACACATAAATACACGTATTTACCGATTCCTAGGAACATTCGTGGGGGTATAAGGGACGTAAGTGAAAACTGACCTCGAGTACACTTCAATGGTTTTCAAAACGTATGCTTCGACGTACTTCTCTACTCCTTCCTTCTCATACATGAATATTTCAAGTATCTAAGAGTACACGTTTACAAATCTTACTATCGCCCATTAACCATTTCTAATGTAAAGCCCATGTCACTCGCAGGCTGCAAAAGAATACGGAGCACAAGGAATAGTCTTTTCGCCATCTCTCTCAAGCCTCCCAGCTCCATCATTCCCCATTTGCCTCAGTCACCTCATCATTTTCCATCTCCTTGGTCCCCCTTTCTTTATTCATCACATTACCACTCCCATCTCCTTTTTACCCTGCATGACCTCCCCTTCCAAATGTCACACCCCAAAATGATACCTTCCACGCGTGTGCTTCTTTGCATTTGAAAGTATATGCATTATATGTAAGTACATATCGCGCATATTTATGCCGTTTCTTTTTATTTTGTGAGAGAGATGTGGGGTTGGAAGTTGTCTGGAGGACAAGTAGTAATTCGGTGGGAGTCCCACGCGGAATTTTAAGCGATTCTCGAGGTATTTGTGTGCGTACTTCGGGCTCTGGGTGAGAAGAACTTCATTTCCTCCAAGAACCCCTCGGGGGAGTGAGGGAAGACGTGGGTATAAATGGTTTTATAAGGTAGAATGTGCGCCGCTGAATGGTACCGAAAAGTCGGGATTAATCTAAAAAAAAAATATCTCGCGCAAGAGGAGGGAGCACGCGTTTTCATTTTTATTGTGGCGGACGTTTCTATTCACTGGGGATATTAAGCGGCTTAATGCCATAAGCATGCACAATAAACGCGCTCCCAAAAATGTCTCACCATCAATCTTCCAAAACTATGAAAAAAAAATTGTAATATTTTTTTCAAATTTTATCCTAGTTAGGAAGTACGTAAGAGGAGCCGATTTAGTTTTCTAAAAATCACGCAAGTTTCCGGTTAGAGGTTGTCCAGAACAACGCTCATTGCTTCAGGCCACTTTTTGACCTCACCACCTCGTCCGATTTCGTCCGTTTGCACAACTCCATCGCCATTGAAAGGGCGTCTAAAATTGCGACAATTCTCAAAAAAACCGCAAAATTGGAAGAAATTTTCAATTTCCAAAAGACACGTCTATTCGAGTTTTGTCTCCCTACTTATATTAAGTGACATCAATCGATAGCATGACTCATAATTAAATGGCATATTTATTAGAATTATTCTATCAGGTTAGGGTGGGTTTTCGATGGATTCTAGTACTATACTACCATGCCCAGATATAAAATATCCTTTAACCCTATACTACTTATTGAATTAAATTTTTTTTAGCTTTGGATACTCTTAACTCACATTAATTTCATTGAAAATGTCTACACGTTTCCTCTCTCTACATCTAATTCCCAATATTCTCCCCTCCTGACTTGTCTTTGCCTCCCGGTATCTCCTTCGGTAGTCCAGCTTTCTTTGAGATCCTACCAAATTCCTTTCTCCTTCACTACTATACTCGGAAATTCATCTCTTTATCTTCTCCGACCGTTTTAATGATCGATTCGTTATTCACTTTATGGTAGTCGATAGGGTGACGTGCCCGCCTACAACCTCGGAGCCACGATTTGAATCCCGAGCAATTGATGCCGCTTACAAATCGGTTATTCCAAGTGTGTAAAATCCGATGACCAGCTAAGTGCCTTTTCTGCACCACGTATCACGAGCATTTAGATATTTCTAGAAAGAAAACTAGTCATCGGATGAAAAAATAAAATGTTTTACACATGAAACTCACGAGAACAGACGAAAAAATTAAGTATCTACATGTATTATAGAGAACATAAAAAGAGTAATGTCTCGTGGAAATCGAAGGGTTTAAGATTTCCACAGGGGTAGAAGCGCATGGGTTAAACAGAGATTCTCGCGATACATTGTAGGTAATCAGGGTAAATTAATCAAATGCGAGAAAAGTTAAATACGTAGTTTTAGGTGGGTAATCTTCTTGATCGAATAATTCCAATGACGATTGATATCTTCTGAGACTATGGATTCAAAAATGGGTGATTTCAATTCAAGGCAGACAAAGCATGTATTTTGAGAGACTGAGCATTTGGAAGCAATTACTGGAGGTCATATACCGCGAATGAAGTACAAAGACTCCGACTCGAACATAAAAAGCAATCACAAGACTGCCGATCAATGATGTCGAATGCATTTCTCGACTCGTGGACCATAGGAGTCAGGAAAGATTGTACGACCAGACGTTCCTTCCTTTACTCATTTTATTTCTAAAATAAACCGCGAAAACTGTACTGGACATTCCGATTCGTCCACCAAAGAATGGAACAATAGCAAGGGATGAAAAAAAACTCGAAGGCAAAAATCCAATTGAAACTTGATGACGAAGGAGAGATGAAACGCCAAGAACTCCGATCGTTCCATTCACATACATGAGAGAGGTCGACGGATAATGGAATTTGCAAAAAAATGCAAATTTAGGGCTTGCTATAAGCCAATTCGAAAGAAAATTCAATCAGCGTTGACATTTTGAATTAAAAGTTAAAGGCATCGAAATTGCTTAGACTCGACCCAACGACTCACAAAATTGGAATTTTTGATGCCGTAACTTCTACAAAATCAAGTCATCGAGTCCATGTGGCGGATTGAAGGGTAACATTTAGATAATCGGATTTTATTGAAGTCTGAAAGAGCTTTTAGCAATACAAATCGAAGTCGACTCATTTATCTCATGTTTGGCCTTTCATTTTTTGAAGTTACCCTTTCTCGTAAGATCTGCCAAAAAAACGACCAGTTGGTGCTATACCTTATAATGAATTTATTTATATTCTGAAAATTCACCATCGGTTAATCCTAAAGATACAAACTAACAAAACACGGAATAAATGGAATATTTAAAAAAAGCGCTAAATCATTTGCAATGTGGAGTCGCCATAGTTTAATGGTGCTAGCTGTCCACCGAAGTCAATCAAATAAGAGATGAATTTTTCCCTGTTCAAGCATTCCAGAGGAAAGGAAACGGTAAATTGGTCAAATATATAAGCTCCCTATTCCAATACATATGAACAGAAGTATTCTCAGAAGAAAATGGTCTAATAAGCAGCATAAGAGGTGAACAGCACGATCTTATAATATCCCATCTGAATTGCTTACACCTGCGTCCACCCGCCTTAAATAGTATATTGTTTAAAATTTCGCTGTCATTTATCCCAAATGTTTTAGCGAGATGCCGACTGCCACAGATGTCGACTACCCCAGGGGATCGTAAATCTAACGGTAATCGTTTATATATCCACTGACTGCCTCTTAACTTGTCTGTGCAATCTTGAAGGACGGTCCCAGCGAGTCCAACCGTGCCAGCTAAGTCATTCATATGATATTTAAAGAACTGGACAGATATTCTTCATTGGGAGATAAATAAAATGATTATTTAGCGTCGTATCCTAAACAGCGATGGTTACTGCAGGAATAACATCAGTGTTAATGTTTGCTTAAATTTTCAGGAAAATAATACAGATCTTCCTATAATCATAGTTTTTGCCACAAGTAACGCAATGCGAAGAAGAAAAAATAACTTATGCCTAAACTACATAAAAATAAATTTAATATTTTTCAAATCTATTAATTTTTTTGAAAAATATCCCAGTTTCTCTGAGATCAGAAGAACTTCTAAAAGCATTCCAATTACCATCATGTACATGCATATGCAAACCGGGTATTGTATAACTGCTGTCAGTCAAGAAGAGTTGACGAGAATCTTGAGATTCGTGTACATCGGTTGAGTAACTGTTAAGGATTTATTGAAGTATATTATCTCATGATTAAAGGTGAAAATGTACAAACTACTCTACAGCCATATATTATTTCAAGAAGCTAATCAATGTACATGCGCACTGAGAAATACTTTAAATTACTGTTTTGGAATTCGCAACTTTGTCCAGGATCTAAATGTTTCGAGGAAGATGGAATCAAGCGTACACAGTTATATTATGCTTAACATGTGATTCCGACTATAATGACATAGTTGGACCATTTGCGGAGAGGGAGCACGTGGAGATTCAAACTAAGGCCTAACGAGGATCTTACCCAACCCTAATGGCGCAAATAGCACCAGCTTTAGGTTTTCTCCCTAAATCGTCAATACATCCACTACCGTAGTTCTCTGCCTGAGGCATCCTTCGCTAAATTCCTTCCATTCGCCAAATTTCAATGTGTTTTTTTTTCATTAATAATTCACAAACGGGTCTTCTGCACAACTCGGGGAATTCCAACCATGGATTGAATGCATTTCCCGACCTGGAAAATTGAATAACTTTGTCAAACGAACCCCCGAGTCTCTGAGGAGTCTAAATAACTCTAGTACTGTTTTGTGTGGTGGTCCCTACCTCCATCCCCTTTGTGACACGTACCAAAAACCTCAGGCTGTACCACGTAGGAACTGTTTGCTTCCCAGCTGATGGGAATGAGTGGGCGAGTCTCTTTGCTTCCCCGCCGTGGATTAGAAGAAAAGAGAGAAAGGCCGGAGACGCAGCCGACTCAATTACGAAGGGTCGGCGAATTTACTGCCACGCAACCAGGTGGGAGGGGTGGGACTGAGGGGGAGGGGTTAAGGGAACTCCTTGGGCGACGAGTTGGGGATGCGGTTTCAACGCTCCCCCTGGGCCCCAACCTCTTACCAAAACTTTTCCTCGCCTCCCAACCCGTAGTTAAACACCCCCAGAAGTCGCAAATGACAGCCGAATTTGCTGACGGCAAGTTTCTTGAGCATTCACTCAAATATTGATTGAGATTTCAATTAAACCTGAGCCACGAAATCAAATGAGCTCTTGGAACCAAACGTGTCTGGCTGAGACAAGAATATCAACGCGCGCGGAAATAAAAAGTTAAATCTTCATCTTAATACTTAACACACAATGACGACATGAAAAAAAAATTTGATTTCACTTTTTCCACGCCTTAAGAATCTTATAATTGTGCCGATTATCAAGAAGATAGCAATGGAACACTCCTGACTGTGAAAATTATGCTGATGGTACGGCTACGAACACTATTAGATGTGATGGAACACTAAACAAGAAATACTATAAAAGCATCCCGAGTGAAGTGAACTCGCGGAGTTATGTAACGAATAATGGAAATTAAGTTCTCGATCCTATAAATGCATAAATATACTGTCAGTCGACTATTTTACCTACGAACAATTAGTTTTTCCAGAATGACCACTGGATAGAGAGACGCTAACAAGTAATTTCAATGCTATGTGCGTTGACTCCATTTTAATTACATTGTTCTCGCATGATGCTTTCTGATTGCGTTGTAGGTATTTTATATAAAGTTCTCAAAATAAATTCACCCATTATAATTCTGCTTCTTCGAAATTAATACGGCAGTATTTAATACTGCTTTATTATTTACCAGACAAAGGAAATAATATATGTCTAGGGCAATCACAAGGGTTTCCAATCACGCAAAAGCCTTGTTTTAAGTAAAAACCCGTACTGGACATTCCGTTATCAATGTTGGGAGTCGGCATAATAAAACACTGGAGAGATGAATCGTGAGTTCTTATATGTCAGACGGAAATTATTGCCCTGGTAAAGCGGGCGGTCAACAGTACACACTCAACGCCTTCGCCGATTCCCTCCTCCTTTTCAGTCTTAGGGCCTTTTGGATTTGTTAACCAAGTAATCAGGATGATAAGGAGGTCGCTCCTTTCATTCTTTCTTTTGCATAAGGGATTGAAGTAAATTCGGAGCGATCATTTCATGTTTGACTTCCCAGCATATTAATGCATAATGTTAATACAGTGACACAAATAATACTAATACGAGAATGAATCTTACTATATGCACTTCGCGTGCAGTTATGCAAAATTCAATTGGAATACTGTTTACAACGACCATGAAATATGTTTACACTCATTGACAATCGAGCCTAACATGCTCATTTATGTATGTAGAGGTAAAATTGGAAATGCAAGATGATATATTCAAATATTTTAGTACCTTTCAATCCACCACTAGGGTATGTTACAGAAGGTGAATACGCACCAGATTAATTTTAACCCGAATCTGATCCTACCGCGGCCTGGCAATGTTATTCTGACCCCTTATCGTTCGTGGATAAAATGTCATCTTAAATCCATCTGCTTTACACTAAATCTCTCTAATTTTATTTGCATGATCTCTCCGTACCGTAGTGTGTAATACACTTTCAACGTCACTGCTAAGAGCGGTCCTCCAATTTATTTCAATCTGTAATTTAACCTTCGCTCCGTGAGTGATTCCCAGCCTAGCCGCTCTAATATTTTGGATACGCTACTAAGTTTATTATAACGTTTTACAAGTCTAGCTCCTCTACACTGCACGCGATCCGATTCGATAATCAATTCATGTGCACTTCAATATTGATTCATCGCATCTCTGTAATACCTATAACTATGCAAGAAGTCATATAAAACCACTACTTAATATAAATAACAGAATTTAGTTATTTCGTGTCAATTAATATTATTTCCGCTCCGTACACTGCCAATTCTGAGTTCATGATACTGTACATTCCCTAGGTGCAACTGTATCATGTGACATTCGGAGAAATGTTTCAATAAGATTCAGAAACACGCCAGAAGTTTTCCACTTAATAACGTTTCATTGAACGACGTAGTGGCAGTGCATATAGCGATAGGTTACTAATAAGAGAACCAGGTCCAATTGGGCTCTCAGCTTCACCCAATTTTCGGCAATCAGATCTCTCTAGAGTACTACAGGGAATGGGATCCCCCCTACTCTGATGAGTGAATTTTTCTTGCGATTGGGCTATGCACGAGGTATGATCTTAGCTTCGCGATGGTAATGTTTCATTGCAAAATGTTTGGATTTATGTTCACCGATTAAAAACGAGAAAATAACCAGGTCACGAAATTAGTTTGGTAATTCTAAACCAGTAATAATAAAACATATTAACAGGAAAACTGCAAATGTATCTTGACACGGTCGGAAAACGCTCATTTTATTCCCAGTCAACCTTCGCAATTCGGCAGTAAAGAAATAGTAAATGATAACTGAAGTTTGGCTTGGAATTGGAGTTCTTTTATTTATTACTTAAGCATCCACTGAGAATCCGTAGTGAGCCTAAGGAATGGCGGTTTTGGATTTTGACATTTTATTACAGAATCTGCGCACAGAGCGCAGATACAAATACAGATAGGAACCTATCACGAACTCAAGACCTCCCCCAAAGTATTCAGCTAAGATCCAGAATTGGGCACATAAATCATTTACGGAAGGTTATCTCGTTAACTCGAACAGTAAATATTTAACAACTTAAGTGACTTTTAGAGTGAGGGGGCGGGGCCGTGTTCCAAAATCTTACGTCGTATTACACGGGCGGAATAGGTTGTGTGAAAAAAGTGCCCTAAAATGCCTTCCCAACACACGAATTGCCCAAAAGCGGCGCAAGGGGGGGTTGATTTATGACCTTCTCCGCCACTAGCTCTCATTTGCCTTCTCAGAAAATAGAAACTCATTCTCTGCCTTCGGATCGGTAAAACTTTCCTGTCTACAACACAATTCCTTTCCCTAGTTTTGCGCTGGTCTACACAACTCCACATCTTCCAAAGGATTTTTTTTTCCCATGTAAGGATATACGAAAGCCCATTTCATTAGTAACATAAAATATTTCGTTTTCCTCCGAGTATTAAATCTTAAGAAAATCATGACAGGTAGTTTTTGGGTGGAGACCTAAACCTAGACCACATATTCTGAGCACCAAGCTGTGTTCGAATGACCGTCAATGAAAAATGACATACATGGATTGTAAACTCAGTCGGTTAATGGCTTACAATTCAACCATTTCAGAGCGTAAATATCATTCGTCTTGATCAAGATCCCGGTCAAGGTGAATGATTTTTACACCCCGAAATTGTTGCAGTTCAATGGAAATTTAGCGGATGACTCTGTTCAAAGTTGCTGTCGCGGGATCTAAGTTTCTGAGAGCTTAATCACTTGCCATTTCCTAGGAATACCTGTAGACTTGAAAATAGTGCACATAATTTCAAGCAAGAAACGGTATAAGTCAAGGCACCCAAAACTCACGCCATTTTCAAGACAGATTTTCGTTTCTGGGTACTTCAACTCCCCCATTCCCAACCCCCTCCGTCCTGGTTTTCTCTCTCATTTCCCCCTATGAGCAATCTTAATCCCCTGTCACGTCCCTGAGGGGAGACTGCAATAGCTCTTTGTGCATGCAAATAAACCGTGCGCCCCCACGAGATATCCCGCTTGATAAGCCCGCCCGTACACTTCCCACAACGCATTAATCAAGTGCCCAACTAATCTGATGCGAAGAGCCAGGGAGAGGTGGAATTTTCAGTGATGCCTACGCTGGTCATTAGCTGAGTGTCTGTGTGAAGGACGCATCCTGTGCATCACCCCAACCGCCGCGTTGGGCGTTACAACCGTGGACGCCCTGGCGCCTTCCCCAATGCGTTGATAGTGACTTTGGAGATCCGTCCGGTATTAACTCCTTCCGCTCAGTTTTCCACGCAACCAAATTTCCAATCAACATTGAATTCCACTAATGGCCTCAGCACTCTCCCGCTCTTGCAGCAAACAACTACCAATTATTTGAAATAATCCCTAGAATTGACTAACTTCCGAGGAAATGGCCAACATTTATTTTATCGCCATTTTCACAGGCCGTATTCTTATCCATATTAAGCACACTTCACAACGTATGCAATGCACAAACCGTGGAAGAAGCAGTTAAAATAATATTGGAAGCAACTATAACATTTTGCTACGGGAGATCTGGAAAAAACGAAGCTCTATGAACAGCTAGCGAAGAAAGTTAAATCGGCGAGCAGAAGTAGTTAAGTGCACCATCGAACCAATCAAGAAAAAAATATGATATAATGATATTGAGGATGTTTGGGAAGTGTATGTAGAATAGGTAGATTCTGGACCGTCTCAAAGAGTATAAAACTTCATCAGAAAACTTCTTAGAGCACTTTCGAACTAATCGAAAAACTTCACAATCACCAATACCTCCTTACTCAGCTCGGCACATTTTACCACCCTCCATGATGCACAAAATTCCAATTAATTTCCTCCTTTTTCTCCATTGACCAAATATTCTCCCTTCTTGCAGAGTCTTCAACATCCCACAATTTTCAATTTCTTCTCAAGATATTTTTTGCCGTTTTTTCCTAATGATCTCATTCACATCCGCCTTTTCCAAGTAATATCTAGCATTTCCCATGCCTTTCTCTCGAGTTTACTTTCTTCAAAAATAACACTTGGAAAGTTTATAATCTATGCTCATTTCCTTTACTCAAATACAAAGTCTCTGAATCCAACAATGGCTTCAATGGCAACAATGGCAATGGCTGGCTTCGCATCGAACTTCTCCAAGAAATAGTTAATAGAAAGACCGTGAAAGAAAGTAACCACAAATGAGAATGTTAAAAAAGCATCAGCGGATGTTTTTCATTAAGTGTGAACTGGGACACGCGATCAATCCGAATAAAATACGTTAATAAGATATGAGAGATACGTAAACGACGGACATACTTATTAGAATTTCATGAATTGTATCGTTGTCAACATGCGAATGCTTCTAAGTTCATAATATCTACTAACTTCAAGGAAATAATTAAGATATTGGACCATCGGCATTCGTGGTTCGTCTAATGACGTGCTTAAATGTCTTTATCTTCGGAGAACCATTCAAACTTATATATGCATTAGATATGACGTACGAGAGTGGTCAGAAAAGTTTCCGACCTAACAAAGATACAAGACATTTTTTCTGAAATTTTCTGAGTCGGAAAATTTTCAGGCCACCCATGTATAACAACATGGCCACACTTTTCAATAATTTGAGTGCGTTATTTTGCACGGAGTGCACATTTCATATTCCATAAGAGAGTTTTATGAGAAAGAGTATAATATTCCACATAAAAATACAACACACTAGACGAGTTTCCAATTTTGAAAGGCGGTTGTTTATTTTGGGACTCAATTTTCCGATAGAGGCAATCCTAAGGAGAATAAGAGAAAACCCAGAAAAACACAGAGAGGTCAGAATGAAATCTCGAAAATTTTCCCTGAAAAATAAGAGAAAAGAATTCAGTTCATGCAGCGTAACGGACCCCTTTGACGTCATAAATCCTTTACCCTGCACCATCAGAGCCTTTTCCGCCTGTCTGAGTGGTGTTTTTTTCCGGAGTTGATCGAGTGGGGAAAATCGAAGCAATAAGAGCAGCATCGTACCAACTGGCGCGAAGCGAAAACGTTAGAAACAGGAAACCAGAAACCGAAAAAAGCAGAAAACGGACAAGATAAAGATAGTTGAAAATCGAGTTCAAAGAGGTTTACTAAAATCAATGAAATATAGCACCCTCAGGTGAAGAAGCAAAATACGCCAATGCAACCATAGGAAAAACAGATTCATCCCTTAACAATAAGGCGGAACGAACACATTAACTTTTATGTATTAGCGGCGTCCCATTTTAAACACTAACAATTTATTATCAGGAGTAGTCTACTGGCTTAGGGTAGGTTCTTTATATACACCACCATTGAATAATTCTGTAATCATAAACTAACATGTTATGAAAAATACCCAAACCCAATGCTAAAATACAAAATAATGTAATATAAAATCCTAGAGATAATTCCCGGGGCTAGATCAAAAAATACAAATATTCTAGATGGAAGAAATATCTTTCAAAAATTAGGAATTCTGCCAGTGGACAGGCTGTATAGATAGATATGCCATCGTAGTATGCAACTATTTTTATGACAAACAT
This sequence comes from Hetaerina americana, assembly GCF_022747635.1. NCBI lineage: Eukaryota > Metazoa > Arthropoda > Insecta > Odonata > Calopterygidae > Hetaerina > Hetaerina americana. The sequence goes on from NW_027286625.1 coordinate 10,169,593, forward strand.
AAAATACCTGATTTAAATAAAAAGGAATCACCATTAAGGGACAATATTGAGTATATAACAAAACTTGTACCTCATTTTTAATGAAATACCTAAATATTTAAGAATAGTACAGTCAGTAAACGCTGTGTAAGGGAGAATAAAAGACTGGCTATTATACAGAATGGATTAGGGCTTGGAACAAAACGTGACACAATACCTGTAGCTTATAGTTCCATACACTTCAAGCTCTCATTTTTGTTCACGTGGCTCCTGCAGTCAAGCCAGAATTGACTGGCTTAGCTTGACCAGGATGAGTATTCCATGCATAAAATTTTAACGCATGACTACTAATATTGTAAATTATGAAGATCATATCACTATGGTATATGATAAAAATTGTCCGTAATTGTATGTTGTATTGTAATGTCTTAATTCTTGGCATATCATAAATGATGAAGATTATACTAGAATTGTAAATTATACATTTAAAAAACAAACTTCCTTGCAATGCGTTAATATTACAATGCATAATTACCACTTTCCCTATTTCCATCAAGAGAACTAATTATTTTCCTCCATCTACCTCGCTTTCCAAGCATTCCCCACTCCGTCACCTCTTCCAGCATTGCAATGCCACTCGCTATCTCCGGCATGAACTCCGCACGGCCTTCTTCGAATTTCTCCCAACAGTCGTCTCTAATCCCCTACCACGCCTAAAACTTCACCATTTGCTTTCCTTTCCGTCCATTCTTTTCCTCCAATATTCTTACATTTACATCTCAAAATCCTCCAACTAACGTCGGACATCTTGGCTCTACGAACAAGTTAACGAACCATACTAAACTACACTCCATATTTAAGTTTTCACTAATATTTTGTTTACGTCTTCACTTCAGGCGCCTGTCGTCAACTCCCCCTCTTTGTTTATATTTTTTTATCCAACAAAATTTTCCTTTAATGTCCTCACTATTCCACCTCTACTCATCCACATCCAACTCTTCACAAACAGGTGAACTGTTCCACCTGTCCTACATTATGTACCCCATGTCTATCTTACCTTTCCTGTTTCTTGGGGATTTCAATTACATTCGTTTCCTCATGATTAATTCACATCCCGTGCCTATCACCATGTTTTTTTGCAGGACTAAGCAATGATTGCAACACTGGTTAACTGACTAACTAACATTTGATTATTTGGAAACACAAGCTTCGTATAAAAAGTATCGGTAACAATTTTTCCCTGACGTGTGCGAAAAGTGCTGGATTCAGATCGTCGGTTAAGCACGCGCATGATCGCAGATCGTATTGCCATTGATAAGATGACAGTGCATGCCATTGCCAGAAAATTTGGCTATGCGAAAGATCTGCGCTAACTCGTCCCAAAGATCTTGACGGCCGATCCAGAACAGAGTCGAGTGCCGGCTTGCGAAGACTTTCTGCAACGACATCGCGACGATTTCCCAACCTCCATACAGTCCCGAATTGGCACCAGCACACTGTTTCCTATTCCCAAAAGTGAAATCCATCCCTCAAAGGACAACACCATGGGGCCCTAAGTGCCATCAAAGAAGCTTGCACGCGTACCCTTAAGGACCTTCCAGAATCCGCCGAACCAGTGAGTCTTCGAGTCGTGGAAAAGCCGCTGGCAAAGGTGTGTCGACACTAAATGGGCGTACTTTGAATAATTTTGAAGCATAGCAGATACATCTGAAATAAATCTATTTTTCCGAAAATTTTCCCGATATTTTTTATAAAAACAAAGTACGTGGGGGTATCCTTTTAAGTGATTATTACTAAGAACTACAACATATCTGAATAAAATTTAATCTGCACTTTAATTGATCCTTATGTACATAATATTGTAAATTATAGCTACTAATATTAATATGCTTTGTTTCAGAGAGCCGCACATTGACTCGCGGTATAGAGAAGAAAGAGGCTCGCAGTGTGATTAAGTTCCTTCATTTGAAAGGTTAAAATGACCGGCGAACAAAAGAGGTGGAACAAAGGTTTTCGACGCAAATGTAGATGTGGTGAGGTAACTCTTTCACTGATATGCATCTCAATATGTTGCCATTTCATGTTGCATGGTTTTGCATTTCCCCTTTCTCGTGTTAAAATGGACGCAAAGGATAATAAACGAAGAGGCACTAGGCATAGTGGAGGAGGACACTCGTAAATATTTTTGGAGAAATCCAAAAGAGAGAGGAAAAGTGGATGCAGAGATTGCGAAAGGCGATGGCATGTTGAAGACTGATAGAGGGGAAAAACTGAGGCTAGCGAGGCATGAGGACAAAAAAAATGGGTATGTTGGTAGACATTGAGACTGCATGCAGAATTGAAATAGAGATTAATGTAGTGTGGAGTTTCAGGTTGTCTTGTTAGACGAAACTAAGAAACTCAGCACTGATACGCGGGTGTCCATCTGCCTACCTTAATCGGTAGATTACAAAAAACAATAATCAAATAACAAAATTTAACATTCCATTATTAATTTATCCACCATTTAGAAATATATATTTCTGATATTTAATTTAAGATGTCTTGTGCAATAAAATAGAAATTACATTTTCCAGACACCAAACAAATAAATAATCGCCAATGTCGGAATAACATGAAGCTTAACCAGATTAGAACTAACCAGATTGGCAGAAATCATCTGCTATATGTTAGAATATTAGGTAACTCAATCACAAAGACATGGGAAACTAGTGGTTAATCATAATTTATAAAACTGTTATAAATAATAAATATACTCATGTACATCCCGATTCAGCCACCTGCCTGAATTATCAACAGTCGGGATTGAATACGTACTCACCTGCAAATAGATAAGAAAGGTTACATCATTAATAATCACATACCATCACAGCATGAAAGTATCAATAATTTAATCAAATAACATATAAATACACACATAATAGATACAAATTGATAAAGTCTTGAAACGCGTTTTGCAGGAAAATAAAACCCTAAACGTAATATCGTTAAGATTAAAAAACAGCAAAATCTTTATTTCTATGTGTGTCTAATTCTAATATTACAAAAGCGCTTCTTTTAAGGTGCAACATGAGGACGTGACAAGTTATAGAAAGGAGGAATCCGTGCAACTTATTCGTTGATCATAATGGACAAGATGCCATATTATTAATTAAAATGGAATTAAGGGAGCTGCATACCAGAGCTAAATAATGATTTCGCGTTTCCAGGTGCATAACTAATTGCAATATTAAATCGTTTACGTATTTTGTATTCGCTGGAGAATGCCAATATAATTACATTGGATATATGAAAAAATGGCGACATTGGACTGTGAATGGTGCTTCAATCACGTGAATTCAGACCTTCTTAGTATAAGTAATTTTTGAAGCTCTGTTGCAATAAAGTGGAAGAACTAAGCCTAGAAATTAATGTACTGGTCCAATTCCTGTCCCATTTACGATGTTTAAAAAATAATTCTCGATTAAAATTAAGCTGTTAAGATGCTAATATAGCTCATGCATTCACCACCGTTAGGTGTGATGCATCGTAATAGGTGAATTCGGTCGGAATGTGATTCTTTCTTTTTTCGAAGATTGCAAAATATCTTCCTAAAGGCAATAATTCCCTTACATTGAGTTTCATTGCAATCCTAGCTTATTACATACTCGACCCAAGCAGAGGGACAAATGCTTTCATTGAATAAAAATTGAAAGAGCTGCTTTTGAACAAAATTCATCGTCATGAACTGAAAATAAATGCAGTATGAAGAAACAAGAACATTTCGACGCATAAAATTTCTAGATCGGAATATGTAGGTCCCATTCCCCTATGTTCGTTGGGTCTTCAATTTTAGAATGCAGACCGTGAGGTAGAATCTGCATACGGGATCTATTACATCTCTCAAGTATTTTCTCTTCTAAAGCCATTTTCTTCCCTTGCTTCTACTCCCATGGCTCCAAACAGTAGTGCCTCGTTCTACAGATAAAATCCCGAAATAAAGAGGGGATCAATAGCAGACACTCTTTAGTACAGCATTGCTCAACTCATTACTTTTACCGACCAGTACTTCACAAGCGGATCGCGTAAATTCAACGGCTGAAGCTCATACACCCATTTGGAGCGCATCGCCACTTCTCAACCAGGTTTCCTCTCTAGGGATTTAGACACACAAGTGTACACAAACAAATGCCTCGGATTTTTTCTAGCACCACTCTACCGTAACCCTCTCCTCCTCAACGCTTTTCCTGAATAGCCGTTTGGCGGCATTATTCAGAACAAGAAGGATATGATATTAGAGATTCCGTTTATTTTTGTCGTAATATTATCGTATTAATGAAATCCGGAACTAATTTCCTTAGAGTATGTGAAAGAAACAATGGCTTACACGCTTCAGGATGACGTTAAAGAGGAATTAGAGTTGATTATATTGACAATAAAGAAAAGGTACAATTATAACATTTAACAACGGAGAAATTCATGGCAATAATTTAAGCATAGTTAAGTCACGATTACGCAGTATAAATTAACGAATGATTTAATAAACAGATTTTTTAACTTAGAGAAACTTGAAGCTGGCAGTTTTTTTTCTATTTTATATCAACCACGCTAAATATTGAAATACGCACGTAGTGAATTCAACTGAAATTTGATCGCCAGTAACACGTTTGTTTCAATGATATCTTTTGCTGAGTGCTTTATGACTCACCCATTATTATTTTGTATTCGATCATATCATTCAACGAAAATATTAAAAATTAAATATTTATATTAAACAATGGAAATTGGCTCCATTACGTTATTCCCAGCATTTCCATCGTGGAAGTAGTCCCTTGAGCCAAGCAACGACAATCGCGTACTCTCTTGGAATCTTAAAAGTTGCTATCCGTTACGTGGTCCGTTCTGAATGATACCGCACGTGCACCAGCAGATGTCCCGAACCATAATTCCTCCCTCAAGGTCCAAAATGAAGAGAGAGAAGGGCGAGTGAATAAAATCAGGAGGAGAACACACCCTCGAATTCATATATGTATGCACATAAAACTCACAGCGTCGATAAGCGGCAGGAGGATTAAGTTTACTGCTTTCCGAGGATATTTCGGAAGGGAAAGAGGGTTCCTTTTATGATCTCTGCATGAAGAAAGAGTGGAATCGACGCACTTCATGGGAGCGGAGCATTTGAATGTAGCGGCCGCAGAATGGGCAAGTGTAAGGTGGGAGGAGGAAACATACCTAGGAATACATATAATATGGGAGGCATGAAATGGAGAACGGCGTTGTTGGCTCGAGATATGCTGAAGATGCATTTACAGGGGGAGGGTTTGGCTGAGGGTTTTGTCGTGAGTTAGGAAGAGTGGAAAGAAGAAGGTGAATGAGTAGGGAATACATTTCTTCATTTACTGCAAAGAAGAGGACGGGATGAAAAAAACCCATGCGATAAAAAAATGAGAAAAACGTCACAAGAGAAGAGAGAGAAAAAAACAACCTCTCCGCAAGTATTGGAAAATGCTATCGGATTCAAAGAAAAAAAACTACACGAAGATGCCTCTTTTTGTCCTCACATTCGTTTTAATGAATGTCTGAAGAGTTACTAGATGGAGACAGAGGTTTGTGGCATTAATGACGACCCTCCGTATAGTCTCATTCCAATATCGAGGAAATACGGTAGAGGTAATTCGAAAAGCCTTATGAATCTCTTCGTGTAGAGATACTAGTATTCATGTGAAGGGCACCATCGAGGTGACGAAGAGAATCGAAATCGGGGTGTCATCCTTCATTTTCCACAAAGCCACCAATTGAAACACTGACGAGGTAATCATTTTAATTATTAGCAATGAGACACCTGCTCAATATTGCCATGAAAATGGTACAAATGCAACATTGAGAGACAACATTAATTTTACAGGACAACTAAATAATAGCTACGAAAATACATTCCTAATGAATTTCAGGCAGCCAGTATGGATTCGATTATTCTCCTAATACTGATGCATATGATTTATATGTATATATATATATATATATATATATATATATATATATATATATATATATATATATTGCAGTTAGCCTCAAATGAACCAAAAATGAATTGAATAACTGCTGAGTACAAATTGAGTAGCTTCAGGCGTGATATGGTGGAAGTCAAACATATTGAATAACTGATAGTAGCACTTTTCCACTTGACTATCAAGTGCAAAAGCGCTATGATCAGTTATTCATCAACTGCTTGGTAATTAATAATTTGCCTATTTAACTTCTCTACGTTTTGTTGTCTCGATTACAATATGGATGACCCTGGTGAAAGGGCTTGTGCGTTCCGATGACCCCTAGAGCTGTGCTGGCGGGAGTAATAAAAATTGCTCTAGGTAGGGTCACTCATGCCAGATAGGTCGAAGGTTAGGAGCCAGACGAAAGGTAGTCCACGCAGCGTCTGTTCCTCAGTGAGGCGGCTGCAATGGCGTCTGACCCCAGTGGGGCGGCCAGTAAGTGATGGTGTCACGTTAAAAACACTATTGAGGAAGGCAACGGGAAACCACCTCAATTATCATTCCCAAGATTAACATGATGGACTACACACAGATTTTGAGTCCTGGCAACTACGGGGCTCGGCCCAATCTTCAGTGTGTCGTGCCCGGCAGCGGGGGAGGCAAAGCTTCAGTGGTCGTCATCCCACGAAACCCTTGTAAGGGAAAACCAGCAGCAGCAGGACAGAAGACGCAGGAGAAGAAGACCAAATTAGTTAGCATAGGAACGTGGAATGTTAGGACAATGATGAGGACAGGGAAATTGGAGAATATTAAGCGAGAGATGAAAAAGGGAAATATAAATATTTTCGATCTACACGAGGTAAGAGGGAAGGATAGCGGGGATTACTGGAGTGATAATTATAGAATAATATACAGCGGCGGGGACGAGAGCCAACGAGGGGTTGCCATAGTATTAAATGAAGAAGTAGGAAGAAGCGTAGTCAACATAGAGCAGGTAACGGATAGAATACTACTAGTGGAGATAAAAGCAGAACCGACGAACTTAGTTATTATTCAGGTATACATGCCACCGAGCAACCATAAGGAGAAAGAGGTCGATAAGATATACGATCAGTTAGAGGACATAATCGCGTGTGTTCATGCAGGGAAACATTTGATAATGATGGGGGATTGGAATGCGACGGTAGGCGAAGGAAGAGATGGTGACCAGGTCGGGGACTACGGTTTAGGCACGAGGAATGACTGCGAGGAGAAAGCAGTTGAGTTCTACAGGAGACAGGGGTTAGTCATCACCAACACTTGGTTTAGAGACTAAAAAAGGCGCAGGTATACTTGGAATATGCCAGGTGACTCAGAAAGGTATCGGTTAGATTATATTTTGCTTAGACACAGGTTTATGAACAGTGTGATAAATTCGCACAGCTTTCCGGGAGCGGATGCGGACTCTGACCACAATCCTCCAATCTATTCCTATTTTCTGCAATATACTCATTAATGTTTCCCAGTTGACACTTTTTCGAAATCTACGAAACAGGCAAATACCTCCTGGTTGTGTTCTATATTCCCCTCGATTAGTGATCTCATTACTGCAATGGCATCACACGTACCTCTCCCCTTCCTAAACCAAAACCGATCATCCCCTAAGTAATCATCTACCCTACTCCCTATCCTTTTGTTGATGAACATGAGAACAACTTTAGCCGCGTGGGATAGCAAACTTAATGTTCTGTAGTCCTCACACGATGTAGCCTTTACCTTTTTCGGAATAGCAACACTGATCTCACAAAGTCTTCGGACCAGATTCCTTCCTTATAGATTACAAGTCAGTCCATATAGACTCTTCTTCCCACATTTTTTAAAAACTTTTAGTAGATCCGCAGGAATGTCGTCTACTCCCACGGCCTCATTTGATTTAATCTCCCTCTCTATCTCATCGTCGAGTATGCCTGGACCTAAGATAACTTCAACTACGTCATATTCCCCTTCTATGTCTAAGCTTGTTGGCCTGTTTTTACCATACGATTCTTCAATATATTCTATCCATCTAACTCGGCACAGATGTTGCCTTCTTACTTCCCGATAGCGTTTTAACCTTCTCGTATAGTGCATTAATTTCATCTTTCTTCTGTAAAGTTTCCATGACCTTGTACTGCGTCTTTCATCACGCTTCCTTTGCGATTTGAAAAGGAGATTGATCACTTTTAAAAACTTTCAATTCCTAGGTTCCTTCCGAAAATTCCGCAATTTAACATTTTTTCTAGAGCTCAAAACAAGGAACTAAATCGTTTCAAATGAAAGAACGGCCGAGTTGATGCCATTAGGATGGAAATTGGACGCGGAGACTCCAGATGACGTCGCTAAAAGGAGCTTCGTCATCTTCGGGGAGATTTCACCATATGATGTTGACTGAACAATGTCCATGACATGATCATAACGCACTCAAAGCACATTTAGCGAAGTTAATTCGAAAAAATAAGAGGCTAAAGTAATCCACGATGGATTCGATGTTTTGAGGATCTACTTTGTGAAAATTAATTATCACTAAATAATTAAATTTAGTATTTTTTTACATAAAAATTGTGTAAAAAAATACTAAGTTTATTTATAAAGCAGGAAGAATCAAGAGGACTTTGTTATTCCACAGGAAAGAACATATTACTGTCGACTAGTTTCGCTACCCTGTAGCATCATGTGGAAGCCTAAGTTTATTTATTCAGTGTAATCCATGACATTCACGTACTCTCGAAAAGTGGTTTTCTATCATACTCTTTAAAATAAACTAACATTTAAATAAAAACAAAGATGAACTAAAATCTACGTTATTTCACTACCGTTAAATTCACGATTGACAAATAAAATATAAATTTAAATAAAAGCAAATTTAAAGATTTAGTTTTTTTCGCGAATATGTTCCATACTGACATCATAAAAAATAATCCACTATCCGTAGCTTTCATTATATCCTTGCCATCAAGTTTTACGTTCCAGGAGTCAATAATGTCTTCCAGTGCTTGAGCTTAGACGTCCAAAAGGATCTCGCAATATCTTAACATCCGATCTCTCAGGGAAGAGGAAACATGAAAATTAAACTATCCGCTTTAAGCACCAAGTCGAAGAGAATAAGGCGGTGACCAAATCTGGAAAAAACCATATGACGACACGGAAACTCATCTTTATGCTGAATAGCGCTTGTTTCTAACGCTAATAACAGTGATTTTCAATTTGGTGGCGTGCACCGAAGAGGGTAATAAGCATGGTGATAGTAAAGAACGGAGAAGGATGAGATGATTCTCGACATGTAAACTCCCGAAACATCTTTTTCACTCGAAGATTTAAGAAGGGAATGAACGGCATAGGGCATTTTGCAGAGTGCATCTTAACAGTTACATAACACGATGAGACTTCCAGGAAATCTCGAGGAATTAAACTGCACATGGTAGCGTAGGGGAAATCGGGGTGGGTAATAAAAGCCATGGGAATAACCAAGGCAGGGTTGTCGTAATGTCATGCCCTTTTAATTTTTACGCTGATGAAATCTTGAGGCATGAAAGGAGTTTAAGTTGGGTATGAAAGTAATTGCTAGCAGATTATAGCATTAAGATATGCTAATGACGAAGTACTTCTCAGTGAGACTGTCAATAGACAGGAGTCACAGTTGAATACATTGTAGGACAATTGCATTGCATAGTGATGATTAACACACTTCACAAAAATATTAAGTTTCTCAGAAGGAAAGATGGCTAAGTTCTTTGGTAGGGCGGAATATATTTTAGGACATGTGGAACAGTTTAAGTATTTAAGCGTTATTTTGTAGGGAAATAAGAAAACTAGAATTGAAATAAAGACAATAATCAAGTAATAATTAGAAATATTACTAGCAAAAATGGAATGGCAGGTCATATTGATGACAGGAAGAAAAGTAAAGATTTTAACAGCGAGCTTAGCTGCGTAAGGTTACGAGATCTGTTCTGGAAAGAAGATAGTTAAGGAGCTTGAGTGATTTTTGAAAAGAATTAAGAAAGTAAATGGGACAGATTGGAAGAACTACGAGGGGCACGAGAGAAATATATTAGACGAAATTGACAGAAGGCAAAAAAGTTGCTGCGGAATGAGAGGCATCATGCTGAGAGAAAAAATAGATAACTACGATTAGGTATGTATAGAACATGAACGAATACGTCTTAATTATCCCGTGAAATAATACTCATTATACGTTAAAAGTGATATTCACTAAGCAACTCTAAATTTCCATTAATTTAGCATCAAAAATTTATTCATGCATCACATTAAAAATGCTTAAAAATATTAGAAATCACCAATTTAAGATAAAATATAGGTCACAGAATGGGATATTACAGTTTCAATTTACAACCTGTTTAGGAAGACGCTAAAGCCAACTAACGAACATTCATCCATTTCGCAGTAAAATAACCTCAACGCTCAGTTTTCACCAACGCGCAGACAGATGGAAACTATATTTCTTTCTCTCTTTCAACGGGTGTTGAAAACTACCTCAAACTCAACCGTAGCAACGTTTCAGTAAAGGGCGAATCACGCGAGTGGCCAAGCATCAACGGGTGTTTTTTTTCGTAATTACCACGGGAAGAATTTTCGTGGAAAAAGAAATCGAAGTTCTTTCATTGACATTCTGCCTGTTATACTCTCTCACAGGCGCCGGTCGCGCAAAAATCCAAGTGAGTGAGTGAGTGAGAGAGAACCGACGGCTTGTTTTTGTCTCATAGAGGGACAGAGTTTTGCGCAGTTGGAATTCATCAGGCTTCCTTCTCCTCTCTGTGGAAACACTGCGTTTTGCCTCAAACTTCAGACGGAGAGTAATTTCCAAAGGCCAATTAAACTGCCTTATTTAACGCGAGGACGCCTTCTCAGAAATAAACTTCAGGGAGAGTTTTTGAGTACACGAGCGCATTTCCCTAACCACCCCGGACAGAAAACGGTGGCGATAAAAACCTCGAAAACGGAATCGAGGGAGAAAGGAAAAAAAGTAATAACGAACTCTCCTGTGTTAGCTCATTATACACTTATAACGTCTCCGCCTACCTTTCAGTTCTCATACGGTACCCACCATTAGATTTTGTAGGAGGCCTTCCCCCACCGCGCGAACATGAGTCAGATGGATAAATGAAACCTTAAGGGACCCTGAAAGAAACGGATGAGAACGCGAATGTGTGAAGAGGGAGAACTATATTCACTATATTCACACTGACTTTACGTCAGCGACACTACAACCGCTAATTCGCTTGTTCCCTGGAGTTGAGGACAACACCCCTGGCTTTACAGCACAATGCGAAACACTATTATTCCGCGTATGTAACTTGATGGCATAGAATACATGACGTACGATATATACAAGTACACAAATGAGACGATGGGTGTAAACTATATTGGTATACCTAGAAAGCTTCTAGGCATTTGGATCACATCCGACATGAAAATGGAGTAATTAGGACCCAATTGTAGAGGGACCACTTGGATCTAATGAGATGGGTGATGAATTTACAGCACTACTGCTATGATTTGCACGACCACTATTCGCTCGCACAGATTGGTTCACTTCAGTCTATTGTCACCTCAAACCAATTCTAATGCTCATCCAATCCAACAAAAATCTATTATTAATTCTCCAATTCCTCTACTTCATCAACATACCTTGCATCATATTAGAACCTAACGATGATAGGAACATAACCGACACTTTTGAAATAGCTAATATTTTCAACGCCTGTTTTACGGAGTTTTTTCGGGGCATAGAAAATAAAACGAAAAATAAGGCTCTCATTTAAAGCTCGGAAATGACCGAGAGCTTCGTAAGGGTGGCAGCACGAAACGGATCACTAACACACAAACAGTATTACCGTGAAGGACTCGTATTTTGTGAAAAAAATAAGGAATATGAGAAAGAACAAGTCAGTGGGACCGGACAATATATCAACTGATATTCTAAAACTGGGTGATACCGCAACAGCTCCGTACCGTAACTTTAAATAATGATGCCTTGCCTAATGATTAGAAAAAAGCAAACATTGCACCAATTTCCAAAATATGAGATAACACAATAGCTAAGAACTTTGGGCCGGTAAGAATTACATCAGTTGTCTGCAAAATAATGTACAAAAAGGACTGCTGCCTATATTCGGCATTGGTGGACAAAATATAGATGACTATTAAACCACCAGCAAGGGTTTTAAACGGGATACTCGTGAGGAACGCAGCTTTTAGGATTAGGTCAATGCATCGGCGATTCAATAGATGATAGAAAGGCAGTTGACTCGGTGATCGTTGATTTTTCGGATGTCTTCGACTGAGTGCATCACGATAGGTTATTGTAAAAGTTGGAGTCGTCACCACTGCATTTGAGTGTGACGCATTGGATAAAACGTTTTCTCACAGGTAGAACTCAAAAATTAAAAATAAGGAGATGCGTGCTTTATTGAAAAAGACGAACGTTATAGAAGGAGTCCCACCAGTCAGTATTCTAGGGCCATTACTTTTACCAATTAACGTAAACGATCTAACGAATAATAAACATTCCGAAGGAAAAATCTTTACTGATGATTGCATTATCAACAGATGGGTAGAGTATGTAAATGACCGATACTTCAAAATGACATCGATTGCCTTGGTGACTTATTTAAAAAAATAATATGGGCATTAATGTAAGCAAGAGCTAGAACATAACTTTTTCAAATAGAAAGGGTACAACAGGATATTTAAGTCCTCTTTAGGGAAAGAATCCCATGGAGCAGTCACAGCACTTATTTAGGCGTTTACTCAACTAGGGATCTTGGGTGGGAAGTTCGAGCAGATACTATGACGCGGAAGGTATTTAAAGTACTTCAGTGTGTAATGAGAAATTTAAAAGGAATGAGCGTAATCACAAAAGGAAAAGCATATAAGGATCTGGTTAGCCATATCCTGGAATACTCGGCCACAGTAGGGGACCCATATGAGGTGTACATATTAAATATACAAAAAAGTGCAACGAAAGGCAGCGATATGCATATTCAGAAGGTACAAAAGGTCACAGAGCGTAACGGAAATGTTAGGTATTCTGAAATGAAATGAGACAGTTTGAAAAATAGAAGAAAAGGAGTAGGTTAAGCGCGATACACAGTATATATGACGACGCGTGTGAAGACTTAAGGAAGGAGATAGGAAAAACTAAGTTTTAAGGAAAAAACAACCACAGTTTTAAAATGCAATTAATAACATAATTAAAATACGAAAAATCTTCGTTTTGAAACAGAAGTATTGTTCAATGAAAGCAGCTGCCTGGAGCCTTTGGACTCTTTCCATCAAATTTTAGGAGTTTTAAGAATAGGCGTAGAGCAGTCTAATGGCAAAGGACTGGGTAATAAGAGACTCGTAGACTTTCTTCTTCAGTAATTATTATGTTATTTTATTTATTAAAAATATTGTTCCCCAAGTGATGTGGATGACGTGAGAAGTTAGATTGTAGAAGTGTGTGATATCATAACGGTGATTTTGGAAGGGGTATGATGTAGAAAATGTGTAATTTTGGATGGAGTGTGATGTTGGACGGTGCACAATGACTTGTATGGTGTGAACCTGGGCCATATATGTGCTGGTACAGGTACGGTTGGGAAATTCAAGAAACTTTAACTGCCATTGTTTTTAAATGCATTTGCTTCCATATAAGTTCTTCTTGTGCAGTATAAGGATTCATCACTAGGCCGTTACCACCGGGCCATTTGCCTAATTTTAACTAAATGTAAATAAGAATATTATCTGGGACATTTCCCTTACATTCTTCACTATTATTAATCTTTTTTGCTTCATGGACTCCACTGCCATTCCCTGTGCCCCTGCGATCCCGATAAGTGATTGGTTATCATGAGTAAACACTGCATTAGAGTTTTTGAGCAAGGACTCGAACCCGCGACCTATGCGCTCGCATACGAGAGCATCACTTAAATAATACAGCTAATTTGTTTTCAACAAGTACATTCTGTTTACTGTCCGAGATTTGTCCCATGCTTCAGTTCTTTTTTTCGATTTGCGTAATTAATTTTATCGACTTTTGTACAATGTCTCATTTTAATTTTTCCTTTCAAATGATTTGTAGCATCTACATCTTAAGGTTCAATGGCTTCGGGTCTGCCCAACCACTACTCCACGGTTCAGATCTATAATACGACATACAGGCGTATGTACTCTAGAGGAGTATTTCTTACGCATGGCTTCCTTGTTTGTAACCGTACATTTTTTAGCACAACAGTGCCTGCGTCCATACGCCTTGTCAGCTTGAGTTATTGCCGATGAAATTCCATTGACTCATATTACGATAAACGACTTCCCTTCTCTCAATTCAATCTTCATATCGCTTCTACATTCAACTCCAATCTATCTAATACTAAGTAAGTAGCTAACTCATTTTGTAGGATTAACAAGTATTGCGACGGAAATAAACTCGAAGGTTGGTTTGACAGGCGAGGCTAATAAGACGCCTCATACTACTTCTCAGGAGAACCTTATACTCAGTTAAATAGCATAATTTGGTGAAACATGCGAGTGTCTCGTGACACAGCTCAGATGTGAGCGGAGGACTCAAGTGTTCCGCAGTGAAATATTTTACTTGCTGAGCCACCAACACCGCCTGAAATCATTTCATTATGATTATTGTAAGCTTCAAAATTAGTATAAAATTGAACTTTGGAGAGTTTTATTAACGATGACTTCAAAATATTCCTTACAATATTAAATTGCACAAAACATTACAATTCGCCTAAACCTGAAAACCCTTTCACTGGGCAACCACGCAAACTTGTGGCGAAGGTAGACTAAACCAAAAGATGTGGCGAGAAGAATAATTCAAGGGAATGATGAGGGTGAAAGAAATTAATTCAGATGTATCATGAATTGTATACAAAAAAATAGAGTAGAAATGGTAAATCAGGCGATGGGGTTGTATGAATGAAAGGATAAATGGATTAAAGGATAAACCTTAATTTACCGGCAGCCGAGATTAAGCGGTGTAAGGGGATGAAAAGGATAGGCATGCTGGACGGTTGAAGGAAGGTAGAATCTATGTGGAACAGGAGATTAGTATATTGTAGTGTGGGGTGTCAGGTTTGAGCCCTATTACGCGAGGCAAAAAAGAGTAAATGTCCGTTAAATATGAGAATGAACTCATAATAAAAAGATTAGTAAGTAGTAAACCATTAGCAGCGGCTAAATCGAAAAACACGGGAAAAATCACCACCTCTAATTCATAAATGGTAACTTTTCCAAAAATGTGCACCCTCGCTGAATTTTGAACAGGTGGTGAAATAACCGCTGTGGTATCCTTGGCAACAGCGCCGCCACCGATACTCACGAAAGTAGAAGAGCTCGGAGGAGTCCCATTGTGTACGCGGCGGCGTGACCCGCTTTCGCGGTGCATCGATTTTTACATCATCCCGTCGACCCATCTACAATATGTGGATGAGATTTCGAGGAATCTACCCCTCGACCCTACTCACCTAATTCGAACGCGGTTTCGTATTCGCGGAAGAGGCGGCCGTAGAGGTAGTGGAGGACGTGAATAGGTTTCTAGACTTCACATCGAGCATGACGGCGGAGAAGATTTGACTTGACTACTAAACAAGCACATCTCTTTTCTCCTAACAGGATGTCGAGATATAATCCAATGTGTCACTATGAATCCAGGCTTGTCGGGATGATAATTTGTAAATGTCTTATTTGTGAAAGGAATCTCCAGTTTCCAACGTTGTGGAAACTGGCCAATTGTATTTTATTCTTCTTGAGATAGGATAGTAAAGGTGGCACTAATCAGAATGGATAACGTTTCGTTAATATTTTAACTAATAAATCCTATACCGAGAAACTTTCCTCATAAGTTATGCGAACAGGTTGTAAGCCTTACCGAAGATCAGTACATATATAGTATACTATATTCGGGTTACTAGTAAAATTGTATAATCTCTTTAAATTATTTAATGCATATAAAGGAGTTATGCAGGAACTTCTTATCTGGTAACTGGAGAAAAAACTTGGTCGGAATGAACACCCTTCTATTGCGTCGTAAAAGTTTCGCAAATATTGACTTATGGACAAGAGATTATTTATTTTTATTAGTCTAGGGCTTAGGGTAGGTTTTTATGGATCCTACACCTGCACACTACCATACCAACATGGCACAAGCTCTCCCTAAATTCATACTGTATATGAATATAATTCATCATTCATCTCTGCATACATAATTAATACTGCTTTACTAATTTTAATCTAAAATGGCGGTCCTTTTCCTCCCTCAATTTCGCTTTCCCAACATTCAACCCCCCGTTACAATCTTCCGAATCACATTGCGTCTCTATATCTCCTACAACCACTCGTCTGCCGTCAAATTTCCCTCAGCAGTAATTTTATCTTCCCTTACCTTGTCTGTAATTTCCGCATTGGTTGGCTTCCCTCCCATTTTATTTTCCCCATTTTTCTCCGCACCCACATCTCAAAGACCTCCAATCTGCGCTTATCGTCAACTCCTCTTCCACGTCGCTTCCTCGACGACGATGCTTCTGTACCATGCAAAAACACGCTCCATATTAAAGCTTTCTTGACATCTTCACTTATGATGGCGGCCATAAACGAACAGAAGATATAAGGAAGTTTTTTCATTTATACAAATATGTCTCTCTCAGTTTTCCTGCATCTGATAATGTGATGGAGGTGTGTACGCATATCAGTAAATAAACACTAGTGGGAGTTGATCATTTAATAAAACAGGAAATAAGTGGAGAAGTAGTAGTTTTTAGGGGAGAAGATCGACAGCTGAGGCCATTTGCGCCATTAGGGATGTATGGGAAAGAAGGAAGGGTGAGAGCAACCCGGCGTCGGCATTTGGCTACTCTTAATTGAAGGCGCCTAAGGGTCCCCAGTTTAACGTCCCATCCGACGAACGGCACACTCACTCAGAAGCGCCCTCCACAAAGCACCTCTAGTAGGGACCGGGATACCGCTGAAAAATATCTGTCGTCTCCAGGACTCGAACCCGGGCTCTCTGGGTGAGAAGCCAATGAGTTAGCCACCGCACCTTCCCAATCCCCAAATAATTGGATCCAATGCTTAACGTCTTGATGAAATTGAGCCAAATATAAACTAAAAAACTTTACGAGACACGGGGAGAACAGATAACTGCAAAATACTTACAGAGATGATAAATTAATAGTAGATAAATAAATCAAAGTTGAAGTTTAAGGAAACGTGAGACCTGAAGCTAGATTGAAGAAAATACGTGAAGATAGGAAAAGTGCAGCTATAAAAAATGATCTAAAGGAGTAGAACAGCATCTCATGAATATTAACCAAACGAATGAATGCAGAGTTCCAGGCCGTCAAAGACGAGAATGAACCCATATTTGCAAGAAAGTGATATTATACAAGTAAGACAAGACAGTGAGAAATACGGACATTGAGTGAACTGATTAGCACGCAGGGTAAGGAAAGGAGCAATCAGGAGGAGGCATATGGATGGGGAGCAAATCTATTGATGGAAGTAACGGTTATGAACTCGAAAAGATGAAAATTCAGAAGACAACGTAAGATTTGGGATTAAATAAAACCAGGGGTGCATATGGAATAACCCTGGAAATGATTAATGAGATGCGAACTTAAATAAATCTCTTGATGCCCACCATATGCCAGAAATATCACACGGTTCTTTCCTGAATGCATAGTTTAACACTGAAATTCTCTGATTCTGAAAGTGTTTCACGAATGCGGTGATTCGGTGGGTTATGAGGATAACAAGTCAAGACCTTAGGAAAAAGGAAATAACTGTTTATAAAATCAATGAGCTGTGAAGAAAGGTTAAGCATAAATCTGGAAAAATTTTAGAAGTTTAGTTTCATATTGAAAATTAATTTTGTAATTGTTTATTACAGTGCTTACATAGAAGTAAATGAATAAAGAGCCTAGGCAAACCTTTTCTCTCTTCGCATTCTGCTTAAACTGGTAAAAATTACATGCATTTTCTCTCTTCTGTGTTTCAAAATCGTTGCATTTTTCCAATAAATTTCCACCTATATTTTAAATATCATATCATCTTTAATGTCTTTAATGCAATTACTGTTGCTAAATTTCTTCATGTTTCAAGACATTTAACGAATTCAATTAAGGAATAATTCCTTTTCAAATTCTTAGAGTTAATTTTCTTTCCAGGACAGTACTACTTCAGTAAAATGTCAATTACTTCTACCTACATAGGGCAAAAATATAATTCAAAGAATTCATAATGTCCTCAAACGATATAACATGGGAAAAAGACACGTACTACGAGAACAGTCATAATTCCTGTGGCATCAATTGCATCTGCTTCTATAAAATATCCCGAAAACCGGTGCAGGGGCGTGTAGCAGGGAGTTTTAAGACATTAGCCGAGATGATATGGAGGAAGAATCCTGTTCACGTGAGATTGGAATTAATTTTTACCAAGTACAGGTAAACTTCGTAATTTGACCCTGAATTGCGTACGAGGGAATCTACGAAACGTTGCACTTAATGTTCGAATTGCCAACAAGACACAGTGCTACAAATTTCTTCACAGTGCCGACCTTTCAGTAATACAAATTTCGTGTTATTTTAACGGGCAGGCAGTACAACCGAAAATGACTTCATTGAATTTAATAAGAATGACAAATTGGCGATTTATTTCAAATTAGTGAATTTCAATGTAACATTTATCCTAAGAGAAGCCAAAGAATTGTGCAGCAAAGGAGAATTCGAATTATCATTGGGCTAATGGAGTGGAACGCCACCAATAAACTGGCATACCGCTACCAAAAAATAATCATACCATTTAAACGGAGAAATAACTTCCTGTTTTCAATGGAGGCACAGGAGGATAGTTCCAAATATTCATGCGTAAAAAATAAGGTTCAGAAAAAAAATAACCGAAGTGAATTCTTTGAAATATTAAGTCTGCACGAAAACAAAAGAAACGGATTTTTTAAAAATTGTCCTCAAGCACATAACGATTTTATGGAGACATAGAAGCAAATAATAGCTGAATATGGATATAAACGATGCCACTTCGTTTGAAAATATTAAAGGTAGATATATATTTTTAAACTAAAAGGAACCCAAATGGTGTTCAAGTGAATGGCATATTGGGAAAATATTAATTTTAATTTGAAATTGGAAAAAATTGTCCCTCAATATTAGGTTTCGCTCGAACTAAGGCTTACTTGCTAGCCTGGGAACGGGATCATTTATGATTGTGGATTTGAATGAGAAGTAAAAAAAGAAACTTTTAAACTTCCAAATCAGATTCCTCCACCGGCACTGCCCCTTTAAGTTTCGCCGTTTCCACCCTCAGGGGTAAACGGCGAAATGAATGGCATGAAGGCAGGGAGGAAATGGTTGACAACGAAAGTTATGGTAGAGATGAAAGAGGGAATGTTGACATTACGACTGAAGCATGAGTTAATACAAATGGCTTCATATTAGTCAAATTTGCTATGGATAAATATTAATGTCATTTTCTGGAGATGAAAATGATGTGTCACTTTGTATTTCCATGCATCAATTTATCTTATTTTCCACCTGTGCTTCAAAATAATATTTCATTTCACTTTTCGTTTCGCATTGAGAAAAGTAGTTTGCTGGGGAATTATTCCAGAAAAACTATTCCTAAAAATGTCCACGATTTAGACATAAAACCTCTTCAAGTAGAGTCAAATCATTACAGAGCGCATTAGAAAATCAATGATATAGTCATGAAACGAGAAACAATGTAAACTAAAAAAGTTAATGATATTTACGAAAAAGAGGAAGGTTAAATCAGGCGTCTCAATAGGAGGGCAAGAACTAGAGCAGGTGAATCAGCTTATCCAACTTGGCTGTGTTCTGGGCCAATTAGTCAAAGTAGTAGGGAGCACAGAAGTAAAATTTCGTTAGGTTTCGAAGCTTTCACAATGAGAATAGGATTGCGGACAAGGACGTAGAATAAGGATGTCAATAAAAAAACTCGCAAAACTTTAATACTGTGCCTGTTATTGTACGGTGCGGAATCACGTACTTTCCGGGGTAAATAAGAGTCTTTTTGGAGATGTGGGCTTGAAGAAGGATGAAAAAGTAAGATGGACGGAAAGAAAAACCAACGAAGAAGTACTTGAAGAAGGCATCGTTGGCAAGGAGAGAATATTCTTGGGGGAAATGCAAAGGAGGTAAAAAAGACGGATGCAAATCATTTTAATTGGGGATGGAATGTTGAAGACTAGGGACTGCATAATAGAGGGAAGAACGTTATGTAGACGAAAAAGAAGGAGGAAAAGGACAGGCGTGTTGGACGGAAAAAAAGTAACGGTAAAGAGTGCACAGAATTGAAGATAATTATATTTGACGAGTAGTCGGGAGTGTCAGGCTGAGTCTTGTTAGACGAAGCTAAGAAAAATAGCGGTGTTTTGTCGATGTACAATCATAACCTACCTTAAAAGGTAGAATAATAATTAATTCATTAATGATATGCTATGCTGTCGGGGTAAACTTCATTAATTAAATAATCAAAAAGGGTCAATTCACACCCAGCCTGGATGGAGTGTAATTATCTTGAGCGAAATTAAACTTAACTAAACCACCTATACAGCTATCCTTTGTTAGATATAGGCCATTTCCCATAAATAAAAATAGGCATCAGGGTGCCCAGCAATTAGATGGTTTTGGTGCCATGTCTTTTTCAGATTTTCAAGGATAACAATTTCTTTTTCAAGGTTTTGTGGCACCATTTTTTTCGGCATTGCATCTCGGTGTAATCCAAAGAAAAATGCTAAAATTACATGCGCAATTATATCAATATTTTTCCACATAACATAGACATTCTTGGGTAAATAATTTATTAAATAAAATAGCTTAGAAAATATGATGGTTCACCCCTTGTTTAGCCCAAAATTAGAGTATTTGCACTTTTTTAAGCATATACATGAATGTTTACCGTGAATTGACATATTTTGTGTTTCCCATTGCTAACATTCAGTAAATACAAATTCGTAAAGAATTTTTAATTCAGGAGAATATGGCTAAGCACCTAGTGACACTGAAAAATATCATTCCTAGGGTCAATTTTTATCTAACAGGTAAAACCTCACTCAAAGAAATAAATGGTTAACGAATGGCACTCATTAGTATTGAAGTGGTTGGTAGCCAGTTTTTTTATAGCGTTCTACTCCATTGTCTATTCGAATTCTCCTTTGCTGCACATTTCTTTGGCTTCTCTTAGGATAAATTTTACATTGTAATTCACTGATTTGAAATAAATCCCAAAGTCGTCATTCGTATTAAAAACAATCAAGTCATTTTTGGTTGTACTGCTTGCTCGTTAAAAATAACAGCTATTCTCAAAACTTCCAGGATTTACTGCTTAATTCCAGGATTTTCCCAAATTTTTCCGTAGTTTTCAGTTTTCAATGGTTTCCTCTACAAGGTAAAGATGACTGAATATTAATTAAACTTATCTGCATATCATACTCGTAATACAATGGGTAGCCTAATGGCTACCCATAGAAAAAATTCGTGGCACAAAAACCTGTAAGCACTATCAGGAAGTAAGAAGGAAAAATCCGTCTACGCTATTAAACATACGGCTGGAAAAATAATAATTGAACCAATATTAACAGAAAGTTTACATAGAGGGTCCATAAGACAACAGTTATCGACCCGAATGTTGCTTGGATGCGTCAGTGTACACTTCACCTGAAACTAAGCCCAAAAGCGTGAGAAATTATAATGATAGTCTTCCGATAATGATCGGAGGGTCCAAAGTCCAAGCGGTGTGGCTTTCCGATAACTAGAACTTCGTGGAAAGCTTAATGGTGGCACAGGGCAAGGAATTGACATCCTGAACCCTGAATGCGCAAATGTAACACGCCTTAAGTGTTAATTAGGGGTCAGTCTGGCCCTCACTTACACAACAAAATTCTAGTTAATCACAATGATGAAACTGATGGACATGTACAAACCATAATTTTGACAAAGAGGATTTTTTCTCCATGGTTACTAATATCTGGAAGGAATGGCCTTATAAGATAAAATATCAAAATATATTGAAATGCAGATCTTTAAAACAGTGATGATAATTAAATAGGCATACGGAGTAATTAAACTAGTTCTTTTAAAATTTTACTGAGATCACTTCATACGAGTGTAAATCCGTACTAAGTAAAACTCAAAACAAGGAAAAAAAGATAATCGACCTTTGCCGTGGATATTTTGATACAAAAATAACCTAAGGGGGAAAAATATGGAAGAATAAATAGGTCAATATATCATGTATCCGATTATGAAAATGGTTCATGAATGCATAAAATCCATTCAGAGTTTAAGATTTTGAGTCTCAAGTCTCAAAGCTACATAACAAAGATGAAAGTGAGCCTCTTTAAGTGTTTTTGCCTTGAAGTCAGCCCATGACAATCTTAAAATATCACCAAAGTATTTCTAAAGAGTGTTTAATCCGTTGGAAGTTTTAATAACCGCGGCTATGCTAGTTTTCCCTGCTAGTGTGTTGAACATGAACACTTTCGAACAATTTCAGTGAAATATATTTTTAAAATATCTCAAATTATTATCACTTGACATCAGGATATAAATGTATCAGTACTTTCCCAATTCCCAAATTAGTGGGTTTTCTCCCTTCTTCTTTTACATTCTCCCTTCTATCGCACGGTTTCAACATCAAACTAATTTTCAATATTTACCTCTACCTGCTTTATCTACCTCTTTCTGTTCATCCCATGAATATCCCATCTTCTCAAGGTTTGTCTTCTCCCCTGTCCAACTTATGTTTCCCAATCTTCTCAAAATTCACATCAGAAATCCTTACAAAACGTACGTTCATCTTCATTCTTCAAAGACCAGGTTTCAGATAAAATTTAATATTTAAATACAATTGAAATCGATATGGCCATATTTTATACATTATTTTTCATCAGGAAAAGTTATATTATTTCTTTTCCGAGAGTCTTAAGTTGCCAAACTTGAATTACGGGGAACAACTTTTATCACCAATTCATGCGTCAACAAAAGAAGAATCCGAATGACAGAGTACTTCTGAATTCTGTTGTTAGGAGGACTTAAAAATATAATTTTCAATGTTTATCCCTACTTTAATTCCTCCAAATTTTCTCCTTAAAAATTCCTTACCGTTAATTTGCAAATTTGTCGGGCTTCAAGCCGAATCTTTTGAAAGACTTGTTTCTTGAAGAAATGTCAAATTCTAAGAAACTGCGGGAGAAACCTCAGCAGTAATTTTTGACGCATTCATCCACTAATATGGATTAAAATGCAACAATTCCCGAGTGTAAAAATTATTCGCTTTGACCGGGATCCCGGTCAAGACGAATGATTTTTACACTCGGAAATTGTTGCATTGAAGAAATGACTTAAGTCAATAATCAGGTTTTATGAGTGATGACTCTTTTAAAATAACCCAAACCATAAAGAAAATCTCAGTATGAGATATAAGTTCAAAAGAAAAGCACAGCGGTCACCAAACGCAAAGTCTAAATTCAACACGCCATCATGGTCCTTTCTTGCAGCCCCGGACTTTTCATTCCGGTCACGTGAAAACGCATCTCGTGAAGCGGGGTTCGGACAGAAACTCGACAGGGACAAGTTTCATGAGTTGAAAAACGTTGAGGATAACCTTCAACTCCGACTTCAGCCTCCTAACCGCTCATCTTTCCCCTCTCCCAACTCCATCCTCATCCCCTTGACCCCCTCCCGCACTAACGCGCACAATTCAGTTTTGAAAGTTTCCCCTCTGGCTGGGAAGAAGAGGAGAGAACTTTGGGAGAAGTTAATCTCGTATTCATAAAGTCCTCTGGATGAGTCGGATTCTGTACGCATAAAGCGGTCACTTAGCTTAATGACTTGGATCTCAACCCCACCCCACTTCCCCAATTTTCCAGTCCCTCCGCGCCTCTGCAATTCTATGTACCATGTACATGTGCGTGAACATACGCGAAGGCAAGCAGGCACACTCACACGTACGCTGACGCATTTAACTCCCCCGTACATCCTCCAAAGTTGGGCACGAAAAGTTTGTGGTGTGACGGGAGGAAGCAATTCACGCAGTGCCGGGGGGGCTGGGCAGAGGTGCTACACGGCGAGGTTTTCCACTTTCCTTTTACCCACGTACGTGCTCGCCATTGGCAGGATGTGGAATCCCGTGCCAATTTCTGTAATATGCACGATATACGCGACTTACGACGATGACCGTCCATTTAATGGAGATCGTTTGGGAAACTATCTCAGGGTCGTCGATCCCTCCAAACGTATTTCGTACTTAAAGACTCCGATGTACTCTTATAACAAACAAGATATCTTGATGGAATGGCATGGGTGGATTAAAACAAGAAAACATAAGGCTCTCATTGACATAATGACGGTTATTGAAGTCCATCGGGGTATTTAAGTTGTTTTAATCATTTAAGCTGCTAATTTCATATTCAATGCAACGCCCAAAAATTTATTTGAACATTAATGTTGCGCTATATTCCTTAAGCACAATTGCATTCAGGATCAACCACATATTATCAAAGCACCTTCAAGAAGTTCAGTTGGCTGCAGTTAATTTAAGTTATTCTTCAATTTTTATTCAAACCTCAACTTTATTTAACCTTAAATGCATTAGAGTAAAAAGCTGTTATGAATATATTATAAATACATCTATTTAAATTCCTATTTATCCAAGGAAGACAAGAGCATTAATTAATTTTTAATTGCTTACAAAGATTTATTTTTATCTACACCAACTTCTAAAGGATTTCTCTGTTTTTGGTCAGTTACGTCCCTGTTTTCATTCAATGAAATTTTTAGTACGCCTAGTGCTTATACTTGTTAAAAAAAGCTTTTCCGCTACGGATTGAAACCATCCCCAGTATTAAATTACTTAAATCTATCCATCCATCACCGGAGTTTAATATTGCAAGAAGCAGAAAAGATAATGAAACAGATCCCAGCCAATGCACTTACCCGAAAAGTGACACCATTTTAATTGAATGTGAATTTTTTTGGTCAATCAGCAGGAACATCAGCTGAGATACCTCTTCAATTATTTTTCT
Source organism: Hetaerina americana (assembly GCF_022747635.1). NCBI lineage: Eukaryota > Metazoa > Arthropoda > Insecta > Odonata > Calopterygidae > Hetaerina > Hetaerina americana. Next base: position 10,194,634 of record NW_027286625.1, read on the forward strand.
GCTCCTCTCTCTGTACATACTATACGCGATAAATTTATTGGTAATTCCCTTAAAAAGCCTGTTTGCAACTGCATGTATCCGTTCAAAACAGCTTCCCAAGAGCGAAAGCTAAACTGATACCTGGCGTATTTTTCTAGCTAACCTGATAAAACATGAATATTATCCTACAGTCATCGTTTGATAGCGTTTACTCTAGCGAAGATTGCGGTTTTGGAAAGAGGTCAACTAAATTTACGGATACGAAATTTCCTAATTCGGAATCTCATGCCATAAAAGTGAGGAAAATTTGATACATTGAAAGTTGATGCAATCGATAGGGCAATATCTTATGAATGGCTCTGTCGTGACCGGACGCCATTTGACACTTAGATACGGTAACCTTTTAGTAAATTGTGTAGGAGTTAACTGATCAATGAAATCTTGAGATAGTGAGGAACATCAGGCACTAAAATGGCGATCTCAAATATTCTTGAGGTACCATTAATATTCTCAATCCTATATATACTCGTATGTTTGGCTTGTATTGGAAATACATGCATTACAAACGCTTATTTGCGTGATTAACCGAAAATATATTTTTGCATTCAACCAACAATAATATCATGTAAAAGATGTTGCCACAGTCTCTAAAGTTAAAATTAGTTAACCGCAACATAAATAAGTTTGAACCCGGATTATGCTGCCTCTCTTGAGTCCTCCCCAAAATTTCATTTTTTTCTGTCATCGATATCTTTTCAACTTCCCCGTAATTGTATTTTCCCACTTAAGTCTTCCTCATTTCCAACTTTCCTGAATTTCTTTTTTTCTCTTTTCTTAAAATATTCTACAACTGAATTTAAACTCCATATGTTTAATACCGTCACAAGAGGAAAAACACATAGTGCACCACCAGGACATACGTGTATTTTCATGCTCGTTGATTTTGATAAAGGGCTCGATAGAGTAAAATGGTCAAATTTAACGATCATTTTTCAGATGAGTTGGACTAGACAAAGAGGCTTGATCGAAACTTATTTTCGTCTCAGACTGAACAATTGACAAAACAAACTTTGCGGTAAATAAAGAATTTTACAAAGAGGCGTTTGTTCATAAAAACATCTCAAGTGAATATATAAAGAAAATATAATGATATTTCTAATATCGAATATAATTTAATGCTCCGAAACCAGGTTGTTGAGGCAAAGGGATGACCGTAAATTAGAGGCTTTTGAAAAGTGGGTGTGAAGGAGAATGGAGAATATAAAATGGAAAGAAAGGAAAGCTAATTCTAAAGTTATAGGCATGGTAGTGGAAGTGAGAGGGCCGTTGGGAGAAATTCGAAGAAGGCAGGACAAGTGGATGAAGGGGATATTGAGAGGCAGCGGGATGCTTAAGGCGATGATATAAAGGATATTGCCGGGAAAGTGAAGTAAAGGGGGAAGAATAAGAGGCATTTTGGATATAATTAAAGGAGGTAGACTTAAACCGAGTTGATGGAGATTTTTTTATATACAGCATAGGTTTTAAGGATATTTTCTGCCATGTAATTACACCAGCACGCTAATGTGCATTGCCAGGTCTATCCAAACCTATTCTAACCCGCCAGAAGACTACTTCTAATAATCTTGAAAACCACTACAACCCCTAAATACGTTTGTCCTCCTATTAATTTCAAGTCTCAGATTAGTTAACGAAGAAGTAACCTTGCGATTTAACATCATATAAGAATATTTTAGTTAGTTTAACATCTCTCAAGTGAGACTTTCCCCCAATCATCTCCAACATCAAATACTTTATTTTTAATAAATTAGTTTTGTGACGAAGCAAATTACCCGAATCCTCACGGACTGTTCCTAGACTTGAGGACGGTGGGTCGATGGGTATAGCAGGTCCTCATGGAAGACATAAAAATTCGCAGTTCTCCACAAGCCACAAATGCATTTCCACCCTTCCGCTCTCCCAATTATCCCCCAAAAGAGGGAACAGTATTGTAGTTCCGAATCCCTTTGCAAGCGATCCGGAAATGTTCTCCTCGCAATCACTCCCTAAGGCGCCATCTAACAGGGGAAACCCATCCATACAACTTTATCACCATTCGATCGCCCGTCTTCTAGCGTTCAATACTGCCATTTTCAACGCCATCTACCTGAACCTATACAAAAGCTCCTTACGACCAACCTGGGTCTTCATATGTTCCATTGTATACATCGATGATTTCTAGGATTGGAAGCTTACATCAAATGCCATGAAGGAAAGGTTTCAGCTAATTTCCATTGCACTTAGCAATTATCAATGCATTTATTCCTCGTATATTGTACCTGCTCATGACAAGATGCACCGCTTGCATGGGATAGAGAGTTATTGCAGGAAAAACTCCAAGAAAATCAAAATCGTTAGTAGTTACACGCAGGTTTTTCTTCGGAGATGATAAAATTTAATTCCAAGAAACTCTCTCCATGTGTTATTTAATGCCAATTTCGTTGCTTTTAGTAGTAGATTACTTTTAAGCACACGTTCCATTATTTCGCTGAGAAGTCTTCGGCGGAGTGTGGCGAGTGAAGATTCAAATCTTCACACGTTCCATGTATCATATACAATGTTTCCAATGCAATTAATATGCAGCAGGGATGAGGTGAAATATCTACACCCTACGTGGAGGAAAACAGAATTAGACAGACGGGTGGAGGGCATCGACCTTTCACAGACGAACTATTACGAACGAACGAGCAGCTGTTACTTAAATTACAACGTACATTCAAATATAACTGGAACCAAAATGTAAAATACTATTAACAATTAATGAAAGGTATCTAAAATGCATCGCCATTAAAAACGTAAATATTGTAACGCTAAATTAACAATGAATTTTCAATTATTCCACTTCAGAAACTAGTATAAAATAAATCAATGTCATAATGATTTTAATATGTGATTCTAATTCAACCAAAAGAAAGGCAGCAGTTACCCGCTTCGACAGTTTCCTTCTCATAGACCGTTACCCCTTATTGCTATTTAAATTCAGATTTTTTAAACTTCAAATTTTTCATATACAATAGTAGTATAATCTTCATCATATTATGATTCAGAATAGAATAACAGAAAATCAATAAAACATACAATTACAGAAAATCTTCATAATATACCATAGTGGTATGACTTTCATAATATATATTAGCAGTATCAATTAAAAATTAATAAATGGAATACTAATTATGGTCCTGCTAAGCCAGTCAGTTCTGGCTTAAAAGCAGGTAACACATAAACAAAAACGATAGCTTAAAGTGTTGCAATTATGAAGCTACATATATTCTGCGTCAAGATTTGAAAACCACGGTGCTCATTTTGGCAGAATTTATGCATTTTGACTTTATCTCGGGTAATATTCATCTGTGAAAGTTATTTTAGAAACTTCATTCTTAGATTGATGCTGTCGTCATTTAATATTATGCGATTTCTTCCAGTATAATAACTATTAAGAGTACGGATGAAATGCTGAGATAAAAAAATGCTTAATACGCAACGAGAAATTATGAAAAAATATTACGGAGCTATATTCCCTAATTTGAAGGTGATGTTGCATAGTGGTCAGATTTTCGAAGGCCGTAACGTGAAAATAGTATAAAAAAACAATTACTTCCTTCAAACTAATTCACAGTTTCCAAAAAGGATGACTTAAATTTTCTATAATGATTTAAATTCAATACTGAGCATTTCACGGAGAGATAAAGATAACTATCGACCCACCCGTCCAAACCTCCACGTGATACTCCATCTCTCTATCCCTCCTGGCCGCCTACGAACCAATCCCTTTTAACTTTCACCGAATCTATTCCCCCTCCGCCTCGACTTAACTCATTCCAAAGTCCCGCAATGCACCAACTGGAAAGGTCGTCCCATCATGGTGTGTTACTATCACCCTCCCTCTCCCGACTCACCTTCTGCCTGTCCGCCAAATTTCAAACCCCCGCAGCCAACCCCGATCATCATCCACTCACTCTCAATCTCATCGCTTACGTGCAAAATTTGGGCTCGAATTTCCACGGGAAATTAGAGACCCAAAACGACGATGGGTAGAGATATTAATAAGGGAGAGAAAATAACATTTGAGTATCGCGGCACATAGAAAGTGACATTTTGCTTGAGTTAAATAAAATCCGGTAAACCTGCCGTCACTGTTCCTTTGACGAAACAGAAATAAACACACATTGATGACGCCATACGAGGCACATGGAGTGGAAGAAAACGTACCAAAATTTGAACCATGAATATAATGGTCGGAAAAACAAATTTGTCTTCGAAAACAAATAAATATTCTAAATTCAATACTCGAGTGGGTTATACACTAGTACAGCCAATTGGCTGACTTTAACATAGTAATGGCACGGCCTATTCATCGAGTTTTATTTACTGCAATATTAGGTTAAAAAGAAAAATATGAAGTTAAATAAGACTGCCTTAAACTAATAAATCTTCTCTCACTCAAAAGAAGAGATTTAGAAATTACTTAATTAAATTTAGAGCCAATCGCATAAAATTGGGCCACGGTCAGAGATATCTCATTTTTACGTAAATTTTACTTTTTATTTCTACTAATCCATTACTTTTCATTGATTCCAAGTAAATATGTCTAAATTAATATTTACAGTCCAACGCCAGTTTCTACACTCTTCAGGAGGGTTGAAACGACGTTCATCATAGGTAATATTACTGGTGTATTTTTACGAATTGGATACTCGGAAGAATGCTTGGCAACAGATGAGTAAGCTTATTATTCGACCCTCAGCTTAATGAATCCAGATATATAAACTGAGAATGCATCATAGTATGCAGTTCGAATCATTAAGCTGTACATATGAGACTTCATTTCGAGTTACGATCAAAATCCCGGCGGTGTTGAATATTTTTCAGTGGTATCTCGATCCCTACTTGAGGTGCTTTGAGGAGGGCACTTTCAATGAGTACGCCGTCCGTCGGATGGGACGTTAAGCTGCGGACCCCTTGGCGTCTTTCGTAAAGGGTACGCATATGCCGACGCTGGGTTTCTCTCCACCCAGCATCCTTTCCTGTCCATCCCTAATGGCGCAAATGACCTCAGCTGTCGGTCGCCTCCACTTAATACTACCACTACAGGTTACAATTTCATTCTGCCAATCATCGTGAACTTTATTTTAATGTTGTAGAGCTTTCAGTCTCACAGGATACTGCGTTGAAACTAATCAGCACCAGAAAACTCCATGGCAAGTGGATCAGATTGCATCGAATGATACGATTTATTTTAGGAGATCAATTTCTATCAACGATATACTGATTAGTACAATATATGAAGCACTCCATAGCTGAAGGTTTTTAAATAGTATGTACCATTACTATACTAAGAACTCTTGTTCAATATAAACACTTTTTGCAACCAACTGATATTTCGACTTGCTGGCAATTTCGAGGACCAAGGACACAATTGCCACGCTAATATACTCCCTACATTAAATTAAAGTGGAAAAGGAAGAAAAAGAAACACTTGCAACATCTATCAATATTTTATTTTCCAAGGAGACCAGATTTGATGTCAGGGACGCTGAGTAATCGTTACGACACCTGCAATACGAGAGTAAGTATTACGATTAGATTAATGAAAACTTTGCTCACTTCGTTCGCCCATACCCCAGCTCATAGGATGTCGCTCTAAACTCAAAAGTTATGTGTCATGAACGACGAATCTTTCGAAGGTTTTTAAGGCAGAACTACACAATGGCGAATCTATCATGTAATTAAAAACATAGCTCCCTTTTTATGGTATTCCCGTCATAGACATGGCATTTAAGGTCCTGGGAAGAGAGAGGAAAGCAATCCCTTGGCATAAGTATTCGTTTCAACTTCCCCAAATCCCAGACACTCAATACTGATACCGGCAGTCCCGGAAGCAAATGCACCAATTTTTGGTGCATTTGCTTCCGGGACCCACCGGACTTCACCGCCAATGTTATCAGTAAAATTTCAATGACTTTGAGAAATTTATCACTTTTAGCAGGCATAATCGATACTTGCATTATAAGTGGATCCATTTTCAAATTTATAAAAGTGGAAACTGATATTCGAGGAACAAATAGTAAATGAAAAATTGTTGAACGAAACTCGGGATCAATATCTAGCTAGACTGAATGAAAATAAATGGTAAAAAACGCAGTGAATCACAAAAAAACATGACATTCATATCACCGAATTAATACCGGTCTTACACTTTTTAAGAGTAATCGCGAATCCAAAAACCTTAACTTGGATTGATAAGCCGGCGTATTCCGGATTGGCCAATTAGCCTCGCTGAGGAAATTCGTTGGAGACATTGGAAAGACTTCGAATGGGCAAACAATTGAATCGCTCTGGACGACACCAAATTCAAACGATGGAAATAGCCATGGATGAATTACATAAGACACCAGCGTCGAGGCCACGGAAGTGGACGGGGTAAGAGAGACGAGAGAGGACGACTAACCTTCTCATCCTTTTCCGCAGCGAATCGGTAAACAAATTAATTAAAGAACCTTTCTGACAATCATAACTTCTCTTCGTGACGTCTTCACCACCAAAACTGCCGCCTGATATCGCCAATGCGTCGGGACTTGAGAAGTATCACATGAGAAACAAAAACTCATGTTACATAACAGGATTATTTCATACACTGGGGGAACCCATCTCCCAGAAGGGAGGCTTCATCGTTGTCGATTATGCTCAGTACGGAGTAGTTGCACTAATTACTTCTTGTTCCTCTAAGTCGCTTCATAAATATCGTCTCATTTTCATTTTTAAGCATAAATTAATTCATAAATTTAATTTATCTCCTTTTAAAACGTATTGTTCATAAATTATATCACTACAAATTTATAATCAATTAATGAATTTTATAATTGTTTGAACGTGTGATTCATATGTATTTAAAAAACACAGCAGCAATTTTCTGCTGGGAATGTTTCTTCAGCGACCATTAGTCTTATTTATATTCCATTTTAAATTCATATTAAAAATTAGTGGTCGATGCAACATTACGAGGTGCAATCAAAGTTCTAAGGTCATGTGTTCGTTTCTCTGGACGGAGTAGAAAAAAATGTGGTTCTCAAAGACGCGGGCACTCACTTTGATAACGAAACAAAGACAGCTGCAGAGTATAATTCAAGGAGAAAGTAAAGCTCCAGCCAGGGTAAGAAGCATTTTCCATACTAAAAATGGCATTGTTTAATGTGCAGGAACAGTTTGTCCGTTATAACCACCTGCGTAGTTTACGCCCATCGTAATTCATCGAAATTGAGTGAGACATTGAGATATAGGTGATGGTGTCGCGGATGTGAAAAATTTGCGTTCGTAGGAGTGCCAGTTCAAATAAAGCTGAAGGTCGTGTGACAACTAGCCCAAGAAGCATCAGTAATTTTCCAATGGTCAAAAGGGACCCCTATAGAAGTGCCCTCGGCGCCCATAGGACAATGGCGTCTGCGTTGTGAAAAATGTGTATGCCTACAAGGAGATTATGCTAAAAGTTCTAGAAGTTTCAACTTTTTGCACTAACAATTATAAATTTAGGCTTGGTCTTAACAGAGTTATTTGAGTGAGTAAAACGACTCATGTACAACGAATTCCCCTTCGTGAGTAATGGCTCGTATACAATAAGGTCAATCTAAAACGTCCTGTACAACATAAATACAACAAAACAATTTCCATTGGTTCATATTGGTTTTTCTATGAGCTTAATACTTCCAAGAGTAGTTTTCATATCTCAAAAAATTACACAAAACGAAAATGCGACCGCATTTACAACACCTGCATGCCTTTCATCATAAAATAATCACCTTGTCCCAAGCTTTTATATTACTCGTGCCTACAGCGTGTAATGATATATTTTATACCTATATTTTTTCTCATCTTTTCCTTATTTTCTCTTTCGACGCAGCAATCCTTTACGGACAAATGTGTAAGTGACTTCTTGTTGGTCCTTTAAAAGGAAGCTACGATTGGACGTCATGTTTTTCCTTTGCATAGTAGATATTCTAAAGATCCTACATCGTTGGCCCGAGTTTAATATTGGAATTTCTAATTATTCCAGAGGAATTAGCGAAGATAAATTCTTCGGAATTTCCAGTTCGACTGTTGTCGACGTATTTTCTGACTACAGTCCACTAAATTACACCAACCGAGATTCCAAACTCTCTCCACGAATCCAACCTCAGAAACTACGGAACTTTCGGAAAAAAGTTAGAGGCAGAAATTCGAGGCAGCGAGGGAAACTTAGAGGAAGGGGAAATTGCAACTTAACCGGCACTTGAAAGATGGGAGAGAAGGTATATTGTTTAGCGAATGTGAAAGAGGGAGCACGAGATGTTTCAGGGTTAGCCGTATCGGACGGCTGAGAAATTAGGTACGTAGTTTATATAATTGGGCATTCGTCAATTTGCTTTGTTAAGAATTTTTTTTTCTAACCCTGAAAGAAATTTAATGATTTTCGTGAATCGTCTGACATTTATATGTGCATAGTATATTACTAAATATGTATTTTACACTTTTTAAAAGTCTTAATTTGAGTAGGGTACAGCGTAGAGGATTAGACTGTCAGCAAGTTAATAATGATTGGCCGATCATTCTATGAAATAAACATTTCGATTACATATATACTTGTCTCTACCACCGATACATTGCCCTGTCTATGTCCCCTCCTTTGACTTGGAGAAAGAATTTCATAAATGCGGATCAAATTGTTTATTTTTGGCCCAACAAATAAGACGAAGAGAATAATATATATTTTAATCTTTCAACTCAGAAGCCGCTCATTAGAAGAACATCATTAACTGGCGATTTACTTTAATATTGAGTTAAGTAGCAAAGTAGATTATCGTCTTTCACATTCCAAAGTATAGTGTGTTTAATGTGATAGAGCCTGGAAACTTACAAGGGTGTTACTCTTTTTTCTTATATGGCTGCAGAAGATGGAAAGAATCTTCTATACGATATGTAGTCCTGTATCATAGTAAGTTTTCATTTTTTCCATTGCTTTACAAGACAAGAGATGGTCTTTGTTGATGTCGCTTTGTGAAGTCTGCAGGCATGCAGGTACATGCGCATCTGAATACGAATTCATATTTTCATCCTAGCCTTGGGATTAAGTAGAATGCTTTCAGTGTTTTTTCATTACTTATTAATCTATTGTAGTCGCAAGATTTCTAAATGTTCTAGCCAGTTCTAGTAGTTACTATAAAGAACTATATATTCCTACCAGTAAATGCATTTAACGCACACGAAAACATTTCCCCAGACCTTATAGCAAATATGATGATCAGTGAAAGTAAACAATAATCAAGTTACGCATTTCAGAAAAAACAAGAAAAAGAAATAACGACTGTGTTATTTCGCAAATTAAGAATGAATAAAACTGTGATCTTATTTTAAACCTACATTTCGTCACGCGTCATATTTCATACAAATACATATACGTATTTCATACGTATATTTACTTTGAAGGGGAATGGTAAAAATTACCGATTTCTTCAGTAATATTTGTAAGTTAAATTTAAATTTTGATTCAATTAAAACATCCTAACGATAAATAAAAGAACTTCAGATTCAATATTCGATGAAAAAGGAGTGATCAAACGCTGAATGAAATAGGGATTAAGATTATATTAAATGTTAAACCTACCCACCCTATATCTTCTTAACTTAAGCTATTCAACTAATTTCCGTATGACTATTCCTCCTACGAAAGACAACTTCGTCCCAGTTAACCAAGTGGAATGTTAAAAAAGTAAAAATTAAAGCTATTATACTTAGTGAGATCAATAGTTCCTTATTTAAAATATATATTTGAAATCTAGACTTCGCAAACGCACATATAATGGGTTAAGTTCTAGCCTCCCTGGATAAAAAACTTTCCAAGAGAATAACACTTCCTTCACGTTAGAGGGTGAAAATTAGTTTCCACTGGGCTCTTAAACAGCTCGCTGTGTTCGTTTAAACCATCACTTCGCATATGACATCGCTCTAATTAATGGTGAATTTTTAAAACCCTACCGAAAATTCTTTAAACGACACCTTTTAAAAAACGTGATGTCAAAACCGATCGATGTCCTCTTCCGAATAAAACTGCTGTTTTACATATATCTACAATAAATGAAAAAAATAATAGTATTCTCATCTAAACTTCTGAGACAAAACTCAAATAAAATGTTGTTAGTTTCATAATAACCCTCTTTGAAACATGTTAACAGGCGAATTGAATTAACATTGGTGTTTAAACAATAAAATTATTTTATGACATATCTCTATACTAATCTTGTCCATCCGTCGCCAACTGCGAACGTCTTCAAGGAAAACGCCAAGTCACTTCGCTTGCAAACGTCACTACCCGCATGTCAACTGTCGTCAACAACGGTCAAATTTCCCTTCTTCCTGACTTGGAACCATAATTCGGTGAGCCCCTACCATTGACTAATGCCAATATGAGCATATAATTATAACGGATTTTGTGTGACACGAGGAGAATTGGGAAACTAGGCTAGTAACGGAGTAATGCTGAGTGTTTTTTTTAAAGTTCACCGATATAATAAGATCAGAAAAGATGAAGAAAGAACAATGAAAGACAATGCGAGCCAGAGTTCATTTACATCGACCCAATACCCCGCGAACCACCGCAAGGGCGTGCTGTGAGGAGAGTTAGGATACGAGCTTTTTGTGCATAAATATTAATATTTCACTTAATACATAAATAAACATTTCCCATACGAAGATAAACACAAACTTATTTACAATCATAAATGCCTATATGCACAAATACATCACGTAATTGTGAGGGTGATCGAGTAAAGTCGTAAATTTTTCTAATTGGATTTGAAAAGTAGAAATAGTTATACATGATTTTATACCATGAGAGGGAAAAACTTGTACTTGAATCTGTATGTGCCGATGTCAACCTTTCTCATTCTGTTTCGGTGGTCCAATATCATGTGGGACCATAATACTTCACTCGGTGTCGCCAGTAAACTCGGTAGCTTTAATCTCTATCATAGTTCCAAAATTGACTGCTTTCTTCAAGAATTAAGGGATCCCCATCCATATTCCTCCAACACACCAGTTTTGCTTGCCAGTATCTCGAAGCATGTTTTACCAAACCAATAATTGAGTAAGATATGGTCAGATACACGTGTAACGGGAATTGCTAGAAGTTCTCATAAGAATATATTGTAAAATCCACTTATTGTATCAAAGAAACTACCACCTCCCCCAATTGCCCAGTCACCCGCCGAAGACGGGCAAGGAGAACCAGGCCTTTCTCCAGCGAAAATCGAATACCTTCCAACGTTTGAAATAAGCGTAAACTTGAGAGGATCAATTGTAAAGGTCTTCCGATGGAATTCTGCGGTAAATGGAAGCAGATATTACAAATGCAAAGACTCAGTGATAATATGAGAAACAAGCGAAATCCTGTATCGGCTCGCAATCCTTTTTAGTACGCAAACGGTTCTTCTTCTCACTGTTTCATAAATTATAAAAATGAAAATCATTCACTGTCTCAAGGAACTGGAAATACAAAATCGATTGCATTTATATGTACAGCGAGAGGGAAAAAAATGTTCTATCCGCATATATGAAAACTCTAAATGGTTTTCGGTTGTGAAGTGGCCGCTCATAATTAATATGAACAAGAAGTACCAAGAAAAGGATACCAATAATAATAGTTTAATACATTTTATGGCCTAAAATATTGCCTATTGTAAAACCAAAATGGTTTCCTGTAGGTATGCCAGATACTGAAATAACCACAATATTTAAGTCAAATGCTTAAAGAGAAATTAATGCTATTTTAAATTAATCTGTTTGCTAATATATTTTATGCTATCGATTTCATGTTCTCATACTGCTTGTCCTTATACGTATATTAGTCTACAATCTGGAGAGCACATCCAGCCTAATACGCAGCCAGCATTATTTAGTCTGACAGCTCATTTAGGCCTAACTTTTCAAGTTTCTAAAATACATTTTCTCATAAAACTTTGAGTACGCAATTAAAATGGCTAGAAAATTAAACTGAAGTTATTCAATTAGTTGCAGTCTACCACCTTAGGGTAAGTTTTTTGATGGGCCCAGGCACTACATACTACCCTACTCCAAAGCCTAAACTAACGCGACACAAAATACCCTTAGACTCAATAAACGTATTACAATAACTTGTTTTCAACTCAATATATGCGCTTATTACCTCGCTTAATTCCATTCATAATGCCTATCCTCTTCCTCTCTCTTTCTCTCGTATTCCCAGCATTTCCCTCTATATTACCGTCTTCAGCAACCCACACAGCCTCTCAATATCATCAACATGCACTTGTCCTGCTTTCTTCAATGTCTCGCATACTCCTTCGCGGTTAAATAAGTAATCTTCCATAGAAATGGCTTCGCTACTTTCAGATATATTCGGGGACGCAGTGTGGTTTCAGTTTGAGCCTGTCAGATAACACCTCTGGGACAATTTCTTAGGCCCTCTCCTTCGCTAGAGTTTGAACTGCATGCATCATAAACCATTTCTCACAAATATACCGACGTGATATTCACCCACTACGCCATCATGCATGCAATCTCTCATCGAGAATAAAATGAAGTCGACGTAAACTTGGAAAAGAGAGATACCAACGAAGTGTGCAAGTCAGACAATAGTTTAGCTGATGTACAAGATACTCTATTTTTATTCGACGCCTACGGAATTGTAAAACATTTTAACAGATTCGACTACTCGGAAAAATATGAGAGAATTTTACTTCTAAATCGGGAGAGTCATTTAAATGTTCGTTTACTATCGCAGAATTAGTTATCACCGTGAAACCAAGCTGAAAATGCCATTGGTGACAAATTCCTTTATTTCCAATGCCTATCCTATTTAGGGCAAGTCATTAAACGAAATCATAATACCCAAATATAATAAAGGCTATATTCCGTCCAAACATCTTCTGCTGCATATCGATGAGGCAACAATCAGGATATGACAGCAGTAAATGGTGATGTGAAGATGCCACGAAACAACAAAACCATAAGCGGAACTGAGCTTCGAGAGCACCAAGAGCTGGTTTTACTTTCGCAAATCATGCCATCGTTACAACCCAATATGTAAATGTCAGAGACAGAATTCAGTATTGAGTCTCGGATCAAAAACCTTTTGTGGATGCCACACACCGGTCGCATCGGCAAAATCACGTGGCCTCTTAGCGAGAGATTTTCCGCCCACGAGGTAAAATAAATTCTTCCCATCAATTGACGAAGGTCAGCAGTTCAGTTGAACGAACCTGTTTTATTTCGTCTCAGGGAGAAGCTCAAATTACCCCCACCACACTCGGGTGACCTAGTGGAGCATTCGAAACGAAAAAAGTAAGGCGCATATTATCAATATTTCGGCACGAAAAATGTGAGAACAAGGCTTCAATCGGATTCTACATACCAAAAAAAGTGGAAGGTTTGGTTAATCACTCGATAATAACATGACAAATTGTCTATATATGCATGAAAGTTTTTAGTACCAAAACAAGTCGTAACTGACTCCGAAGGATCCAAGGCTAGATACAGTGTGCGAATGTAATCGGTATATGCCGGCAACTTATTAGTAGTAGTAGTTTTTAGGGGAGGCGACCGACAGCTAAAGTCATTTGCGTCATAGGGGATGGACAGGAAAGGATGAAGGGTGGAGAGAAACCCAGCGTCGGCATTAGCCTACTTTTTACGAAAGGCGCCAAGGGGTCCGCGGCTTAACGTCCCATCCGACGGACGGCGTACTTACTCAAAGTGCCCTCCACAAAGCACCTCAAGCAGGGATCGAGATACCTCTGAAAAATTTCCAACACCGCCGAGATATGAACCCGCGCCCTCAGGGTGGGAAGCCAGTACGTTAGCCCCCGCACCATTTCGATCCCCGCAGGCAACTTAAACGAGTAACAGACCTAACATAGCTAAACATGCCTAAGACCACCTATTTCATATCGAATGCTCTTATTCTATGAACAAATGCGTACAGATGAAATCAAATACAGATATTCTTGACTATTTAAGTTATTTATTAACCTAAGATTTTTTCATTATGCCATCATATTCCAAGTCGACAAACATTTGCCAATGCCTCTGGGCATTATCGTATGCGTCCGCAAATAATTATTTATGTTCGGAGAACAAATATGAATTTTAACCTTCCCGAAGTTACATTGGAAATCGCATAGAGAAGCATTCAGATATTTAAATAAACAGAACAATTACTACCACAAGTAATGAGTGTTGCACATGTCTTAATTTTTGGGGATCGAGATGGTGTGGTGGCTAACGTACTGGCTTTCCACCAAGAGGGCCCGGGTCCGAATCCTGGTGACTGATATTGTTCAGTGGTATGCCAATAATAAAAAAAATATCAAGATAGGAAAGCAAAGTTGAATTCAGATTCACATTAGGCAGCAAAAATTTGTAAATTATCTCAGGTAAGAAGTAATCCCGATAAATCGTAACGTTCTTGGAGGCTGAATTATATTGCCATTGAAAAGTAAAAACCTGAAAAAGATATGGTCGACTTAAATGGCAATATTTGCGGGGATATTGAAAGGAGTATATCTCTTCATTTGAAACACAATACGAAACACCTACGGCCGAGTCGGTCTCTAAAAAATTATTAAATATATATGCTGTTTTTTTCGACGATTTTCGTGTAAGGTACGTGCTTGCGTGCTGCTCTCTTAGAGTTTTCTGAATTTTGCAAAAAAAAACGCAACTTCTCCCAACCCGAACGTCCTTGCCGTCCGTGAGAAAGCAAAGGACTCTTCACAACCTTGACAGTGAACCGAGGAAAGAGAGTGGGAGGGAGGGAGCTGAAACGGTTTGAGAGGATGAGCGGAAGGAGACGGTGGTGGAGAGGGGTGTGAGGGTTGGTTGGAGGGGGATTGGAGAGAAGGGCGTATATGAGGCTTAAAGACGAGACAGGGAAGGAGGAAAGAGAGACAGAGAGAGAGAGCTTCCTACTTCAAGGGGAAAGGAGCGGAGAGGAGGAGGCGCGCGAAGGCAAGAGAGAGGATATTCAGCAGGATGGCAGTCGGATACGCCCAAGAGCAACACGAAATATTTATTGAAAAGTACTGTTATAAAAAACATGGAAAGTAGAGGCCGGTTTAAAGAATAAAATTCAATTTTAAAGACTACATTGAGAGGGCTGCCAGGAAGCAACCTTAATTTAAAAAATTTTAAGTCACCGAAAAATAATAGCGATGCGTTGGAATCAACACGATATCAACTTTAGAACTCTTCCCTAATTATTACTTTAACCCACTTCAATGTAGCCCGAGTTTAAGTGATTTTGCGAGAATCATGAGAGGGTAAAGCATAAAAGGTTACCCAAGAATAACTTCATACTAAATCGACTGTATCGACGATAACCTCAACGTCCATCGCTAATTTAGATGAACAGAGAGTACTCGTAATCGTCATGCTTTAAATGAAAGATAGCGTTTAAGTAAGAATATTCTTACGACTAGTATGATATGTTCATCTTTCGTTTGATTTGCAGTCGAACTTCAGGTTGACTTCTACAGGGTGCGACAACATAACTTCCTTTTTTGAAACGCAAAACGCATTTTAAAAAGGAAGTTATATTGCCGCACCCTGTATATTTTCAATAATTTGGTTCTCACAGGCTTTCCAAAGCTACTTGGACGTAGCCCAAGTTACAAATTCAAAAACTTTGGCAAGACTCATATTTTCATTTCTTTTCATAGTTGTGGAGCCAAAAAATTACAGAAACCCCTCGGCAGGACACAACTTCCACTGTCGTGTCACCATGTCTCATATCCAGTAATTGCCACTACAGGAAATACCTAGCCACTCGAATACGGTACATCTGTAATGATCGTTTGCGATATCCGTCGGCGCTGACGACGTTAATACTTTTAATCGATCCTCAGGCTAAACTAATTGAAAATATACCTTTAAGATAAACACAATACGTGGCAGATTTGATGACGTCATCATCAATATATACTTCTCCTGGTTGAACTCAATAAATCGTTGACCGTGACAAGAAAAAGGTGAAATGCTCCTGGGTAGATATTCTTTCTAATAAAAATCACATAAGCTCAAAAAATTCATTTCCCATTGTCCTATGTTTATCCGTTATCGTCATTAATAAGAAATAACTATTCATTTCACAGTTAACCTCACTAATAATTGCTGAATTGGAGTCCTAATGCATTAAGCCAAATGCGTCATTGTCAACGTTGGTAGAATTTAGATACCTTTTGCGTCCGAAAAAAATGTATACTAAAAATAACAACCGAAGTGCATTTTCCATTATTCTGAATGAATTCCTTCAGGAGTAACATTCGATCAAAAGTTTTACCATAGTTCTTTCATCGGTATATAACACCGATGTCTATTCAGCTGTATTTTAAAAATTGCCGAATGCCTGGTAAAGATCTGATCAGGGTAGGGCAAGATTTTTTAACAGTTGTTATTGTAATAAGTGCCACCATTAGAGCTAAAAATAGAAATGTTACATATCAAGGTCAAATTTCAAGTCATTATTAAGCAATTATAATGCTGGTATTTTTTTAATATTTGACGTGGTTATGATGACAATGTTGCATACATTACGAATGATGATGTAGCATAGATTACAGCCAACTTTGAAAAGTGACTAAACGTGCAGTAAAATTTCGCGATATGTAGTGGATTTCCAAGCCCTAAGTGCATCTTAAAATCTAGGACACTGTCTATTGCAGACGGGACACTTGTCTCATGAAATTAACCCATGACAGACAGGATGACATCTGACAACAAATCATTTTCACGGTAGTTCACGTCATAGGCCGTTAGCTTCTAGATCAACTGGGGAGAAGAATAGTTTCACTTCTTAATTTTTAAAAAATTGAATTTTTGATGGTAATTGCGTAAGTTTACACGCATAAAAAACTCTGGTTGTATTTATTAGGCATTATCCACGATGAAGAATTATTAAACGGCAAACCGTCAGAAAAATCCATGATGGCAATGTGTAAAGACGTAAAAATATACCGATAACAGCTGTAAAAGAAAGTAGTGTGAACGAGAGATTCAGCAAGAGCGTAACATAAAGGAATATAAGAAGTAAATTAGATAAATGCTAGGAACGAGATGTCTAGGAGGTATATCACAAACAAATCCTAGGATTTATAAACTCATAAACACGAAAAACATAATTTCTAGAACTTTCAAAACGAATTCGTAAAGCGATTATGGAAAAGAGCGAAATTTTTAAAAGGGGAACGGAAGATAATTTTAAGATGATTCTTACCCCAGTACTCTACCTTTTTGTGGATGAAATGAAAAAGAAAAGAGCAGAGCATACTCCTTCGGCGCGTAAATATAAAAAGAAAACAATATTAGTATGAGGTCAAGGAAAGGTGACTTTCTAAGGATTCGGGACAGGAGACTATTGATCTGGATGTAACCAAATGAAGAAAAGGCGCATCACGTGGAGGACTGAGCTTTTCATGAGACACGCGACGTGGTTTACCTCCGTGGATGAGTGCACAGGAGTAGAAGAAGAGAACGTGAGGCGATCGCCGCGCATTACTCGGGAAATTCCATTGGTTAGGCTTTCGGTCCCTCATAGTTTATGGTTTACTGCGAAACAAGTCGAGGGGTTACAACGAAATAATATCACAGTTGGAGAGGGACAAGAAAATTAAAAGCCGATTTCTGCAGGAATTTCTGCCCTTTGATAGGGCAATAACCTCATTCAACCATCCCTCTCCCTCCCCCAGTTGTTCTCCTAATCCTAAAAATGGGTTATCAATCCGAGGATTGGTTTGTAGAGGCTAGTCCAAGCTATCCTGTTACCTGTCAATTTCTTCATTCCTACTCGATTTCTTTCGCTGACGTCATCCAAAGCCTTCTTCTTGTCGTTCGTCCTTGACCTTCCCCTCCTTCAACTATGACCTTCAGGAAACAATCGTGTCATAGGATTGTGCTCAATTCTCCGCCTCTTGCAGCTTTCATAGACTTCTCTTTTCACCAACTCCTCGAAGTGTTCCAATGATTACACTTTTATTACCCCTTATTTTTTTCATCATTCTTTCAACCACATTTCCATAGGTTTCTAATATTTTCTCTACTTCTACCATCCTTCATACTTCAGAGCCCTTTAAAATCAAATCCCAAATATTAGTTTAAATTAACAGGCGTAACGACTTAACCGATAAATTTAAAACAATCAAACTATCTACAGCGATTATAGCCCGAGAATTTTCTAGGACAGGAAAATAATTATATTTTACTTGACAACCAATTGTCATGATAGGGGTCGTTTTCACAACCTCTTTAATAATTAAGAAGCCTTTTTAAACTTAAACATATCACTGATATTATGTAATTAATTCCATGTGGGATGGAATTTTCATCCTCAAGCTCACATCTTTCACATTTCGTAAATATGGGTTCGGCAACATAGCTTCCTTTTTTAAATTCAATTTGCATTTAAAAAAGGAAGTTATGCTGCCAAACCCTGTATTTCCAGCATCTTTTGAGCAAATAAGTTTTTCTTTAATGGAGAGTGGTTGTAAACTTATTTCTAGTTACCACACTTGCTGATTCTTACACTTGAAAACGTACAACACGTTTATTAATTAAATGTCAATCCAAAATTTTCTTTAATCAACTTTTTCTGCCTTCTCTTAAATCTTCATCTAAATTTTAATCCAATGTTTCTCTGCTATAGGTCAAAATGGTTCCTTTATATTAACCTCTAGCCTGTTCAACTTTTTGAAACACCTTTTATCAGTCATAAAGCATCCGACACCTTTTCATTCCAGGAATGTAAATGAGGGCAGGTTTGTTTTGAGTACGCGTATATTCTCGGCAATCACGAAGTAGATACCTCAAAATCATTTGCCAATCGCAAAAATGTTTTAATTTTTTTGTAGGGCATTCGGCTTTCAGACTGCACATTTTAATATGACACACTAACATGCTTCCTGCAACCCACAGTGTAGAACAAAGAAACGCTTACGTGTTTCCAATACAAAATTAGCCCACCATTACGTGAGAATATGCAGTGAAAGTCGTTTTTCCTCATGTGATTCATTATCTTTCCAGCAAAAAAAACATTAATTTTACGGGATACAAGATTTTCCTTCTCAATCCAAGGTTCTACCGGGCCTTTTCAAGGATTTTCCCACCAATTATTTTTCCCCAATAATTCGTAGGCTCCAACCTGCCATAGTAACCGAAATCTTTCCACGAAGAAAACACTGAAGTCAACCACTTTTTTCGGAGCTGGTTGTGGTCAGGTTCATACCAATTTCCAGTGAACTGGTCATCCTCTTTTTTTTAGTTCGCATCCAACATATTTTACGGAATCTGTCAATCTCAATATCCCTTTTCTGCTCTTTCGGTCAAACAGTAGTTTGACACTTCATCCTTTATATATATACCCTCGCGTTGCCATTCACGGCTGTTACCTTTAATGGAGTCTCAACATCGGCCCTTCCTCCCAATACTTTCATCAAAAAAAAAAGGTCCCGCATTAATCCTCGTATCTACGCCAAAAAAGAAATATCCAATCGCCAGGGTGCGCCATGGGCTTTCCTCAGCAACGAGAAATTCCATCCCCGATCGCATGGGACGCAAGAGAAAGGGAAAGGTTGGCTCGGGTGAAAATAACACATATATGGGACCGTGAAGGTTTCCCTTCCTCTCGTTTATTTTTTTCTCTCTCTCTCTCCTAACGCACGCTCACCACACCGCCACCCTCCCCCTCGTGGGATTCCTTTTCTTTGGGAGGTCGTTTCACGCTTTTTTCAACGCGAGAAGGGAAAAAATAAGTTGACGCAAGAGGAAAAAAAACAAAGAGAAAAACGAGTGGGAAGGACGGAAGAGCAGCGGGAGGTGTGAGACAGGAGGATATCTTATTCAAAGTGAAAAGGGAAATTGGAAATGGGAAAAGAAAGGGAGCTTAAAGAAAGGGACGAAGGAAAGAGAGAAGGAAGTGCGATTGATTTAAAAAAATTGACCTCAACCTGACATGATAAGTAGTTTTTTTTAGGTAATCTACCGGTTAAGGTAGGTTTTTGGATGGACACAACTACCAAACAAATATTTTATTACTCCTAACAAAACACAAAATCCATCATCCTACTCTATATCCCTCTAAGTCCCTCTTCATCTCTGAGTACTTTCTTCCTCCCTTCATCCCGTCCAACATCCCTATCCTGTTCCTTCCCTTTCCTCTTTTGCCCAACATTCTACCCTCTATCATAATCTTCAACATCCCACTGCCGGTCAACACCCCCTTCATCCACTTCTCCTGCCTCCATAGGATTGCTCCCAACAAACCCCTCTCTTCGCCCACCATACCAAGTAGTTATTAATAACAATTAATCACGCTTCGCAAGATCAATCTACAATAATTTCAAATTTATGTGTTCGTGGCTTCCTCATGCAATGCCTTCAAATATCAATACATTT
The DNA here is from genome assembly GCF_022747635.1 of Hetaerina americana. Classification (NCBI taxonomy): domain Eukaryota; kingdom Metazoa; phylum Arthropoda; class Insecta; order Odonata; family Calopterygidae; genus Hetaerina; species Hetaerina americana. The sequence goes on from NW_027286625.1 coordinate 10,215,100, forward strand.
ACTTCAACACTTAATCACGTATACTTTTTCCAAACGACACATAGAATCCTTTTTATTCCATCTATCGCTGTGTTTAGAGGATTAGTGTACTGGCGCTCAGCTATGAGAAACAAGAGCAAGGGCATTCAACAATTATTTTATCGATGGAATAGTTTAAGCGAAATGACCGTTGGAATTACACAAATCTTGTCGAAATCTCACTACCAATACTAGTATTCTCCTGGAGGTTAAGACCGTTGGCTACGACATTTGAAAAAAAATATTAAATATTAACCTGGAACCTAGATCTCAAAATGCTCCATAATAGAACATCAGTACGTAAGTCGATCAAAGAGAAGTTGTGTTATCCGCGGCAACGAGAAGGTTCGACGAAGGAGAGTTTGATAAAATTTCCCATAAAATCTTTATGAAAAAATGTAAAGTCACTGCAATGCTTTCAGACCCAGGCCATAGTCTATAACTTTCCGAACCGTTCGTTTCGAGGGAAAAATACGTCTACGCTGCCAGATATTGTTCCTTATTCACTCCTTGTCTCCTCGAAAGCCAGAATAGTGACCTTCTTACATACATGGAAACAATGGACTCCATTGCACTACATAGAAACCGATGGAAAAGTTAAGGAATCGATACGACATCCTTTAAGAAAATATTAACTTCCCTGAAAGAATTAAACATTATAATTCGGCTGCTAAACAATAAATCATTCGTACTTCAACTCATACCTGCTCATCATCCTAAAAAGTAATACGACAGCTATGTATATCATAACCAATATATTCATCGGCCCACACTTTCCACAAAAAAAATCCGTACCAATTCACCATTTTACTTACACGATAGAATTCACGTCAATATTCCTCACCACGAAAAACACGTCCAGTCTTTGAGGGTAGGAAACACTAAATGTATGTATAAACACCAAGTCCCCACACGGGTGTGAATTATAGGTACTTACAAGCAATAACAGAAATAGAAAAATAAGACTGAAAGCAATGAAAACGATGAGGGTGCTGAAGACAAAAGACAACGTTACCACATCGCATTCAAAGTAAAAAAAGGGAAGCTGAAGGATGAAGAGGAGAGGGAAGAAAGAGGGCAGATGGAGAGAAGTGTAGTGTAGGTGAGTCGGACGCCAAAGTTTTCCGAGGGAAACACAGCTGGCGTAAGGAGAGGAAAGACAGGCCGGGAGGACATTTTGAGAAAACTAAAAACAGAAGAAGGGTAGACGCGTAAGCGTTGCTCAAAGACGAAGGGAGGAAAATGGGGTGGGATAAAAGGCAAACGACACGCAACTGACTGGAGGAGGAGCGGCGGAGGAACGTGGAGTGGGGCGAACAAAAGGATGAAAAGGAATGCGGACCGAATGTTTCCCTCGATCAGATCACACGTTTCACGGAGATACTTTTCGTACACTAGCGTGGACGGTTTGATAAGGGAGATATTTCTCCAGAGATATAATAACGGCAGTTGCTTTGCAAAGTGAATGATTTCAATTTGGACGAGCGCTCCGCCACGGCTGACATCACACCCTGGGGTGTGCTGCGAGGTGCAATGAATATATAACTACGAAATTATTCATGCTTAATTTATTATATGAAAAGGGTGTTGCCGAGGGAATGCGTTTTTTTGTGGAGCTGAAAATTAAGGAATCTGGGGACTGCATATGCCTATGTATCTATGCATATTCTAATCATTCGTGGCATGCAGTAATAATAATAGCATGGTCGGAGACGTAAAGAGAATATAGCAACAAGAGAGATAAAAAATCAAACGGTTTCCTTACAATACGGCACTCACTTAAAGAAAACATCCCGTTTTATTTCATAGGAATCCTATCGCTGTCCTACACTTTGCTCTATCTAATACCTAATAAAAAAGCTGCTTTCATCAACTCTTGACAATGCACCTAAAATAGTTCATGGTTTGTCTGGGATGGTTTCTTAATTACCACATCACTTGCATCTAACCATTACTATCAATTTACACAATATAAGTTGAATGAAGTGACTTACGGGAGCCTAAACTATTTATGCAAGATAGAGCCACGTGCATAGGAGAGTAGAACAGGTTGAAAGAAATCAGGAGATATTAGCCAGAATATTGTACATAAATTTTGCTTCAAATTCTCGTAAATTGAATATTAAGTTATTTTTGAAAATATATTTAGCAGAACAAAGTAGTTTGCCATTACCCAACACCGCTTTGCCATTTAAATAAAATTTCCATTCGATCCAAGCAATTCATAGCGGACACGCTGCGTTACAGAGCGATATTATGGTGTACATATACCTAAATTCACCTGCTCTTATACATGGATGGGGCGTAAACTCAATGGAAGAGCCTGCAGAAAGCTGAAAGGGGCGTTAGCCGTCCCAAGGTTATGAACACAGCATTCTTGATATCGATAGTTTCATTTCCAAGAGACTACATTACATCAGTACAAATAATAACTACGTTATGGGTTGTAAAGAGATTCACTATACTACACTATATCCAGCATCAACGGGTTGCTTATATTATAAAAGGAATTCCAAAATAAGAAAGAAGAATACGACGAAGTTGGGTCACACGAGAGGAACTATGGACCCCGCGGATTCGAAGGTCGCTCACGAATAATGTGTCCTCGAAATCTTAAACTTAATCGATTTAAACTACGGGAAGGTTTTCCCGTGCGAACGGTAGACTCCCGTTTAGAAGCAATGCAGTAAAGGATGGAGGGGAGCATTTGAAAGACTGGAGAGTGGGAAGGAAAGTGAGGGGAAGAAGCATCAGACGAGGGTTGACGTTGAAGTGGAAGTGCGAACTGTATGGAGAGACAGAGATAAAAGGAGAAGGCACGGCAAAAATAATTCCGAGAAGGATAAAAAAAATGCGAGGGAAAAGCTTGCAAGAGGCGGAGGTGCACTCTCTTGGGCGGAAAAGGAGGAAATGTTTCAGAGGAGAGGTGCGTGGCGGGGAGTTAAGGCGTACAGAAAAACAAAAAGTGAGATAAAAACTTCGGGGAGGTAAAAAAAAACCACATCCTCCACTTCAAAATGGATTCCAAGGATCTGGGGGAAAAATGAAATTGTGCAGAGAGAAAGTCTACGACACCGGTGCGAAAGTCAGGGAAAAATGAATTCCTGCCAAGTTAACAGCACCGCACTTGAAGTATTTTTTCGGGTTTGGACATTTTCGTAATATACATTTAGATACACCTTTTAGTTATACAACGAAATGAAAGTTTTATGTCGCTGGAATTAACCCTTCACCATTCACAGTCTTCGAAATGTAAAAACATAAATGGGCTACATATCCTGCGAAATATCCTATCAGCTAGAAAGAAAAACTGCACTTATTCGTGGCCATTATTGAATGGGATTCAAAAGACTAAATTATTTCTCAATACCGTTCGTTAAGCGAGAAGACGCTGAAATTGAGGTAGATGAAGCAGGTGTTTCGAAAGTTCATGTCATTTGCCAACCCATTAAAATCCCATATCGTCAATAAATCAAGTTGATTTAAGAGTTTTTTAAAAAAATGGAAAAAGTCCCAGTTAATAGAAGAAGTCATTTTCAGCCATCATTCAGTGAATGAGATAATAACCTATACCGAAAATGGAACAAAAATACAGTTCCTGACCAGAGGGTGGAAAACAGCAGCTCGATAATAAATTGACTCGAAGCGGAAGATCAATAGACAGTGGAGTGAATGGTAGTTCGATCGAGATTACACATTTGCCTATTGTCCATTCGCCGTATCGTCGCGGGAAGTTACTATTCTTCTTGGAGTATGCTGAATGAATAGACCAGCACTTGGTTGCTTGAAATATACCCGGAGCTCAGGACGCCGTAGATTGGTTGCGCGCGAATGACAGCGATTTCGATTCAATAAATTAGTTCGAGATTGCGACGTAACAGAAAAAAATGAATACGAATGATCATTACACTTCATATCATTTAATTAATAATATTGTGTTCGATCACTATATAATTGAATTATGTACATGTTCAGAGGCATTTACTTTGGGCACTACCGGCTTCAAAATATTATTGAAATCTATATACCAAAAATAAACTGCTATTACAATATGCATTGATCACTTATGATGTACCCTATGAGTCAAACACGTTGATGTATGGATTTCGTAATACCTTATTCTGCAAGTTTTGTCGTGAATTTCTGCCAGTAATCTTAAGTCTGAAACGTTATTCCGGATTCCGATCGACGGAAAATTTTCTTGTTTGAATATGATATATCATCCCAACTTTCCACAAAACATTTCCTAATGTGCGACCATAATTTCGTTACGCATCAAGATCATTTTATTATGATGTTGAATAAAAACTAGCCGATTCTGTTTTTCAATGAACTCAATACTCTAATCGTACTTCTCGATCAACACTGCAGTCAACCTATACTTACTAACTTCGTAATTAATGACTAACAGGTAGGCTATTTATTGTTCTCTTAAACAGTGCATACTCACATTTTTTCAAGAAGTAGACCGGTTAAGATTGTCTTTTGATGGACGCAGGGACTAAGCACGGTTACGCTTATCAGACTGCAGGATACCAAAAACGGAAACGTTCTACAATAAACTAAACCATTATCTAACTCCGCATAATTTCTATCTACATGTATATTCCATCCAACCTTTTCCTCCCTCTACTTGGCTAAACCAATATCCTCTCCTCGATCAGTCTACGACATTCCACTACCTTTCAATAAACCATACATCCATTTTTCCTACTTTTTTGAATTTCACCTTAAAACTTTATCTTTTCGCCTGCCATACCCAGAACCCTTTCCTAGTCTGTTCATTCCGTTTGTCTTCCGTTCTTTTTTCTCACCCGGATCTGAAATATTTTCTTATCACCCTTCCTTAAGGTCCCTGTCATTTACTCATTCTCCTTGAAAGAGCTTAGTTAAACGGAAAGATAGGATAGCCTATATTTCCGTTAAACTGTCCTTACTACTTTTCCCCATTTGTATTCATTTCACTGCCAAGAAATATCAATTGATGGTCATTAACTACGCAATTTAATCTGATGTGTTACCATTCTGAGAGTAAATTAAACCACATCCATAAAATCAAACCATATCTATATAGAACTAAATTCAAATAAAATTTTTAAAAATTCACCTCATAACAACAAAAACACGCAATATTCCATGTAATTTGTAGGGTAATTTGGTTAAAAAGGTTTAAATGGATGTGATTATTATGCATGTGGTTCTGTTCCTTTTTACAGGTGGGTGACCTAACAACCCCCACCACACGCCCTTGCGGCGGCTTGCGAGGTATTAAGTAGATGTAGATGTATTTTCGGGGTGGCTACGAAGTTCAACTCTCATCAAGAACGATCCGTAAATGGATTGGGTGTATGAAGAGTCGTATTCTTTTCCCTTGTCCCCCTCAGGAAAACAAGCACACATTCTGTTTTTTGAACTGGTTAATGCTGTCAAAAGGCACCATCAAAATGCCAGCCAAAAGTCAGTAATTCCCCAATATCTGTGCCGAAGATATCTAAATCTACATAATATCCCGCAAGGGCGTGTTACGGGGGGTGTTAGGTCACCACCCACATAATAGAACAAAACCACATGAAAAATCAACACTTCCATGCAAACCTACACCCAAAATGGCGAATACATCCATGCAAAAACTCTTTCGACATTACACGCAAGCAAATATACATACTATCAACTAACAAATAATTGCACCTTAGAATGTAGTAAAGATTTATCCGATTACGCGCAAGCTAGAATTTGAAAAGTAAGCAGGCAAAATTCCACCACCACATGGATGGATATGCAACATACAATGATCTCCTCGCCCAAAAACACAGGAAGAGAATGTGACCCAACGCTGTAGGTAGCGAGAGGGTTCCCCGCACAGAAAGAGACGGATGATGGAAGTGGAATTTTAAAACCAGAAAAAGCAGAGCGAGCAATATTTTAACGAGCACTACATTATTTAATGGCATCCTAATGGGGTCATGCGGGAAGAAAGGGTTTTGACAACAAAACACTAGGCGTTATTGGAAGTGCATGGAATTGAGTAGAACTAATTATTCCCTAGACGCTGAGGGTGGCAAGTGGAATATTTGCTATCTGTAACCCTACAGTTACTATCCCGTATTGCCCGTGGGAAGGAGGAGTCCTTGAGTCGGCTAGTTCTGGCATCTATTTCCCGACTTTTAAATACATGATCCAAGCGATCAATGTATAGGAGTGCGAATAATTTACGAGACCTCGGCGCTGAAACATATAGATCTGAATTTATTTAATTACTTCAACCTCGCATTGAATCGTCTTTCTTCTAAAGATTCCCACCCCAACTCCATAAGCATTTCAGTGACGCTTTTTGTTTCATCGTATCAGTTGTTAACGAAACGGGCTGCCAGGCGTTGAACCTTCTCAATTTCCCGAATGAGGCTTTTTTCACTCGGATCCCATACGCTGCATGCATATTCTAAATGAGACAACACAAGAGCGTGATAATAACGTTCCTTGACCTTGGAGTCACTTCTGCCAACAATGCGTCTAATTAATCCTAACTTTTTTTATATGCTTGCCCGCAAATTGAGCGTATGTGGGTCCCCCAAGTTGTCTTTAGTGATTGTAACACCTACGTATTTTGGCGTATCAACTACTTCTAGGTCAACTCCAGCTAATTTGCAAACGAATCGCGCCGATCTTTTAAAGAAATTTACCACCGAACATTTGTTAGGGTTAAATGACAATCCCCATTTTGACCACCATTTAGTAATGCAATCTAGATCCTGCGCTAGAATAAAATGATCCTCATCCCCATATATCTCCCGATAAATCACCGTGTCATCCGCGAGCATCCTAATCTTACTTTTCACTTCGCGGTTCAAATCGTTAACAAAAATCAAGAAAAGCAGCAGACCGATTACATTTCCCTGATGTGCCCCCGAGGTCACTCGTACGCTGTAGGAACTAGCGCCATCAAGGACTACCCTCTGTTCCCGCTCTGAAATGAAGTCTTCAATCCAATATATTGCGCTTTTGTTTATGCCTGCGAACTTCAATTTATGAAAAAGTTTACCTTAGGGAACCTTATCAAATGCCTTTTGAAAATTTAAAAAGGTCGCATCCACTTACCTAACTCTTTCACCCGATAAAAGTAAGTAATGTATGAATAATCCTGATTGGGTCTCGCATAAGCTGGTTTTCCTGAATTCGTGTTGATTGTAACTTAAAAAGTTAATGTTATCAAGGTATCGATCACATTATGGAACTGACATAATGAGCTCTAAAATTTTGCAGCACATAGAAGTGAGAGAAATGGGTCTGTGATTACTGAGGTCCTCCCTGTCACCTTTTTTAAAAATAGGCGTTATACGCGCGGTTTTCCAATTCTTAGGGACTTTGCACTCATTGAGAGATTTGTCAAATATAACTTCGAGATACGGGGCGATGTTAGGAGCTAAATGTTTTATCATCCTAGCTTGTATATTTTCGGGACCCGGGTATTTGAAAATTTAATATCTCTAATATCTTTGAACAATTTCACAATTCCTTTTTCGTCCGCTGTTATATTTGCCATGGGTTCAGTATGTATTGTTTCTTGGAGATCCGCGGTGGCAACATCGTTCGTGAAAACGCTTTGGAAGAATGTATTTAAAATGCTTACCCCACTGTCAGTATGAATGATATTGTTACAATCTTTTAAGTAAGCCCGGGTTTGCTTACTTCCTTTACTTCACTAACATATCACCCGAACGCTAAAGGGTTAGCGTCCAAATACTCGTATAGTACTTTACGCTTAAAGTCTTGTAAGGCGCTACGTAATTGTGTTTTTGTTTCAATGTTAGAGGATCAGAACTAGTCCACTAAGTGCTTATTCTCCGAGGATAATATATTCACGCATGCTTTCTTTACCCTAGAGTGTAACATTCTTCATTCAAAATTACGGGAGAATTTGCGTGGTTTCTCAAATATTAACGTCGAGGCAAGTTGATAAGACTAAATTAAATTTAATGCCTTCAAAGTACGAGGGTCATCCGGAAAGTAGTACCCGTTCGTGCCGCATGAAGTGCTGACGACGCGAGTAGCCGCTGGACGAGGTCAGATAGCTTCAGTGGCTTGTCTGCCTTCTCTGAGCCAAGTTGCGTGACGCTAGCATTGCCTGTGTTGTTTCTGTGATTGTTTACAATGTTTAAAAAAATTGAGAACGCCGCCAGTTGTGAAGTGAGGGCAGTGATTAAATTCCTCAATGCAAGAAACGTTCGCCCATGTGATATTCATCGCCAATTAAAGGAGGTGTATGGAGACAATGTAATGGACGAGTCGTCTGTTCGGCGGTGGTGTCGCAACTTCAACATGGGGAGGGGGAACACACGCGACGATGAGCGTTCGGAGAGACCGTCTGTCATTACAGACCAACTGGTGAGCTCAGTTGACGAATTCGTGAGGAACGATCGGCGCGTCACAATTGATGACATCTGTGAGCATTTTCCCAATGTTTCTCGAACAATTGTTCATGAAATTGTTAAACACCATCTGCATTATGCAAAAATTTGTGCAAGATGGGTCCCTCGCGTATCTCAATGAGCTGGCGGCGAAGGACTATGCAGCAGGAATACAGAAACTTGTCACACGTTATGACAAATGCCTTAATTTGCTTGGAGATTATGTTGAGAAGTAGTTTAAAGTATCCTCTTTCAAATAAAATTTTTTATGTTTGTTAATATTTACTTTTGTGTCTTTATTTCACGAACGGGTACTACTTTCAGGATGACCCTCGTACATTATCTCTAACGGCAACTCGGATTTCTGACCGAACCTACATGTCACAATACATTTCTCATGCCAAAAAACTATGCTAGCTTGCCCATTGGTTTTAACGCCAAATCCTGATAAGCTTCAGAAATATAATATTTCCAGGAATTGGCTTCTTCAATGATTTCAAGTCCCGTTCAGTGAATAAACTCGGTGAATAAACTTGGACTCGGTGAAATCCTAGGCCAAACTTCTTCGAAAGTTTCTCTCTCACTTGTAATTAATTGGGGAAGTTTCAACTTTCGATGTCGAGTTCTGGCTTATTCGTCTTGATCGGGTAGGGTTAAAATCCAACCACCACTGACAGATGCGAAGTTAAAGTTGATATACCGCAAGAATGAATACGTAGTGGCCAGCAGTTTTCATTCTCCAAAGACCCGAATTCCACTTACCACACTGGCATTTTCGTCTTCCATGATACTGTCACACAAATTTCGATCAAACCTTTGACATATCCCACGGCCAACACAAACAACGACACGTAGAATCGAACCGAAAACTTAGAAAAGACCTGACGGCGGATGCGGGCGCAAACAGTGCGAAAGGGGAGGATTCCAGACTATAGACTCACGCGTGCCGACTGAAAACAACCCTGATTCCTGTGGAAGGTTTCTTTAAAGGAAATGATAAGAAAGAGAAAGATTTTGGTTTAAGAAGAAAGTTTCTAAAGGCACGGAGACTATTATGCTCTAAGTTGAATTTATGCACACGCGGTGATAAGGACCGAAACTAACTCTCTGCCAGCTTCGTCTCATCCCACACTGCGCGACCGAACTCCGAAGGAGAACAGGGGGAGCTGGAGGTGAAAAAGTTCGAAGTCGCAGGTGTAAAATGAAGACCACAGAATTTCGGGGGATTTGCATGATTGAATGGGGGAATTTTTATTTTATTTAAGTCTGTATCGACCAGATGGTGAAGGACAAAAGGCCACATCAGAGTGCAGGAAGGACCGAAGCGTATGCAAAGTGTGAGGACGACAGAGAGAGAGAGAGACAGAGAAATGGAAACGAGGTGCGAGAGAGAAAAATAAAGAGGGGAAGGTGAACGGAATTTCGATCAAAACGAAACTACGAGGGTCATCCGGAAAGTAGTACCCGTTCGTGAAATAAAGACACAAAAGTAAATATTAACAAACATAAAAAATTTTATTTGAAAGAGGATACTTTAAACTACTTCTCAACATAATCTCCAAGCAAATTAAGGCATTTGTCATAACGTGTGACAAGTTTCTGTATTCCTGCTGCATAGTCCTTCGCCGCCAGCTCATTGAGATACGCGAGGGACCCATCTTGCACAAATTTTTGCATAATGCAGATGGTGTTTAACAATTTCATGAACAATTGTTCGAGAAACATTGGGAAAATGCTCACAGATGTCATCAATTGTGACGCGCCGATCGTTCCTCACGAATTCGTCAACTGAGCTCACCAGTTGGTCTGTAATGACAGACGGTCTCTCCGAACGCTCATCGTCGTGTGTGTTCCCCCTCCCCATGTTGAAGTTGCGACACCACCGCCGAACAGACGACTCGTCCATTACATTGTCTCCATACACCTCCTTTAATTGGCGATGAATATCACATGGGCGAACGTTTCTTGCATTGAGGAATTTAATCACTGCCCTCACTTCACAACTGGCGGCGTTCTCAATTTTTTTAAACATTGTAAACAATCACAGAAACAACACAGGCAATGCTAGCGTCACGCAACTTGGCTCAGAGAAGGCAGACAAGCCACTGAAGCTATCTGACCTCGTCCAGCGGCTACTCACGTCGTCAGCACTTCATGCGGCACGAGCGGGTACTACTTTCCGGATGACCCTCGTACATTTGAAAAGTGTATGCTGTATTTCTTTCTCATGCCGTAAACTTTCATCATAGCGATTCATTCGAAGTATTCTACCTTTTAAAAGGTAGGTGTTCGGACGAATCCTTTCAATTATTTTCTTCTGCAAATCACGCGAGTTTCTTTTTTTCTCAAAATTATTTAAAAGAAAATACGATTGAAAATAATTTAGTGATATTCACATTTTTCATATGAAACCACACCATTCTTTGAGCGCTACATTGGACTTAAGGCTATAGCCACCAAAACCAAACCGTCCGGAGATCCACTGGTTCTACAAAAATTAATATGCTAAAAAATAGAGAGTAAAATATCCTAGAGAAAATGTCTGAGGCTAGAACAAAAAATAAAAGTATTCTAGATGGAAGACATATCTTTCAAAAATTAGGAATTCTGCCTGTGGATAGGCTGTATGGATATGCCAGCATAGTAGGAAACTCTTTCTACGACAAATATAAAATAGCTGATTTAAATAAAAAGGAATTACCATTAAGGGACAATATTAAGCACGTAACAAGAAAATTTCATACAAATCAAGGTAAAAGAAAATTGGAGTTTACTGTACCTCTAATTTTTAATGAAATACCTAAGGATTTAAGAACATTGCAGTCAGTACACGCTGTGTAAGGGAGAATAAAAGACTAGCTATTTTACAGAATGGATTAGGGCTTGGAACAAAACGTGACACAATATATGTAGCTTATAATTGCATACACTTTATTTTCATCTAAGGCATATCATGCCTCCTAAATGTTAAATATAATATCTTTAGTTACTCCATTACTCGCGGGATGCATCTCCACTATGCACTACAACTGTTACCCAACGTTGTATACCAAACGCAATATCATTAATTACTCGATGCATGCACCCTTCCGGGTTCATAATCATGTGCTCTACTATCTCTTGAGACCACTTATGCGATTAAGCGTAGAAAGAAAGCCCCTGAGGACTAATATCATCACCATAAGTTTCTCGAACCGAATATTGGTTGAGTGCAGCCCTAGATTCTTCCCTCCATGATAGGACCACCGTCTACCATTCCTCTTTACTCCACTTAAGTATTTGCCCCTTGGTTTTCAACTAGCGTCTTCCCTTCTACTACGTTACTAATACATGTAATGTTGTAAATGCATGATAGAGGTGCACACAATCCATCTGGTTCTTCTTTTCCTTATAGTCCTAGATATTTTCTTTTCTATTTTTCTACACACTCTGTCATTTCTCATTTTCAAATCTAAAATATAAATAGATACAAATAAAAAGACGATTGACGCAATACATATACATACAAGGTGCGTTACAAAACTAATTTAATTATTTATAAAAATAACTTATTGAACAGATTTGTAAAAACACTTAAAATTCTTCAAAGTACTGTCCTTGGGCTTCTACGCATTTTTTTCAACGACTCTGCCATGACCGGTACGCGAGTGGAAGGCGTCCTGTATATCTCCACATTGCACCAAATCGGAACTATCTGCAATCCATTTCTTCACCTATTCATATTACAAGTGAATTATTCACTAACACACGATTCGATAGTGCTAGAATATCAAAAAGGACAATGCCTAATATCATGCCTTTTCGTATTCAATTCCACAGCTTGGGCTGTTCGGCAAATTCCTTGAATTACAATGCAACAATATCAGAGTGTAAAAATCATTCGCATTGACCGGGATATTGGCGGATGACTCCGTTAAAAAAGTTACTGTTGCGGCATCTCCCGGAGTTTCTTGGAGTTTTCCCTCGATTAATTTTGTTTTCGATTTGCTTTTAGCGTATTATTGGCTTTGGCGTTCATTTCTCGCGAGCAAAACTGCATAGAAGTTAAACACCTAGGACTCAAATATTTTTCCCCCCATATCCACGCAATTTCCTCTCCAACAATTTTTTTCTAGCGAGCGCAACACTTTCCCTCTCCAGGGAAAGAGAAGAGGGAATCGACGTGAACCCCTCCCTTTGCACACACACGAACGTAAAACCCTTCTCACTCGCGTCACTAGCCGCGGCAGTGAGCACGGTACGCTAGAGGGGTTGCAATCGATCGACGGGCAGAGAGAGAGAGTTGAGGGGGCAACCATCCCTTTGAATAGGGCCCCGCAACAAGCCACCTCTCACTCCCTCCCCTCCACCCGCCGTGCCCATGACAACACCTCTGCCCAACATATCCTCCTCTACTCCCCGTAACCCTGGCTTTTCTCTCTCCTGAGCCCCCTCCTCCTCTTTCCCCAACCTTCACGCCTTTAATGTCTAACACGCCCTTACCCTGAGTCCCCGTGCACCTCCCCGTCACGGTGCGATCCCGTCCCCCGTCCCTCCTCGTCCACCGAGGTCCACTCGTGTGCATTTGTGCGCTAGGTCCGACAGTGGTGGTAGCGCTGCAACCGAAACCTCACGAAACAGCCTCCCCCCGCCTAACGGCAGCACCTTTAACCAGAACCTACTCCGACACCCCACATCCCCCCTCTTCCCATCCCAAACTCAGGCTGCAAAACCCCTTATTCCACCCTTTTGGCCCTAGTCTCCCTCCTACCTTATTCCCCCACCCCCCCACACACACACGCGCCCTCCAAACTCCTTTTTATAGCTGCATGGCAGAGCGTTCGGGAGTATATGACCCCGTGCATATTTTACACTGAACGGCCAACTTCTATTTTTTTCTCCCCCGCATTATTTTTTTCATTACTTCGGGTCGGGAGGAAAAGTTTTTTGCTCGGCCACGCCGTCCGAAGTGCATATCTTTCTTCTTTTTTCCCCTTCCTCCGCGCCAAACGACCGTCATCTTTTTTAGACCGCACCTGTGCATACAGGGGCGCCGTGTTTGCACGGGGTCGCCACGACGACGCATTTCTATAAAGGGAGAAAAAAATCTAGCTTTTCAAAACCCAAAGGTTAACGCCTACATAGTATGAATAGCTTATTTGAATCCCTATTTCTGAAAGGTAATTGCAAAAAAAATTACAAGTTGATTCTTGTAATTTTGCAACTAGTGGGTTCGGTACGTAGGAAATTATGATTCCTTATACAACCTGCGTGGGTCGCGTTAGTCCAGGGGGTAGAGCGTTGCACTACTGACCCTACCGGAGGGTCCCGGGTTCGAGTCCCGGGCTAGGCACTCTGGGAACATGCAGCTTCACCCAAGCTGTGTGATTTTCCGGGTACCAGATCTTCCTGGGAAACCATAACCGGTACAGGGAAAGGAACTGAGCCCCCCTACCCTGATGTGTGAATTTCACACGCCGTCGGGCTTAGTACTGGGTGAACTCTACCATCACCTACCAAACCGACCTTCTGGTTGATTACTGTATCAATGGTTTTATACAACGTATATCGTGGTTGTATACAACGATCATATCCGGGAATATTAACAATTTTTGCCGATGAAAAGTTCAAGGAATGCATAAAACGTGTCACACATAGGTAAAACATACAAATATAATTACGGTATATCAACTTAGCAAGATCACTCTTGAAGAGCTACAGACGAAATAATCTCTGCGAGAAACAACAGGTATGCAAAAGGAAAACCTGTAAAACGCAATCATGGACCAAACAGCTCCCCAGACCTGTCTGGAAAAGTCATAATTGTTGATGAAGCACGCAGTGGGCGTCCGATTACTGCCAAAGACGATAAACATCGCAAACTCGTCGAAGATTTGATTCAAAATGACCGGCGAATTACTCAAAAGCGTATCGCAAACCATATTGGAATATCCAAGAAACGTGTCGGCTTCATTGTTGGACATTTGAGATACCGTAAAATCTGTGCACGATGGGTACCACGTAGTCTCACAGACGAGAACAAACATAGTAGCAAATATTTTAACATTAATTATTATCACATAGTAGTTCACCACCTAAAGTAAGTTTTGGATGGACAAGGACTGAACACTGCTACATTTCTTAGCCTCGTATACCAAGACATAATTCGCACCCCAAACTACAATAAAACCTTTCTTCAACTCCGCACACACTCTTCCTCCCTTCATTCCATCCAAAACGCCTATTTTCTTCCTCCCCCTTCCTCAGTTGCCTGAAGTTCGCCCCTTAATTATAGTCTTCAACATTCCATCCCCCAATTAAAATGATTTGCATCTACCTTTCCTGCCTACTTTCGATTTCTTCCAACGATTCACTCTTTCCCCACCATGCATAGTACTTCGTTGATTTACCTTTCCATCCATTTTATCTTTTCCATCCTTCACCATACCTACATCTCATACACCTTCAATGCAACACACAACAAACGCCTAACGGTCATCTTGCTTCAAGGAGCATGTTTCCGCGCCGCACAAAAAGCACGCTCCATATCAAAATTGCTACTTTTTATATCTATTTACAGTTTAGTAATATTCCTTCCAAAACAGTAAAACACCTTTTTTGATTAAAGTGATCCTATAAATGGACAACGAAAGACACCTATAATCCTTTATCACCGCCGAAATTCCGCAGAAAATGTGCCAATTAATATATACGAGTGCCTATAAAAAATATACAAAACGCTTTCCATCTAAGCCGAGAGTGGATCTATGGGTATGTAATACTCGTTGTTTGGTCTAGGGAGTAGATCTGGCAATCTCAAACTGAGCTCTTTTCCAACGTGCCAGAACTCAATGATTCCATCACTGTGTGAAGAACACACAAGTTTATTACAAAGAACGGCCAATGATTAATCTCTTTTAACGACTTAAAGGTGAGCAGGTACACTAACCCCAGAGAATTTTATTTAGAACAATATAGTTATAACTGTATCTACGTCATAACAGCACATTAAAGTAATACAATGCACGATATCGCATTCAATTCTGAGCATTATGTTGATGAAAAGGTTCCGCAATTGTAAAAAAAACCGCTCGACAATCGAGGCTAAATAAGGTGTATTTCAATCCAGCGCAGGTCGAGATGCACGACACTCACTTGAAACAGGAATTGTTGATATGCTATTGACATTATAAATATGTGCCTTGCATTTGAAGAAAAAAAACCAGAAATTAACGCTTGGGTAAGCTTGATATGTGAGGATAGAGCTCTTCCAGTATTAAGCCATATGGTGGGTGCAACTCACACATCAGGGTAGGGAGACCGGTTCCTTTTCCTGTGCTGTCCGTGGTTTCTAATGAAGACATGGTACTAGAAAAGCCACACAGCTTGAGTATACAGAGGCCTAACACGGAAATAACCAGGGCAAACTGGTCGGACCACATCTTCCTACCCACTGAACTACCATATTTAACCCTTAAAATTATAACAGGGCCTTATATTTTAAATAACTTAATGGCCCGTCATTGTTGATTATTGTTGTTGATATCAGCAAGTTAAGGGCGACCCCCCTCCCCTTTTGGATCCGCGCATGACCGCATAATTCATCTGTAAAATAATTTATATTTTACATGTTCCGGACGCCATGTACATTTGTACCAGCAAGAAGCATTCTCCGTCTTTTTTATTGCCATGGATTTAATTAATAACATGTCTTCGCTGGTTCCTTTAAAGAATTAAGTAATATGATGTAATCACCAGGGCGTCTAAACTTATTCCTGAAGAATAGGAGAAATGAAACAAACCGCTAAGATAGCTCTGCTATGACTTACATCTTTTTAGCACTTAGTATTTAATCGTACTTGCTAATGGAGAAACATAACCCCTACTCCTCTTCAGGACACATCAGAACTGCCGGAAAATTGGCCAACATTTCTTTGTAGAGAGCAATAGGTTTTTCCTGGATAATTTCTTCAAGGCCGATTAAAGCTGAATCACCTTGGTTTTACAGTACAAGGGGGAGAGAAGATACTTCGCCCAATTTTCTTAATTACCCTCAATTTAATGCTATCAGTCTTAATTACTCAATCAACACGAGCCGGCACAAAACGTCGCGAGATTTTTCCTCTCTGTGGCACCCAGGGAGGGAGGAGTTACAAGATGAATGTTGAAAGGCGAATAACTATATTCTCCAAGATAATAACATGGCTGTCTCGCGTTTAACAGGTGATTTACAGTGAAAATTCATTGAATAAGGATAAAGGCTAAATTAAAACAAAAAGACTCCGGTCCATCCCGTCTTTTTTAACCGTCCAAGCTATTCGGTCCCAGTTTATCTAGATATCGAATCGGAAAATTTATGGATACCATTCGATTATTGTACTTAATTTGTACATTACAGTTTTTTCATAAAAATAAGATTCAACAAATTATAATAAATAAAAAAGGAAGCTCCTTGCCTTATTTCAGCATGGAAGTAAAGTTCGGTATGACATATAGGTTCATATTTGGTTGAAGCCAATTACAAGTAATACGAGCAGTGACTACGATGTATAGCGATTAATTAACTTCCAAATTAACAACAATTTTAATAGAACTGAGAATATTTTATGACATCAAGAAGTAATCAAGACTTTCATAAAAACTCAATGCTTCGAGGAATATCAAAGTTTACCGGCTGCAATGAATATTTTATTTTAATCCACAGCTATGAAATAAAATTTGGAGTGGTTTCGGATAATTAATTCATTTCCTTGCCCAACCAAGAATTCCTTTCCGAAGTGGATAAAATTAGAGGGAAAGTAAACAATCATGTCAATATTGCCATATGTACATAAATATAAAATTATGCCATTAGTAGCATGAAAAAATATCACCGTAAGTTCGGTATGCATGTACACCATCTTCGATCATTGAACAAAAAGATAATAGCCTTTGGCTATCTTTAACTTACATGACCTTAGCTTTACCATAATTGTATCGTTTTAAGGTTTTGGGTATCCTTTGACGTCACTTTATTCTATCATCGTGGTTACTGGTTGATACAAGAAAAGACTAAGTTGCCGGTAAAGAAAAAAATAATATTAATCAAATATGAAATGTTACAAGGATTGGAGTGACGAGGTCATCATGGAATCAAAGTGAAGTTAGTATCCGGGGATAAAAACACTCGTCCGCTCCGATGGCGTCACTTGTTACTCTGAAGGTCTCCACGACTCAGCTCGAGGTCGTCTCCATTTCCTCAACTCTCAAAGGTTACGGTGAAAAAATATGAGTAGTATTTGCACTCTTTCCAGTTTTATATCAATGGTGTCATAAAAATGGACAAATATTACCGCCGCTTTTTTTAATTTACTTGACAAGATAGCTATAGTATGTCAGATGCGTGTGAAACGTTTATTCTCATGTTTCAATTGAGAATGTTAAGAGAGCATATTTTAATTACTTTCACAGTCACTCGTTTGGTAAGGCAAAAAGTGAGTCCCTATAGAACGTTACATTTCGAGATGTCAACTAAATCGAATGGCTCGAGGAATAAAGAGTGCTTCCCTAAACAAAATATTGCCGTCAACCTGCAGGCGACCGGGAATACGTACATATAATTCTGCATAATGTTCAAGAGGCTTTCCCAAAAAATAAAGAAGAAAGATTAGATAAAATTCAAGTCAATTAATGAACCACTAGATGTATAACAATTGGACATTGGGGTGAAAGCAATTGAATTCAGTAGGAGACAGGGGTTAGTCATCACAAACACTCGGTTTAGACACAACAATAGATATATAGGGCGTAGATATATATGGAAAATGGCAGGTGACTGAGAAAGGTATCATCAGTTAGATTACATTATGGTTAAAAACAGGTTAAAGTCAGTGTGGTCAATTCGCACAGCTTCCCGGGAGCGGATGCGGACACTGACCACAATTAAAGTGTCATGAAGTGTGGAGTCTATATCAAAAAATTAAGACGGGGGCGGTTTAGGAAATGGAATGTAGGAGCATTAAATGGATTGACAACGAAGGGGTATCAACAGGCTGTAAAGAAAATAATGATTGAGAGGAAGTAGCTGAGTACTATCGAGGAAAAATAGAAATATATCAAAAAAGGGATATCGAAAGCCGCACAAGAAACTATAGGTACTGTAAATAGAAAAATAACAAGGAAAAAATGGATCACAGTTGAGATTATAAGAAAGACAGATGAGAAAAGGAAATGGAATAATGTAAACACAGAGTTAGGTAGGAGGAAGAACAAAGAGTTAAACAATAATTTGAGATGGGCAACAAAGAGACCAAAAGTGATTCGTGCACAAAGCACATCGAAGCAAATGATCGCCTCTTTCTTCGGTATAACTGGATATGTGGCAACGGTACCGTTAGAGCAACGTAGAACCGTGAATTCTGAATGGTATACGAGCATTAGTTTGGGAGAAGTGCTAGGTGAAATACGGAAAAAGAAGCGGCAACGAAGGATCATCCTTCATCATGACAATGCAAGCTCTCACAGATCGGCTGAAACAACTACCTATTTGACTCGCCAAAACGTCGAATTGATGGGTCATCCTCCGTACAGTCCTGATTTAGCACCAAATGACTTATTTTTATTCCCGTTTATCAAGAAAAAATTGCGTGGCCAACGTTTTTCGGCGCCTGAAGAAGCCGTTGATGCATTGAAATACAATGTTTTGGAGGTACCTCAATCGAAGTGGAGAAAGTGTTACGAAAATTGGTTCGAGCGCATGCAGAAGTGTATTGATTACCATGGCGAATACTTCGAAGAACAATGAAGGCATTTTTAACAATAAATTACTGTTTTTTCATTATTAGGCTAAAAATATAAATAGCAACCCTCGTATCTTATCTTAAGAGTACCTCCAATTAATATCGATCAATAAAAGCCAATATCGTACCAACATACAAAACAAGGGTAGTTCCCGTTCACTTAATAGCCAAGTAACATTCCGAAGGCTGCGATCATTAACGATAAGAATGAAAAAATGCCAGGATTGGTAAAAAAGTAATACTCTATTATAAAAAAAATCCTCAGAAATGTTACATATCACCAACAAAAATCACATCTACTAAGTAATTGCTTCGTTTGATGTTTTTATAGAATATACTTGCAAATAAAACACACTTGCAGCTACTGCTACTTATATAAGTATCAATTTCAAGCTTCCGGCCGAACCACAGATTATTCTCCAGCCAACGTCATAAACGAGCAATTTTATTTACGAAGGTGAAAGCAAAGGGCAGGAAAGATGAAGAACTGAAATACCAGAACGAGAAATTTCCAAAAGGTAATGAGTCTATAAAAAGAAGTAATTTTGGGCTCCAGATCAGAAAACTGTTCTACGGTTAAGATCTCAAAGACAAACTTTCAGCAAAAGCACTCATCCGTGTCTGTAAGTTTTGGTTTCTTGGGAATTTCCAAAGGAAGAAAATTTATAGCTTTTGGTAAAGAATATTTTGAAAACTTTAGAAGTCTGGATTGCATAATACCACTGAAGATACAATTTCTAGACTCACATACGAATATATTCACCGTTTTCTTCTTTTTTCTGTGACTTTTTTCCTGAGAACCAACGGGATGAGCAAGAGGAAATATCTCAAAAATATACTTTAAACAGTGAGAGGAAGTTACCAGGTTAATGGAACTCAGTAATGATGGTCATATATTTCAGGTTTGTAATGAAGGGGAATGCAACACAACACTTTGTTAATTTATTCCTTCCTGACCTTCATATGTTTATCACTTCAGAATTCCAAATATCCTTTGCATTCTTTTCCATGTTTTATTCATCAGGGAACTCTTTCTGAATGACTGACATACTTCTTAAATTTGCAAAGAAGACGAGCTGTCCGCTCAACTTTGTCCCAAGACAGAAAAATTAATTTTTTTTAAAGGTAATCTACCGGTTAAGGTAGGTTTTTGGATGGACAGAACTACCAAACAAACATTTTATTACTCCTAACAAAACACAAAATCCATCATCCTACTCTATATCAGGTCCCTCTTAATCTCTGAGTACTTTCTTCCTCCCCTCATCCCGTCAAACATCCCTTCCCTTTCCTCTTTTGCCAAACATTCTCCTCTCCATCACAGTCTTCAACATCTCACTGCCGGTCAACACCCCCTTCATCCACTTTCCTGCCTCCATAGGATTGCTCCCAACAAACCCCTCTCTTCGCCCACCATACCAAGTACTTCCTCATTTGTTTTCTTCTCTGTCCATTTCACCTTCTCCATTCTTCTCCACACCCACATTTCAAAAGCCTCCAGTCTACGTCTATCCTCCTACTTCAATGACCACCATTCCGCACCGTACATAGCTACGCTCCATATCAAAGTTTTTACGAGTCTTTTCTTAATATCCTTACTCAACGTCCCTGTCATCAACTCCCTCCTCCTTGTGAAAGCCTCTTTGCCTAGCGCAATTCTTCTCCTTACGTCCCTACTACTTTGACCGTGTTGGTCCAAAAAACTACCGAGATACGTAAACTGTTCTACCTACTATAGTTTGGAAAATTAATAAGTACCCATAATTGCAATAATCCTTAAATATTGAAGTGATATATTTTCTTCAGGCTTACTAAGATTTAAATTAGTACGAGGGTCATCCGGAAAGTAGTACCCGTTCGTGAAATAAAGACACAAAAGTAAATATTAACAAACATAAAAAATTTTATTTGAAAGAGGATACTTTAAACTACTTCTCGACATAATCTCCAAGCAAATTAAGGCATTAAGGCATTTCCAACATAACGTGTGACAAGTTTCTGTATTCCTGCTGCATAGTCCTTCGCCGCCAGCTCATTGAGATACGCGAGGGACCCATCTTGCACAAATTTTTGCATAATGCAGATGGTGTTTAACAATTTCATGAACAATTGTTCGAGAAACATTGGGAAAATGCTCACAGATGTCATCAATTGTGACGCGCCGATCGTTCCTCACGAATTCGTCAACTGAGCTCACCAGTTGGTCTGTAATGACAGACGGTCTCTCCGAACGCTCATCGTCGTGTGTGTTCCCCCTCCCCATGTTGAAGTTGCGACACCACCGCCGAACAGACGACTCGTCCATTACATTGTCTCCATACACCTCCTTTAATTGGCGATGAATATCACATGGGCGAACGTTTCTTGCATTGAGGAATTTAATCACTGCCCTCACTTCACAACTGGCGGCGTTCTCAATTTTTTTAAACATTGCAAACAATCACAGAAACAACACAGGCAATGCTAGCGTCACGCAACTTGGCTCAGAGAAGGCAGACAAGCCACTGAAGCTATCTGACCTCGTCCAGCGGCTACTCGCGTCGTCAGCACCTCATGCGGCACGAACGGGTACTACTTTCCGGATGACCCTCGTACTTTATAGTTGGCTCGTAATTATAAACATTTCCAAAACTCTGACGTAGCCTTTCACAGTGTTTTGTTGATTTATATATAAATAAAGTTTTTTTAGTGCTCCACCTCTGCAGTCTTCTTCGGAGTTGCAATTTTTCTTCTTGCCCCAGGGGATATCTTTAAGTCATCTTCAGTGGGGTAGGGGAACACGTCAACAAATCAGAAGTCAAGGGTTCGACTCCTGCCTATTCCGGTTTTCTCCACCCAAAGCTAAGGGTTTTTTCGTGTATTTGTTTTCATTTATTGTAAAAAAATGAAATGCAAAAGTCAACTTGGCTGTTTTAAAATTAAAAGTTCAATAAAAACATTCGAATTGAAGATCACTTTAATGAGTAAATTCCCTTAAGAAAAGGAATAAAACTGGCAATAAAAAAAACAACAGATTCGGTTGAAAATTCCTATGGCATCTATTATTTTAAAATGTCGAAAAAATTTATTACTACGTATTAAAACACAAGTTTCTTTCTAGCATCAAGGAAAACATAGCACTGATCGTTTCTTATATATACTCGTACACTGTTAGTATTTCAGCCTGCATGAAAATCATACCACACGACCACTTCGAAACAGTGATAGGTTAAGCCTGAAGAGCTTGTATGTTTACGAGTGTAGAGACCAGAATTTCCAACTCGAATATCGCGTTCGCCTATTAGACCCAGAGGGAAACGTTCGTAGGAATTTCGATTTGAACATTTTGTACTGTTTGCATAAACGAATGACTTTTCTTCATCAATCATCATTCCTCTGATTGAAATGTTTCCCCAGTTCAAAAATTTCAATAAATGAAATAGTCGTAGCAGTGGAATACACTCTCTTGCAAATTCATTTCCACTAAACAATTTTCGCGCTCCACGATATTCGGTTGAAAAACAGATTTAAATGGAATGAACCACCACATCTAATTCAAACCATTCATTTATCCCACTGCTTTTTTTCGGAAAATACTAAGTGATCTTCTGTTAGTACTGGTATTTTTTACGTCACGGTAAAGTCACATTATTTCCTATGCTTGTTCCTATCTGATTTTGGAAGAAAAAAAAACTTCGCGAATTTTCATCCGTCATCCTGTTTTTTTTGCGAATGACATGCATTCCCGAGTTTTCGAGCTAAATTAATAAATGGAATCGAAACAGAATTATGCCCTCAAGTAATATCCCGGATGAAGGTTTTGAATTGGATTGTATTTTCAATGATATTCAGAATTTCCACTATGCTCACTGCAGACTTGCAAACTCAAACGCAATAACTCAATTATTTGTCCTTTTCTACCATTAACTAAATGGATGAACCAAATAATCACTGCTCGTGAAATATGCTGAGATTCACACAAAAAATTCCACCCGAGTAGCACGAAAAGAAGTACTGAAGGTATTAGGGCAATGCCTTCAAAACAGATTTTTATTTGCAACATGTGTTCCACTGCTATGAGAAATGAGAAAAAATAAAATTCATTCCATTAATCATAAAGCGAGGATATAGAACTCAATAAAGAGATTGATTTGAATTTGAAATCCAGACGTCATGTATAAACATAAAATTTCATTGATAATAACAACCGACGCCTTAAAAATACATATTTATCATTAATTATTGAAAAAACGAAAAATAGATGCAGAAATAACATGAGTCTCCGTACACTTTTAATAGATGCATATTTATTTTAGCTAGTCATCATTATTATCAAAGGTAGCCTACTGGAAATGGTATTTTTTTAATGGACCCAGAAACTACTCGTAAGCACTGTGAAACTTGTAACCCTAAATAACACGAAACCAGATTCCCTTAAACCATACATTAAAAAGCCATTTTTTAATCATTCTAACATATATAGAAATCATCGAGTTTATTTTCACCTAAATTCAATTCATATATAAGTTCCCTATGAATGAAAACGTGACTAGAACACTTCCTTTATTACAAATGAAAAAAGTGAAATTTTAGCTATGATAAAATTAATCAGGATTTAATATGCGCCAATTGCCAAGGGATTCTCTAATTAATACAAAATGTTGATGATCATAAATGAATTTCTCAAGTGTATCTGATAAAATAATGTCTTAACCTCGATCGTTAGGCAAGCAATTTCTTGAACGCTGACAGTTTCATTTTAACACTTCTTTCTGCAGCGATGAATACCTCAACACCATTTTTAAGTGGTACAAATATGACCAACGTATTTTTATATGCCAATCATTATTTTCACTCAGGAAATTCTTGCAGAACAGTCCGCAATATCTATGGAGACTCAATATGCAGCAGAAAAACGACCTTAATTATACCCTCGGTAT
The DNA here is from genome assembly GCF_022747635.1 of Hetaerina americana. Classification (NCBI taxonomy): domain Eukaryota; kingdom Metazoa; phylum Arthropoda; class Insecta; order Odonata; family Calopterygidae; genus Hetaerina; species Hetaerina americana. The sequence goes on from NW_027286625.1 coordinate 10,239,199, forward strand.
AATTTTTACCCATTAAAACGGGTTTTCAAATAGCCAACCCGGCTCATCAGAGCATGTGATGAATATTCAACGGTAATACATAAATGTAAAATGTAGACAAGAAAAGATATTTCACCCAATCAGTAACATCAAAATGCATCAAGCAAAAACTATTTTTTACGCAATAGGAAACTCTCAGCTAGAGTTACGATGACGGACGGGGAGAGAAAGTAAATACCAATAATAAAAATTAAAAATAGACATTAAATTCTGTTATCATAACTCTGTATTCCATCGAGTTCTATTTATTCTGCTAAAGGACCCTTCGGGTAGGGGAATTAACGTTTTTTCAAAGCAAACAAGGATACGTCAATAAAATATATTGTAAATAATTGGATTATCATTTCGCCGGAAAAATTTAAATTAATATCCAACCTCATATAATTCACATGCTCCTTCAAAAACCATGGCAAACCACATCGCACGTTGAGGAATGTCAGAGAAATGAAGAACGTGGATTATAGAGATTATAGGGATACCTAACGAAAACGCATAACATATTAGGGATAGAATTTAAAATATTTGGCTGCGAATAAGAGAGAAGAATTTACAAAAAAAAGAGGGAATCAATGACGGGGACACACATTAAAGTCGCACAGAAAATATCTGCGCATTCATTAATATGAAACGACTGGGGAACGTGATTTGTTTAGTGCAGAGATTGATCGTATGCTAGCCTTTACGGCAGCATGGACAAGCAGTCATGAAATAAGCTATACGAGAGGAAAGACAAACGGTGAATTTTCACATATGGTGAGAGGTAGAAGGAAGGGTGCAAGGTACGAATAAAATATGGGAGAGCCAAAAAATTTGTTTGGAATGGATATCGGTATCCTGTCATTTGCGTGTGGTATTTTAGGCAAGAGAATGAGCGTAGATAAGAGATTTGAAATATGGGTGTCGAGAAGAATGGAGTTAATAATTTCAACAGTGAAAAAGACAATCACTGATGTATTAAATAAGGTGGGTAACGAGAGAAAGTTGCTAGGATAAATCCGAAGGAGGAAGAAAAAGTGAAGCGAGGCTCTGGGGTAAGGGTGGTAGAGGAGGAAGCACAAGCTGGCAGAAGTTGCGAACAAATGAAGAAGGAAATAATGTAGGCCAAGCCGAAGCTCTCGTAATACGTAGACGTAAATAGTGGCTAGGGGAACATCTGAAGGCTACCTTTAATTTGGTACAAAACCTTGAATGAATCTGTGCAAAGTCCAGAAGAGGTCTCAATATGTTATCGGTTACAATAGTCCAGAACAGGTTACAATATGTTTTAGGATTTCTTTCAACTATTCCCTTCAAGTAAATTAAAGATAAGTATTTTTTCGGAGCACTTTAAAACCACATCAAATTATTTGGCGAAGAGGTTATAAAAAAAATGGAAGACAAATCCCGGGTGAATCTTTTTTTCATTTCGTTGCAGCAGCCATCCAACACCTTTGAGGAAAGAATATGGAAATGTGTATTTTTCGACTTTCCAAGGCCAATGCCATGGCATCTATCCATTTCTCATTTCCACAAAAATTCTCCTCAAGCATTCTTCCCACAAGTTCTCCTCGAGCTAGGAAGTTTGAGATATTCGTAATAGTCATGCATTCCAATTCTGACGGCAGTGCTCTCCGTGCATTATCAGCAAATTCTTCAGCATAGGAAACATCATTCTTTCAACAACGGACAATGGTAATTACTGATAAGTCACCGCAAATTCCACCTTTAAATCATTTTGGCCACTATTTCTTCGAACCGCTCTTAAACTTACCTTATCCTAAACTGAATACTCGAGAGACATAACCTATGAAACACAAACATGTAGCATTGGCATTGATGCGCAATTGTTTCCCTTACGAAAGTTACAGAATTACCTTGAAATAATGCTTAATACAAGTAGTCGAGTATGTCGATCGCCTATTCCTACCAGAGTACTACTTTTTATTTTGAATAGGCATGCATTTATAAAACTAATATTGCATAAACGAGGGTAAAGTTCATAAAAATACACATAAGATTCAGTTATAATGAAAGCTAGACTTTCCTCAAGTGTATCTTCTTCAAACGTATCTAAAACTATTTAAGTAGGGTGATAATACTTTCAACTTTTCGGTTCGACGAAAAATAATCAATACCTATCACAGTTTTGATTTCCTATACGATGTGAGGTTTCCCTCGACAATTTCTAACCAGAAGAAAAAACGCCGAAAATAACATGCACGCATATCTATAGTATACCGTACAACTTGCTTTCTATGCTTAAAGTGACTACCTAGTCGTATTAGGCATTCATGATTTTTCAATTTAATCATTTGGCTAAATAGATTTCACTGCATAAGGGATGAAATGTGTTCCCGCATTGATTACGTTAACAAAATGTTTTTAGAAAGCATATTAATCGGATGAAACTAAACTGAACTCGACACCAAAACTAATACCATGATTTACAACACAGACGTCATTTGATCCGATCCCAACACTACCAAACTGCCTCAAGCATCAATATTTCTCAGTTTTCAAACATCCAGGCACTCGCAAAGCCATCCGAGAAATTAATATGCACGCCAGTTTCACTTCTGAGCCAGGAGAGAAAGCCGTGTGGGATATACTAATCAAGATGTTCAGGACGAACGCCGAAAGCAAACAATGTCTCTTTGCTCCGAAATTACACCCTTCGTATCTGTACACAATCGCATAACGACCCGTCATTATTGTCGAGGTAACACATCCACCAACAGGATCCAAAATTACGCGCAACAAGAATCAGGTTGAAATTATGAAGCTTACGAAACGCCGAAAAAGACATCAAGGATATTCCACAGCGTGAACAAGCAAATAATATTTTCCAAACTTCGCATTCCGTGAATTGATTCTGTAACTAAAAGGCAGGAATTCGACTATCCCTCTTTCAATAATTCAATTAGAATGCAATCTCATGTATCGATTAATATTGAGCAAGAGCCCGAAAACTATACCCTCGCGAAATTTAATCTGCTGTCAAAATTACACTCAACTAAACAAGTAGGCATAGCAACAAAACAATAAGACGTAGTAAATATTTACCCGTTTCATGTGAATATTTTCAAACGACGACTTACTGCAAATGCAAGTATAAATAGATGTAAATAGACAAATAAGACATATAAACACACACTCTTCAGGCTCCCATAATTTTTTTCCATCCATGTGCTCAGAAGGAATCCTGATGAACAACGTTTTGCTCGTAAGAAGTTTCCAAAGTACCCCGTCGATCCACATCTCTGTTTAACGACAAACTGTAAAAATATCCATCCGATTATCTTCCATAGATTGATAAAACATTCCCTAAACAAGTACAGATGCACGGCGTAAAAAGGTTTGCGTTTCACTACAATACATCATGCAGCCATACATCATGTACTAAATTTTCCACTGGGCTCTGCATTAAATTCAGCTCACCTTTAACGGAACACAGCTGGCAATGATTGGCCTAACATTTCGACGGGTCAACATGGAAATAAATATTTTGACGTGAAATGATATTTTTTTAATGTCATGATGGTATTAGTAATTTTTTAAACACATTTGGTTTTGAAAACACAACATTACGCGTCCAAAACAAAAGTAGCTGTGTTCCAAAAGGACAAAGGAAATAATTACTGCATAGCGAGTTTAAACTGTGAAATAATTCAACAAGTGAATGGAATACATTATGTATATTTTTATTTTGCCTGAATTGAGTTTTTCAATATTGGACTAATATTTTTAAATGTTAATCTTTTGCAATGATTTCGTTGGGATGAGAGTACGTTGGGCATATGCAATAGAAGTTGAGATCCGAAATGGAACATGATGAAAACTGTCCTCCAAAGTCCGAATAAGTTGGTTTTAAATAAATAAATATAAGTTGAAGAAGAAACTAGTCTTGAACACATACTTAACATAAAGTGACGTATGTTAAAATATATATGACAATACAGCCTTTTGGCCATCATTAATAGAACTAGAGCCGAGGATATTTTCGATTTCTATTAGACTAACAGTCCACGCAATGATATTGTGATTATTGTGGAAATGCATTAACGAAATAAATGTTGCAATAATCTGAAAAGCATATCCAATTTTGAACCTCAAATTCTGAACCTCTGAATTAGTCATCATAATAATATACGTATCAGCATCAGTCCTTTGGCCATGATGAGGCAATGGAATCATTAATGCAATTAGTTTTTTAATTCATTGGTGAACATTAAATTAGGAGGGAAGAAACTAGAGCACATAGTGTAGGTAATTTCATTGGACAATAATTGAAAGGAAAAATGTGAATGGGGGTGGGACATTAGGAGAGGAATTTTATCAGCGAAAGACGCATCCATAAGAAGAAACCTGATGATCACACTGAGTAAAGATGTGAAGATAATATGTAAAAACTTGAATGTACGAGCACTGCGTTTTATGGACGTGAGACTTGAGGGGAGAGAATACACGCAGATTTGAGGATTTTGAAATGTGGATGAGGCAAAGAATGGAAAATAAATTGAACAGAGAGGAACACAAACGTTGAGGTTTTTAATAGGTTGCGAAAAGAGAGGAAGTTGCTGGAGGAAATCAGAAAAAGGCAGAGAAAGTGGATGGAGGAAATGTTGAAAGGCAGTGGAATGTTGAAGTCCGTAATAGCTGAATGCTGGGTATGCATCGCAGGGGAATGAATAAAGGAGAGAGCATGAAAGCAGACGGAAGTTAAGAAGAAATGAAGAAAGAAATAATAGAGGGCCAAGTTCTATAGCGATACGTAAATGTTAAATAGGTTTTAGGGGATGACCAAGAAACCTACCTTATTAAAGTAGAACATGAATGAAAGAATAGGTCACATAAATAAAGTGCAAAGTCAAATTAAATACAAGTGGATCAATCCATTCTACGTGATAAATTACATTACACCTCCATAGTTTTTACTGGTTATGGCTGTGAATTTCACATACGTGGATAAATATTATTCGTTCCATCTGCTTTATACATATTTCGAAGTAGAACATGCATACTTCAAGTGGAATTCCACCAATCTGTAAGCTTATGAACTACACGAATTTACTCACACGGCTTATCTCGGCTATCTGGAATGTTCACATGGAGGGGAGGAAATGTTCGAGGAGAGGGGAGGTGAATGCTAGGGAGAATATGAATGGGGAAGAAGAGGGGAGGAATCGGGAGACGCGGGATTTTGAAGGGGTTCGTGGAAGGGAAGAGAGAGAGAGATGAGGAGGCTGGAGGCCACAGATATTCAAGGGGCACAAGAGAAGAGGCCTTATCAATTCAGAGTCGAACTGTATTTCCAATTCCACGACCCTCCCACGTCTTCCCCGACTCCCCTTTCCCTTCCCTCCCCCAAATAATATTTGCTGCTCATACTAACATGTCCCACAATCCCTCGCGCATAACCACACCCACACACACACAGAAAAACCAGAGTTCCACGCCTGCCAGCTTTCAATACATTCCCATATCCGAAGATATCCATTGCATTTCACGTGAGATGCGAACGTTTTTCATTTTTATTTATTCCATTGGCAACCCTTCCCACGGTCGTCAATGGAAACCGCCAATGTTGTCAATCGATGTGGTTCGTTTTTTCCCTCTCTCTCTCTCCTACCCTCTCCTCCTGTCTCCTCTCGCCCTCATCCTTCCCACCTCCCATTCGCGCATCCTCTCCACCCATCCGCCCAAAAAATATCCACCAAATACAGCTCCGCTTTCCTCTCGAGTCTAGAGATCCTCTCACCATGTTATTGCGGGATCGTTCCCCGTGAAAACCTAACCCGCGCCCCTCTCCGATAGCTTGCCTGTTCGAAAAACCGAAAAGAGCAGAAATATTCGAGTGTGTGTTGTGTGTGTGTGTATCATTTCCACCTGCGCTTCCCTCCATTGCCGTGCGAAATGATGGCAAAGCCGCACGAAGCGGGAGATACAATCACGCAGCAATCCAGGATCACGAAAAGGAGGAATGGGAACCAAAATCATTTTACGTTTTAAAAGGAGATGAACGCCACGAGCCTGGGGCTCCGGAAAACATGGATCGTTCGCACCGGATGAATCTCTTACTTCTCTTTAAACCCTTCATCTCCAATGATTTTTATTACATCAGTGCGCAATAATATTACCATTTGAAGCGGCGGACGTGACTTGGCAATTTCACACGCAAAACACAAAGCATTTAGGCAATGATACGATTGGGAAGCAACACTCTCCGATGCTACTGCATCTGAAAGCAGACTAAAACTTGTATCTAAACCAGTAGTCAAAAAAAAAGTCGAGTGTAGACCCGGGATTGATAGGAAATATGGAATAATAAGGTATATTGAATACCATTTTTTTCACGCTCCAAGGAAAATAAATTTTTCGACTTAGAATCAGATAACAGAAATTAGATTAGATTCACTGGTTGTCAATCCTGTCATTTGATATTGTCTTGGACACACGATACTGGTTCTAAACTAAGAAATTCCGTTATTACCAAAACCCTGAGCCAAAATAGAATATGATACCAATCGTCAGCATGATTTTGACATTTACAGTTAAAAAAATTGGGAATGCATCTCAGAAATGAAATGGATACTATACGCAGGCACAAAAAGGTGACAAGGTTTAGTACACCACGGGAAAGAATCAACCATATATAAATTTCACAGTTACTAAGAATTCACCGAATAATAACTGATTATACCTTTTGCGGTTTATCGTAAAAAAGCCGTGAAAAGATCGTAAACGTAAATGTTAAATCGCAAAGCTGATCAAGCAGAGCCCTCGTCAAATTTAAAGAAAAAATAATATTTCGTTTGGTAAATTGCATACGCTCATCTCAATGCATTTATGTTGACATGAATATCGAAACTAAGGATAACGCGCGGGCTTTCGCGAGGAAATGAGTTCGAAGTGGGTCAATGGGGTTACCATGGAAACTTGGCCATTTGAAATTGAGGACAAATCATTTCCCGGGCTTCTTTGCCTTCAAAACAGGACGACAGAAGAGCTGATCTCTTTCAAATGAGCTTGGGTAAATCGATTTCTACGAAATGAGTTTCCTGATTAGTTTTTTCTCCTATGTAAGGTTTCAGTGTAATAATTCTTATTTTAAAACACTGTGTATTCCACATAGACATAAAGGAGAAGGATTGAACCTTGGTCCGCATCCGACTACCTGCATGAACTGTTTAACACGCAAACTAACCGAAAAGTTAAGAGATTACATCACATATCTCGGTGATACAAGTTCTAATAATTTTTAAATTTATATCCAACAGCTCAATCCAAAATTAAGATCACCTAGTAATCCGTTACGCGAACCTTTGAGCGATTATTAAAAAACAACAGGCTGACGGAAAAGAAATAAAAAAACATGAGAATGCAACTTGGAAGCCGCATAACTGATTTAGTTAGCGATTGGAGCGGTAAAATTCAAAAAAACTAACCAAATCTTCATATAAATAGTAAAACATTAACCTTCATAAACGGAGGTTAAAAATTACAGCATTGGATATTTAACTGAAATACTCAAGAAATGAATCGGAATAATTTAACTTCGTAATTATACATGGAAAGCACTGCGCGAAGTTAAATTACAGTGCGGGACGTCATGAAGTTTGTCTACGTACATAGTAATTGAATTAGTTCAATTTTGTAAGGAAAACTTTTCAATAAATAGAAATTCGGAACGGGCAGTATTTAGAAATAGACTAGACTAAGATAGGGGTGTCCATTATCACTGGTGCTTTTTAACGTATGTGGGTAGGAAATGGTAGAAGAGTGTTGGAATCACAGGAAAAAGGAAAAAAAATTCGATAGTAAATTCATAAAATCAGTTAGGTTTACGGATGATAAATGACTAACTGGCTTTAGTTTGTCAGTTAGCCAAGCGATTGCAAAGTTTACTGAGCGTATTCGAAAGTGAGCAAGAGAAGCATGGGGTAATAATAAATATAAAGAAAACAAAGGTAATGAGATTTCCAAGAAAGAGAAAATCTGAGTTAAATATTAAAAAATGAATTCGTAAATGAGAGCAGGTGGGAACGTTCACTTATATCAAAAGGGTTTTGGGCCAAAATGGTCAAAGTAGTACGGACATAGGAGAAAAATTGCGTTAGGCGAAGAAGCTTTCACACGGAGAAGAGAACCGTTGACTTGAAGGTCGAGTAAGGATGTTAATAAATGGCTCGTTCGAACTTTAAAATGGAGGGTGTTTTTGCACGAAAATGGTGATTCAAGCTAGACACGATCGGCCTGGATTGAAAGCTTCCGTAATTCGGCAGTGGAGAAGCAAGGAAAGGTAAAATATATAGAAAACACAAACGAGGGAATGTGGGGGACTGTGGGGGAAGAGTCTGCAAACGAGGCAGGAAAGATGGATGCAGAGCGCTTTGTTTGGGGATGGCATACTGAATACTGCAATAGAGGAGAGAATGTTAGGAAAGCAAGGAAAAAAGCAAAGAATAAGATAGGCATGTTGAACAGAATTAAGGGAGAATGGAAGTGGGCGGAATTGAAGGACTTATGGAAATGTGGAACATCAAGTTGTGTTCCAGGTGTAGAAGCTAGCAAATGTAGCATTGTACTTTTCTATCGTTTGTGTTATAAACCAATAACAATAATATTATATACAATATACAAATAGCCTACAATCATGCGTCTTTCAATTGGAATATTTTTCCCAACGATCTTGAAATACGTTACCACTCATTGACATTCGAGCCTAACATACACATTTATGTAAGAGTATGTAGTGGTAAAAGTGTAAATGCAAGATGATAAATCTAGGTTTATTTTAGAGGTTTTTCCCCCTACAAGCCACCGTTAGGGTGTGTGGCAGGGGGTGAATACACACCAAACTAATTTTGACCGTAGTACGATGGGGATAATAACAAATTGTCCCACAGGATCTACCTTTTCGGAAGCCGGGCTGATTTTTCATTAATAACTTCTAATTATCGAGGTGTCTCGGGATCGAATAGCAACTACATGTCCCATAACCTTGCACGAAATGGATGTGAGGGAAATAGTTCTATAATTGCTCGGTTCCTCCTTGTCTCCGTTTTTAAATATTGGTGTCACGTTTGCCGTTTTTCAACATCTGGGAACCTTGTGCTCTATTAGCGAATTCTTAAATATTATTTCTAGATAATGTGCAATTTCCGACGCTAGTTCCTTAGACATACGAGCTGGTATTTCATCGGGCCCAGAGGATTTATTAGGCTTCATATTTTTCAGCAAACGCCCTATTCCATTACATGAGATTTCAATTTTGGGCATCTGTAGGCACGATTTAATAAGCTATCGGAGGCATTCGGTGAGGCATTGGTGACGACGCTTTAAAAGAAGGAATTTAATAAGTTAGCCTTTTCCAAACTGCATGTGATGATGTGTTGCATTATTTTACTCGAGAAATAGTCACGCTAACGTTTCCATGCTCATTTTTCTTCAGTCCACCCAATCCTATCCATATCCAAGACATACCGATAAAATTTTCTAAGAGAGGTTCTCCCTCATAACTTAATAAATTTCTCGTTCCTAATAATTTCTCGCATTATCTCGGTTGGGCTGACTGCCCTCCAGGAAACAAGCGTCTGGCGTTTCAGATCTTACCCTAGATTCGTGTGCTATCCTCAAATATCAATGACCCTATATAGTGTATTAGGACATTTATGGCGTATGAAACCCGAATCAAGGTATTATTAGCAAGTAAATCTACTCTTTTATTTAAAAGTATGGAATTGTGGACTTCGGAAATTAGTCATTTTGGCTACTTTAATCCTAGAGCCAAGCATTACACCGATTCTGAAAACTTAATACACTAGCTAAATACCTGGTAGAGCTTGAGTGACATAAAATTTATATAATGCCTTCCAAAAGAGATAAACACGCAAATCGGACGAAAAACAGGGCATAACGTTCGTTGGGCCAAATTTTCACCGACCATGCATGGCAATACTGTTTGTAGAGCTTGAGTCGACGAAAGGTTAACGGGAGCCTTAGAAAGCAAGTATATCATACCGTCGGTACTTGAATGAATAATAAAGAATTATTTCACGAGATTTTGGAGATATCGATGCGTTCTCAATGTTTGCATCATAGCCCTCAGTTTACAAAATTTCATTGTGATATCTCTCATATTCTAGTAAAATCATTTTGGAGGCGTAAATGTTTAATTTAAGATATTTATTCATGTTGAAGACATGTTTTGCGCGATCCATACCGACTATTTATATCATATCACGAGAGTTTCCCCTAACGCTGCTGCCTACCTTCACGCTATTTAAAAATTTATTTATTCTTGATATACCCTGCTGACCCAACATTATTTCTTCTATCACAGCCTTCAAAACCTACTTTCTTTTAAAATTTCCTCAACAAACTTTTTCTGCCTTTTCCTGAATTTCCCCAGCATATTCCTCTCCTCTTCTACCCAATTAAAAATTTCAGCGTTTGTGTTTTTCTCTGTCCCACTTGTATTCCATTCCTCACCAATTCTACAAGTCAAAATCCTCCAGCTTACGCTCATCCCCTTCCTTCGAAGACCGGTTTTCATACCCATAAAGCCCTACGGACCAATTACGGCTACGGGTATTTTAAAATGGAAGCAAGGCGGAAACTGCACAAAAGCGCCAAATTCCTTAATTTCGGATTTATTTTGAATCCTACGTATCACGCCAAAAACGTTATCACCATCCGGTGAAGAATCTACGTGAGTAGGAGCCTTTTGACTACGATGACGGAAAATTTGAAGACTGTTGTCATGATGAACACGGCAATACTGCTAGGCCGAATAAGCATAAAACCTAGGCCGAATAAGCATAAAAACTAAGTCACCCTTTCCACTTCCCCTCCAGGAGTATGTTCCTTCGAGTGCCGAAGTATGCATGTATAGCAGGAGTTGCGTTCGCTCCTCTTGCCTGTATAACTCGTCCGCATCGTGCTAAGTCATCTCGAAGTTCCCCTAATGTGCCGGCCCTCCTCACTCTCACTGCCAACACACGTCCTCCCGCCCCTCTCCCTCAGCCTCCAAACCACCTCATCAAGAGTCTCTCTTGCCCTCGCTTTCGTAATTATCGAGTTACCAGAGCTAACAAGAGTTAGCTGCTTGTGAGGATACGTATAGGGAGGTAGACATTCAGAAACCACCCAGCCACCATGCTCCTCCAGACCTCTTCATGAAATCCTCCCTTGCTATGGGCTTGATACAACTTACGAATGATAAGGCACTTATTACAGTTTGCGAACATGCTCTCGACGTAGACTACTTAGGTGCCGCAAACTTTCGAGAGACGACATAAATGTTTAGTCAAATGATTATTTAACTAACCAAATCGATACTACGCAATTGCACTCAGCCGAAGTATAAATTCTGCAAAAGAATTTATTTTAAATCTAATGCTAGATCTTTCCTTGAAATAATATGTAACAATGGCAAAAGATTAGCCACTTCATTGATTTCCGTTCTTCAGTGCAAAAAGGAAAAATAGTCTGAGAAGTTCCAAAGTAGGAGACGAGGGGTATGTACACATTTATCAAATAAACGGAATGCTAGAAAGGAGATCTATGAAGAGGGAAGATCTTCCCTCTTATGATCTATAATAAGAGGGAAGATTTTACAGTTACAGAGATCACCTTAGTAATGAAACGCCAGTGGAACTAGAAAGAATATGAAAAAAAATATTTAATCGCAACAAAATAGGCGAACTTCCATTTTTGACGATTAGAAAATAATAATATCCCAAGACAATTATGGTACTTTCATGATATAAATAGACGTAACAGTTCCTATTACAAACAGTATTTGCAAGGAAAATACCGGTTTTTCACTTTGCTGGATGATAACGCTATCGCCTTCTTCAAGTGAGGCGATATGAAGGCCAACATAATGCGATTCCTAGCTCTTCTAGCTCACAAAGCTGGAGTACGATCGCATGATCGTAAACTTGGTCGCAAATGAGGATCGCGTCATGGATAAGGATAACGTGGAAAAAAATTCATGAACATCTCCTTGGCTTCTGATTAAAGATTAGATACTGGGATCTTTTAAGAGAAGGGAAAAATGAGGATGAAAATAATTGCTGGAAATAGGGGAAGAAATACGTCTTAAATGTGGTAAAAGAGAGAGAAATAACCATGGGGATTAATTTGAACGAGGAATAAAAAGTTGAAATAGGAGTCATTGAAAAGTGATGGCATGTAAAATTAATGTATAAAAAGAAATCTGACATACAACGTTAGATATTAGGTCTTACAATTTCACTGGTTGTGCCGGGACATAAAAAATGGTATTTTAAAGACTGAAAAGAGTTAAATAATAGGTCAAATGTAGAGCAAATTATTTAAAAAAACGCACTGAAATTGGATTAGTGCGATAGTTAGAGACTTAGCTTCCGTCGAAGTATTCCTGGTCCTACCATAATCCAGGTGGAGTATGGCCCATTAAGAACACTTCATGTGCAGTACTAGTGTTCAAGTGAGCCCTACGGCACCTCTCTGCTGGAGTATGACAGTGTTGTCACCGGGTTTCTTCCAGGTCAAATATCTCTTTCACTTCCGCCAAATGATCGATGCATTTCAGATATAATATTTTTACCTCACCCGTTGGCAGTATCTTCGAGTAACTTTTAATGCTTTTAATAATTTTTTGAACAAATTAATTTGACGAAAATACCCCACTGTAGATCAAGAGATTCAATCTAAGTTTCAGGAGAATTTAACAACGAAGATGATTTCTGATTTCTTCCGCTTACTGCCAAAATAAAAGAATTTCTGGATAATTTGAATTCCATTTTTATGAGGAGTAAGCATTTGCCGCAGACATGGGCAAAGAATCCAGATATGCCGATGGGGATAACAGGACGACGGGAAAGCGTCGGTAATTTAGATCCGCTTTGTCCATCGTCTGCAGAGATGTAAATCCCGAGATAAGCTCCGTTTAATTCACGCCGCGCCTTAATATCCTTTGCTTCCATTACCAGTAATGCTCCCCTTAAGCACACTCTCCTCCACTCACCGACGAAAGCCCTCCCTCCGCCTTCCTCTGCGCCGCCAGTTGACGGAGAACGAAATTCTCACTATAATCCCAAGCCACCTTCCTTCTTACTCTTACGACTCACCAACGGCACAGCTCTCCACCCCTAGCCGCCTGCACCTCCACCCCCCCGCCCTCTTCCACATCAAACCCTACAGCCAACCCTTATAACCCCTTTCTCCCTCCCTCACTTCTACCTTCATCCTTCTCGCCCTGCCGCTTCCATTGTTCCTCACCTTCTCCCCTCTTGAGGGAGAGAATTGACGTGAAGGCAGGGGGAAAGTGATTCGAGGAAGTACGAGATGAGTTAGGGTCGTCGGCGAAGGCGGGATACGAAAGATGAGAACGAGAGAGATGGAGAAGGTCGGAGAGAGGACGATAAAATGGAATGGGCGAGAAAGACGGAGAGGGAAGAAGAGAGTTAAGGAGAAGGATGGTGAAAGAAATGGTGGAGAGAGGAGAGACAAGTTGAGGACCTACGAGTGGGGCAACAATCAAGTTTGAGGTGCTCCAACGTCTAGGAACCATTCACAGATGATATACCGATAAGATGCAGGATTTGAACGATCCTTAATAACTCTCACAACCTACGTATCGTAGTGCCCAATCTTGCTTTCATTATATTGTGTCCTTCAATTCTTAGAACATCCAACTTCCCTTAATGCCTATATTCTCTGTCTTTCTTTTATTCGCTTATCTAACATTCACACTTCTATCTAACACTCTCGCTATTCCTCCTCGTATTTTTTTGTAATAAACAAGTTCGGGACGTTTTCGAACAGTCCTCTATGCACTCAAAAATCCTTGGAATTAAACCCGCGAAATTTCCTAATTTCGCCCAGCATACTTAAAATTTAATTGCTAGTCAATCTTATTCTCTTGGTGACATCGTAGTAAACATACTTTAAGCGCGATAAAACAACATTCATGCACATGACAGGATTCAAACCTACGGTCTTGGGGTTATCCCCTCGAGTTCATTATACAATTGAGCCAGCTGAACTGCCAGGATCACGACGAAACCTGGAAGATGTTGACTGCGCATTAGTCTGTTCCTAAAACTGAAATTTGGGATGAGTTTGAGCTGTAATTATAGCTTTGTAGATAGATAAGCTACACGGTCACGCTACGAGTTAAAAACCTAATTTTAAAAACTTTCTTTTCTGCGATAATTAACTAAAACTAAAGATATCATCATACGCGATGGGACAATGAACTTTTGCTGATAGTATTTTAAGGAATGTTGCAAAAAAAGCACCCATAATTTTTTCTAGTTAATAAATACATTTTCCCATCAAATATGGCCGATGACAGCGAAATCAAATAAGACAAGATGAATCCTTATTACCGCTCATGCCTGTTTTATTACTACTATTACTACCGTAGATTGGAGGCTTTTGAAATGCGGGTTTGGAGAAGAATGGAGAAGGTGAAATGGACCGAGAGGAAAACAAATGAGGAAGTACTTGGTATGATGGGCGAAGAGAGGGGTTTGTTGGGAGAAATCCTATGGAGGCAAGAAAAGTGGATGAAGGGGTTATAGACCGGCAGTGGGATGTTGAAGACTGTAATAGAGGGGATGATGTTAGGCAAACGAGGAAAGGGAAGGAACAGGACGGGATGAAGGGAGGAAGGGAGGAAGGACGTACTCAGAGAGGAAGAGGGACCTAATGTAGAGTAGGTTACTGGATTTTGTGTTTTGTTAGGAGTCACAAAATATTTGGTAGTTGTGCCCATCCAAAAAGCTACCTTAACCGGTAGATTACCTTATGATAATAACTATTACTAAATATTTGCAACACTTCATATTAAGCGAGGTAGCCGAAATTACGTTTACCGAATTCACTGAAAGAAAATTAAGTTTCACCTACACGTAAATTCATCCAATAAGTTCGTCATCCTTACTCCGTTTAAAAATGAAAAGGGAAACGGATAAATGTTTGAATCAAAGACACGTGTAATATTGATTTCCTAGATTAAAAAAGTGATCACTCGTTTTCAAACAAATAAAAAAATGAATTAAAAAATTTACTCATATAAGTTTCATGGTCTTTCCCTCAAATGTTGAGAATAGCCGTATATAAAAAATATATAATCAAAATGTGCCTTGAGTATTTGCTTCATTGTTTAAGTAACTTCATGGCGATTCCCCAAACTGTATTTTTATCTGTGCCCACTGCTCCATAAGAAACTGTCTGATTTTATGCATTTCGGTAATTCTGCCTTGAATTATTAAATTGTTTTAATTGGAAAAACAAGCAACCCTAAAGTCCATGCAAAAAAGAACTTTTAAGTATAAAATATGTACTCTTAAGTCGCTAATCCTGCGTCAGGATCTAACGATATAAGGAAGCGAGGAAAGAAATGTAGGTGAGGTCTGATTAAGACGCTTTAATGTGGAGGCACGTGGAAAGGAGAGGAGACGGGCGTGAGACGGAATTTCGGATGGCATAAGGAAAACGCGTGGGAAGGAGTGAAACGCCTAAAGGCAAGGTAGGATAAGGACAGGGAGTGGGAGATAGAAAGGCGATGTCCTAAAAACCGTCCTTCCTGGGATGACATTCCCCTGTAACATTTTTTAATCAATTGAAATTTAATTCAATTAATTAATGTTGCTAGTTTCTAATCAGCAATAAATAATACCGTTGCGAAATAAGTCACCTCTCTAATCTGAATAAAACTGAAAATCAAGGCTTAAGTTTTCTTGCCCGTCTACATGGAAAAATGCATGAACGTAAAAACACGAAATCTATTTTCTTCGTTACTAGTAAATTTGGTTCGCGAGAAACTAAACCTAAACCATCATACAAGGGTGGATTGGATGAGAAATTGAAATTGGCAATTTACGCGAATGAAGAATATGTGTTGAACCTTTTTTGGTTCATCCACTGACAAAAGAGAAGCCTGAAAGAATGGATATAATGCGTGCGTAAATTAATCAAAGTCGATAATTGGAGAAAATTAACACACTCATTTTCTAAGCAGGTAATATATTTTTTTGAAGTTTTCTCTACTTTAGATCCAAGAAAGGATAAAATCTAATGGAGTACTGAATTAATCAACCCAAAAATCATGAGAACAGATGGAAATAGAAATCCCTTAAATCTACCTGGCCATAGATTTTACTAAAAACAAATAAACATAATTTATAATAAATACGGCCTCAGTCTGAATTAAAAGGAGCAAATCTGAAATACTAAATGATTACTACTATCACTTCCAGTTTACTCCGTGCTGGTGTACGTATACTCTGAAGCATTTGAAACTTCACTACTAGGGATTGAGTATGGGCAACTGAGGTCCAAACATGAATTGTCTAATTTTATTAAAAATCATTAATTTAAAGATTAAATGTTGATATATGAGCAATCAAACAACATATGTTAGTGGTATAAATAATAATTTTAGTCTGAAAGTCAAATAAAAATAATGAAAATTTAGAGGACCTTTATTGGAGCAGGTGAAAGTTCACCTGTATGAATGAAGTGTTCTGGACGAAGACGGTGTGAGCAGTATAGACATAAAAATTGCCCATGAAAAACTTGAATAAGTATAAGGGAGTTCATGAAAGGAATCTAAAGAAAGAATGTGGAGAAAAACGAGGCTAAACTTAGTTATTGAGAGTGGTTTTGTACGGCGGGATAGCTTGGCCGTTGAAACATGATAATAGGCGTAGATTGGAGGATTTTGAAATGTGATCATGAGGAAGAATGATAATAGCAAAATAGATAAAAAGAAAACAAAGGAAGATGCACTAGTAATGGTTAAGGAGGAGAGTGGGTTGCTAGGAGAAATTCAAAGGAGGCAATAAAAGTGGACGCAGACTATATTGATTGCTAATGGAACGCTGAAGGTCGCAATTGAGGGGAACTATTAGGTAAGCATGGTATGGGGAAATAAAAGAGTAGGGAAGTTGGACGGAATAAAGACAGAAAGGAATTTGACGTTAATAAAAAAGGGTTAATTGTAACGTAGGGTGCCTCATTGTATAGTGTAATTTAAAGCTTAATTATGTTAAGTCTTGTATGATCATACAAAATAGACCTTAAAAGGTAGACTACCATCGATCGATGAAAAATGAACTGCAAAATTTTCTTCCGATAATTTTAAACCTCCTCTTCCAATCTCTGCTTATCCACTCCTGAATCTTCCTGAGAAAGTCCTTCAAATTCTCAGACCAATTATGAAAATGGACGAAATTACACAAATGAAAATATTCCTGAAATACGTATCAAATGAGCCCTCTCCCTGTAACATTGTCATGAAGTACTGACCACTGGAACGGATGTTCACTTCCATACATGTTCAAGCCACGACAGAGATAGGAAATGTATAACATGTAACTAAGCACATAACATGTAATCAAACGCGAACTGGCCACCGGTAGCTAATAATGCTTACCACTAGTGTTTGCGCAGGAACGGCTGACGTCCAAACACATCCCACCACGTGCCCTAGGCATGGGTAGCTTGCAAGGCATTGTGTATGTACATGCATAATGCCTCGAGGAACCAACAAATTTCTCAAGTGGTACTGAGTCACCTGGCAATATGCTTAGGTACTTCCCACAAGAGGAGCAAAACGTCTACTCTGGTAATGTAGCTTTGCATATGAGCGAATAACTCAAACACAGAAAACAATAGTCTCATTATTTGGTGATACAAAATTACGAAAATCTTTACATAGAACTATGATGGAGTGCCTTTCTTTAAAATATAGTCACTTCTTATTGCAACATTATTCATTATCAAGGTAGAAAATATTGATACAGTTTAATACGCCCAACCAAGGAAGTTAGCAAATAAATTAACAATCTTCGTCGGTTGTAGCTGTTGATGCCGAGATTTCCGTTCACGTAAGGGATTTCAAATGAGTAGCATAGACATTCAAAGGCTACATTAATTTGATAAACTACTTCTTCACACTATCGTATGGATAATCCCATTGAAGATTATTTATAACTCAACGTTTTCATTACATGAATATGAAGCGTAATTGATCGAATTTAACCGAATCGAACACCAAATCCGCTGCACTTAGAAGACCAATCCTGTAAACACAATCAAAAATATCAACATAATCGCAGTGGTGCCATCTTCGAAACGAGTTCAAACGAAAGTAAATAAATCATGAGAGTATGTTTTAATAATTTAAAAAAATTAATGGTCTCATTCTTGAAGAACACAATGCATCAAAATTGCGTCGTCAACGCTTTCAAATACTCTTACCCAAAATGAGTTAATAATCGATTTCAATGGATTATGACTGAAACGTCAGTATCCCTTCCCAAGTATCGAACCCAGTCATGTTCGTTGCAGACTCGTATATGAGTGGATATGTTAAGCGTAAACGTCGATCTTGCGATGAACTGCCAAAAAACGTTGTGTCTACCACATCCGCTCAATACGATACCACGGCAGGCTAAATAAAACGACCAATGACGAAAGAGGAACAAGAGATACACACGCGTCGGGGATGTCGCTAGCAGGAACACGGTGTACTAATATACGTCTGGGCTCGCCAGGTGTGAGCTGCAGAGGCAGAGCTTAAGCAGTAATCTCAGCCAATCCCTGGTCGGGTCGAGAAATAAACCCGATTTGTCATATCGATCGATCAATGGCAGAGCGTTTTTCAGTTTGATTCTGGAAAAAGGAGTTGTTGCCAAACCGTGGATCAATGAGCGTCTATAACACTATGTCTACTATTTTTAGTTTTTGGGAAATAATCCGATACGCTTTATGACTGGATGAAAAAATAACTTCTACAATGTATTTCCTCAAAAATTCTATGGATTAATCGAAGGAAGTATATAAAAAATGAATGGTGTTACATGAAAAATTCAATTATGTCCATGTGGTGACTATTTAGAGTGAATTCGTAGTTCATTGTTTATTACAATGTTAATTCTTTGATGGATGGTCTTAAAAGGAAACTTAAGAACCACTCACCTTCCTACGGACTCTCAATATTGTATAGCAACAGTTAGGCGGGAGGTATAAAGAAGGAAATAATGGAGGAAAACCTTTAGAAATCCAAAGGATACTAATTATCTCGAGTATCCTCAGCCTCTGCCTTCACTCTCGTGCTAGCTTCGAAATTCGTAAAGTGCTTCAGCTAAAATAAACTTATACTACTAAATGTGATGGGGCGAGATCTGGCGAATAAGGAGGATGATCAAGGATAGTGATTGAATGTTTTGCAATAAACTGACGAACAATTATTGCTGAATGTGCAGGTGCATTGTCATGGTGAAGGATCCATCCATCATGTTCGGTTAAAATAGTGTGCACTGTTGATTTACCTAGATTCAACTCGTCAGCGATCTTTCGAACAATTTTTCGACGAACAGTAAGGAAAAGGGACCGCACACGATCAATGTTGTCGTCAACACAGGTGGTTGACGGTCGTCCCGGCCTCGCATCATCCGTGGCGTCTTGTCGGCCATCTTTGAAACTCCCAATCCACTTGAAAATGGATGTTTTCTTCAGAGCATTATCACCGTAAATAAACAACCGTCAACATTTCAGTAATTTCTTGATAGCTTTTTACCGTACTTCACCAAAAACTTGATGCTGATTCGTTTCTCCGTGATTTCGCCAATCCATTTTCGACGCACAGTAAAAACAAGGGCAACAGAAACTAATACAGCTGGCACCATGCGCACAGCTCAACGATCCGCCAAGCACAGACGGCTCATTGAGCCTCAGGCAACTAGCGCCTCCATTGGGCGGAGCTAGAGTCCACGAAATGGCCGCCAGATTGCACCATTTCGCGTATTTATGACACAGACCACGTAAAAGGAATGAAAAGAATAAGAGGATGAGAAATTTTGAAATATGCATATCATCCAAGAGTGGAATAAAATGAAAACACACCACATTTCACGATTCATCACGGATGAAGGACGAAACATAATTCCAAGTATATCACAAATGAGAAAAATTCCTGAGCACCAAGGCATTCTACGTTTTTTTTAAAACAAGGGGCACATTTCAACGAATAAATTTCCCCCTCCTTTCTTGGTACCTTCATATCAACAAAATCGGGACGCCCAATCAAAATTGGGGAATTAGGAAGAAATACGTTGACAATCGGTTTACTTTACAGGAAACTAATACACTTGTCTTTTTTTCATTTATTCCGGGTTGACGTTCGTGTCACCGATGCGTAACCTGTACGTCGCTTTATAATATTATGAAATGGTTTTCAATGACGACGTCTGTCTCTTTCTTCCTTCAAATCGAGAGTCAGTGATCCGTATCACGTTTCGGGTTTAGCTTAACAGAATAATAACACTACCAATAATTAATTGAGTTAATTTCAAAACCAATGTATTCCATGCATTCCCCAATGTTTGTATGACCCTTAAACTAAGGTGCAAAAATAAAAAAGTGTAAAAAATCACCGAGTGCTTACATAAATAATTAGAAATCCATTTACGAGAAATTTACATTGTATTGCGTGCAGCGTATTTAATAGAAAACGCTATGGAAAAATACTTACTTTTTCTCTAACAAATTCATCGTAATACGTAAGCTCTTCCGGGATGGGCGTATGACCATTCCGGGAACCAATACCGAAATAACGTCGATAAATAAATACGTTGAGAGGAAGAAGTGAAACGTATCTAGTATCGTTTAAACTCCGTTTATGTAATCTTGACCAATTTGATAAAAAAATTGTATGCACTAGAACATGAATACAATAATCAAGACGTATTTGTAGTAAACATTACATCGAGCAATATCGGTCAAAATATTACTATAATAAAGGTTATACGATTTTCTAGAAAGAAAAAGGCTAAGCTTAACATTAAAATAGCAGGACAAAAACTAGAGCAGGTAGAACAGTTTACGTATCTCGGTAGTGTTTTGGACCAACAGGGTCAAAGTAGTAGGGACGTAAGGAGAAGAATTGCGCTAGGCAAAGAGGCTTTCACAAGGAGGAGGGAGTTGATGACAGGGACTTTGAGTAAGGATGTTAAGAAAAGACTCGTAAAAACTTTGATATGGAGCGTAGCTATGTACGGAGCGGAAACGTGGTCATTGAAGCAGAAGGATAGACATAGACTGGACGCTTTTGAAATGTGGGTGTGGAGAAGAATGGAGAAGGTGAAATGGACAGAGAAGAAAACAAATGAGGAAGTACTTGGTATGGTGGGCGAAGCGAGGGGTTTATTGGGAGCAATCCTATGGAGGCAGGAAAGTGGATGAAGGGGGTGTTGACCGGCAGTGAGATGTTGAAGACTGTGATGGAGAGGAGAATGTTTGGCAAAAGAGGAAAGGGAAGGAGCAGGATATGGATGTTGGACGGGATGAAGGGAGGAAGAAAGTACTCAGAGATGAAGAGGGACCTGATGTAGAGTAGGATGTTATGTTTTGTATTTTATTAGGAGTCACAAAATATTTATTTAGTAGTGTGTCCATCCGAAAACCTACCTTAACCGGTAGATTACCTAATAAATAATATATATACTACGTAGGATTCAGCCGCGAACAGACGACAAGAACTGAGCGTATTACCTAAGCATTGATTTTTCATTTTGCGGGATAAAGTAATGAAGAAAATAAAATAAAATAAAAAAGTGAAAAATAAGAATGTTGACGGAAAAAAATTTTAGGGACAGGCATTGAGTGAACAAATGCCGCATGAGTTGTCGGTTTTTCGTTAATGTAGTTAAGTGCGCTCATTACGGTGGGAAATGAAGGCGTGGAATGGGAATTGAGCGTAAAATAATGCACAACTCGTGTTGAAAGATTAGCGGGAGGATATGAGTTACTACCGCCAGAAAATTCCCCAAACTCCCTGTAACCAAGTACCCGGAGCGACATGAAAATGATGTTCGAGCTTAGCGCTTTGAAACGGTGAATAAATCACGGAAAGACACGTCAGGAAGGATTCACGCTACCATCAGATGAGGCGCGAAAAGGAACCTAAAAAGGAAAAAAATATCATGAATTATGCACGGATTATGAGAGACTGCCGGTTTTGAATAAATTGCCGGATACGACAGCGAGGTAATTGAGCGCTTCGTAGAGCTCAATCTAGATTGTTATCTTCACGAGCTCTCCTTATCGATGCTATGGCCAAGATAATCTTCCTCTATCAATCCCAAAGCCGTATTCGATAGTTAAGGGAAGGCCAATTCATCGATAGCGATCTAATGACTACGGCAGGGAGAGGTTTACAGGCAGATAAGGACTGGTGTTGCGGGAAATTCTGAATGCTCTCGAGGATGAGATCACTGCTCAAGAGGCAACACAAATCAATCTACGCTGTCCATTACACCATTTCAAAGGTCCATGCCGAAAAAGGTGGCATTTTTGTCATGATCTCATGGCTAGTAGCGGTAATAAGTGATCTAGGATCAAGGAGTCTTTCAAAAGGGTTCCACGCCAGGATTTTCTTTGAATTCTTATGAATTATTATTTGTTCCACGGGTATTTGGACGTTCCATCAAATCATCGCATGTATCATAACGCCGAGGTCAATAACTTGACTGGTGAGGTCTCGCACGTATCTTAAGGTGCAATGACTTCAGCTTCACTTGTGTCATACGTTGTTTCTTATAAAAATTCAGAAAATGATAAATATTAACAGTAACATTCTTTTTTCCAGATCGATACATTTTGTCGTAAAAATTTGCATGTACAGCAATTATCGCAAGGCGCATTTTTTTGGGAACGGCGAATTATTTCCAAATTTCAATTCTTGAAATGCAATACCCGCAAATCCAACTCCGGTTAATACATATTTTATTGCATTGATATGATTATGAGTGATCTAGTTATTTAATTAAAATCATTGTCTTAACATATAGACTAATTTTTTCTATTCAATAGAACATTTTTTTGCTGCTAGCAAGAGATTGGTTCGCAAGAGCTCATGTTAAAAGAGCATACATTTAGGAAGAATTATGTAAAATGTGGCAAGCCATTTTTTAATCCTCTCTGTTGAGAAAACGTATTCAATGATGTTATATAGCACCTTTCAGAACATTTAGAAGAAGCGACCTTGAGGGAAGAGCATCCTTAGGAATCGGTCGTTACCCCATCGGTAACGAAAATCATCGCATGCAAAGAAACAGTTTTTCCTGTAAACGCCATTCTGTAGCACATTATAGAAATAGACTACAGAAGTTACATTTTGATTTGACGATGTGTCAGTTATAAAAATGCTGGCTTCTTAGCTAGCAAGTCGTTAAGACATTCGTCAACGTGTCTAAACAAATTCCGCGAAATCGCGCTACGAGAAATGAAAGCAAACAATAACGAACGCATTTTTGAACGAAAAGCATGTATTATAAAGTTTCTTGTTGTAAAACGCGGAAGGTTTTTCTTCACTCAGACGTTGTGACTAGTAGATTCTTACAGGGAAAAGGATTTGAGCAGGTAACGGAAAACGTCATAATAAGCAAGAGGTATGGAATTTCTTCAGGAGATGGTACAGTGCAAAATCTACAGTCTTTCTGTAAATTTATAATTGAATTATTTCAGAATGCAAGATTTAAAAAAATCTGGAGGCTCTCACATGCTAAGCGAGCGCTCTACCATCTGAGCTACGCCCCCAGTTGTTGAAAGGGTGTTTCTCTTTCACTTTAATACTTGTACAGGTTCGCTCAAGGTCCGGTTAGAAAGTGTTGGAGCGGGAAGGAAATTTCAAAAATGCGGTTGCACACGTGCACCGTCGCGCTACTGTTAAGATCCTTCTCCTTCCTTTATGTTCCACTTAGTTTAAGTCGAATTTAGTTATTTCCTCCCATTTATCATTCTACTGCTACCAGCATGCTGTCCTTCCCCGAAACCTGCTCGATGAGTTTTTCCACTATTTTCCTCTCTGCAATTCCTCGCTATTTATTCGATTGAAAGCTTACACTGAAGCAGGATGATAGACGTAGATTGGAGGTTTTTGAAATGTGGGTGTGGAGAGCGTTGGATAAGGTGGAATGGACCGAAAGGAAAACAAATGAGGAAGTACTAGGTATGGTGGGCGGGGAGAGGGGATTGTTGGGAGAAATCCTAAGGAGGCAGGAAAAATGGTTGAGGGGGTATTGGCCGGCAGTAAGATGTTGAAGACAGTGATAGGGGGATAATATTAGGCAAACGAGGGAAGGGTAGAGACAGGACAGGGATGTTGGACGGGATGAAAGGAGGAAGGAAATACACAGATATGAAGAGGGACCTGATGTGCGGTAGGTTGCTGAATTGTGTTTTGTTAGGAGTTACAAAATTTTTATTTGGTATTTTTGTCCATCCAAAACCTTCCTTAACTGTAAGGTTGCCTATTATATTTACTAATAATAATAATAAGTTATGATGCTCTTACTTTGACCCCGTCTTTCACCTTTTGTGCATCGATTTTATTATTCCCGAGGACCAGAAGTTTGCTCTCTGCTACCATGCTTCTTTTCGACGGCTACTTTCCCTCCCCACCCCGTCACATAATTTCTAATCTTTTAACTCACGTTAAACGTTTGCTCAACCCGGCAGGAGCACCCTGTCATCTTGAGGCAGTTAACGAAAAGTGTTAAGTCACGTCGTGGTCTGAGGGCTGTGTCTCACGTGCGCTCTGGAGAAGAAGAGGCGAATCGGAACGCGCAACGTTAGTAACCTATTGTCTGGAATAATAAGTTGGAATTTTTCCAAAAAAACAGGGATGCACTTTACTTCCTGAATGGAGAACTCGAGAAGGTGTGCATCTCCGGCGGCCTGGAGTGAAATCAATCACAGTTTAAAATGATCACCTTCATAAAGGGCAAACCCCTCCCGAACGCGCACTGCATTGGGAACACCGAAATGGAATGTGTAGACTCAATTAAATACCTAGGCGTTACCCTCACTCACGATCTCTCCTGGGGTGAAACACATGCGGGGAATATGTGAACAAGCCAGCAAAAAGTTATGATTTATTAGAAGAGTACTAGGTAAATGTGATGAAAAAGTCAAAGAAAAATGTTATCTTTCGCTGGATAGGCCTCAATTAGAATATGCTGCTAGTATATGGGATCCTCACGAAGTTGGATTAATTGCCGAATTGTATCGCGGGCAGCGTAGAGGAGCTAGATTTGCAAAACGTTGTTATGATAATCTCAGTAGCATATCTAAAATATTAGAGCAACTAGGCCGGGAATTACTCTCGGAGCGAAGTTTAAATTACTGATTGAAGCTCTTCATAAATTGGAAGGAGGTCTCTTTATAAATGATGTTCCAACTGTATTGTTAACCCCATCGTAATAAGGTAGGAGAGATCATGCTGATAAAATTAGAGAGATTAAGGGTAAAATAGATAGATAAAAGATTTTTTTCTTTCTGATTGATTCTTTTTTTTCCACGAACGATAGGGGATCATAAAAACATTGTCCAACCGCAGCAGTGTCATGTTCGGGTAAAATTTTTCTAGTGTGTATTCACCCCCTGCCACACACCCTGGCGGGGGCTTGCAGGGTATATATAAATTTAAAAGATAAGATTGTAAACTCATGGGTCAGGTACAGGGTCTCTAAAAGATGAGTATGACAATTGCGAAAATGTTCATCGCCGAGCTTAGATCGAGGTTCCCAATACCTAAGACCCGAGGGAAAATCGTGACGGAGCGGGATTTCGTCCGGTTCCGATTACAAATAAAATTAAAAAAATGTCGAGCCAAACTTCTTTCGACATTTGTCTTTTCTGTCGCTTCGTTTACGACTCGTGTTTGTCTTTTTTGGGAAATTTATAATTTGATTTGAATTTTTTATCCACCTGAACCGCTTCGATTGACCCACATCACACTAGGTTTGGAAATCCCTGGTTTACACATTAAGCCCCTCCATCTGCAGTACTCAATGAAAGGAGCCTCACTCACTCCCTAGGAAACGGTGCTGATGAAGAATCAGCCGCGCACGGAGTGGTCTTCGTCGTTGCTCCACTCCTCCATTATCCCAGTAATTATCCTGTCGACACGATGTGTAACAACACGTTTATACCATTAGGTTCGGTTCCGCCGTTTCCTCTTTCCAATCAAATCGAAATGAATTGAAAATAAATTTAATCATTTGCAGAGCCGAACGTATACGAGCTCAATTGAATGACAAAACTGAATGTTGAAAGAGCATATCTACCATCGAAACAAAATACCGGGGATCAGATCGGCTTAATGGCCAGAATTCTAGCCTCCAAAGCCCAGAGGCAGGTTTAAATCGCTTCGGTGTCAGATTTTCCATCGAAATCCCATTTCCTAATTAGCAATCAAGTGCACCACTTAGTTCGTCAGGTTACACAGTGATCACCCTGAGTTATCTCCAATGAGGGCAGTAGAGCTACTGCTGACGGATGGTTTCTCTCCAATCAATTACCAATTTTTTATGAGTAACAATTCCTGATCTTCACTGGTAAGAACTCAGCTGCCAACGTCAGTACTTTTATAACTATCCCAAAATTAGTCATAGAATATATCAATGATTCTGTATTAGACCGCACAGAATCAGGATTAAAATTTGAACTAAAAACTTTGTTTCGAAAATTATCGAAGAACCTTCATTCATCAAAGCTAAAACTTCAAATTTTGAAATTTCCTCAGCAAAATACCAATAACTTATATTTCTTCATGCTTTATCCAATAAATTATCCTCGCGAACAAAGTTAAATTCAGTGGCTACAGTGTATAATTATCAGATACAACTCATGGCATTATATAATACCATTAATTACTTACTAGAGGTGATATGAGTACTGCTTGCATAAAACAATACACCAATTTAAGACTAGGTCACCACAAAGGAAATTGAGATCCTGAACAAAGATGATGAAATATCATATTACAGTCCAAAAAAATGACAAACTTTTAATCACAAAACATTCTGTTATTCAATTTATCCGTTTAAAACCTTTGACTCATGTGGTAATTACCATTAGTGACCTAAAAAAACCTTACCTACGTCATAACGCTAGTGCACAAACATTTCCAGTACTGGTTTACACGACGCAATAAATTCGACCTTTAAGCACAGATAAGTACCTCAAGACAGCTATAATACCGGCGCCTCCATTCTCAGAATGTCACAATACGAAATAGCTATCACAAAAGCGGCGCCTTTACTCGTGATAAAAAGGTTGGCGTCGGAAAAACTCCCAAGGTGCATCGCTGCAATGAAGGTTTTTGACGCCCGTTTCATCAACTCTCCCACTGAGAATGTTAGGCTCTAACGTACCTTTCGGTAACACAGGCTTTTTTAGCGGTGGATAAATACACTTCTTATCGCCATCCTACCCGGTTGGAGGAAAACATCTAAGCGAGCGAGATGAGATAGATAAAAGGAATTTTTGCTTTAGTTTTACAATAACAAAAGTGGAGTATAAAAGAACGCATTAATTAAACTCTCCCGGTATTTTTCCTCCCTAAATCCTCCTGTCACATCCACACACCGGATCGTGCTCCACTGGTTGGGAAAGGCATTGAAACACAGAAATGGCCGACAGCATTAAACTCTTCGGGTATCCGTATTCTTTTTTTAATGTAATCTACCGGTAAGGGAAGGTTTTGCGTATAAACAACTTCCAAATAAATATCTTGTTTCTCCTAACAAAGCATAATTCAACATCCTACTCCACAACAAGCCCCTCTTCATCTCTGTATACTTCCTCTCTTCAACCCGTTCAACATCCCTTATTACTCTCAGGAAAATAAAATGAACGAGAAATTTCCCAATTTAATACCAATAAATTAGGGTTTTTTTACTAACGTTATCCGACCGTTAAAATATATTTTTGATGGGAACACACAGACTATCCACCGACAAATTTCTAAGCCTTAACGAAGTGGAGAAATCGCAACAATCGACACTACAAACCCTACTTCAAATTCAATACGTAAATTCCATTGTTAAATATGGAGAATGAACTTTTTGAAGGTACCACCATTATCACAGTAAACAGCAGTATCAAAAGTGAGCGGTTTAACCGGTTCTTTTTTGTTTGGTATTTAACTACAATATAAAACCGCTGTAACCAATTAGTATGGAACACATTAATATCATTAACACACGAAAGCTTGACGAGATTAACAATGAGGAATGAATTTTCCAAGATGGCCTCTTCAACCACCCATAATGCAACACTACAGATAACCGGCGGTAAAACAAATGAATTTACAGCTCTGTACTTGTGGCACTAGATTATAATTTATTGACCAACCCTATTGTTTCTATCCAGGCGTCTCGGATTAGTCACAGTAATGTACACAAATACACTGGCTGTGATTAACTGGCAGTATGATTTGTTCATCCACGAATTTCGCTACTTGATCAGGTTTCAGTTAAATGTAACAATACCATCACTATGCGAAATATTCATGATTAAAAATGAATGTTTCGCGTCGGTATGTCAACACAGGACCTCCCAAAAATCCATTACTACATAATTAACATACCTTTACAGCATTTTCTTCTGAAAAAGTTCCCGCTCTTCTTCACGGAAAGGACTTGATCAACTTCTGATTGAATCCTTACTTCCGAGTCTCTCTTCAGCACAACCCTCAATGAATTTAGCCGTAAACGTGATTGCAGAGCTGACCACTGCTTTGAAGGCTTCCTCGATCCCGGGAATATTAATGCTATACATTGAACGGATATCATAACTACCTTTCAACAAACATTACTGAAATGAAAATTCATATCATCCAACTCTATTAATATTCATTCTATCACGAAGAAGATAAATCATAATTCCTCGAGAAATAAATGTGAGATCAAATCATTTGGCTTACCGCAAATCAAATATCCAAGAATTTTTCACGCAATCCTAAATAAAATTCCTCCTACCGACTTCTAATAACTACTGCCGATGAACGCGACCGTTGGTAACTGAAAACTTTTTTGTCACTACTCGCCTCCAGTAATGCTCCCATTGGTAGTGACCAAACTATAGGTCCGCTGGCCATTGCTCTGGGCGATGCCTGGAATCTAGCTTCTTTTTAAATAAAGAAATGCACGCTTCGTCAAACTTCGTATCAGGGGACGGAAGGATACGAAGCCATTTGCTAGAAAAAACATGCAGTACCTTGGGCGATGGCTCCATGGGGTGAACAGGGAGGAACCAAATGATACTTCAACGAAGAAACTTCGGTAGCAGGATATGCGCTACGTCAGCATGTAGCACTTCCTAATTGAACTCCACACATTATCCTTTTCAATGACCAATTAACACTGCTCAAAATTAAAGAATTTTGAACAAAAATGGCATCAAAATGGAAATACGCCGACATTCCAAATCTATGACTATTCGATTCGGAACCCATTGCGCATGCACAAGTGGGAAATTTAAATGAGATGCTTAGGTGCCCGAGTTTCTGTTATTACAATGTACTTTTGCAAAAGATCCCTTGCGGTCCTTCTATGAACCGTAATAGGTAAAATAGGCTAACCATGAATCAATAAAGCGATACAGCCCTCCTTTTTTTCTTCTGAGCAAACATTCTATTGTGAGCGTTCTTATATCACCTGCATAATGTCCGGTGCAATGACCGTCAAAAACATTAGATGTGAATATTAGAAATGAATAGAAAAATATTTGCTAATCATTTATGAAAATAGCTCAATGGATGAACGTTAAAAAGCCAAACAGAAAAACATGCGGCATGTGACGACAAAATGATTTAATTTTTAAGAACCTCGCAGAATAGATGGCTAAGCATAACCTATTTATTAATGCCACACACTAAAATTAAACAGTTTATTAACATTTTAGAGAATAAATCAATCTAATCTACTTCGTTTGAAGTGGCTGTTTTCAATGCATCACTGCTACAAATAAATTCCAAAAACCAATTCCACGAGTTTAAATTAAAAATAAGAGACCGCCAAGTGAGATAAGGTAGCGTAGGTAAACTCCGTTTCACACAGTACAGATATTAGCATACGTAAAAATACGAATTTCAGGGAGAAGATTTTATTTTTTTACAATACTTCTGCACTACATGTGATTTTAGAAGCTACAGCTTTACATAGCCGCGAACTTCGTGATGAAATAAAGACATGTCTCATTTGAGTGTGGGAAAAATTTAGCAGGAAAATTTTATCGAAGTCGTTTTGACGCCAGCATTATTCAATAAACTATGAATCAATTGTGCTACGTGACATTTGTGAAGGGATAAATACTTACGAGTAAATCCTCTGTATTCCATCTCACATCCAAAAATATGGGTAGACACGCACACAGATTCTCACTATGAACCCGCAGCTTACATCTGAAACATCTTCAGTTTTCGATCATTTGAAAATGCAGTTAAAAATGCCCCAGATGCGAAAAATAAACAGAAAAATTTTCCCCTCGAAACTCTTTCCCCAAGCGAGACACAAGCAAGCGAACAAATGGTTAACGAAACACACTGGTATGCTGACATAACCTTTCTTAGGTCATTTACAGTAAATGGTACGAAGTCAAATAATTGGATTTTATTTTCATTTCTCATTTGATTAATTCCAAAATCAAAATTGTTCCCTTTAGTGACGTTAATGTTCTCTTCTCAATGTCTTTCACGCTCTCTATTGAGTATCTATACATTTTGCTCTCAAATTTGGTGGCGGAATTCCGGTCGCATCCCGCCCCAACAGACAATTTAACAAATCCTATTTGTTTCTGTTAACCACGAAGAGGAACTGTTTCCTATTTCGGTATGTTATGTTTTTAGAAATAGTTAATGATCTCAACTCATGTAAGTACATTACAACTGTCGAATAAATATCTTTATTCCCAGCTACGAAATTCAGCACTAAGTAGTTCTTCAACCGCCAACACGTTGTCCCATTACAATGGTTAAGACCCCCCTCAAGAGGATATAGTCGTATAGTCAGGGATTAAGTGGTAGAAGAGACTCCATAGTCACAATCTCGCCCCAAAATGAAGACAACTATCTACTTATAACAGGTAGTCACGACTACGTTTATTTATACTTGTCGTTGCCATTTATTCTATTTCAATGCAATGCAGTCATGAATAAAAACATCATCGGACTGATTTGAACAGCATCAAGCACTTCTAACTTGGAAGATGGTGACTTCAACGCTGACGGAACTGCTGCCCCAGCAATATGGACCTACGCGGAAGGCATGGAACCTCTACTTGGTAAATGTGTCCTTCCAAGGCAGTTTTTCGAGATCCTGCAAGCTTTCCCCAGTATTATTCTCAACTCTCGCCTCGATTCCTACGGGACCCAAACACTGGCACCACATCCGATTTACCGCATTCGCGAATAACACAGTGATTCTGCTTCGGGGGAGAACGACCCCGTCGTCGTCCAGCCGTTTGACTCTCTCTGCACACACACACACACAGCGGATAAATGGGAATTCTCTCCACTCCCCGAGCAAGAGGGAGGTGGGAAGACAATGCATCCAAGGGGGCGGCACGACCCGCCCTGGTGAAGAAACAAAAGAGGAGGAGGAGGGGGTGCGGGTAGGGCTATGGTCCCTGGAGAAAGGACAGTGAGGTCCGAAGGGATTGGATAGGTGTGGTCTTAGGATTTGAAAGGGGAGGGGGGTAGGGAGCATACATAAAAGAGGTTGGGAGGGGATGTGAGGGAATGGGGACACTCCCAAAAATGTTTGTAAGGGTTTAATTATTTCGGGACGCGATACAAAAGCCGGAAAGGGTCTCCATCGGATTCCGTCGAGGGGAGGGTCGCCTGGGATGAGAGACAGGGGACGAAGGGTTTCATTCACTTCGCATTAAAAACGGAAAATATTCAACAATGGATAAAAATTCAGCCGAGAGAGGGCCAAAGGACAAGGGAATTCATAAATGCGAAAGAGATGTAATTGGGCAGCGTTCCAACCCACACACGAGTTTATTTTTGTATTTTTTTTTACCTTGCAAGTAGGATAGTGAGATGTAAAAAGTCCTCAATTTCGTTCAATGAATGCTCCAAATTTAGTTGCTTGCAATTTTAATGGGAAAAACCGATGAATGAGATTTTATTCAAACAGTTGTCCCAGTCTTTTATCTTTAGCCAATGAAGTATGTACCAAATCATGAAATGAGGCAGCTCATGCGAATGTAAATGATTTAAATTTAGCAGATTCGTGCGTCATGATTGCTGGCATGTAAGGCATTAAAGAAAATCATTGTAAATATTGAATAATTTCCGCTGACGCTAGAAAATAATAAACATACTTTTGTTTCTCAGCTCCCTACAGACACTTGGCTAAAAGTTTCACGTCTCATGAATTTCCAACCTAAAATTCACTCAGCATGATATTTAACCGCAGGAAACTTCAAAAGATGTTCAATGTCTCTTACACATGCATTCAAAAGTTTGGGATTACAATTTAAACTTAACCACGGTGAGAATTCTAAACCTAGCTAAGTCGCAAGAAACTGTTAAAATAAGATTCAATTAGGCTAATGATTTTTAACCTTAATGTTTGGCCTATAGTTAATAATACAGTACAAAAGAAAGAATGTCTTGGAGGAATATGATTGTAAGTCGTAAGAATATATGTATAACGATGCTACTCGACTCGATTCTGAATTCTAAAACCAGGTAATGAGTACATCAATGAACCGTCCAAACTACCTAAAACTAATGCAAGCTTAGGAAACTTAACTTTAAGTTAGAATGCGCGGTTCTTTAAGAAAAGATGATAACCATAGATAGAAGGCCTTTGAGGTGCAGGTGTGGAGACAAATAAAAAGAATAAAATGGGCGGAAGGGAAACTGAAGTAAAGAGAAACTGAAGAAAAAAGAAACTGAACAATAATAGAGGGGAGTATGCTGGGAAAGCGAGGTAAAGGGAGGGAAATATAAGTATTTTGGATGGAATCAATGAAAGTAAAAAGTACGCAGAGTAAAAAATGATTTATTATAAAATGTAGTACGGGGTTTTATTTCATGTAATTAATGGTCTAGGAGTACAGAAGTGTGGATCCCAGAGCTCATGAAAAATCTACCGTAAGCCGATATTTTACTACTAGTAGTTATTAAGCAATCTACCAGTAAGGTAGGTTTTGAATGGACACAACTACCATATAAATATTTTGCTTCTCCTAACAAAACACAACCCAACATCCTACTCTACCTCATGTCCCTCTTCAGCTCTGAGTACTTTCTTCCTCCCTTGATCCCGTCCGACATCCCTATTCTATTCCTGCCCTTTCCTCGTTTGCCTAACATTCTCCCCTCCGTTACAGTCTTCAGCATCCCACTGCCGATCAATAAACCCACATCCATTTTTCCTGCCTCCTTATGATTTCTCCCAGCACTGCTAGCAACCCCTTGGCTGCAAGCAATGCTGAGCACCAGCAAACCTAACTGATTTTACGACTTCCCTTCCGACTTTCATCCCTATTCTCCAGTTCTTCCCATGATTCTTTAATCATTCCCTCCACTTATGTATACGTTGAACAGCACCGGTGATAATGGACAACCCTACCATACATCTCTTCGTAAAACTGCCCATCCGGACTCGCCATCCCACTCGCACCTGAGCAGTCTGAGGTATGCACAGGTCGCGGATTAGCCTACTGTCCCTCAATTTATTCCTATTTTCTGCAATATACTCATTAGTTTTTCCCAATTCCCTCTATCAATCGCCTTACCAAAATCTAAGAAACAGGCAAATACATCCTGCTTTTATTCTATATGTCTCTCGATTAGTGATCTCGCTACAACTAATTTTTTAAGGTAATCTACCGGTTAAGGTAGGTTTTTGGATGGATACAACTACCAAACAAATATTTTATTACTCCTAACAAAACACAAAATCCATCATCCTACTCTATATCAGGTCCCTCTTCATCTCTGAGTACTTTCTTCCTCCCTTCATCCCGTCCAACATCCCTATCCTGTTCCTTCCCTTTCCTCTTTTGCCCAACATTCTACCCTCTATCACAGTCTTCAACATCCCACTGCCGGTCAACACCCCCTTCATCCACTTTTCCTGCCTCCATAACACCTGCCTCCACAACTAATAATAATGTGATATTTAACTAAATAATAAAGAAGACCAACGGCTATAAACAAAAGGAACATGAAAGTATGAGGTTCACTCAATTAAAAAAATAATTTCCTGATTTAAATGGGTTGGAATGGGACGGAAGAGAACGGAGAAATTCCGAATTTAGGGCATGCGTCTTGCGAATATTACTTAGCTCTCCCGCAGATTTTACGCTGCATGGCTCCATTTTAGAACTTGCGACACCGGATCGGTAGTCCCCAATATTGGACGACCAAAACTCTTTTAAAACACACCGCTCCGCAAGGACCGGCTGCAATAGTCGGCGCATTTCCGACTTTGAGATTTATTTCTGGAACGCCAAAGGAGACGGGCTCGAGCCTGGATTCGAGGGTGAGAGAAATCCTCTCCTCCCCCATCAACCCTTCGAACCTGAATAATGCATCGCCCTGCTCCCAGAGACTCTCTAGACGCGACGAACGGGAAGGCTAAAAAAAAGGAAATAGCCATCCTTTTCCCTTCACCCTTCCCGTCGCGCCCCACCCCCTTCACCGATTCTCCGAAGTTATTAAGACGTTGCCGGAGACAAATGGCCCGGGACGTTGCAGGAAGGTAGTGTAGTTTTTTTTTGGTAAGTGGCTCTCCCCTCCCCTACCTAGTAATGGAACTCGGGTCTCACACACACGCGCGCAACCCAATGGCGTGGACGGGCGGGCACGCTGCCGAGAGGTGGATGACGGCCCTAATTACGCCCGGACTCAAAATATGCCCGCGGTTTATTTTCCAGCGTCACGAACGCGGTTGCAACGGCGCCGCGTGATGGCAATTTGACGGTCCAACTTCGTCAACAAAGACGTCCCTCATTCATTGCATCATCCCTGACGAGATTCATTTTAGCGGCGGCGGAATGCGGCGATGGAATGCGTGGCAATCTTTCTCTTGGAATTAAAAAAAAAGGAATGAATAAAACGTTCCACGCGAGGATCCAACAAATAAGTGTGGCGACTCTTGACACTTTGACGACTGAACAGCGCAATCAAGAGAGGCGCACAAAAACTATTAAGGGGGGTGGGGGTGATTAAGGAAGAGACAGAAACATTTTTTATTGGCCGCCAGTGTAACTAACCATATAGTGCTGAAAAATAGTTCCCAGGTCAACACTAACATAGGATATGATTGAAACCCTTATAGGATCGAAGCGGCTCATGATTAATTTTGTGCATTTTGATAGTTGATTACGTACATCGCTGTCGACGGCTGATGTAATTGACAGACGTCAAAGGTGCCGTTGCATTATATTTTGTTGGAAAATGCTATCCAGGCATATTACTCCATGTTCCGAGTGATGTTTCTCGGTAAATTTGCCCAGAAACTCAGTAAATATCAAAACTGAATATGATAAATCCCTGCAAAAATTAGATCGTGTTAGGTAAAAATCTCGAGTAAAATAAAAAAAATTAAAGCGAAATGGATGAATTAATTCATACAAATCTATCCATTATCCCAGATCCCTTGATTCTGTCGGCCAAATTAGTTCGCGAGAAACAAAGCAATGGAAACTCACGATAACATCATGAACACAGACGCAAGGGTGAGCATGAAATGGTTGCAAAAGTATTGCATTTATACGCACAAACATACCGTGATCATTTAAAACGATACAAAGGATGATTAATACACAAGAGAATGCATAGCATGTTGGGTTATAGTGTATTGAACTTAAAAATCCTCTTTTCCATTTTTCATATTCACTGCAGCTCAAGAAAGAGTTGAGTGATTTGCAAAATATGCCTTCGTCCACTGGCAGCAGTGGCTAAAATCGAAAATTGCCCTGGATGCTAAAAGTTCAGCGTTTCCATTCTCAACCTGACAGGAATATTACAATCTGTCAAAAGTGGAATCGTTTCTCCAGTCATAGCCAGTTTTACGAGTGGTCATACGATTCTGCATCGAATATTTGATCCCCATTTGTTGACACTCAAATTACGAGGGTCATCCGGAAAGTAGTACCCGTTCGTGCCGCATGAAGTGCTGACGACGCGAGTAGCCGCTGGACGAGGTCAGATAGCTTCAGTGGCTTGTCTGCCTTCTCTGAGCCAAGTTGCGTGACGCTAGCATTGCCTGTGTTGTTTCTGTGATTGTTTACAATGTTTAAAAAATTGAGAACGCCGCCAGTTGTGAAGTGAGGGCAGTGATTAAATTCCTCAATGCAAGAAACGTTCGCCCATGTGATATTCATCGCCAATTAAAGGAGGTGTATGGAGACAATGTAATGGACGAGTCGTCTGTTCGGCGGTGGTGTCGCAACTTCAACATGGGGAGGGGGAACACACACGACGATGAGCGTTCGGGGAGACCGTCTGTCATTACAGACCAACTGGTGAGCTCAGTTGACGAATTCGTGAGGAACGATCGGCGCGTCACAATTGATGACATCTGTGAGCATTTTCCCCATGTTTCTCGAACAATTGTTCATGAAATTGTTAAACACCATCTGCATTATGCAAAAATTTGTGCAAGATGGGTCCCTCGCGTATCTCAATGAGCTGGCGGCGAAGGACTATGCAGCAGGAATACAGAAACTTGTCACACGTTATGTTGGAAATGCCTTAATGCCTTAATTTGCTTGGAGATTATGTTGAGAAGTAGTTTAAAGTATCCTCTTTCAAATAAAATTTTTTATGTTTGTTAATATTTACTTTTGTGTCTTTATTTCACGAACGGGTACTACTTTCCGGATGACCCTCGTAGATCGATTGAAATTTCCTGGAATTAATTTACCGCACTACCTAAATGGGAACCGGGGAAATGGAACGAGAAATGCTTGAATTCACTTCACGCAATTAACGGACGCGCGTGTTTTCAGCTTACCTCTACAAAACGCGATGTGTAAATCCCATTGTGCGGTGAAATATTCCTGTGAATATTGCTTTAATAAAACTAAGTTGGCATCCCATTTACCATTCATAACCTCTCACAATGCTTGAAAAAAGATCTTTCGCCACCCGAGTTCGGCGTCCGGCAAACAAGCTTCAATTATTTTTTTCGACAAACTAATACATGTAAAAATGGCATCTACAATGAATTTCTTTCATTCCTTTTTACTTGCGCAAACCTGTTTACTGTACGGACGTCAATTACTCCCAGAGAACAACTTCTCATTCGATTCCGGTCGACCCCGTAAAAGGAAATCCATGTAATGAGCGCGGCACACAACGTATGCCGACAAAAAGCGCCGTACCCTTCATTTAAGGAAGCTGGTTTCCTTCTGATACAAGTCCTATAAAAATTGATGCTAAAGAACACCGCCATACATGACGGCATCTAAAAATTAAGCTAAAAGGGTGATACCGTACATTTGTCATACCCACAAGGAATTTCCTAGACGTTTGAGAAATCAAAACAAATACACCCTATCGAGGAAACACGAAGGACGTAGTGAGCTAAAAGGCATCGACTCAGTTCAGTAAAGAGGGCACACCGCCGGAAGAGTTGACTGACAGCTAATGACAAAATCCGGGGGATGAGTAAACTATAGAGAGAATATTTTTCTGAGATATTAAAGAATTGACAGCAGCGGGAACAATTATTTTCGAAGTGCTGGAAATGTTCTAAAAACACGAAATAATGAAGATTAAATGGGCTAAAAGGATCACAGAAGTACCATAATGCGCGACCAAAATGCTGAGTAAAGCATTAAACATAAGAAGACGGGAAATCTACATTAAAAATAGACATTTCAGGGCCAAGAAGGTGAAACTAGGGTCAGGGAGCTGGATGTCACCAGGGAATGTGTTACGATATGGGTTCTGAGGAAACTATTTTCCCAAAAATATTTTACCTAATAATAGTAAAAAATTTGAGCAGTATGTTTGGAAAGTAAACTTTTAATAATAAAATAACGACAGTGGATCAGAGGCAACTGTAATTTCTTAGTGCTCACATTTTGCAGAACAACGACTGCGGCCTTATGTCCTAAGCAAGCTCTCCTCGCAAGGTGACGACATTAATATACAAGGTCTGTACAAAATAAGATGAGACTGGCCTTTCTACACGCGAACTGCTCGACGGATCACAATCATAGATGTGTTGCCTTCTGATGGCGTCTATGAGAAGTAAAACACCGCCTTGCTCGTGGTCCTATCTCGATTTTTCTCCGCCCAACAACGATTCTTGTCCGAGCTTGCACACGCTCGCTTTACCAATTCTTTGTGTCGGCGAGATAGAGGGTGTTAGAGAAGCAGCGCGTGGGCAAAGAATTTTATTTTAACCTCGGGAAAAGTGCAACTGAAACTTCTGCAATGATTTTGTTATGAAGAGTTATTCGGCAATGAATCTATGAGTCAGGCATAGTGTTTTCGTCGGTACAAACGCTTCCAGTCTGGACAAACCTCGACCGATGAAGAACCGAGAAGTGGACGACCATCGACGTAAACAACCGACGCCCACATCGACAGAGTAATTGATTTTGTGCGTGCAAACCGTAGACTAACTTTGAGGGAGATTGCCAATGAAGTTAAAATTAGTGTTGGATCGTGTTTCACCATTTTAACAGAAATTCTGGGCGGAACAGACCACAAATGTGGAAAAATAAGTATTGGTGCTTTCATCACGACATCGCACCGGCGCATACATCATTGAATGTTCGCGAGTTTTTGGCCAAAAACAGTACACCGGTGATCCCACAGCCACCCTATTCTTCGGATCTTGCTCCAGCGAACTTTTCCCTATTACCAAATTTGTATTCCACCTTGAAATTATGCCATTTTGAAACTATTGAAAAATACATACAACAAAACTACCGCAGACTTATAGGCTATCACGAAATAGCGTTCCAGGCGGCATTCGAAAGCTGGAAAAAACGTTAGGAGCGTTTTATTGGCAGCCAACGGCTGTATTTTGAAGGGAGTAGGCATGATTACAGGGTAACTAATAAAATCAAGTAATTATTCAAACAGTCTCATCCTTTTTTTTAACAGACATTGCATTACCATTTAATCCTCGATATTACCACCCATGTACTTGGTATGGTGGGCGAAGAGAGGGGTTTGTTGGGAGAAATCCTATGGAGGCAAGAAAAATGGATGAAGGGGGTATTGACCGGCAGTGTGATGTTGAAGACTGTGATTGAGGGGAGAATGTTAGGCAAACGAGGAAAGGGAAGGAACAGGATAGGGATGTTGGACGGGATGAAGGGAGGAAGAAAGTACTCAGAGATGAAGAGGGACCTGATGTAGAGTGGGATGTTGTGTTTTGCTGGGGGTCACAAATTGTTGAATTAGTAATTTTGTCCATCCAAAAACCTACCTTAACCGGTAGATTATCAAATAATAATAATAACAACTATCACCCATAAAATCCACCTCAAAAAACCTGTCGAGTTCATTGCGAGCTGCCTATTATCCTGTGCTAATATACATGTATTCTGTATTCACTCGCCTTGCAGCCGCGAAGTCCACATAAACGGAATAGTCGCTCGCACAATGTGAACGCTTGTCCATAGAAGACCATATTTTGTCAAAATCATACATAAAATCCTTTCGTCGTTTCCTTCAGACGCGAACAGCTACGAAAAGCCTATTTTCACCCTTGCCATGAAAATTAGCCCCCGGTACTGTTTTTTCCCATATTGGTCCATCCTTTAACACTACACACTTTGATCTTAGCCATAAGGCCGAGAAGATCCTTTAACACTTCTTTAAACTCTGTCGCATAAAATATTGTTTCACACCCACATTATAACGGTCGGTACTGCTAATTCTGTCAAATGCAATCCTGACTTTAGTAAAAAAGGAGTAGTGATTGTGTACACTGTTATACACTTGTTATAAACATAATAGAAATACATAAGGGAATCCCCATTAAAAACGTGAATGGGAAAATACGTAGACCACAAAGAGGGAACAAGAAAGACAAGCTAGCTATGAGGGCCTGTGGGAACGAGCCTGAAGGACAGAATAGACGGCTGGAGGCAAGCCATCCCCGGAGTGAAAGACTAAAGAATTGATGAGAGGATGAGGGTCAGCTCATTTGAAAATAGTTATTCCGAAATGAACGGAGACGAATTAAACCACAAACAACTCCATCTCCCGAAAAGACGTGTCAAAATCATACTTCATCCTAAAAAGGACGCTGAAATAAATACTGCCTTATTTATCCCCCTCCCCCCGGAAAGAGAAACAATTTTCCCAAATATAATACTCCTTGGAGCTATTTTAAGTGCAGAAAGGATAGGACTAAATTGAGTTGCACATGAAGAAACTTTGGGTATTTTTCAGTCAAAATTGCCTGTCACAAACGCCAATCAATGCCCGAGGCAGGCGTCTTTTTCAATTTTTTATAGTTCTTGGCGTGTAGGTCTCTCCTCTGGAAACATCCCAAGGCGAAAAAGAAAAGTCGTGACTAGAATCTACTATCAATGTTCTATTGTGGCCAGGACGATATCGGACAATTTTCGGTGAGCAAACTAGCCAACATACCCCGTCCCACCCAGCCCGTATAACGAATACCCAAGCAGAAAGCACACATACCTGCCTTTTAATCACTGGAAACTTTTCAAAAATAACTCCTTTGACTCAAAAAACCGAAGTCACCTTAAAAAACGAAGGGAACCTAGGCTAAGGGAAAAGCGCGGAGATTTAATATGTAATTATACCTCTTTTTAATATGAAAAACGTATAATGAAAAAACGTGAGCCATGAACCATAAAAAAATATAAGAAGTGGTTTCTGGCGTTATATGGTAGAAACCTAGAGAGAGCTAATGATGACGTCGTGCATAGAAACCTCGGTAGTGAAATGAACTATTTTGATGTGACATTCTCGAGTGTTTCAGTTCAACCGTAAAACAAAAAATTAAATGTATGTGTCGACAAATGAAGTTTATGGATTTGCCTCAACAAACATAGATGGTCTGTCCAAAAAATAATTAGAATGCATCGGGGGAAAACTTCATTGCAGATCAGAGTACACATAACTAAAACTCTACATTACAGCACCCTTGTGCATCATCACATGGATGTCAGTGCCTCTGTCCCGCTTCTGGTATGCCTTCTGGAAGGCGTCGACGGGAATCTCATTCAGGCATCTCGTCACGGCCTCTTTGACATAATCCAGTGGTCCAAAATACTACTCAAAGGGGTTGTAATTGGGTCGCACTCAAAGCCCATTTCTCCTCACCAATAACCACCTATACTGGAAAAATTCGGGTCAAAATTGGCCCAAGAGTTCCAAGGTAAGATTGTCACAAGAGCAGTCTTACGACAGCACTTTTGGGACCATCCTGACACACCTTTCTCATGGCTAAATCTGTAAGAATTCAATGTACTGTGGTTTTCTGAATATTACACTCTGTTAACATACTGACACTTGGAGTTCAATCAAAATTGAACATGAGTCTCTCTTTTCTCAAATTTTCTCCACACAGTGTTGATGATGGATGTCCAGGGAATACCTCATCGTCAACCTCCACGTTACCCTCCCAGAACATCCTGCGCAAGAAGAAAACCATTACTTGGGATATTTCTCCATCTCCATTTACATCCTTAACCCTGGTCTCCAAACCCGATTTACCGAGGTTAAATTTTATCGCATATCATTTCTCCATGGAAAGTGGTATCGTGAATTTGTGACGCGACCCTCGAGCAGGGGTTGAGTCTAGCAGCGATCCGCAGACTGTAACAGCCCGCAGACAACTGACGCGGGTCGTGTTGCTTTCCTTTTATCATTTTTCCCGCCACAAATCGTCCCACTCTAGCCGTCCGCTTCGCCAGGAAAAATCGTTTTACTTACTTGACAAGAGCCTGTACGCTCCGCTCTCAATACTAACCAAATGTATGCCGCAAACAGACACCAATTGAAACTAAATGTATTCCTGCATCATACGAAACACTGAGACGAATATTACCTTGCCATTAGGCAACGGACAAACGTCAGAGCATAATCAAGCAAACAAACTATCACGACACAGTAGCTTATTTTCGGGAAAGAATTGCTTCAAAATAATTTAATTACTCTAAACCGAGTTAATTTAATTACTCTAACCCGAGAGAACTCGTTTCGCGATATTAAACGCCAAAAAACTTTTGAAACAGATAACTTTTGCTTCCTCTTACTCCTTTATTCCTTTCCTCCTACTCGCAATATTTTAACAGCAAGTATTAAATAATCGACTTATAGCAAATAAATTGTAAGAGATTAAAAAAACAAAATTTAATTAAATATATTTGGTTTTTCTTCGTCATTAAGGCGACGCGATGGGTGTAAATTGGAGGCTTTTGAAATGAGGGTACGGAGAAGGATCGAAAAGGATTCAATGGACGGCAGGGAAAACAAACGAAGAAGTCGAAGACCAGGAGAGGGAGGTGAGAGGATTATTGAGAGAATTCGAAAGGAGGCAGGAAAGGTAGAAACAGAGAATTTTGATTGGCAAGGAAATGTTGAAGACTATGATAGAGGGGAAAATGTTGGGCAGGTGAGGAGAGGGAAGGAAAAGGATATGGAATGAAGGGAAGGAGGCTTTATATGGAATTGAAGAGAAGTTTATTGCAGTGAGGGGTTGTCAAGTAGTGCCGCGATAGGCAAGGCTACGAAATGTAGAGGTGTCCATTTAAAATCTAATTTTAACGGTAGACTACCAATTAATAATCATGATCAAATATACGAGGTCTTCAAATCTTAATGCACAAATTTAAAAGCTGAGTTCTTCGCATTGCCGAAGATTAGATTAGAGTAACCTACATTTTCCATTCCATTTTACTCGAGCTGATTTACAGCTGTCGTCTAATTGATGAATAATCTTTATAATATCGAATCAGTCAGAAGCAAACCACAGCCTTTATGCGGCTGGATGAAACATTTTCCTCGAGTCCCAATGATATATTAAAATAGAAACCAAAAATTCCGTATGCGAGCATAAATTAAAGAAAATGAGTAAACCAAGATCCGAAAAATACTTCAGCAGAAGTAGGAATTAGCAGCAAATAATAAAATTTTGCACATGGTTTCTCGCTTGATTGAATGCCAATAAAAATGAATGTACTTTCAAGAAAGGAAACTGCGGCAACCTAACAATCCGTACTTATTTCCAAGATGACTTTTCTTTTCTCCTTTTCACGGAGTGATATTATCCAGAGAAGATTTATGGGGAAAGCCAGGCGAGGATTATTTTTGTGTATTTTTGTATCATAAGGGCAACTGCTTTTGAAAAGAGCGCATACTGATGGAGATTTAAAAACACCGTCAAGATAGCACGAAACCCACATGAAAATAACGCGCTTTGCTCCAAAGTCCATTCCATCACGATAATTTTGAAGGATAACATTGGTTTGTCGCGATGTTTGTAATTCTCTCCATTTCCATTAATGTACAGACCGCTGTAAAAAAATTATTCCAACTTGAAACAAAACAAATAATTGTCAAGGGGCAAATTGTTTGAGAACGTATGGGCGATGTACATTTGTTACCTCTATACGCTACACCGATTTGATCGCAGAGCATTACAAAAATGCAACTTCAATTGTGCGAATTCAAATACGAACGACGGCAAACCTGGGCAATCAAAATGTGAACCAACGAATGTTTCCACTGAGAAAACCAAAGATTTTGCACATCTTCAGATAAAATCATCATATTTAATTTTTTTAATACTTTCTCGATACCTATAATTCAAAAACTACAAAGCTTTCCTCAAAGAACCAGTAATTGAAATATAAAATAAAACATTTTTTCTGAACATATTTTCTTATCAATTCCCTTCTCATAGAACCCCTTCATTTGATCATGCAACTCATAACAAAATTTCCAGACTATTTTCCCAAATACCCACCTCCGTCTCCAGCCCCGAAAAGGTGCACTTCAACGGCTCTTCGGCTCC
The DNA here is from genome assembly GCF_022747635.1 of Hetaerina americana. Lineage (NCBI taxonomy): Eukaryota > Metazoa > Arthropoda > Insecta > Odonata > Calopterygidae > Hetaerina > Hetaerina americana. The sequence continues at coordinate 10,283,049 of NW_027286625.1, forward strand.
GGCAACACGTCCTAACTTTCGAAATCAATAATTAGGCTAAACATTTGAAATTTTTGTCTAACCTGTAGTCGGTTTATCAAATAAGTTGGTTTCTGCGGAAGGGGGGAAAAATGCGACTAAATAAACGCATGGTATCACCACCCACACTAATGTGCGTAGGTGAAACTACGTTATTCCAGGATGAATGTCGACTGAATACGTTGATTTTGGAGTGCATATATGATCAGTGCATGCAGTTATAGGAGAGTTTGGAAGAGGCATTGGTGGGTTATGAAAGGATGCGGATTGGATGGACTGGTAATCGATAAATATGGAAGAACTTCCCCACGGGTTCTGGTCGTACTGAGAGAATAGATGTGTCTACACACCAACAAGGTATACGCATGAGAGAAAATCGAATTGTGTTCGGGCAAGAAAAGAAAACAGTGGGAATACTCGTATAAAGAGATCGAGAAAACTCACAAGATCAAGAAAATTAGGAGTCTCGAGAATTAAATCGCAAAAAAAATTCGAAGGTTGATTTTATAAGTGAGAGCATAGCTCACCAAAACAAAGCCCTATACGGCGTGTGAAATTCACACGCGGGTACGATTGGGCCAAGTTCCTAATTTCCTGCGCTGCCTTTGGTCTGCCAGGATGACCTGGTGCCCGAAAAATCACACTACATGGGTAAAGCTGAGGGGATAAGCCGGAGGCGTCACCCGGAATCAAACCAGGGCCCTACTACAGGGCCAGGGCTAGTAGCCTAGCACTCTACCCATTTAACTACCATGTCCCTTCTGTGAATACTTAGAAGAGTATGTAAAAAAATGTACTAAGGTGATAGATATTCCGGAGAACTGTGTGCAAGGATTGGGAAAAACGAAGGACGTCTGTGAAAGGGAGCACGTTGCCTGAAATTAATAAAAATCGGACCTCTGAATCGGACCATGAATACTCAGAAAGGAGAACAGTTTGAAGGGTACGTACGTAGGTTTCTTGATGAGAAGACTCTTTGAAACAGCACAGCTATGTGTGCAAAACAGCCTTTAGATGCACATGAGAGAACGGTTGAAGAAACATCAAGAGGGATCAGCCCTTCCCTCCGAAAGGTATTAATAAATCTGAATTAGGAGCACCTTAATTCATTTATTTTTTTCCATACGCGATCGCTCCAGATCCTGACGGGACTCCGGCAAAGCGCACAGCTGCTCGAGCAGTGGCTCAGACCCCTTTCCAACACCACCACCGTGGTGGTGGTGTGTTGGAAAGGGGTCGCTTGGGTTGACAAGGCACGCACACAAGGCACGAGCCGTTGAGGAGCGCGCAAGGATCTTCAAACGAACGTTGGACGGACGCCAGATTTCCATCGACCGCTCGAAATAAACGTGGCAGGGCATGCCTCTTCGCAGTTGACCGCCGCCTCACCTCGCGCGACCTTCCCTCCTCTCATTCATCCCCTCGCGTGTCCCTCAACCCCCTTTGAAGGGCATGGAGGGCACCCTACCACCTCCTTCCTCCCTCCACCCACCACCCTACACCTCGATTGGATCTCGAAATGGTTCAAGGTACGGTAACACGCGGGGATTACTTTCGTCCATCCACTTATTTAACCGCCCCGTTGAATATATCCTCCTCAATAACGCTGTGCGAGCGTACATTTGACCGTTAATTAAAGCTAAAAGATTAATGGATAACAGAAATGAATTGAAACATCGAGCTATTTCTCCCTCTCTGAAGTAATGACAACATTGGGTACAAAAATCCCATCGTCATATGGAAATATCTTTATCCACAATATCTTCGTCCCTTGATTCCGTCAACATGCTTATTCTTTTCCTCATCCTACTTTTCCAGGCCCAAAGTTCTCCTACACATCCTTATACATAGTATACCGTCTTCAATATTCCATGACAAATCAAAATTCTGTGCATCCAACTTACCTCCATCGTTAGGATTTCTCCCAACAATCCTCTCTCCTCTCCCACCATTCCTAGAACTTCCTCGTTTGTTTTCTTTTCGGTCCATATTTTTTACGCTTCTGCCACATCCATGCCTCAAAAGCCTCCAATCTACAAGCCTGTACGCCTATCATATTGCTTCAACGGACAAGTTTCCCGATAAAAAACTACGCTTCAAAATCAATCTCTTCCAAACATCCAAACTCAACGTCCGTGTCATCAATTCCCTCCTCTTAAATGATTCTTTGCATAATTTTCTGTATGATGCAATATAAACATTGACATAATGACAAATCATAACATGCACATAATTTTACCATACCGGTAAAAATTATATTCTGTTTTAATTCTGATGTCAAGCCTGCAAAACAACATGTATGTTACTTTCAACGTCAACAGCATTTCCATTCCTGATTATGCTCCCCAGAGGCGAAGGAAATATGGTCTTGGAGGAGGGGAAATCGAAAATTTGACCATTTCCACCATCATTCAACTTTGCCCTTCACAGAAATCAACGAGTTCTTAAAGTTTTTGTTAAAGTTATCGTTGGATCGTTTGCAATTAGCTTTTCACGAAAAGAAGATGAATAATGGCTACGGACTGATGATTGATTACGATAAAGTAGGTATTATCGTCGAATTAATCAGCTGGGGACCATTCGCGTACCTCTACCTGTTTTCTTAACGCTAACATTTTATCGCAACACAGGAGACGAGCTTTTCGTCGAAAATTATACCTATGGCTAAAAATGAATACTCGGGCAAAACGTTCCTGTATTTATTTGCAGATACACTCGCGGCGAGTCCCGAATGAAGGATGCGATAGAAATAAACGGAGAGACCTCATTCCACGGTTCCATAGCAGTCTTATGCGTCATCAGTAATGAACGAAATTGCGTTACATAATTGGTAATGAGCTGATCTTTCCATACCTTCACTGCTGAGGCAAAATTTCAATAAAAAATTTCTCAAAATAATTACATGATTGATGTTTGCCGTAGGTCAATGAAGTTATCGTAAAAATTACACCCTCCGGAAAACTTTTCGCTGATATGATCGTCTAATTAAGACAGCGACGAAATAAACCAATCAAATTAATCTTATAAGCCAGAGCTACCATTTAAAATTCCCTGATAAGTACACATCCGCTATTAAAATAAAAGCAACCATATCACAATCTGAAAAGTTTTTTTTCTACTCCTCCCCCGACATCTCTCCTTAATTTTAATACATGGTTGATAACTTTCTATCTAACTATCCTTTTAATAACTCCCTGAAAATGAAATTAAATCGTGAAAAGCTTTGCGTGTCGTGAAACACACAGGAATTTGGAAAATTCCTGGAAGAGAAATAATTTAAACATTAATGCAAATTAAATAAATCACAGAGCAACTTTAATATTATTTTTTCGCGGCATTGATAATCCAAAAATGTTAACTCTCACCAACGTGTAAAGTCTGTACATACGTACGTTCAAGAGGATGGAACAAAAAGAAAGCCTTCATTATCACGTTTGATTAAGCAAAACTCAAAGAGAAAAAACATTACATTCATGGAGTTCAAATCACTCGCTGGATACTTATACGTATTAACACCAAGATCACTCAATTATTTATTAGTCTGTTTACGCATTGCCGATGATGACGGCTGATTATACGGCTTGCATTCTTCGAATGTTTAACTGAGTCGAGGTGCCTAACAGAGAGGGATTTATTATCATTGTCTTGAAGAGATGTCAGCTTTCGGAGGAAGAAGAGGGAATATGAGTGAGTGTGTGTATAAATAGCCGCTAAATCTGGCTTTGTTTACGTCTATGGTGTTTGCAGTGAGGGGCTATGCGTTCTCATTGAACAACAACGCCCTCTACAGCGCGCATTCCAATTGCTTGTTTTGCGATCACAGTACGACGACGTGAGATGGCATCACCATTCGGTAAGGCATTACGTATGTGTTTCTGATGAAATAATTCCTAACTCCTTGTATCAAGGTATATAGACGTAGAGGTATACTAGACGTATATGTATCTTTATCTCCCCACGCATACCTCGTGTTCGAGCGGATAAACCATTTCCGGAGGGAACCAATCTGTTATTAAATATTTTTAACACCCTTATTGTACCGATTTAGGCTAATAGGTTTCACCAAAAAGTAAATTTTCATATTTTCATATCACCAAGTGGCATTAAAGAAGATTTGAAGTAAGTAAATATTATAATAAATACCTATAACATAATTATTATAAGGTACATCACCAGTTAAGGCAGGTTTTGGGATGGACACAACTACCAAATAAATATTCTATGACTCCTAACAAAAAACAATCCAGCAACCTACTCTACATCAGGGCCCTCTTCATCTTCGAGTACTTCCTTCCTCCATTCATCCCGTCCAACATCCCTATCCTGCTCCTGCCCTTTCCTCGTTTGCCTAACATTCTCCCCTCTATTACAGTCTCCAACATCCCGCTGCCGCTCAATACCCCCTCCAGCCACTTCTCCTGCCTCCATAGGATTTCTCCCAACAAACCCCTCTCTTCGCCCACCATACCAAGTACTTCCTCATTTGTTTTATTCTCCGTCCATTTCACCTTCTCCATTCTTCTCCACACCCACATTTCAAAAGCGTCCAGTCTACGTCTATCCTCCTGCTTCAATGATCACGTTTCCGCGCCATACATAGCTACGCTCCATATCAAAGTTCTTTACGAGACTTTTCTTAGTATCCTTATTCAACGACCCTGTCATTATCTCCCTCCTCATTGTGAAAGCCTCTTTGCCAAGCGCAATTCTTCTCCTTACATCCCTATTACTTAGACTGTGCGGGTCCAAAACACTTCCAAGATATGTAACCCGTTCTACCTGCTCTAGTTTTTGCCCTCCTATTTTAATGTTTAGCTTAGCCTTTTTCTTTCTAGAAAATCGCATAACCTTTGTTCTATTAATATAGATTTTCATCCCATATCTGTCGCTCTGAATTTCCAATTCGACAGATAAGCGATGAGAATTTGTGACATAATACATACCACAATATCCTTGATGTCGCAGGGAATTTTCGCATAAGTGCGCAAGTTTGATAATAGCTCCGAAATCCAACGCACGGAACAAATTAATTAATGACCAATTTAATTGATTGATAATTAGATTTGAAAATTCAATTTATTAACGATTGTTTCGTGCATCGCACAAGTGCGAATACTCGTGTTCACGAAATAAATCAAGGCATCCCAAATTGCGTGTATTCATTTGGGCTTAAACTGTCAAATTAAACAATGAAACGCGAACAAATTGGAGGGCTTGCGAAAATATTTGTTTGGCTTCCGGGAGGGAAAGAAATTATTATTGCAATTCCGGTCCCAGATGCGACGTTAAGCTAATACACATGCAACGAAAAGCGGCCTTTAATCAGGTGGGACATTTATTTGTGAAATCCCTCGCTTATATTTCGTCCGTCAGTGGATATTACCTTGCTCATTTGGAATCGAGAGTTAATGACCCAGGGGAAACTTCTCTTAAAATGCTAAAATCGTACAACCATACCAAAAATATCGAGTCCAAGCTTGAAAAAAGACAATTACTAAAAACAGCGCGTTCGGCATCGGCACTAAATGGGAATCTGCACATGTAATACGATCCGAACTTAAATAAACGACGTTTAATAATAAAGGAGACTTTTCGGGTCATGAACCACTCTGTGAACGTTTAATATTTAAAGTTTTGAGTAGCATGCAAGGACCAAATAATTAGTGGAAATGTGCATATTTATGTGCGTCAATAAAAAATTTGTTGAAAATTATTATAATTAAATCGAAATGGCTGAAAAAGAAAAAGTCGCCAACCTTCAATGACGACATGACCAGTGAAGGACAGCGGTTCTCTAATTACTCTGCCTCGTGATTTTTTGGGTAATGAAAAATGATTTTGGTGACATCCTGAGCTCATATTCCGTACGAATACCTAGCCCACTCGAGTTAACATAAATTAAGAAAAGCTCGGACTTGCATTTGAGCGAAATGTTTAGGAGAATGGCATTTGGCTAGACGATATCATCGGATAAATTTTAAACTCCAACCTAAAAAAGATGCATACTAAAAAGAAAGAATTGTACTTTTCCACAGATTTTATTACATGGTAACATATAATAAAATCTGTGGAAGTATAAGTCTTTCTTTTTAGTATGAATATTAAATACTTCCACGAAGTGTAGCCTGAAAAAATAGAATATATATATACTCGTATATATATATATATATAATTATATATATATATATATATAATTATATATATATATATATATAATTATATATATATATAATTATACGAGGGTCATCCGGAAAGTAGTACCCGTTCGTGAAATAAAGACACAAAAGTAAATATTAACAAACATAAAAAATTTTATTTGAAAGAGGATACTTTAAACTACTTCTCAACATAATCTCCAAGCAAATTAAGGCATTTGTCATAACGTGTGACAAGTTTCTGTATTCCTGCTGCATAGTCCTTCGCCGCCAGCTCATTGAGATACGCGAGGGACCCATCTTGCACAAATTTTTGCATAATGCAGATGGTGTTTAACAATTTCATGAACAATTGTTCGAGAAACATTGGGAAAATGCTCACAGATGTCATCAATTGTGACGCGCCGATCGTTCCTCACGAATTCGTCAACTGAGCTCACCAGTTGGTCTGTAATGACAGACGGTCTCCCCGAACGCTCATCGTCGTGTGTGTTCCCCCTCCCCATGTTGAAGTTGCGACACCACCGCCGAACAGACGACTCGTCCATTACATTGTCTCCATACACCTCCTTTAATTGGCGATGAATATCACATGGGCGAACGTTTCTTGCATTGAGGAATTTAATCACTGCCCTCACTTCACACCTGGCGGCGTTCTCAATTTTTTTAAACATTGTAAACAATCACAGAAACAACACAGGCAATGCTAGCGTCACGCAACTTGGCTCAGAGAAGGCAGACAAGCCACTGAAGCTATCTGACCTCGTCCAGCGGCTACTCGCGTCGTCAGCACTTCATGCGGCACGAACGGGTACTACTTTCCGGATGACCCTCGTGTATATATATATAATTATATATATAACACATGTAGATTTTTAGAATATAGAGACACAAAGAAAGGACACTCACAATTTGTTATTTTACGTTTCGACAGCACGGCTGTCGTCTTCAGAATGGGGCGTTCTCGGGGAAGAGCGGAGAGGATGTGCGGGGGAGAGGTGGGGGAAGGAGAGGTAAAGGGACCAATAGGAAATGAACAAGGGGGTGGGGGGGATATGTAGGCAGCCAATTGATGCATTCAGTGGGCTTGGTTCAGCCCGGGCGGTTTGAATGATTGGGCCACCCAGATATGCGCCATCTCGCGGGTTCTCACTTCTATTATACTCGCAGATTTGGGAAGGATTTCAATAACCGAAACAGAGAAGCAGTCGTCAAAAGATTGGTTGTGGGAAGCGGTGTGAGTAGGGATGGGGTAATTAAGAAAGGTGGGAGATTTGGTGGAATATCGGTGGTTATTCATGCGGAGGGAAAGTGCGGTCGTGCATTCGCCCACGTAGAAGGCAGGGCAGAAGTTACAGGAGAGGCGATATATAATATTTTTTGAGGTACAGGTGGCGAGTGGTTGGGAGTTGGTACTGAGTGAGGGGGAGGGCCTTAAAAGGTGACAGCATTTGCAGCGTGGGCGGTTGCATGGGGCGGATAGGGGCGGGGGAGAGACGGGGGTGCTTGAAGTTGGATTTGTGGACTTAAAGATGTCTCGCAGGTTCGACGGGCGTTTAAACGAAACAGAGGGACAGTGTGGGAATAAAAGTGATGTGGACTGAGTGTTATTGATAATTGGGAAGAGGTCACGGATTAGATGTTTAATTTTGTGTGTTCCGGGGAAGAAAGTGGTGATAAGAATAGGGCATTTTGGGCGGTTTGGTTTGGGGAGGGGAGTGTATTGTGTTGACGGTTTGAGGATTTTACTGTTTAGCAGTTTTTCGGGGTACCCACATTTTCTGAGGGATTCATGCAGCTGGTCCAAGTATTTCTGTTGGGAGGGGGTGTTATTGCAGAGACGGAAGCCACGGATAGAGAGTGAGAATGGGATGGAGCGCTTTGTGTGAGGAGGATGGCAGCTGTCGAAATGAAGATATTGTTGCTTATTAGTTGGTTTAATGTGGACTGAAGTGTGAAACGTATTGTTTTGGAGGTGAATATCGATATCTAGGAAGGTAATATTCGAGTCGGATATAGAAGAAGTGAATGATACTGAGGAGGAGGAGTTGAGAGAGGAAATGAAAGAGGATAAAGTTTCGCGTCCGTGGGACCAAAGGAGGAAAATATCATCGATATAGCGGGCCCAGAAAAGTGGTTTTAGGGTTTGTTGTTGCAGAAAGTCGTGTTCTAGTTTACCCATAAAAAGATTGGCGTATGCAGGAGCCATACGCGTGCCCATTGCAGTGCCTTTTATTTGTAAATATATTTTGTCATTGAATTGAAAAGCATTTCTGGTAAGAACGATTTGGCTTAATTCGAGGAGGAAATCTGTGGATGGGGTGTGTGGTGTGGATCGTAGGGAGAGGTAATGTTTCAGGGCTTCTAAGCCTTCTTTGTGGGGAATGGAGGTGTACAGAGATGTGACGTCTATCGTGGCCATGAGAATGGTTGTGTTGTGCGGAATTGGGATTGAGTGTAGACGTTCCAGAAAGTGGTGCGAGTCTTTAATGTAAGAAGGGAGTGAAGTGGCTATCGGTTGAAGGTAGTGCTCTATTAATGCGGAGATTCGTTCTGTGGGTGAGTTGATGCTGGAGACAATAGGGCGTCCGGGGTTATTGGTTTTGTGTATTTTGGGTAGCAAATAGAAATGGGGAGTCTTAGGATTAGGTGGTGAAAGAATGGATATGTCTGTGGGGGAGAGACCTTCTTTGGGACCGAAATTGGAAAGAAAAGAGAGAATATCCTTTTGATAAGAAGGGTTTGGGTCTTGGGGCAGGGGGGCATAGCAGGAAATGTCATTTAATTGGCGCAATGCCTCGGCGTTATAGTCTACTTTGTTTAGCACGACAACGGATGACCCTTTGTCCGCCGTCGTGATTATAATATCTTTATTTGACGTTAAACGTCTGAGAGCTTGTCTCTCAGAGGGGGAAAGGTTGTCTGGTGGCTTAAGGGAATCTATGAATTTTTTGTCGGAAATCTTTGTCAGAAGGAGATTGATAAAGATTTCAATTGGGTGGTTTGATGGGAGTGGTTTGGGTTCGTTTTCTGAGGCTGGGCGGAATCGGGTAAGTGCTGGGTTAATGGTGGGGGAGTTCGAAGGGAAAGGCTGGGATTTCCAATGAGCATGCCACCGTAAATTTCGGCAGAAATTTAATGTGTCGGTGATGATGTTAACGTGGTTGGTTCTCGGGGTGGGGGAGAAGGAGAGGCCTTTACTTAGTAGCGAAAGCTCGCTATTGTCGAGGGTCACGGACATATATAAATATATATATATATATATACGGATATATATATATATATATATATATACGGATATATATATACGGATATATATATATATATATATATATATATATATATATATATATATATATATATATATATATATATATATAAAGGATGCATGTGAAGAATATGATAATACTTGTGGACATTATATGTGAAGATGATGATAATTTTAATGTCACATGTAGAAAGAACTTGGAGCCTATTCCTATTTAAAAAAAAGTTTTTTTTACTTATTTATGTACCCTGCAAGCCACCGCTAAGATATGTGGCAGGGGGTGAATACGCACCAGAATAATTTTGCCCTGAATATGACCCTACCGCGGTCGGACAGTTTTATTTTGATCCTCTAATCTCTCTAATTTTATCAGCAAGATATCTCCTACTGTAGTATGATGGGGGTAATAATACATTGTCAACATCACTGCTAAAGAGACCTCCTTTGAATTTATGCAAGAGCTACAATCTATAATTTAGCCGTGAGTGATTCCCAGCCTAGTTGCTCTAATACGAGGGTCATCCGGAAAGTAGTACCCGTTCGTGAAATAAATACACAAAAGTAAATATTAACAAACATAAAAAATTTTATTTGAAAGAGGATACTTTAAACTACTTCTCAACATAATCTCCAAGCAAATTAAGGCATTTGTCATAACGTGTGACAAGTTTCTGTATTCCTGCTGCATAGTCCTTCGCCGCCAGCTCATTGAGATACGCGAGGGACCCATCTTGCACAAATTTTTGCATAATGCAGATGGTGTTTAACAATTTCATGAACAATTGTTCGAGAAACATTGGGAAAATGCTCACAGATGTCATCAATTGTGACGCGCCGATCGTTCCTCACGAATTCGTCAACTGAGCTCACCAGTTGGTCTGTAATGACAGACGGTCTCCCCGAACGCTCATCGTCGTGTGTGTTCCCCCTCCCCATGTTGAAGTTGCGACACCACCGCCGAACAGACGACTCGTCCATTACATTGTCTCCATACACCTCCTTTAATTGGCGATGAATATCACATGGGCGAACGTTTCTTGCATTGAGGAATTTAATCACTGCCCTCACTTCACAACTGGCGGCGTTCTCAATTTTTTAAACATTGTAAACAATCACAGAAACAACACAGGCAATGCTAGCGTCACGCAACTTGGCTCAGAGAAGGCAGACAAGCCACTGAAGCTATCTGACCTCGTCCAGCGGCTACTCGCGTCGTCAGCACTTCATGCGGCACGAACGGGTACTACTTTCCGGATGACCCTCGTATTTAGAAGGAGCTAGGCTGGGAATTTTCATCCCAAAGTTTATCGTAACAGCGTTTTACAAATCTAGCTCCTCTACGCTGCACGCGATCCAATTCGGCAATCAATCCAACTTCATGAGGATCCCATATACTTGCAGCATATTCTAATTGAGGCCTATCCAGCGAAAGATAACATTTCTCTTTGACTTTTTCATCAAATTTACCTAGTACTTTTCCAATAAATCCCATTTTTTTTTTGTTAGCTTGTTCACATATTCCCCGTATGTGTTTCACCCAGGAGATATCGTGAGTGTAAGTAACGCCTAGGTATTTTATAGAGTCTACACATTCCATTTCGGTGTTCCCAATGCAGTAAGCGTTCGGGAGGGGATTGCCCTTTTTGAAGGTGATCATTTTAAACTGTGATTGATTTCACTCCAGGCCGCCGGAGATGCACACCTTCTCGAGTTCTCCACTCAGTGAGTGCAGTGCATCCCTTTTTTTTTGGAAAAATTCCAACTTATTATTCCAGACAATAGGTTACTAACGTTGCGCGTTCCGATTCGCCTCTTCCTCTCCAGAGCGCACGTGGGACACAGCCCTCAGACCACGACGTGACTCAATACTTTACGTTAACTGCCTCAAGATGACAGGGTGCTCCTGCCGGGTTGAGCCAACGATTAACATGAGTTAAAAGATTATAAATTATGTGACGGGGTGGGGAGGGAAAGTAGCCGTCGAAAAGAAGCATGGTAGCAGAGAGCAAACTTCTGGTCCTCGGGAATAATAAAATCAATGCACAAAAGGTGAAAGACGGGGTCAAAGTAAGAGCATCATAACTTATTATTATTGTTAGTAAATATAATAGGCAACCTTCCAGTTAAGGAAGGTTTTGGATGGACAAATATACCAAATAAAAATGTTGTAACTCCTAACAAAAAACAATGCAGCAACCTACCGCACATCAGGTCCCTCTTCATCTCTGTGTACTTCCTCCCTTTATCCCGTCCAATATCCCTGTCCTGTCTCTACCCTTCCCTCGTTTGCCTAATATTATCCCCCTATCACTGTCTTCAACATCTTACTGCCGGCCAATACCCCCTCAACCATTTTTCCTGCCTCCTTAGGATTTCTCCCAACAATCCCCTCTCCCCGCCCACCATACCTAGTACTTCCTCATTTGTTTTCCTTTCGGTCCATTCCACCTTATCCAACGCTCTCCACACCCACATTTCAAAAACCTCCAATCTACGTCTATCATCCTGCTTCAGTGTAAGCTTTCAATCGAATAAATAGCGAGGAATTGCAGAGAGGAAAATAGTGGAAAAACTCATCGAGCAGGTTTCGGGGAAGGACAGCATGCTGGTAGCAGTAGAATGATAAATGGGAGGAAATAACTAAATTCGACTTAAACTAAGTGGAACATAAAGGAAGGAGAAGGATCTTTACAGTAGCGCGACGGTGCACGTGTGCAACCGCATTTTTGAAATTTCCTTCCCGCTCCAACACTTTCTAACCGGACCTTGAGCGAACCTGTACAAGTATTAAAGTGAAAGAGAAACACCCTTTCAACAACTGGGGGCGTAGCTCAGATGGTAGAGCGCTCGCTTAGCATGTGAGAGGTACCGGGATCGATACCCGGCGCCTCCAGATTTTTTAAAAATTTCATTCAGAAATAATTCAATTATAAAATTACAGAAAGACTGTAGATTTTGCTCTTTCCACTATACCATCTCCGGAAGACATTCTATACCTCTTGGCTTATTATGACGTTTTCCGTTACCTGCTCAAATGCTTTTCCCTGTAAGAATCTACCAGTCAAAACGTCTGAGTGAAGAAAAACCTTCCGCGTTTTACAACAAGAAACTTTATAATACATGCTTTTCGTTCAAAAGTGCGTTCGTTATTGCTAACTTTCATTTCTCGTAGCGCGATTTCGCGGAATTTGTTAAGACACGTTGACGAATGTCTTAACGACTTGCTAGCTAAGAAGCCAGCATTTTTATAACTGACACATCGTCAAATCAAAATGTAACTTCTATAGTCTATTTCTATAATGTGCTACAGAATGGCGTTTGCAGGAAAAACTGTTTCTTTGCATGCGATGATTTTCGTTACCGATGGGCTAACGACTGATTCCTAAGGATGCTCTTCCCTCAAGGTCTCTTATTCTAAATGTTCTGAAAGGGTCTGTATAACATCATTGAATACGTTTTCTCAACAGAGAGGATTAAAAAATGGCTTGCCACATTTTACATAATTCTTCCTAAATGTATGCTCTTTTAACGAGCTCTTGCGAACCAATCTCTGCTAGCAACAAAAAAATGTTCATTTGAATAGAAAAAATTAGTCTATATGTTAAGACAATGATTTTAATTAAATAACTAGATCACTCATAATCATATCAATGCAATAAAATATGTATTAACCGGAGTTGGAGTTGCAGATATTGCAGTTGAAGAATTGAAATTTTGAAATAATTCGCCGTTCCCAAAATATGCGCCATGCGACAATTGTAGTATATGCAAATTTTAACAACAAAATGTATTTTTTACATAAAAATCATCAACCTGGGGGAAAAAACGTCACTGTTAGTATTTATCATTGTATAATGCTGAATTTTTCTAAGAAACAACGAATAACATTAGTGGAGCTGTGGTCATTACATATTAAGATATATCAAACATACGTGTTTCATGTACGTCATAAATTAATATCCATACGACAACGGCAACGCAATATGATATATAGATAAGAAGAGGTAGCATTAAAACAGTACATTATATTTTTTGCATTTAGGAAGTGAATGAAAATAGTTTTCGAATGCTCCCGGCCAGACCAGAGGCACCTAAAACGTGCTACAGAAGAACACTACATTTCTAGAAATATCATCAAATTCGGCGAGACATGCAACGAATCCGTCCGGCAAACCACGTGGGTACCTTCAAACCGGTGCACGGACAATTCGCACGGCTACCGTTTGAAAACGACAACTGTCCATTTCATGCCTCGTATGAAGGTTGAGGGAAAGACGCACATGGGGAGGATCGTTCGAGCAGAACGTCGGGAAAATTTCACGCCTTTCGCCCCGCGACCAACGACGGTAGGAGCCAAGCACATAGGACCCATCTGCGACAGAGTGAAAACGCGTACGTAATGAAACGAACGAGAGAGAGAGAGAGAGATAGAGGGGGAAGAGGGATAGCTTTCTCCCCACGCCGCGCGAGCCTCGTGGACCAGAATGCAAGGTCAGACCCCGCGCCTCCATCGCCGCAGCCGCTCTCGGAGAGGAACCGGCGTCCCGACCTCGCGTGTGCGACGCCACCATTTCCCCACTGTCGCCCGTCTGGACCGTTTTTTTCTTTCCTCCGCCATATACCCCCCCCCTCCCTTCCAACTTCGTTCTCATTTTCGCCAACCGTTCGGCGAGAGCGCGCGGCGGGTTCCCCACGTGGCCACCGGCGAGGACCGCGGATGGAAACCCACGCGACGAAGGACTTCCTCCGAACGGTTGAGGAGAAATTTTAAGGCACCCACCCCACTCCACTTCCTCCAGTCTCCTCTGCCTTTGCTTCCAGACGCTCGCTGTCTACTGAACGTTCCTCACGGTGCACAAAGCTGGGGCCGAGATTTTCACTGTTTCGAGAAAACTGTCACGAAAACAGCAGCGTTTCGGCCTGTGGCTACGTAGAAACGTTCCGAGATTGCTTCAATGAAATGCATGAAGCTATATTTCCATACGAGGGTTCGCATTTCGGCACAAGACGAAACACGGCTTTGAGACTCAAAATTAAGTCGTAAGCTTCCAGTTAAGCAGGTAGAACGTTCTCTTAGGTATGACGCCTTTTAGACGGATAAGTAGTGAGGAAATTACAAGGATTGCGTTAGACAGAGAGCTTTTACGAAGAGAAGGAAGTTGATGACAGGAACCTCGAGTAAAAACGTGAAAAAAAAACAAAAAAGAAACCTTTGAAGTGGCGTGTAATTTTGCATTGCTTGAAAAGTTGCACATTGAGACAAGAGGATAACCTAGATTCGAGGCTTTAAAGATGTGGGCGTGGAAATGAATGGAAAACATGAAATGGAAATCAGGAAGCTATCTAGACGCGACAGGAGAAGAAAAACGGTTGCTGGCAGAATTCAAAGAGGACAGGAAATGTGGATTCAGAGCATATTGTTTCACGATGGAATGTTGAAAACCGTGACGGAGGGGGAGAATTTGCAGCAGGCCAGGAAGGAAGGGCGGGAGAGAAAATAGGCATGCTGGACGGGATGAAAGGAGGCATAAAATATGAGGAATTGAAAAAGATATTATCGTAGTTCACGGTGCTACGATGTTTAGTGTCGTGATAGGCAAGGTTTCAAATGAGTTACTGAGTGCTTAGTCTCTTTACCCATGAAAACCAATGACACCACTAGTTTTCTGCTAACATTATAAAATTGGCTAGCAACGTGACTAAAAAAATGATCTTCTCGATATGAACAATTTATTTATAGGCTGCGGATGTTTGAAAAAATATTAAACCCCGAAATATGAGCGCAATCACGGATTTCATATGAGAAAAATGTGCGATGAGAACGGAGTAATATGCAGCCATCTCATATGAGGAGCGAAGTCATTGCCCCGTAAAATGACTGCAACATTAAATGACCTATGGTGGATTTTTTCAGAGCTACCCAGGCGTGAAGCGGAGAGAGGGATCATTTATTATTCACTTAAAAGAATTTTATTAAACAGCTATTAACGTGCAGTAATATATGGTAAGCGGTGCCATTTACCTACTGCATCAAAGAAAGGTACCGGTTAAATTTAAAAAAAATTACAGGCATCTCTTTGCGTGGTCATTTCGCATAATTTACCACGCGGGTTGAGTTTCTGAAAGCACATGATAAACCAATGCCTCTCAAACTTCACTCCTCTGTTACCTCCCTTAGTTTGGATCCGCGCCAGATCAAGCTCGCAGACGTAGCTGCATATTTTTGAATATTTAAGTACGCATAAACGCTATCGATATTTAAAAGCATGACTCTAGACTGGCATAACACTCCATCCTAATTGTCAGTTGCTATACTTCGCATTATCAAACGGACAGTGTACTAAAATTTTCTTTTCTCGGGTGACAGAGTATATACGGTGGAGAAACAGCATCATAGTCGCCCACGCCACGAAACTAAGGGAGACCCCAGCTGACATTAGGAAGCCTTCCTCCGCAACAGGTCGACCTTCCCCGGGTGAATCAGCGGTAATTATTGTTTCGGATTGGTAAAAAAATAGCCATACGCAAAGAAGGTTCTAGATCGGACGCGCGTTGCAGCTTCGCTAAAAATGCTGCCATATTGCCAAGGCGAGGCCATCTCCAGATGTCCGCCGACAGCAGTAACGAAGCTGTTGCCAAACGACGACCTTGCCCTCAATTCTCCCTTTGGGGGTAGATTCGGGGAATGGCAAGAGTGAATAGTGAGCCCGTCCTCAAGAAATCCTGAAGAAACTTTGCAATGTGTCTGGCCGTTAAACCGAACCTCTCTTCCCGGGATGAAAGTATCATAATCCACACCCGTTACCGCATGCAGCGCACAAATGCCCAAGAGCTAATCTCCGATTGGAGCATTTGCATCCCAATGCAACAAATTGCCTATCTAATAATAACCCAGCAGTAAATTTAAATAAATGCAACATTTAAAATAGATTTCAAGCTTGTTCGAGTTGGGTGGAAGGCATGTCCATGGACTTTCGTGGCCTCATCAAGTTTCTACTGGTAAAGAATTAAATCCCACCGAGTGACATTCGAAACTTAATGCCATCCATCCTCATCTGCTGATCTAACGATGATTGACACGAATCCCATCGCGAGTACATATTATTTCCGGGAAATTACCTATAAAACGTAGTCTAAACTTTCAGGCTTCACTTCGTGGAATTGTTTGATGTCCATATTAAATCTAGTTTGTAATTTTCCACACACTTAACTCGAGTCTCTGGAAAATCACAAACTCATTTAATATGAACACCCATAAATCACTTTAAATATTAAAACAGCGCTACTATTTTAGAGCATGAGAAAACTTCGTTCATATCCTGCGGATATTAACTCAATTGAAACAAAGCTATTTCAATGCCAAATCCAATATTTTAACGCCACTAGCGTTTATAAAGATAACATTTTCAAAATAAGCTTTCGAAGTTTAATGCCTAAGTAGATGAGAAACAAAAAATAAAAATTACTAAAGAGGATAGAGCCCTACAGAAGTCAAGACCATTGATATCACTCCACATAACTCCATGAACAGCGGCGTACCTGTGGGGGGGGGCATTGACGCCACAATTTTGGGGGCCGTAAGGCAGGAAATAAATACCTCTAGTTTTTAAGCCCATTTCATATACGCATGCATTAAAGTAGTTTATTTTTACAGTAAAGTGGAATTATTTAATCAGTTGGTATTTTCAAATTAAGCATTACAGAACACAACAGCAAAGCTTTAAAAGTCGCTGCACTAATTACGTGTTTAGAGAGTCGCCAAATCTTCCGACGGTTGGGAGGGCAATTATTTCCTGCGTGGGGCCTTCGATAACCTAGTTACGCCGCTGTCCTTGATGATAAATAATTAGATTCCGCACCGACCTACACAAGGTCATTTAGTGACTTAATACTTATAAGAGCAATCAAAAAGTCCACATATCAATTATACTCGTAAGAATAAAATATCATTATTAGGGGAAGATTGAGGCTAGTTGGTCCCTTCTTCCACCTACGATCTATCGATTGAACTGGGGACAGAGAGGGGGCCGAACCACACCATTCGTATGGTACGATTAATCACAATGCCTCTTCGATTGGGAAATGTCCTCCTTTGGATCAAAGGCTTCACGCCTCCTTAACGTTGAGAATTTTCTCCCAAAGATTTCAACATAAAAAAGTCTATGGCTAATGGTTTAACTTGCACGCCGCAAAAGTACAGAGTTGTTTCAATTTTCCGATTTTTCGAATTTCGATGGTAAGAATATTCTGAGGCGCTTGCACAGTGCTACTTGAACAAATCGGATGCTTCTCCCGACTGAGCACTGACCTCAACAGTGACGCTCTCTCCAGAGAGAGCGTTTGTTATGCAATTCCCTTAAATTTTCATAAAATCGTCAAAATGTAATTCAACAACCTGATTATGAAACACGAAGTTAAAATGATTTTATGAGGGATCGAACACGACTTTAACCATGGAAATTTAAACTATTTTATTGATCTTCGAGAAGCACATGCTATGATAAAATAATTTTCGTAATTCTCTGGAAAAATATACTAATATCAATAAAATTATTATTAAAGGGTGACAATTATTATATGCTTTGGGTTCTTCAATATCTCATAAAATGCATCAGGCCTACATCGGAATCAAATACAAAAATGACCGATGACTACTACCCGGGGTGACCACAATATTCAACACAAAGTCACGACCAGTATTGTGGCAGTTATTCCGTCATTTAATGAAAAAAATGGTGATCAGGACAATATTACTATTATGGCATTAATAAATAATTAACAGAACTTATTAAGTAAAATATAACACACAATAACAAAAGTACCAAGAAAGGTTCTCCTCCGTTTCTAAAGGCTAAACAGAATTCCATATTATTCAATTTCACATCAACGTGGATTCAGGGTTTTAACCTGAAAATCTCTTTAAAAAACATTGTTCATCTCAATGTAAATACTAGGATTCAGGGGCTGGGTGCAATCGTAGTCGGAATGAAAGAAACCAGGAATCCAGTGTAATTAATCGATCCTTTCATAATCATCGATGAATCTTTAACAACACAACGTACCTATTTCTGAAGTTGACCATTGCCCGAAATACGCTGCACTTGCGGCAAAAAATAAGTTAATAAACTAGATAATATACTTTATACATAAGTAATTTAAAATATACCACGCAATTTTTAGAGTTAATTTTTTCAGTTATAGGTTTCTTCGGCAAATCTAGTCCGGGAATCAAAACATTAATAAAGCAACCAATTATTCGCTTTTAAAAAAATGCATCAATATTTTTCAACGGAATGCATGAAGTACAAGCAGAGATTATGCAGTTAACTCATCGCACGGCATCACGTAATTAAGTTCTACTTTGGTGTGGAGAATGATTAGTCTTACCCACTCACTATTACGTTCCGAACGCATTCACTGCAAAGACCCTCCTATAAAAGTTAGAAAGATTTAATTTTCCCTTCTGTTCTGAAAAACATCCATTTCCGATTGCGGCAAAACAAAAATCCCATTAACGGAAATTGATAATTCAATGGTAAATTATAATAATACCGCAATGAAGCAATTACCGCATACATTGTAGCAGCAGCCATAAATTATGCTGACACTACGGAAGTCAGAAGAGGATGTTTTTCATGAAGTGACTTGATCGTTTGCCCTTCACCAGAAGGTTGTTCCGTGAAGATCGATGCTCCTTCGAGATGCGTATGATATGACATAGTCATAAAGGAAGAATTAAATGAATGAGGAAGTAAAGAGATGAAGTCGTATGGACCATTAAGATGATGACGATTATGACGAGCTGCATTTCAATGAAGGGGAGGAGAGGCAGAACAAATGGTAATCATAATTGGCAGTTATCCAATTCTATAAGAAACGCAACAAATAGCCATTCTCCTCACTACCATAGGGGATATCCACATAATACAGGCTCTAAGATAAAAGTAATGCTCATTTTCTGCGAAAAATATATTTATTGATCTTATTTGTTAAAATGCTTATAATTCTTCTAAATACTCTCCCAATGCATCAATACGCTTGCGGAGACGTGCCTGCCACGCCTGGAAGGCGCCCTGAAACACCTTGACGGGAATGTCTCTCAGGAACGTAGTAGCATACTTTTGGGTGTTTTCCACTGTCTCCCAGTGCTTACTTTCAGCTTTCTCGTTCAGTCAGGGAAACACAAAAAGTCGCACAGGGCCAATTCGAAATACTAAGGGGGCTGGGGGGCCGCTGGGGTGCTCCGGGCCAGGAAGTTGGGAACGATGGACGAGTGGCTGGGGGCAATTGCCATGCTCATCTACAACGCAACGCTCCATCGCGCCGTGTTACAAAGTCGAAAAACACACTTCACGCGGAGGCACGTATTTTCGCTCAGACTGCTCGTAGCAAACTGACGACCGGTTGCGTTGGAAGGGCAGACCCCCCACCACATTTACCGACCGCCTTTGCCGCGCTGCTATGGATAGTCGCGTCACAATATATGCGCATTACTTTTATAATTAACCATGTACGATATATATTTTTTACCCCCCCTGACTTTTCTCTCCCCCATGTCCCGATTCGTCCATTAGCTTTTACCAACCCCTATTATATCACATCACGCTTCTTCTGCATCCCGATAAAATATATGCAAGTTTAATGATGCCGGCTGTGGTATTCAAGTGGAACGAGAGTAAAAACCGCACGGTTGAAATACTCCACCTCGCGCTGGGTGAGAAAACAGCCTATTCCGCGAGTGCAACATCCAACTCGCGCGAAAATCGAGTTCTTTCCGCCTGAATCCACAATGCCATTAACTCCCATCACTCCCTTTTGCAGTATGTACCACTCGTGCCCCCTGAATACCATTCAACTGTACGTCCATAGAGCGGATATCTCCCGTGATCTGCCATTTCAGTCCGGATTCTGACGTCGTGCGCCATGAAATCACGAGGACGGACATAGGAACATGAGAGATGGACAACGTAATTCCGTTCAATTTTTCGACTGAATACTTCGCCATTTATGTGCGCTGTCCCTTATATTTGAGCCTTGAACCAGCGGTAGAGAGTACGTAAGCGTTCCAATAGACCCGAGTAAAATAATCACACATTACGATACTTTTTCCGGACTAAAATCCTCCGGAGAACGGCGTAATATATGGGATGATCCCTTATCAGATGGGTGATGTACCGCAAGGGCTCTCCATACGCCAAACGCGTGGGGACGATCATTGAGCATCCTTCTTCACAGGTAATCGAATCAGAACGTCAATCCCATATCCTCTAGCGTTTCCAGCGGAATGACAGGAGTTTTTGACACGTTTCAACCACGCCCACCCATTCTCTCATTGTTCGGATGACTGTGACGGGCGAAACTTGACAAAAAGGCCCTGCCTTCTCACTCGAAACGTATGATGGAACGAAGGTTCGTGAAATTGAAGCCTAGGTTCGTCGAAATACGATCGCCGCCGGCGCCGACACGAATCCCTAGCATAGATACGAATTCGTGCGTTCCGTTTCTGCAAGGAGCGAATGCAGAGAAAATTCAAAGAGGGGGAAGAAATTGTCAGCTTAGTGCCTATGTGTGGGCTATTCATTAGTGTGCACGCGTATACACGTAAATACTCGTATGTAAATACAGCCAACACATGAACTTGACGGTTCTAGGAAAACAAAATTTGTCATTGCAGTATTTTTCCCGTAGTTACAACGATGCTCATTGTTACGGAAATATACATTTTTCTGTCATTAAGGTATCTCAGAACAATATGCTACTTCGGTCATAGCAGTGGCCTAAATTGTCTTTCTTTTAAAATTTGTTACTTCAAGAAAGAAGGCAGTAATGTATCAAGAAAGCCAAAAGTTTGTTCACATGTCAATATTGAAGACATATTAAGAAAAAACAAAATAATAGACTTTTGATTTGAGTCTTTTGAATTATACCAAAAAATTAATATCCAAGATAACCTCAAATTATGTGCAATACATTTTTATCATTGTTGGCTTTCGGAACATAACACTTAAGTATAAAAGTCTGGAAGCAATAAATATATTAAGTACTTCAAAACGTATTCACGCATTGAATGATGTCTAAACGTAAATATGAGGGGAAATTCTGTGAACGTAATTAATCGTAAGTTTAGGAATCCATACGTACCATGATACGGGCTTTATAGATGATATTGACGAATTTGAATGATAACTCGCTCTTGGTCGTACATTATTCCGTGCTAACCGACTTCTTATGAACGAATATTTATAATACTGTATTATACGAGGGTAGGCTGAAAACTAATACACACATGCTTGTAGACCACAGACGAAATCACCTTCAGAAGCACTCCTGATGGCATGTGGAAGTAACATTTCCCCTCAACACGCATACGCATGTTTGAGGTCGTTACATTCATCCAGTGTATTTCGAGAAGCAGAACTAAGGACACGTCTTCTAGTGCTATGTCAACGCGAGTTAAACAGCGTGCTTTTATCGAATTTTTAACTGCTGAAAAATGACTCCTACTGAGATTCATCGTCAATTAAAGGCTGTTTATGGTGAAGATGCTGTTGATAGGTCTACTGCGAATCGATGGATAGTAAAATTTCGTGATTGCGAGCCTGAAAAAGCCATAATTGTTGATGAAACACGCAGCGGACGTCCGATCACTGCCCCAGACGAAAAACATCGCAACTTCAATTAAATCCTAGTCCCAGCGAATTTCTTTCGGCGATTTATTTAACGTGATTAAACCTAAATCAAAATTGATAATCAGAAAAAAGAGAAAAAATGGATGATTAGTTTGAAACAGGATCACCGCGTATTCATCTGAGCAATAACAATTGGTAACCGAGCAACACTCGGTGTTTTCCTACTTTTTTAGAATTCTTCAAAGACACTTTTAATGATCTCATTGAAAGTGGTAGAGAATCCCCATGGGTCCACTCCCAACACGAGCATCAACTCCTTGATGAATCGCAAAAAAAAACAAAAAAGAAAAATATTACTCTATCCGCCAAGAATTGATGGCTAACTCCACTTTCCAAAAACTAGATTACGGATTTCCTGCTATTTACGATTTTTCCAAAGCATGCCACCTTTTCGTATCAACATAACTGGAATTTGATCAATGTTTTTTGTTAAATTATTGCCCGAAATCACTTCTCCTCGGTATGGCACGCAGTTTTCATCAGAGATATTCGAAAGGAAGCTGAACGAGGCATAAAATTTCCGATTTGCGAGCCGTTAGGGAAAAAATTTCAAGCTCGAAAAAAAAGGTGGGGCAAGGCATCGCGTGTGAAAGTCAATCGAGAGAGAATGAAATTGGAGAGGACTGGTGTTTTGACGTTTTCTCTCGCGAATTCAACTAACGGAGGGAAGGTTCGTAGGCCATGTGGCATTTTTATGGGGAAGAAGGCGTCCGATGGCTCCCTCGTCGTAACCACGTGGGGGAGAGAGGCCTTCGGATCGCTTCACATAGAACACTATTTAGACATAAAAAATTTACACCTATAGTGAACCGCCCCCGACATGTAAATCAAATGCAATCGTTTCCCTTTCCTCCCACGTAATTACCGTTTCGAAAAGATTATTAGTGTCCCGAAATGATTCTCTCGAAAAAAATGGAATCTTTCCTCACTGGGCAAAATCGAGCAGTCGGATGGGTTAAAAATCACCCATATTTTTACAAAACTACACGGATGTTGATTTTTCGCAAATTATAAAAAACACTTTTTTTATCATGGTGACTCATAAAATCTCACTAGAGTAAATAAACAGTTGGGTGAAGGTCACCTCGGATACGTGTTTTTTCCTCTTTTCCTGTTTATTTTGAATTCTCGAATGTCGTTTCTTCTTTCTTTCAGGACCTCAGTTGCTGAGGTGTTTTTCTTTCGGGATTATCCAGAAGGGACGATTGGAAAAAGGATTGCCTTTGCTGAACTTCAACAAAAGTTTTTTTTTGACGGAGAGCGATTCATATTTGTGTTTTAATCGCTTCACCACGTTAGCCGCCCGTAAGACAGATGACACGGGCACAACGCACTGCGAGTACATCTACATCAATACCCTGAGAGCCACCAAAAAGGTGTGTGGCAGGGGGTGCAGCACCAGAAGGAAAGGGTAAGGGATAAGGGGGTTAGGGTTTTTCAAATGGATGGGGAAAGGTGGGGGGAACCAGCAAAAAAATATATAAATATACTAGTATAGCCATGCGCAGTCGCTAACTTGAAGGCTAATACTTATTATGTCGAACCAACTAGTGGAGGATTTCGATTACAAGCATTCTTGTCTCTTATTGTCCTTGGAAAAAATGACCATTTAAACCTGTCAGTCTTGCAGTCTATCTCTACAATCTTATACTACCTTGATCAAAAATTTCCCGGAATTTATTCAGAAAATTAAAAATACAAGTTTATTCATCTAAATCTATATTGTCCCCTTCAAAGTAATCCCCATCGACTGCAACACACTTATGCCAGCGCTTGATCCAATCCTCGAAACATTTTTTATATTCGGTTTTCGGTATGTCCATCAGTGCTTCCTGCGATTTTTCCATTACTTCCTCTCGGCTGCTAAAACGCGTTCCCCGTAATGGTTTTTTAACTCGATTGAACAGAAAGAAGTCACAGGGAGCCAAATCAGGTGAATTCGGTGGCTGTTGGATGGTATTTGTTGCATTTTTCGTCAAAAAATTACGAATAATGATAGCACTGTGCGACGGTGCGTTATCATGGTGCAAAATCCACGAGTTTTCTGCCCACATTTCTGGTCTCTTTCGGCGAATTGCTTCACGCAAACGTCTCATAACGCCCAAATAATACTCTTTGTTTACTGTCTGGCCTTCTGGCAAAAATTCATGATGCACTACACCGTTGTAATCCATGAAAACCGTCAGCATTGCCTTCTTTTTTGACTGAAAACGACGTGGTTTTTTTGGTCTCGGCTCATTTGGTGAACGCCATTCACTTGCCTGATGTCTGGATTGCGTGTCGTACTCATAAACCCACGTCTCGTCTCCAGTAATGATCCTTTTGATGAATGTGGGATCGGATTCAGCCTCGCAAATCATGTCTTTTGCGACGTCAACACGGTCTCTTTTTTGCATGAAATTGAGGTCTTTCGGCACCAACTTTGCTGCTACACGACGGAAACCCAAATCATTAACCACAATGTCTTGGGCGGATCCATAGGCAATGTTCAAGTCCTCCGCTATTTCTCTGATGGTTAATTTGCGGTTATTGACCAACATTTCTTTTACTTTATCAATTTTTTCACCGACTTTCGATGTCGATGGTCTGCCACTGCGTTCATTATCTTCGATTGACTAACGACCACTTCTGAACCGCTCGTGCCACTGGTAAACGACCGTTTTTTTTAGAGAATCGTTGCCGAAACACTTTTCCAACATTCCCAACGTCCGTGCGCCACTAAATCCGTTTTTACGCAAAATTTAATACAAGTTCGTTGTTGCAAATTTAAATCCATTTCTGAAATTGTAAAAAATCGCCAACACACACAGAGATAGATGTACTCTTGGCTACGTAACTTTTGCAAATGTCAAGTCATGACACTAAGATTTAAGGGAATATCAACAACAGATGTACCAATTTAACAAAAAAACAGAACTCAAATCGGAACGATGGGAGCGCCACACGGTGGTTATTCCGGGAACTTTTTGATCAAGGTAGTATTCGTGATCCCTCCGCCCGTAATACTTTGGGGTTCGTATCATGTTCTTGATGGCATCGGAAAAGGACCCATCTTTAAATGTTTTTAATAAGTTTAATTTATACTGTAAACGCCGCTGTTTAAGGGAATCCCAACCTAAATTTTCTAGCAAAGTAGTTACGCTACTGCGTTAGTCATAACATTTTTTGACAAATCTTGAGTAATGTGACATCACGATAATAAAGTGTGCATGTACGTATAGGGAACAATAATTGACTCAGATGCATTATGAAAAGCCTTTGAGATCACGATTCAGTAGTTCTCGACATTCCAGAGAAGCAGAACGATATTTCAACGTGACTACTGTGATACGCGATGCTCCTTCTCTATGGCATTTCGATGATAGTCTGGAATTTGCAGAACTGCATTTAAATATCAATTCCTCACAACCAGACAGCCCGTGGTGAGAAGAAAAATGGCAGATGAAGCGATTCTATATTGCCGTTATCGTCAAATCGTAAATCGATAGCGTCCATTCGATGCTGAGCATGTGAGAGGGTCGCTAATCGACGTACTCTGAAAATGTCATCATATCGCACATCCATAATGTAAAGCGATGTCTTGAGTTGCGACATGAAAAGCGAAGTAGTTTAACTAAATCGCAACAGATATACATGTGGACTTGGTCAATATTCATACAATATACACAGTTTGTCTATATACCACACTTAAGTGCACTCCAAAGTAACGTATCTGGTACTCACGCAGCATGCACATATTCATAAACCCAAGTAAGTAAAATCCTAACATATTCTCAGGTATGACATAAGTTAAAATTTCGATTGTCATATGAAATGACGTAATGACGAATACTTATTTTAACTCGGCACCAGTTGCACTCTTCGAATTTTGATTTCTGCAAAGTAAATCCGCATTTTCAATGAGTACTTACGATTTGCAAGCGTGTCCTCAGATTTGAAGTGACAATGAGTGCCTCTCAGGCCACACATTTCCACTGGTACCATAATTGTCATTTACGAGTGTATTAACGTAGTAATCATAAATTTCAACACTTGTTGTATTTCACATTTCTCGCTATAGCATCATTACTATTAGATATTTTTGCCATATCATGACGACAGATTCGATGGAATAGGGGAGGTGACCGTCTCCATTTCTCCTCGATAAAAGACGATTATCCATCTACCTTATTCTTCAACGTAACATATGCTTTTTGTTTAATTTTCTTCGATCTTCCTACGCACCGAAACTCGCCCCCAAGCCTTGCGAGCAAATGATTCTTCCCTTCGCCTGAGTTCGCGCTCAGGCGGGGTTGTGACGTAAAAGTGCCGTCTAGACGCGGCTCTAAGGAGGTGAGCGAAACGCCTCCGCCCCCATCCGTCAGACGGGATTTTCTTTCTTCCTTTTCCGCTCTCCACCCCCTCCAAAGCCCCCACACATCCGTGTCCCTTCGTCAGGTTGGGGGAGGATTAGGGCGATGCGGGTGAACGGAAAGCCGAAGGTGGCAGCGGTCATCGAGGGGATTTATCGATTTCCGCCTGCGAGGGGATTCGGACGGTGGTGGGCGGGGAGGAGGAGGAAAGGGGAAGTAAAAGAAATGAGAAAAATAAAAATCGGACGAAGACCACGTTCATCCCCTTCGTTCGGGATTTATTTCCGAGGGTTAATCTTTCATTATCCACGGTCCTCACTCTGATTAATCCTGGGGAGGAAAGACTCGCCGTGATTCCCTCGGGACGCGAGATTTGCATGCCGACGAAAATGCAGCGGAATTGCTGTCCCGAGCCCACCCCAATCCCTCGGAGATAGATTTAAGATATGCAAAAAATCTCCAATTTCCTCACGTGGGAGAGGATCTCATGAAATTTTTCAAGACCGTTTCCCGGACACACTATCGAATTTTGCTCGCTCGCGACTGCTTCCTTGACTCATTCGATGAGAGTCGACAAGATGGTAAAATCAGTGGAATTTGCGTCGCTGCGATTCGCTCATCTGAAAACAATAGCGCATAAATTTAAAACTCCAATTAGATGAGAAAAAAATGCCGTAACATGGAAACATTTCAGTATCTTGATTGTGATCGTGATTGTTGAAATAGCATTTCACATACGTTGAATAAGCTAATACCAACTGGAGTAGTTTTCTGACTTCAATTAATAGAACTTAAGAATAGCACACAGTTTTACTAAGTGTGGCATGCCAAAATTATTTTTTACGAACACCAACAACAGATGAAATGCCATCCCCATTTGTGGGATTGGTTGACACAACAGGTGATTATATCAATAATAATAATTATTATTATTATTAGGTAATCTACCGGTTAAGGTAGGTTTATGGATGGACATAATTACAAATTAAATAATTTGTGACCCCTAGCAAAACACAAATCCTACTTTACATCAGGATATTAGCAATATAAAATATAATTGTGACACACTTCCAGTTCAAAAATTGTATAAACTAATTATTGGGAGCACCTTCGGTTTTACATTGAGGGCCTTAAATGATTTCTAAGCAATAATACTCTCCATACGTATAATACTCAAGGAAAATACTATCCGAAAAACGGGATGCATAATAGTCGGTTGCGATGATAGCTTCAATAATTATGGCGAAGTCCGCGTTGACCCAGCTAAGGCCCTAATGTCCATTGGGAAATATTGTGAAGGCTAATGAAGCCATTAAAACGTAAAAACACAGCCTTAGTAATTTCTCCTTAGGAACATGTAAGATGTAAAATCAGACTTAACGAAATACCTTTTACTAAGAAGTAAAATACATCAAAACCCGGTCGTAAAACAAAAAAATTTTATCAAGTGGAAAAGTACTTCGATAAGTTATTCATTATGTTCGACTTCCACTACATCACGCCTGAAGCTACTCAATTTGAAATTAAATAAAATTTCAGTTTATTTTTTCAGTTTATCATATTACGATACACATTTTGATATCAAGATGCAATTGTTTCCATCAGAGATAATCTACCTCGGAACGGTACATTTTTGACAGTGCAGGACAATTATTATGAGTACCCTAATTATCACGTGGACTTCTTATTACGACCGACATTATACTCTCCTCCCTTTATAAAAGTGTGTAAGAGGTGGATGACCAGTACCCATAACATAAGATTTCAAGTGGATACCGTCTATCTCGTTTAATTATAATCGTAAAATACCCACAGAGGATATAGAAAGTTAGATAATAGCAATGTTATACCCGAGGATAAACTGAAACTAAATAAGTTGTAGAATTACATTACCGAGGATATAATAAATTCTGGTCATCATATTACATACAATGAGCGTTCCTCTGAATGTAAGAATATTTTCATTCACAATGTCAAGTACAATACTGTAAATTCCATTCAATACTGCGACAACATTAACTTTTCGAAATCCGTCAATGGAGTAACCGTGGTAAATGACAGAACCATGCATAGCGCACATGCTATTGTCCCAATAATACAACGAGGTTCTCGAGGTGAGGAAAAAACGCAAACTAGATATTGTCGAAATTTTCGTACCCGTTTCTAGCAAACACTACACACACAAGCCCGAAGATAAACACTGGACTGCTAACATTTTCAAAATCTAATATCGGATGGGGAATTGGACTCCAGTGACAACATTTTCCCATGGCATTGAACTAGGGAGGAGAAATAGAGCCAGATGCCAGTTCAGTCCGTCCCCCAAAATTCCACTCACATATTTTACGAATGCATTTCTGAGCGTATTTGCATACGCGCACACCACATCGTGTCCACTTACCACGCAGCAGCCTGTGCTAGGAACTACTAAAATGCCGTTGAAAAATACGTTTTCCCGACTGGAATCGAGATTCCCAACGCCTTTCCTCGCCGCTCCTGACCCAAAAATTACAAAGCTATACAGATGAGGGGATATTCAGTCCACTCACACACACAAATCCAGCCTTCTTCTGGTAACTGATGTTGCCAACTCAGTTTACGACATCGTGCTGAGCGGAATTAAAACTTTTGGCACTCTGAATCAGGGTCTATCCGAAGCACCTCTTACCATTCTCTGAAGTAATAAGTGAATGATTTGCCTCGCCGGCTGAGAGAGGGCGGTCTATGCGCAAGGGATAGCATGTTAATCACCTAAACATTACACGTAAAATGTAATTACAGGACAAAACAGATATCTTTCGTGAATTTTTTTAAGAGTAGTTACAACAAAAGGATAGAGAGTATGGCAAATGATTTCTTAGGGGATGATCATCTTGGGCTTAGGAGGGGGAGATGGACTCGCGATGTCATTGCAGTAATAAGATCACTAATCTAGAGGAATATAGAATACAATCAGTACGTATTTGCCTGTTTCGTAGATTTTGAAAAAGCGTTTGATGGAGTGAATTGGGAAAAACTAATGAATATAATGCAGAAAATAGGAATAGAATGTAGGGACAGGAGGCTAATCCGTAATCTGTACATGCCTCAGACTGCTCAGGGGCGATTGGGGAACGGGAAGTCCGGATGGGCATTGTTAGGAAGAGGTGTAAGGCAGGGTTGCCCATAATCACCGCCGTTGTTCAACGATGTGAAGGAAATGATAAAAGAGACATGGGAAGAACTGGAGGCAGGAATGAAATTGGGCGGGGAATTCGTAAAATCAGTTAGGTTTGCTGATGACCAAGCTTTAGTTTGTTTGTCAGCCAAGGGGTTGCAAACATTGCTGAGTGAATTAGAAATTCAGTGCGACAGATATAGGATGAGAATCAATATTAATAAATGAAGGTAATGCGATTTTCCAAAAAGAAATAGGCTAAGCTAAACATTAAAATAGGAGGGCAAAAACTAGAGCAGATAGAACAGTTTACGTATCTCGGAAGTGTTTTGGACCAACACGGTCAAGGTAACAGGGACGTAAGGAAAAGAATTGCGCGAGGCAAAGAGGCTTTCACAAGGAGGGAGTTGATGACAGGGATGTACGGGGCGGAAACATGGTCACTGAAGTAGGATGATAGAAGTAGATTGGAGGCTTTTGAAATGTGGGTGCGGAGAAGGTGAAATGGTAGGTAGATTGGTGGCTGAGGAGAGGGGTTTGTTGGGAGAAATCCTAAGGAGGCAGTAAATATGAATGAAGGGCGTATTGATCAAGTGAGATGTTGAAGACTAACAGAGGGGAGTACGTAAGGCAAACGAGGAAAGGGCAGGAACAGGATAGGAATGTTGGACGGGATGAAGGAAGTATTCATAGGTGAAGAGGGAACTGATGTAGAGTAGGTTGCTGGATTGTGTTTCGTTAGTACTCACAAAATAGTTATTTGGTAGTTGTGTCCATCCAAAACCTACCTTAACCGGTACATTACTTAATAATATATATATATATATATATATATATATATATATATATATATATATATATATATATATATATATATAGAGAGAGAGAGAGAGAGAGAGAGAGAGAGAGAGAGAGAGAGCAAGGGATATCCCGACGAAAACAAAAGAACACCAATGCTAGTTAATTAACAAGTTATCTCGATAACTGTTTATAAACTGTTTTTTTTCCAGTTTCAGTATGTAGTTCGCTTTGTTTTACGTAAACCAACTTTTCACGACTTCCACTGGACATTTTCACCAGTCAATGTCGAAACCAATATAATGAAAACGTCTGAGTATGAAAGAGAAATGCACCTATAACCTGCATAGGATAGGCTAAGATGAAATAAATTATGTCGATTAGAATAGGTGCCCCTAGGGACCTTGTTTGGGAGCCTCCCGATCACCCAATTTTCTTCCAAACCCTGCTGCAACGAAAACATCCTCCCTCCCGACGAAGTCTCCCTCCTTTCATCTCCATTTCCAAATTTCACAAACCTTCACTGCACATTTGTCTTGGCAAGTCCTGGTGGTGGCGGGGTAACGTCCTCGCCTGTAACCGAGAGGTCGCGGGTTCACTCCCACCCAGACGGATTTGTCTCCACCTAGGATTTGGGTGTTTGCAATTGTCTTTAACATAATGTTTAAGGGTTAGGTGGAAGATGGGTCTTAATATCACCCCAATAGAGCCATTAAATTTTATATGGAAATCCTTCTTCCTCGGAGATTACTTTTCTGATCTATAAAACCCTTACACCGTGTATTCATATCTCTTCCAATATTATTACTTCGGCTCTAGACTGAGCCCAGATCATCAATACCTTAAGTTTGCTTAAATGCGTTTTTAGCTCAATTTGAACTTTCACTTTTCAGATAATTAATGCACACACAAATATCCTTCTTGCCTTTTCCCCTCGAGTCAATAAGGACTTGAGTTACTTTATATCAGGAAATTTAATCCCTTTGACTAATTTATTCCATTTTCTTTTTAATCATTATAGACGGTTGTATAAGGATTTTAGGTAGTCTCTGGTTCTATGGGTGGGAAAGTGTATTTATAACCTGATGATCAATAAAAAAAATAAAGCAAAGAATTTTAGAACGTAGACAGAACTAAAATATATTAACTTCACCAAAAAATGGGGGAAGCTCGTTGTTTGGGTGTAATTTTTTCATAATTTTTCCGTGTCTATCCATCTATCTATCTATTTATTCCATTTCACCGTATCCTGGCATAGCTCTCTCGATTTTCGCAGTCATACAATGTTTCATGCCTACTCTTATGTCCCTGAGACTAATAATAATAAATGCATCTATTTGTTTTACCAGTAATAAATATAAAGAACGTCATCAAACGTACATACAATCATAGACATCATAAATACCTAATTATTCTTCAAATAGGAGGACTCTTCGACATCATTTACTCCCGACTCTCGTTCTATCCCTTATTCTCATACCATTTACTCTTCGTATGACCAAACCAGCGTAGCACTCTTCTTTCATGCTAGCGTAGACCCGTGTACCCCTTTCATAATCTACTCATTCCTCGTCCTATCTCTCCTATTTTTATCACAAACAATACACAAGTGCCTTATGGACATTTATGCTATGTATGGTATTTTTAGGCGTATCCACATTTTTGCTCGTCCCAATTCTACTTGCAATATTCTTCTCCATGTTCGTCCAGATAAACTCAGTGAGTGGTGAGTGAGTGGTTCCGCCCTCTCTAATCCATTGCCTCCCAAAATATTCTGTCTCCTCCTCATGCTTTAAGATGGCCTGAAAGTTCTTGAGAATCAAATTACCTTCGTTTTCCTATTATCTTCATCCAATCTATCTCCAACAGAACTAAGCAATATTTCCAAAAATGACTGAACTATCTTTAGCTGACTGTCTGTCCAACAAAAACTTTATAGTAAAACAAAAATAACCATCTCGCCTTGCTTTCGAAAGATCCCATTGGTTAAAAGCAAACATAATCCGGTTGAGATATGCTCCATCCGTAATCACTTCACGG
Source organism: Hetaerina americana (assembly GCF_022747635.1). Classification (NCBI taxonomy): domain Eukaryota; kingdom Metazoa; phylum Arthropoda; class Insecta; order Odonata; family Calopterygidae; genus Hetaerina; species Hetaerina americana. The sequence continues at coordinate 10,315,526 of NW_027286625.1, forward strand.
TTAAGTGCCCCGAAATCAGCTTCGTGGACGAATAATATGATAATTAATGTCTCCGGATGGGAATCACTTGAGTTAAAAGGATCTACAATAATATTAACAAGAATTAACAGCGACCATTATTTTAATGGCACGAAATTTTGAGTTTGTATGCCTGGCGTGGAATCGCCACCTGCCGTACACCCTACTGGTAGCTTTTAGGTTACCATGTGTATTTGTATGGTAACCTAAATTTAATACTGTGAGATAGGTAGTGGGTTGGCATAGATTTTTACCAATTCCCTGTACAATCAGCAAAAATGCACCGGTTTTACATGCATAAAAATTGGCAAACAGATTTAATAAGGTCTGGCTGTTTTCTTCCGTCAACATTACGTGAGACCAAAAACTCGTTCCTAACTAAATTATCCAATCCGTTAAAACCCATTTCCATACTTTCCTATTGCTATTATACATAGATACCGCAAAAACTGAAATTTTGAAAAAATTGGCAGTCCAGTAATTGTGGAATACGAGAATATAGAATTCGGAAGTGGAATCTTGCACATTTCCTGGGCATTTTTATGTATTTCATGCGTGGTATGAAATCTACTATATCTGATCAACGGTGGTCCTGCACGGAGAAATGACGCCGCTATCAGCAGCGATGGATTTATGTGCCAATTAATAGCACGACCGAATCCTACGCCGAACTCTTTCGACGCGATTGAGTCAGCAACTCCTGATTCCTCATTTCGACACGCGGTACATTTCAAAGGCGCACGATTCATTTTCGACAAAAGTTAGGGAAATCAGCGGGAAAATGTTTGCTTATTTTTCGAAAAAAAACCGTTTACTTCCGCGAGGTACAACATGATAATTCATTCAGAAGAGGGGAAAAGTTTCAAGTCCTTCCAATTCGGACGGGGTTTTGGAAATAAATAACGTACAAGGTGTCGTGTAATTTTTTTCCAAACACATGAGCCCACAACAAGGGAAATTGTGAAAGGATATAAAGAGGCGCGAGGTGAGAATGTTGTGGAGACTTTAAATATGAATGACTCTATGTATGCGACATGCAAAATCGTAGTAGTATTGGAGGTTCTGTGATTTGGGAGTAGAGAAGGACGGGAAATGTGAAAGGGATAGAAAGAATACTAACGAAGAAGTATTTGACATGATGGGAGAGAAGAGAATATTGTTGAAAGAAATACAAAGGAGACAATAAAGGTGGATGCAATTTTATTCGTGGATAGAATATTGAAGACTTTAATGAAGTTTAAAGATTGAAATGCTATCCACATATCATACCAAATAGGGATTGAGTTACAGCAGAAAATTTATGATATTCCAACCCAAGAATTCGTCGTGGGAGGCCAGCATACTAGTCGCTCCACCGACCCAATCCCCATTTCAACTAATTTTTTGTGTTCCAACTCCCAACCATTTGAGGTGAGGCATAGACATAGTAGCTGACAGGAGTTTAAAAAATACATGTATTGGTACCAAATATATTCATAATAGATCAATGAAATGATGGCGAGAAATATTATTTTTCATCAAGTACTTATGGGCAGGACTAAAACATTCCTTGTGTTTCATGAGCATTCAAGCCTTGATCCAATTCATAGTTGAGACATCTGCTTCATGCCATCAAGACCAAGCACAGATAAATGCTAATTTTCACAGTTCTCAATTGAATTTGGGATGTTGTAACAAAAAGACAATAAAATTAGTAATCATGGAATGAGACCAGTTTGTTTCATAATTTGTTTGAAAGAAATTATTCATGGATTTGGAGGAGTAATTGTAGGTTTCATTTTCATGACATCTGATGAAATTATATCAATGACAAGTCATCAAATGATGGGATGTGATCAATGTCTGCAAATTTTAACATTAATATGAAACTAAAATCACAAGGTCTTCACTGTTTATGTATGGCAAAGATCACATCATCATCAATTCAAATGTGGATGGAGTGGCATGTAGCCAAACCATCCTGAATATTAATAATAGAAAAAACAAAGCATAATATTTTGATCATATGTCGTAGTATCCTCAAAGGAGATGGAACGAAATAAAAAGAATATAAAATAAATATTCCCAGGGAGAAGAAATTATAAATGATATTTTAATTAATATAATTGAGTGTTAATTAATAAATATGACATCTGGATGGTAACTTCCATTGCATGCATGTACCATCTCAAAAAGCTTTTGAAAAATAAGTAAAAAAAAATCATGCTACTTGGAGTATTGCATAGTTTTCATGGAAGCCAATGTTTGTTTCCATTCACATGGTACGGCTTTAAAAAGCGGGATAAATTCTTTAAGCAAACCTCTACATTAAGTCATCAATTCAATTCTATCTCAACAAAAATATATTAAACTCATGGTCACAGGGATGATTATCTCAAAAATATCTATCCCATTACTATTAAATCATACATAAAGCAATATTTAAAAATTGACTTATACGAAAATGTAACCTGTCAAACTCAAGGATATAGACATATATTTATGGTAGTGTTAATTCAACCACCCCAATGCTTAAATGTTCATGGTAGATTAATGGTAAAAATCCCAATAAGATGGAGCCTACTATCTCTGAGGGCACTATCCTTAAGCAGTCAAAGAAGTTATCATAGCCAAGTTCCTTTCAGAAAATCCAGCCAAATATTTTAAGTGACTACACTAACTTCACCCTTAGCCTTTTTTATTGCAGAACCCCAAAACTGAAGCCTGATCTTAGCAAAATTCAAACAATATAATCAAAAGTAAGAAGAGGAGGTGGCAACATCCTTATACGCTCAACGTCTCCATACTGAAAGAGTCCATTTGATATCATGAAGTAGCTTCAGTACAACATCATGGCTGGATTCTGTAAATGCAGTGCATAAACAATAAATTAGGTTTCTGCTGAATATTTATTAACATATGAGTCCACAATAACTTGGTCATACGGTGAGCAATTTTGAACCAGATTACAATAAATACCATTTGGATAGTTGTATTCAATTCATACCATTATTGTAGATTGACTTAAGTAAAAATCAACCTAAACCTCGAACCAAAGTAGCCTGGTCCAGAGCCCTAATTAAACAAGGTGAGTCACTTTCGGATGAAACCACCAAATGTCTTTGTGTCAAGTTTCATGAAAGAAAACACAGACGAAGAGTAACTCAGTCATAGAATAATTCTAAAATCTATAATCCTGAACTGACTTTTCCTGACAGTGCCATATAAAATAGATGAATGAAAAATCACTATCCTTTAGCATAAAATAACACCGCTTAATAAATAAAAGTTAATTTTCTGATATGATAGCCCAGTTTTGAAGCTCATTAATAAACTATCATGCAGGGGAAAGAGAGAACCATGGGGTTCAGAATATCCATTTTTCAGGAAAATTACAAGAATCATTACTTACCTCAACAAGTTTCAGGATATTTCCGCATTTCACACGAACGTCAGTAAAAGGGCAGTTGATGGACAGCCTAAGAACAGCAGGAAGATGAATCATTACGAGGTCAAGGTACTCCTTAGGCACTATTTTTCCATTTCCATTGGTTGTACCACTATCACCAGCCACGACCTTTCTGTCGACTACCTCAACACAGTGACCATTTGAAGGCATTCCACTAGCTACACCCACTGGGGGAGACGAAGACATTTGGTTTTGGTTTACTTGTGGGCAATGGTGCTTGGGACTTCCATACCCATCCAACCATCCTTCTACGGTCTTTCCCATGGTCTCTAATGCAATCTCCCTCACTTGCGAATCTCTCGAGCATAAGGGCATGCAGAATCGAGTCACCAACTCCGAATAACCTGAATCTTCTCCGTCCAAACCGGCGTCCACTGAGTTCTTGAGGTTCACAGAATTCATCGCCATAAACATTGTTGCACTGCTATTACTCTAGTAGAAAGAAATTGGCTAACAGGCAAGCACCTTAAAGAGCGATGATACTTGACAAATATATGATTCCAAGGGTCTTTACTTCTTTATTGCACAAGTGACACAGTATTTTTTTAAGGCGGTCTGCTTATATCCTTTCACAAAAGTGAGATAAAAGACACCTATAGACACATTCGACGGGTAACACCTGCCGGAGAGACTAAAACAGAAGGTAAAAATAACTTTTGCGGTGATGTCTCGACCAAATTGTCAAATAGCAAGCAAAATGAATAAAGTCAATGAACTGTACCACTTTTCATAGAGAATTACTATGAAATAATCACGCAAGTTACGATAATATGACCGAATTTCTGCTCCAGTTCCCCGACGAGGAAGTTCTATGCATTCCTTTCGCTTTAATATTGGTCAACTGATATGTACTAAGTAGCACAAAACCTGAACTTACCTAATTAAAATCCCACTGAATCTGCTCGTAGCACACAAATCAATCAGAATAGAGCGAAAATTAACATAACACAGATTCGAACATCAACGATGTCAATAGCGCTAGTATTGTCCATTAATTGTTTTGCCCTGTCGACGTCCGCCGAGTTGCACCAGCGTTAAAGTGACAGCCCCGTACCTACAATTGCTCGTCAGCTGAGCTGCAGAAGCGGGAGCGGAATAGCTCCAGCCGGCGGCCCTGCAGTGAGCTTATGTAATTCCGATACACTGGTCCGGTTTTTGGCACAGTATAAGGAGTCAGATAAAAAATTTCGCAATATGTTAACTTTTTCGTATTAATAAACCTTTATCCATTTTCCTTTTAACCAAAGAGTAGATTTGGAGCTCTAATAGACACAATACAGACTTTTTTCCCTTAACATATGATACACTTCTAGCTGACGGATTATTTACAGTGCTGCTCCCCGTGTCGCGAAAGGGAGCGACAAGACAGAAGAATGATGGAAACCGTTATATACGAAACACCAATTTTAAATGTTGTTTTGAGTTCATCCCATGGTAAATATTTTTGATTTTTCCTTTTGCTTTTATTGCTTTATTTTCGACAAAATTCAACATTGGGTAAGTTTATCCTTCGGTATCCCTTAAAATTTTACAATATTAGCAACATTTTTAACATATTTCATTTTACAGCTTAAGTGTTGGAAATGCGCGGAATGGACGATAGTATAATACAGCGTGGGGTGTTAAGTTGTGTCTTATTAGATGAGGATATGATATGTAGCGATTATCAGTCTGTGGTCACACAATGCCTACATTAAATAGCAACTCACCAATTATAAGATACAATTCAGGGTTGTAGTAAAAGCCATTGATTTAAGCTCATTCTTTGGTAAGAATGGCTAGTGGTGTAGAATATGCAGGTCTCTCTGAACTCATAGTTATTTTCGCTCCTCTATTTTGCTAAACATGCGTACAAGGCTTGAATTCGCATTTCATTGTTTTGCTTTTATAGTATTGGCTACACAAAGTGCTCCTCCGCCATCAGTCGAACTTGCCCTTATTAATTTATTAAGCCTTTGTTTTATTCTATTTATGAATCCCAGAAAAGCGTATTCTTTGCCTCCTTAGTTTGGAAGATTATAGAGACGTTATTAATAACCAAGAAGATATTCAGCACCAACAAGTACTATCAGTAACTGTTAGAATGACAAGTATCGATATCTTACATATCCGCTACCTTTCTGTGGTATAGGATAATAGGGGTAACATGAAGAATTCTTTTTTTGGTAAATGAATAAATTCCTTCCACTGCCAATGGATGATGGCATCATCAATGGTTCACCCTATCAAAATTAATAAGTTCTAGCTTGTATTATTTCATTTCATCCGTTGCAATTCTGAACACCAACATATTACCTGAACTTGGATTGAAAATTTATTGTTCTATGTATCGTGCTGATTTAGGCAAGTGGCATGCTCTAATTCTTTGTACTTTATTTAAACCCATCATGGAAATCAGCATTGCCACCTCCACACTTAGTTGTTATTTTGTAATGCCAGCTTTCATTCATTAATTTATTCTAATGCAACTTCAAAAATTACTTCTCACCCTCTACTGATATTTTCTCTGTCATAATGATAATATTTCCTCCAAGTATTTATCCAGTCAGTCATCAACCAATCAGATTGAATGCTTAAGAGTAAACTATAGGCTTAAAGAGTCTTATTTTACAAAATATGTATGGATGTCATTATGTAATAAGTAATGAAAGATTGCCCATTAAATGCATGTCATCAAAACAGTTGGTGTATAGTTTAACATATATTCATACATATAGCATAAAAAAATTAGTTCTTTGGAGAAATTCTGATGATTACATAATTTTTTAATGAATAAATTACCTTTCCAGAAGCTCACAAAAATTATGCTTGTATCAACTATGTGCTCTAAGGGCAGGCATCAATGAGGACCAAGAACTAGAAGAGACTTTTTACTGTAAGAGATAGTATTGATGTTTATGAAACAACACAGTATGAGGGAATTTAGTATAGTCATTCACTGATAAATCATATAAAGTTCATTCTATACCACTTATGTACTATTGATTCTACTTACATTACATCTGTAATTTTCTGTCTTCTGTTGTCTCTTCTTTTTCTTGAATTCTCCCACTTTGGCAAAACCACACTATATCCATGGAATCCTCAGTTGAAGCATCAGAAGACAATCATTTCCTTTTCTCTTTTTTACCACTGCACTTTTAATTTCCCTGCTCTGCATTTCTGATATTGGCAGTAAAAGCGTTGGGATTGTTTCCTATGAATGAGTTATGACAAGACCCAGTCATCTGTTCTCTTCAGAAATGGATACCTAGCCATAGGTACCTATTCAACAATTCTTTAAGCCATTACACTATATTTATTAATGAGGAAAATATTTTAACTGCTATTTTGAGTTTTAGCGAGTGATTTAATAAAGTAACTCCTACCTGTCCATTTTAATAAAAATTGGCATGTTTTCACTAAATCATTAGCAACTTTACATAAGGTGTAGCAAATGATGGAATTATGCACAAAGGGGTATATTTCTTTTGCCAATAAAGGAATCATAGGACATGGAAAATTTTCACATTATTTATTTTTCAGTTATCCAGGTGACCATCAAGTAGAGAAATGATTAGCGGGGCATGAACTTTTTTACATCTGACCGTTTTATTTAAATATTGCATCGAAAAATTTCTGCTGTTTACACTGAGATAAATGAATGAATAAATCTATAAATAGAGTAAAATTATTGATATTTTACTCTTTTCTTTTAAAATGTGTGCAACCTATGGTATTTCTGGAATACAAATTCAAAAGTTGTATATGAGCCCATGTCCTTCAGGAGTTGGGCACAGTAGAAAAACTATTTTCCATCATCATTGGAAACTTGCTCCGTTGAATTATTTTATTCTATGCAGTCTTATTGTTGCATACTTGAAAGTACACCGTATTCATAAATTGTTTAAAAAAAATTTATAGTAAAGTAGGGAGTGCAAATGATTAGTAAATATTGATTGAGAATGTAGTTTTTATTGTCTTATATCAGTTTTTTAATCCAAAATAAAGATAAAAAACATTTCATCATATATCTACACTTCTTGGAAACATAGGTACATTGTCCAATATATTTTATCAAAAATTTGAGGCTATTTCATTCACAATCCGAGAAATTTCAGAGAGTCTGGTTAAAGAGTATGAGTCCATCCACACAGTTGGGGTCATAGAGCAGTGACCTCCACGTTAGCACAATCATTATCACCACTCCAAGTAACCTATTCATCCTTGACTTCAACCAGCAACTTTGAAAGACCCTTGTCCATGTTCTTTAAAAATTATTTTTATTCAAAATATCCCTTACCAATTCTCGTATATTTAATCTATACATCACTCATTTACATTTGTACGTCTTACAGTGATTGTGTATAAAAATTTATGCGAGTTTAAAAATATTCACAGAATCAAATTTTACAGAATAGTGCTTTTTTACCGAGTTTCACTATTGGAAAATATCATTGTGTATGATCAACCCTGTTTTTAATATTTCATGTGAATTTATTTAATTGGAGAAGCTCTCATTCAGTCATCAACCTGCCCTAATATACATTTCCTATACTTTTCCTAAGGTTTACAGCTGCAATCATAACTGCCTATACCTCTGTCATGTGTCTCTTTTTTAATCGTTTAGCAATTGCTGCCACTAAAGCTGCACCTTTACCACTGCCATCTTCTGCTAGCATTAGCTGAAACTAATGGGAAGAAAAGAATGTAGTAACTGTCACAAATGTAACAATTCAAGTTTCATCACCTAATTAAAATTCCAGTGTATTTTCCACTAAATTTTAATTCAATATTGCTTTTGGTACCTGTATGTGTAACTTGGTACCTTTTGATGAATCAAAACTAGTTGAAGAGTACCAAATAAAAATTAAGTGGAAAGATATATTGGTATTATAATTCAGTGATAATGGATTTCCACAAATTTAAGCCTGAAAACATGGAAAATATTAAGTTTTACCATTTGTCAACTTCATATATTTTATCAACTTTGGCATTCTTATTTATTTTGAAAAAATATTAATTTAATTTTGTGGAATGAAAAGAGTATTTAGCACTGGCAGTGATCACTGCAAATTTACTCATCAAATTTTGAATGAACGATAAGCACACTTCATCACAAACCAGCTAAATCTTATACACACACACATGTGCACATTGATCATTGAGCTTGAAAAATAAAAATGTATGCCTACTTAAGTAACTTCATTTGGACTAATTACCCAAGTGAATTGTCATTTAAGTATTAGTATTGATGGCATGCTAAAAAGGCTCTTGGCACCAATGTGAGCCTACTTGCTCATAAACATGGTTTACTACCTGCCTGTCACCATGCTTGCAGTAGGTCACATTCTCTTCAACAGAAGCTGGTATGAATTTGCTGTAATGAGCCCTTTAACAATCGAGGAAGTCTTTTATCGTGCTCTCAACCCCTTATGGGCCTTCCCTCATTGCCTTTCCCAACCTCCCACCACCCCCACTCATACAAAGAAAAGCTATTCCTAATCCAGTACAAAAATTCTGCAGATTGATGCTTCATGTTTAATGGAAGCAAAATATCATTCTGCATTGCACACAATTATACATACCTTTCTTCCTGGAGCCAATAAACTTATATATTTGTTCATAAGTGTTCGCAGGCGAGGGTGACACTTAAATAATGAGCCATCCACAGCAATTGTCGTATCAGGACGATTCATCCTCCTAATCAGGGTTGCAAGACCTGAAATGAATCCAATGCAAGTCTCTACTTTGTACATTTTGAACACCACATTAACTGTTTATATACAATAACTGAATATATCATAAAATAATGATCATTGTGGTTTGGCTATAAATTGCGATCATGATTGTTGAACTTTCCAAAGTTTTTAAGATAATTGTGGCTACCCATTTCCAGGGTGGTATGTGCCAGTGTATCTAATAGTCATTATAATTTTAAAATACATGCATGAAGCCAGATAGTACAAAAAATAAGTGTCTGCAGGTGTGGGAAAAATGTTCTGCAAATTAATAATGCAATTTTAAGGAATTATGTGAGCTCAAACTGTCCGTGAACGGGTTATCATCATAGCAAGATTTTCTTTTTGATATTTTCCCCTAGAACAGGAGAAAAGATTGGAATGAGAAGGATTCATTGATGGTTTGCATGAACAGAAGTCTTAAATCTGATATTGACGCAGATGTAAACCAATCACTCTTCACAAAATTTCACAGTGATGAGTGCAATAACTAACTATTACATGGGTGGTCGGAAAAGTTTCCGACCCAACAAAGGTAGAAGACATTTTTTCTGAATTTTTTGAGGTTGGAAATTTTTCAGACCACCCTTGTACTTATATCATCTTGCGCTAAAAGGGTTTGAGTATTCAATTCAGATTCAATCTATAATGGTATTTACACTTTGTAATAGTTTACTGGGTCCATCAAAACATACCTGTGATCAGTGGACTACTCTATATAAAATAATCTGTGTTCCAATCGGGAATTATCAGAACTCATCAAATTTTGATATAATGTAAGAAATTAATCATCATATTAACAAAATCAGAAGTACCTAACCTAGAAACACTTAACACAAACTTCAACCTGTAACAACAACACCACATAATTTTTTTCAAAGTAATTTAAGATTTAGTTGGGAAAAGAAGTATTTGGGCCAAATATGGGTTCTGCAAAGTCTTCTGTGTTCATACACTGTCATTAAGTTATTCCACACTGGATGCTCCATTTCACATTCCTGTTTAATAGGCAGTAATCCTTCAACATCCCACTGCCGATCAATATGCCATTCATGCATTTTTTCCTGCCTCCTTATGATTACTCTACAATCCCCTCTCCTCCCCGACCATACCTAGCACTTCCTCACTTATTTTCCTTTCGGTCCATTTCACCTTCTCAATCCTTCTCCAGATCCACATTTCTAAAGCCTCATATCTATGTCTATCATCCTGCTTCAGTGACCATGTTTCTGCCCTGCACGTAACTACACTCCATATCGAAGTTTTGATGAGTCTTTTTAGCCTTTATCTTTCTGGAAAACTGCATAAACTATGTTTTATTTATATTAATTTCTATCCCATATCTATTACACTGAATTTCCAATATACTCATCAATGCTTGTTGATGTTATGTTCGAGTATGATTAATGTTATACTCCACTTCCTTTGCCGGGTAACAAACTAAATCTTAATCATCAGCAAACCTAACTGATATTATGAATTCCCCGCCTACTTACGTTCCTATATCCAGTTCTTCCCAAGGCTCTAAAATCATTTCCTCTGCATACAGGTTGAACAGCAATGGTGATAATGGGCAACCCTGCCTTACACCCCTTCCTAACACTGCCCATCCTGACTCCCCGTTTCCCACCCGCACGTGAGCAGTCTGAGACATGTACAGGTTACGGATTAGCCTCCTTTCCCTCCACTCTATTCCTATTTTCTGCAGAATACTCATTAGTTTTTCCCAGTACATCCTATCGAATGCCTTTTCGAAATCTAAGAAACAGGCAAATATGTCCTGATTGTATTCTATATTCCTCTCTATTAATTATCTCATTACTGCAATGGCATCATGAGCACCTCTCCCCTTCCTAAACCCAAACTTCTTGTTCTTTGTCCTCACATGATGTAGCCTTTACCTTTTTTGGAATAGGAACTAACACTGATCTCACGAAGTCTTCCTGCCAGATTCCTTCCTCATAGATGTTACAAAAAAGTCCATGTAGCCTATTCCTCCCACATTTTCCTAAGCCTTTTAAAAGTTCCACGGGGATGTTATCCACCCCCACGGCATTATTTAGTTTCATCTCCCTTATTGCCCTTTCTATCTCATCGTCGAGTACGCCAGTAAGCTATCCTCATTTACGTTAAATTCTCTTTCTATATCTAACCTTGTTAGCCCAAGTTCTTTACCATACAGTTCTTCTATGTATTCATTCCATCCCTCTTGGATCTTTTCTGCTTCAAATATTACCTTACCCGACTAATCTCTTACTTTTAGCATAGATCTTCCCTTCTTACTTCCCGATAGTGATGTAACCTAGCACACCAATTTCACCCTTCCTCTGCATAGTTTCCTTATCCTTGCACTGCATCTTCTACCATCCTTCTTTTGCTAAATTTGTCGCCCATCTCAATTTATTGTTTAACTCTTTGTACTTCATTTTGCCTAACTAAGTGTTTACATGCTTCCATTTTCTTCTTTCATCCATATTTTTAACCATCTCATCCATGATTTCCTTGTCCTTTTCATATTAACAGTTCCTATAGTTTCTTTCTTATTTGGCTTTCAATATCCCTTTGTTGATATAATTCCATTTTTTCTCGATAGTACTTCGCTCTTATCCCTCATTAATGATTTCCTCTACAGCCAGTTGGTACTCCTTCCTTTTCAATCCATATAATGCTTCTAAATTCCATTTCTTAACCCGGCCTCCCACCTTATCTTTTTGAATTAGATGCTACACTTTATGAGCAGTAAATGGTGATCAGAGTTCGAGTCTGCTGGCAGGAAATTGTGTGAATTGATCACGCTGCTCCGAAACCTGTGCCTAACCATGATATAATCTAACTAGTACTTTATGCTGCTATTACCATATGCCTTTTGAGTTGTCTAAACCAAATGTTGATGAGCCAGTGTCTCCTACAGAACTCGATTGTTTTCTCTCCCCAATCATTCCTCATACCATAACGGTAATCCCCCACCTCATCACCATCTCTTCCTTTGCCTACCGTCACATACCAAGCCCCTATCACTGTCAAATATTTACATGTGGGAACACACCCTTTTATATCCTCTAACTGATCGTAAATCTTAATGATTTCGTCCCCCTTATCATTGCTTGGTGGCATAAGGCCTATATAGTATTCTATATATTAGTGGAAAATTTAATACTACATTTAAGTTCATATTAAAAATAAAATAATTAAACTTATAAGAAGAAAATAGAAACTTACAAATTGATGGAAGTAATGCAGATCGATTTGAAACTAATTCACAGATGTGTTGTACTATTAATATGTCATCTGCTGTATATTGGAGACCTAATCTTTTGAGTATTTCTTCTGTATTCTTGGTATTACCAATTAATGTATCTCTGAAAAAATATATAATGTGTTAATGCTCATTATTCATGAAATAATCATTAATTTTATCTCTAATGTAGGAAGAACAACATTCCAAAAATTAACTTACTCTTCTATAGATGAGATTTCCTTTGTTTGAAAGGAATTTTCTTCTGATAAAACTGATGAGAGATTTCCATTAAAAAGTAACCCTTCTTTGCCTAGCTTTACTAGAATTAATCTCACTATTTCACCAAGATACTTTCCACTAATGTACTTCTCAAACCTGTCAAAGTAGAAAATGCATTAATGCATTTAAATTAGCCTTTAAATGAGGACACATATCAACACATTTAAAATATGAAATGTGAATCTGTCTGGAGGAAAAATTTGCTGCTATAGTATCAATTAAAAAAATATGAAGAAATTGTGTTTTCCCAAGCACAAGACAAGTGTGTTGTGATAGGCAAGGATATAGTTGTATACTCAAAAACTCTTAGGTACACCTCCTGGAATAATTTCTTTTCACCTAACAGTTCAGCTTGCAAATGGCAAGAGTACGTTTTGAAATCAATTTTCCCAGTGATATACAATATCCAGTATTTTACTCCTCAGTACAACCTATTATTACTCAATCAAATCTCTCTATGAGAAGACTTTACAATATATTTCCCAAAGGAGACAAAACTGCACCAACTAATTTAAGGAAACCATAATGATAATTTTCCCCCCCTAAAAATCAGACCTTTCTTCGAGTATGAAAAACAGTTGCTATTTCAAAAATTCTGACTAAAAACTCTTTGTTCAGGCCAAAATGAATAATATAAGGTTGAAGCTACTGCGCAGTATACCATTGGAAAAATAATTTTCATTTTAGTTCATTCAGTGGACCTTTCCTTAAACTGCTGTTGCAGTCTTGGAGGATTTGATTGTCATTCTGTTTATTTGGAGGTAATTAGATAAAAATTCAAAAAATTTCTAAAATATTTTAAAATAAATTAAATAATTTTGTAATTATTTTGTGAAATTTAAAGATGAAACAGAATAGTTTGGTAGTTTCTATTAAAAAATCAATATATACATTCAGCCAAGCACCATAGTTTTGGTGAATAGTGATCAAGTGAAAGAAAACTTTTGCAATTCTGCAGTCAGACCCGTTATCCTCTCAATGCATGGAGAGCAGTGATACTCCAGTATTTACGCAAAGGTTCAAGCGTGTAGTCATTTTTGTACTCAGCCTTCAAATCATGAGTGTGCAGAAATAGCTAACAGCAAGCATATCCTCAAGCTCATTGGCTTAAGTAATTTTAATCTCCCGTGGTCACATATAGTATAGTATATGTGCTGTCATAACTATGCATAAATCTAATCAAAACACAGCAAAATATAGCAGTCATTATTTTCTTCACACATTTTGATCATTAACAAAAAGATGGCTATTGTGTCATTGTAAATATTTATTTCAAAATACATATGTGATAACCAGGCTTACTTACGTGAAAGTTCTTGCCAATAATGAATTATCATCCACCTCCTTATCAAATTCAGTCTTCATAAAATCAAGTACTCCATTGTCTCCAAAGGCACCCCATTCAGTGTCTATAATGACCTTCAATGAGAATTATGAAAGAGTAGAATTGAGTTACAGTCATGATAAAACTGATATAAGAATGTCCTCTCTGATCCAACCCATCAAGTAAATATTTTGGTGGTAGCATGTTTTCCACTTAGCCTAAAGGGTTATGAATTTAAATGTTGTGTGAAATATTTCCGCAATGTGAAACATAAATAATAAACAAGTATGGCATTAACTATTTAAAATAGCATCATGATTTCTCACCTATACAGAATGTAAGACAGGAGAATTATTTTAATATTGACTATTTTTTATTTTATCAGGTAATCTACCGGTTAAGGTAGGTTTTTTTTTGGAATTGAATATAATTTTGTTAATTATTTTGTTGATCTTCCGCAGGGAATCATCAGCTGCTTCAAAAAATGGATGTAAAAGCTGGTTCTCCAATAGGATAAACCCATTAGGCAAACCCAAACTTCATCATTTTTCTTCCTTTTCCATTATTTCTAGAGATACGCCAATCAGAATTCATAAATTATGCAGTTCATACCAGTGATAATATTCTTGAAGGCAAATCAAGTAGCAAGGACAAAAATGAAGAGTTGAATTAGATAAAGAATCTTTTTTAAAGAGCATTGATTACAGGGATTATAAGTAATTATGTAAATAAACTATTACTGTAAACTCTAAGATGAAGCATAGCATTGCAGTCATCTTCGTAGGGCCTCACAGACCTTTGTGGAGACCATAGCAAAGAAACTTTTACAAGAAGGAGACTGTTGACAGGGAAATTGAGCAAGGATGTAGACAAAAAATATTTGTGAAAACTGATATGGAGCGTAGTTTTGTACGATGTGGATGCATGATCATTCTAATAAGGTTATAGGCTTGGATTAGAGGTTTTTAAAATGTGGGTGAGGAGAAGAATGGAGAAGGTTAAGTGGACAGAAAGGGAAACTAACTAAATGGTGGGGGAGGAGAGAGGGTTGGTTGGAAAGGTCTAGAGAAGGCAGGAACAGTAGATAGAGATTATTTTGATTGGTGATGGGATATATGGGCGAATGATAAGCAGGTAAGGTTGCGGGAGGAAAAGGAGAGGCAAGGAGACAGCAAGAATTATGTGGAGTTAAAGAAGGGGGTAATTTTAGTGTGGAGCATTTGAGTATTTATTTGGTGTTGCATTATGTGAGGCTTGGAACTGTAGTTGTGCTTAATTTTTAGATGATCCAAAAACCTACCTTGGCTTGTTACCTGGTTGCTATTGTGATTGATATCAGTGATCATAAACAATTCAGTCTCATTCCCAAGCCTACCTTAGTCCACCCTGAATCTCCCTCAGCTTCCCTAATAAACTGGTTCATATAGAGATTATGAATAAGAAAATTTAAAAATCATGCTAATTAAACATTTAATAAATAAATTTTGGAAAGTATTTTTTTTTCTTTTAGTTAAAATTTCCACCGCTACTATTGCTTCATACGATCTCATTCTACTTTTAAAATCCAGTGATATACGTGTACTGAAGCATTTCTTTGACTTTTTCCTTAATATATTGTATATTATCCTCATTAGAGCTGTTGTATTTTGTCAAATATAAACTGAAGTTGAAGAGAACAAATATCACAGCTTCTATATTTTTCAAGATTGATAGCTTTATTGTGTTTTGGTATGGACCATAAAATTAAAATGCTGTGAAATCTGTCTGAAAACTCTTTTCTATTAAATCCTATGGCATCGGTAAAAAAAATCTTTTTTCTCTTTTATAGTACTTGCATAATGTACTTAGATATTAGAAAAGTATCTTAGCAATAGGTATGGAAACATGAATAAAAAGCTCTCCTATTTCTATTGTCAAAATTTATAGTAAAAATGATGTGATCTATGTATGCTTTTTATTTATCAATGTAAATTAGCATAACTTTGTTTATTGACTATCAACTTTTAATTTTGATGTTTTTATTACTAGATAATCTCCTGGTTAAGGTAGGTTTTGGATGAACACAACTACCAAATAAATATTTTGTGACGCCTAACAAAGTACAATCCAGCAACCTACTCTACATCAGGTCCCTCTTCATCTCTTTGTACTTTCTTCCTCCCTTCATCCCATCCTGAATCCCTATTCTATTCCTGCCCCTTGCTTGTTTGCCTAACATTCTCTCCTCTATTACAGTCTTCAACATCCCACAGCCAATCAATATGCTTTTCATCCATTTTTCCTGTCTCCTTATGGTTTCTCTCCACTATCCCCTCTCCTTGCTCATCACACTGTAGTACCTCACATCATCGACAGACAATATCCCAAGCATAGTTAATAATGAATAGCCCTGTCTCACTCCCCTTCCCCTAATTTTGATGCCTAACTTAAACTTCCTCTTTTTAAAAAGCCTCATAACCTATGCTTTTTTTTACACTTTCATTTCATAACCCTATGGCTGACTGGCTAACTAAAGCTTGATTATTCACAAATCTAACTAATATGACCAGTTTCCCAGCTACTTTTATTCCTATCTCGAGGTCTTCCCATTCATCTTTTACCATTTCTTTCACATATGCATTGAAAAGGACTGTTCATAATTGAAATCCTTGTCTTAACCCCTTTCTGAGCAATATCATCCTTACTCTCTGTCTGCTTCCTGCACTTGTGTAACCTTAGATGTGTACAGGTTTCGAATAAATCACCTAGCTTGCCCACCTACCGTTATCTTATGAATACTTTCATCAATTATATCCATTTTACTTTATCAAATACCTTCTCGAACTCCACTAAATAAAAAAATACATCCTGGTTGTATTTTATATTCCTTTCTACCAGTTTACATTATGTACTGCTGGAGAGGAATGTGTACCTCTTCTCTTTATAAACTGAAACTGATCTTCTCCTAATTAGGTGATCATTTGTCCTCTTTCCCTTCCTTTGTTGATGATACAAATTACTGCCTTTGCTGCATATGAAATAAAACTTTTTGCCCTGTAATTGATGCATACTGCTGCCTTTTCCTTTTGGTATGAAAATTAATACTAATCAAACAATACTTCCCAGAGCATTTCTCCCCCATGAACATTATAAATGAACCCACGAAAACTCTTCATTCCTTGTTTTTCTAAATCCTTGAAAATCTATCCTTACGGTCTTGCTCAATTTAATTTTCTTAATTACTTTTTGTTTCTTGCCATTTCCACCAACATTGAATTCTCCATCTCTCTCTTTCATATTCTCTCTTACAGGACAAATACATTTATTTCCTATAAAGTTATTCTTCTGTGCATTCTTTCCATCTTGCCTGAATCTTAGCTGATTTATTTAAGTGTTAATTTTCTTACCTTATCTCTATAGATTGATTGTGTCTACAAATTTTCTTTTCTTGGCAGTTCTTTTGCCTTCCTGTACAGCTCGCCCATTTTCCTCTGTATCTTTCAACTTTCCACAACCTGGCACTACCCTTTCTAATTCTTTCTCATGCCCTAGTACTTATTGCCTTATTTTATCAAGTAATACTTTGAGCCTTCTTCTTCCAAATTTTGTGATAATTTTCTCCTTATATCTATCTTTCTCAATGTCTCCTCTTTAATCCAATTCCAACTGCGCTAATTTTTTGTAGCTTTCAACATCCCTTTGTTTAGATTTTCCCATATTTCTTAAAAACTATTATTTTTATTGGTATTCTACCATTTAAGGAAGGTTTTGGATATTCACAGACTGAATATTGCTAAATTTTCCTATAAAAATAAAATAAAAATAATGTGATACCATGAAAAAATATACGTCTTGATTTGAATGAAAGAAGCCATCATAATAATTATATACTCAGCTTTTACCTCAACTTATATCATTTGAAAGCTGCAATAAATTGAGTTAATCTCAAAAATGATTAAATGAAGGTTGTTGGTTTGCATTATAAGTGTTACTAATTTTTCACTTCTATGGAGAAATTTAATTAATGAATTGATGGCATGCCTTTTGATGATACAAAAGCATTTGCTCATTCTGCATCCTTGATTAATACATACAGTGATGCTATACTAGGGTAAAATTCATCCCAAGTTTTATTTTTAACAAGTAATGCAAAAATTAAATACCACAGTAATTTGAAAAGTTCTCGGAATGGAACAGAAATAAATGACTTACCTCCGTGAAAATTTTTAATTTTTCAATGTAGTCTCCCTGTACACTACTGTACTTAGTCCAGCAATGTTCCTATGTCTTGATCCGATTTCAAAAATTAAGATTCCTTCAGCCCTGCGAAATTAGATTCATTTAGCCTGTTTATTTCAGCTGTTAGTTCTTTGTTTGAAGAGAATCTCTGTCCACTGAGGAAGATTTTGAGCTTGGGGAAGAGATTGAAATCTGATTGAACCAAATCAGGCAATTAAGGTGGGTGTAGTGACAATGCGTATCTTAGTTCAAGTATATTTGCTATGGCAATGGTACACGTGCATCGGCATGAAATTTGTTGATGAAAGATGACTTTCTTCCTTGCCAAAGCTACCTTTTTTCGTGTATCCTTTACTGTAGTTGGTCCAGGAGGCTCGCATAGTCTTCTCCAGTAATTGTTTAATCAATGAGAAGGTAATCCATCAGCAGAATCCCTTTCACATCCCAGAAAACTGAAGCCATCAACTATCCAGCTGATCGTATTGCCTTTGATTTTTTTTGTGGCGGTCACAACTGGTAAAGAAAATCTTGTCGATTGCCCTTAAAATGGGTCAAAAATTGTTTGCAAATTTCCATTCTGATGTGTGCCCATCCAGCTAATAATTTTCTTTTATCAAATTCCACCATTAAAATGTGATATTCCCTTTCAGATGACATCCCTGCAGCTTCATTAATTTCTCATATTTTCAGTCGGCGATCCTCCATGACCATTTTATGCACTTTTGCAATTATTTCTGGAGTATTAGCACATTTTGGCCGACCACTACATAAATGATCATTGAAGCTGTCCCTAGCAAACAAACTTGTTTGTCTAATTGGCAACAGTTGAATGAGAAGGCGCAGAGTTCCTCAGGGTGTTCTGAAACTAATGAATTTCTTTTTCTTTCATACCTTTCTTTATGAAGTATTTAATCTCTGCTCAATTAACAATTTTTTCCATATTCACCAATAACTAGACAGAAACAGCAATAGTAAGGTGTCTGGTCACAGATCTCTTCCCCAGAGCACTGATGGATTACATGTTTACTCATAAAAGAGTACCTATTAGTACACAGGAAACTCATTGCACTAGTGCTGACATCTGACAGTGATTCTAAGAACCTTTGAAAATACCCTTGTAAATTACAATTATATAAAAATGCTCACCTCAACCTCGCCATGCCTATCACCTTCCCAATGTCCCACCTTAGCAGCCTTTTCAATATAGCAAGCATTGGATCCAGTTCCTAGGATTAGGCCAATTGCTGTTCTGGAGTCTAAATAAGCCCCTTGGACAAGGGTCCCTTGAAATACAAAGAGAGCATTTTTAAGCAACATTTTTAGAGAATCTTGTTGGACCGTGGTGATGATGGGGTAACTTGCCTGCTAGCTGAAAGATCATGAATTTTCATTCCTAGGTGAAATTTCGTCCACCTAAGACTTGGATGTTTTATTTATAGCCCAATATGAATGGCCAATGATTTTGACATTTTTAAATAAATACAAGCAAAACTTTTACAAAGTAAAAAAATATAAATAAAAAACTATCATATCACATCACTGTCAAAGAATGAATCTAGTGCCTACAGAGAGGAGAATTTGGATTATTAATTAAACATCTAAGGCTTGAATAATTGTTGGTAAAAATTGTAAGAGTACTACTGCCTTTGTGTCAGTAACAGGAATACTATATTTATTGGGATGCTGTAAAATCCTGCAGCTTTGTGCACATATATTCTGGATGTCAGGCCTAGTTGCAAATAATTCAGAAAATAATTATTATTTAAATTTATTTCTCTGTTTCACATATCACTTATAAGGGAGGGTTTTTTAGAAAATTTCAACTTATTCATAAAAAACTAATATTTGCAAAGTTTATGTCCCTATCAGCAGTGCTGAATTTCTGCAATTATGGCTGCACTTCCGAGGTGTATTTGTATTAAAAATAGAAGAGACAGGGAAGAGATAGTAGGCTATGAAAAAATGTGGATCGGATGCCCTGAAAATAGGGAAGTGTGAAAGAAATATGCATTGCTATTTTGGTCTGTTGAGGGAACGGATGAGTATCAAATCTTTAAACAGACATGGAAGATGATTAATACTGTTTATGAATAAGGGAGGGATTTAGAATTGGTGTATGTGGCTCAAGGGACTATGAAGACGAATAGTGGAAAGTTCCTTGACAGCAGTGGCCATTTGACACCACTACCCCACAAATAACATTTCAGTATAACCTTACTACTTGTAAGGAGCAATTGTAAGTTTCCATAAAAATATTTTATATGAACATACCAGTTGTATCATTTAGTACTGCTTGAACTTCAACATTCAGGTCACCCCGGCGGTGGATGGCATCTTTCAGCATTTGGACAGCATCACGCCCGACAGTATTAGAGCATTTAAATGATTTAGTCCAGGAAACCAATATTCCTACATCAAGGGAATGTTGTTCCATTGGGAATGAGAATGTGAAACCTGGAAACATTCAAAGCAGAATTAAAAATTGTTCACAAGGGTTGTGGCATTCATTTTCAGTTCACTGAGCTTTCAGCTTGCTCTCTGAAGCCACGAAATCCTCAAACCACCCATCATGAGAGAGATGAGCCTGTGTGTTTCCCCATTTATGACCAATTATAAAAGTTCTCTCATGAGGTTGCCTCCTCAATTCTAAGCTAACAATCGCTGAAATAGATTAAATATTAAACAGTCAAATGAGGTAAATCATACATGGGTCTCTCATTCACTAAAAACAAATTCATTCTCCATCATCTTAAAAGATTCAGCTACTTGGGAAGCTCTACTTTTCTGAATGGCATTTCCATCAAAGATTCAGGATTGATATAAAAACATTTTTGATTGCATGGCGTCCAGAAGTTTTATGATTTTTAACTACTAATGGATCATTATCAATCTGAATGGTGAAGTGCTACATCGTCATTTCAGTAACTTGATCATGGATGTGAATAAATGTAGTTAAGTTATTGATAGTAGTTACTCCCTGGTCATGGTAGGTTTTTGATGGATTCCTAATTGGATGGATATGCTACCTAAGCACTGTTACATTTGTAAGTCATGTCAGTATATAAACACTAAAACCGAGATTACCTAAAACATGCTTTAACTCATCTTACAGGACTTTACTTACCTAGAGGGATTGGGTCTTTTGAGTTTCTGTCCTCTTCGTGGTAAAACTCGGTCATGAAGTCATGGATACAATAAGCTAGGTAGTCAAAGAGTTTTGTTCCTTCGCCAAGACGAAGAGATTCTGGAACATCATATCGCTTCACTTCTTCTCTCAACCCACTGTCCTTGACTTTACCACCATCTGGAGAATGTGCCAACTCCAGCAAAATGACTCGAAAATTGGTGCCTCCAAGATCTAAGGCAAGGTACAGCCCCTCCTCTAAGAAAAAGAACCACTTGCATTAATGTTATTAAAGCCCTGTGGTCACTCTTATCATAGGGCTACTGGGTTCAGACTTATTAATGTAAAAAATATTTACTGTTAAATATTTCCTATTCCAGCCAAAATAATCAATGGAGAAGTTAGTTTGATTAACAAAGATAATAATAATTAATTTGTTCAAGAGTCAGAGAGCACAAAAGAAAAGTTGCACGGGTCAAATGGGAGTAAACATTAACAGCAAGATAGATAGAGAATTCTTTTCAGCAAGAGGCATTTCAGCTCACACTTGGAGAATGTAAGGCGCATTGAAGGTTTAAGTTCAGCTGGTAGTTTGTAATACAAAATGAGACCTATTTTACAGAGCTTAAATTAATAAGAACAGTTTGCATATTCAGAAGTAATGTGTACATTAATTAATAACCTTACAAGTTCCAAAGAAAGTTGTTGCATTGAACCTTACAAGTGCTACACTTCTCACATCAGCATTGCTAGAAAATACTGTTCTGTTCTTTTTTACAAGCACAATGACAGTGAAAATATAAACGCATGGAAGAGGCAACACAATGAACTTCATGAAAAGGGGAAGACTTGGTGCATCATACCTTGCATTGGCTACCTAGGGTAATATTTTCTTTTGCAGTTTAAATGCAGATATGGCATGAGGGGAAGAACCTCCAGACAATATGTACATTAGATAGGTGAAAATTATCATAATAAATTGTGAGGAGAACTTGATCAGAAACAGTGAAACATAGTGAAAATAAGAAAACAAAATGAGTGAAATCTCTTTGGGAGAATGTCATTATGAGAATCTCAATCAAGTTGGGAATTTAAATAAATGCCAAGAAATTTTGCAGATAGCCTGAGGCAGTTTTCCATTTAAAGGAAGATTTTACACCAGAGTAGGTGTGTTTTTGAGAGCAAATCTCATTATTTGTGTCTTTTCAATATGAAAATCACTTAATGCTCAACTTTATGTCCTGTAAAATTCGCAGTCTCAGGAATGAAGGGGGAAGATTTTCACCCAATAGCACCATCAGTATCTCGGACATTCTGTTATTGATGTAATAGATTGCTGGTATACATGTGACAGGGTCCAAAATCAGCACTTTAAAATATATGACAGTTAGCCTGTTAACCTAAGATCGTAACCTAATACCCTGCTCACTACATTTAAATTTCACAATGAATGCTAAAAATTAATATTAGCATTGTTTTGCATTAGCAGTGAAACACTTCAGTTCACTGGAAAGGAGCATGCATGAACATGATTGAGTGTAGACGGCAAATTTGAATATGTGTTAATGGTATTGATGAAACTCGAAAAATTCGGAGTTTTTGCCAGATAAATTCATCCAAATTAGTGTGACAATTTTAAAAACAAAAATTCTTATCAATTCAGTCAAAATGAAAATAAAGTTATTGCTAAGCAGAGAATATTTCACCGTCTTGGTCACATCAGGTGAGACACTTTTCTTTGATCAATTTCCAGGTATCTGGGACATCAAATGTAAATATGTTTCATTGGCTATTCGAAAGCTATCAGTCAGAGATATCTATGTTATAAGGTCCCTAAAAACTAATCGACAATCTAATGAATTTCTCAAGCCCTTTAGGATAACATAAACATATTTTACACCACATTGCCTTCCTTTACAGATAATCTTAGTATCTTCTCAACTTCCTCTCTTCATCT
The DNA here is from genome assembly GCF_022747635.1 of Hetaerina americana. Lineage (NCBI taxonomy): Eukaryota > Metazoa > Arthropoda > Insecta > Odonata > Calopterygidae > Hetaerina > Hetaerina americana. Next base: position 10,338,852 of record NW_027286625.1, read on the forward strand.
GCAATACCTAGTGCCTACTCCATTTATTTGCTATATCCAGCTAATGTTTTCAATGCTTTTTTCCTAACCCCACAGTCCAAAAACTTCCAATCCATATTTTTTCCTCAGAGAGATGGTTTCTAAAGCATGAATGGTCAGTCAATATTAAGTGCTTAGTTAACTTACTCTTTGTTTTTACTTCAAGGGTACCTTTCATTCATTACCCTGTATTCATATATCAGACATGGTTCATCTTAAATATTCCCATATTTATAGTGTTCCCCTGGTTCTAACGTAGCACTCCTAATTTAATAGCCATCTATTTAACTTAGTCTTCCACTTTTTGAATGATCTCATGGCTTTCATGAATTAAATAATAATCCCATATTTTATATAATGGCATTGTCATTCACTCAAGAATGATTTTAATTTCTTATTTGTGTGGCTAACTAAGAATTTTATTATCTTCAAATCTAATTGAGTGAATTCAGCTCCCTGCCTATTTTTATTCCCAATTCAAGGTCTATTACTTCAGCAGAAAATTAAAAATGCACCTTCCAAACCTAATTCTCCTTCTGGTCCACCTACTGGGTCATCTAAATTTTAAATTGGGTTTGAATTGGTCTCTCCATTTTAAGAACTAGTTTAATCTGCTGAGCCAACTTTGTCCACCTTTCCAAAATTCATGATTCAGGAGAGTACATTCTAACTTCTTATTCCTTTTTACTAATGCTCTTATTCCTGCAATGCAATCAATATTCCCCTCCCCTTTCTGTACCTAAAGCCAAACCTAGATAATTTAGGTATTAAAAATTAGTAAAGAAACTGCAAAAGTTCACCAATATTTCCAGACTTAATTTTAATTGGAAAAAAGTTAAGAGGAAATTCCACGACCCCTTTTTTAGAGCCTACCTGTGCCGTTGGGCAGCTCGGGTATATATGTGTTTTCCATCTGAAGGGAAGATGCATGTGGACCCCCGGGGGGTCTCGCCAGGCCCTTCTCGATCTCACTCACGAAGGTCCTCTCCACACGGCGAACCATCTCCACGGATAGGTGGAGCCCATTCAGTATCTCCTCCACCTGTCGGTAAGAGAAGGGCGCGAAGGTTGAGATTCAAGACGGAACTGTCTGCCTACTGACGTCTTCTAACGTCCCAGCCAAGGCTGAATAGCGCGGACATGCTAAAGCCCCCCCCTCGTGCAAATGTTAAAACCTGCCGCAGGCGAAATCGATGAGGACCATGTGACTTTTCCCGGATTTGAAGGTTATCTTATCTTGTTCAGACAAATAGAATTAATGAATATGGTCGTACGTGCTAACATTAAACATATGAAAAGAATATCTATCGTAAATGTAAGTTACTTAAACAGTTGAAATTTATAAACATAGCATCCCTGAAAAGTTATGTTTTCTCAGGAAACGAGATTAAAAAAATCAAACGAGGTTTACCATCGCTACCAAATTTTTAAAATACTCCAAGCTCCGGGTAAGTTGGATGAAATAATTTGTCTGAAATTTAACTTTCGGCTCCATCGGATGCTAATGCGGGTGATTCGTACATGCCATAAAAGATACGCGGAGTGTCTTCCATCCGAATTCCACCAATTCCATACTCCAGAGTTGGAGTAAAACGTTCATCATACGATTCTTTTATCTCCGAATTTGGCGGGTTTTCATCATATAAAACATAGCCGACGGCGGGGTAACGTCCTCGTCTGCCAACCCAGAGGTTAAATTCCCGCCTAGGTGGGAATTTCTCTATCTAGGACTTGGGTGTTTTTTAATTGTTTATATTGTTATATATATATAAAAATATATATGTACATATATCAAGATGTTGGTTTTTTATTAAGAAATCCAAAATTAAAAGTAAAATGTGAGCTCGTGCGTTAACACAAATTAACATTGTGGAAAATTCATTAGTTGTTTCTCCAAAGTTCTCCTGGCTTTTTTTACAAAATGACTTACACAAATAATGTGAAACTTGAAGACAATATTCATCATAGACTTATGCCATCTTTTATTATGCCTCGTAAAAATGAAGGTTAACTCTAGTTAAGGCCAACCTCAGGTAAGGGAACCTCTAGTCAAGGCCAAAACTCAGTTTTATGACCACTAGGCAAGTTCAAAGCTGACGATTTAAATACTCAAGAACTTACAAACGATATTACTACTATTACGATGTTAACATGCATTAATAGGCAATCTTATTTGTTTATAAAAACGGACCAGTCGGTAATCTTCACGTTAAGTTTACACTAACCATTGGATTTAACAAAACATTATAATACAGTACCTTAGTAGGATAATGGTAAGACGAGACTAAATAAACGATTGAAAATAAATTGCCCGCGATATAAAAAAATTGTTCTTTTTTTTCTCTCCTCGTTTTAAAACACCACTGTTTGGAAAATTCTAAAATTCTTGCAAAATATTGTACCCCTGTCGTATCTTCTGTTCCGCACTCCTTTCTCTTGGTTGAAAACCATCATTGAACTATTACATTTTTATTCTTTTGTTAGGTAACCAAAAATACAATTTTACCACGAAATTGTCTCTTTAAACAAATATAAATTGAAATAATAACAAGAACAAACACGAGCAGTAGGCGTAGGGGAAACGTATTGAAGTTGACTCGAACCCGCGACCTCTGAATTAGCAGGCGAGGGCGTTAGTTTGCTACCACCTGCCGAATGTCGTGATCTTTTGCATTTTACAAATTTCAGCTTTTAGCAATTTATTTTCACTATGAAATTAATGAAATAGCCTTCTTCTTCAGTCCTCCTGCCTTACCCTTTCTGAGATGTGAACTGATAATTCTCTAACAAAACCTTCTGGACAAATTTCTTCCTCATAATTGCCAAGAATTGGCCCATAAAAATCTTCCCACATTTTCTTAGACCCTTAAGTAGTTCCGCGGGATTACGATCTAGCAGAGTGCATTAGAAAGCGTGATAGATATGGGATATGGGAATCAACGTATCGCAAGCAAAGCAAAGATTATCAGGTTTTCGAGAAACGGGAAATCTTAAGTTAAGCGCGGAAGGAGGCGGAGCAGTTTACCTATCCTGGCAGTGTTTTGGGTTAAAATGACCGAAGTCGTGGGGACATTTGAAAATGAATTGCATTTTCAAGGAAGATCTTGTGTCCGGAAGAGAGAAGCTGAATGCACATATCACAATTCGAGGGGTGAAACTAGAGCAAGTGGAATCCTTCATCTACCTGGGCAGCGGCATAACATGGGATGGAAGAAGTTCGACCGACATCTAGCGAAGAATAGCCGAAGCTAAGAACGCATTCACGAAGAAGAGGCAATTACTATGTTCAAAGAACCTAAGACTGGAAACAGGGAAGCAATTCGTCAAGAATTTCGTCTGGGGCATGGCGCTCTGTGGTTCCGAGACTTGGAACATTGGAAAATAGGACCAGCGAAGAATAGAAGTCTTTGAAACACGGTGCTGGAGTAGGATGCTGAAGGTTAAATGGTCAGACAAAGTGACGAACGAGGAAATATATAAAAGAGCAGAATAGGATACGGCCATATGGGGAACTCTACGGCAAAGAAGAAATAGATGGACTGAACACATTGAGGCAAAATGGTTAGGAAAATAATAGAAGGAAATTTCACCCAAGGATGTGGAAATTAGGATCACAATTTCAGACAACATGGTGACGTACTATGAGTTTAGGATCAGTGATACAAATCATTGGATCTTAAATATCTTAAAGCGAAATATGTTTACCTCCTCATTTAATAATCCAATCGATCACCGTAACACCCAATTTGCTAGATCTATCGTGAACTTATTTTTCAATATAAATCATAGCTTTTGCTTTAGTAGAGCATATTTCACGTCCATGGATAATATTTGTACAGCATTTATTCCGTATCAGAGTGCTTAACATCACGTAACGAGGACAGCAAATTAGACTGCAAATACTTTAATTTCAACTTTGTGATTGCTTTAATTAATTAATGAGGCAATTATAGCTGTCAGTCAGATAAGAATTATTTTACTACTTCCTGAATTGAACATCTCACTTTTCAGGTTCCGTATTTCTCTCCTTTTGAGTTACTCAGATTGCGAGCATGTAAATACATTTTTTTAAATTTCTTATTTCACATAAAGAACTAAGAATTTCAAGGCCGCTCCATATCCATTGAACTGTGCCCTAATAAATCACTCGGAGGGGCAAAAAAAATACACTCGTTTTAATGGGATGATTGGGCTGACTCCTGGGTCAAGTTCACGAGGGTTGCGGCATTCTTCGTGGTGGAATGGTTTCATAATGCGCGTTATTGAAAGCATTATATCGCATTTGCTTTATTTTGCAACTAAATGGTGTCCACATGTCGTATGTTTTTTTCCAAATTTCCAATTCCAAATTTTTCTATTTCCAAATTATAAAATTTTAAGTTTGCATTCGTAAATGATTTCATAATGCTGAATCTTTAGTCCTCCCCGCGTAATAATCTGTCATCGAACTTTATTTTGGTAGCGAGTACGTGGAGGATCAAGTTTATTTACGAAAACTTTCGGGAAGAAGTCGGAACATGGTTTTTGCCCACCGGAATTAGGTAGAAGTCGTTTGTTAGAAAGTTTCAATTGTTTTATATTAGAAATACTTAAATTTTTTAATATTATTGCCCTGTTTAAAAAATACCTTATTTTTCGGTACAATCACGATCTTGTTTCGGACATTTTGCACGACATTCCTGGTAATAACTTCATATGTACAGGTAAACACTAGTAAGTGTCGCCGGATTGCTCTTTGGTATTGCTATCTAAAAGTATGAAATAAAGGTAACGGGAGGATAGCATAATATGAGCAGGATAAAAAAATACCCAATTTCATCCTTATCTTAATCTGCAAGAGCTGTTTTCATGATTTTGACGTGCCATTTTACGAAAACATCATCTTCATAGTTGTCTACCCATGGAGATGTATGTTTTTTTCATTGTCCCAGAGAACTCCGACACAACGCCGTCCATTTCTGTGCAGTTCATCTCAGCCTTTGCCCAACATTGTTTCCTCCATTAGTCCTCCGTGCTTATTCCTAACACCTCTCCTGCTGTCCCAAAAATCTGTTTCCTCCATCTTCCCAGCTACTCAATTCTCCCTTCTACCGCGATCTTCAACTTCTCACTATTCCTAATATCCATGCTCTTCTTCACCCAATTTTTGTGCCTTCAAATTCCACCTCTTCTCTACTTCATCTTCTTGCTTGCCCAGTCATATTTAAGACTCCATCGTAAGTCTATCTTCCAAGGTACTTATTTTCTTCATTCTTCTGCGTATCCAAAGCACAGAAGCCTCTAATCGACTCTTGTTGTCTCGTCTGTACGGCCAACATTCCACGCAGAGCTACTCTGCGAATTCAAGTGCTCAATAATTTTTGTCCCCGTATTTACTCAACGGAAGTATCTTCCTCTTGTACATGTTTTTTCACCAACGCAATGCTCCTCGGTTTCTTGCACCACGTCCATTTTCTTCCAAAATACTGCCCAATGCCGTGTATTATTTCAACTGTTTAAATTTATTTCATCCTAATTTAATGTTGTTCCTGCTCATTGATGAGCTTATTAATATGGTTAAAATGTATTCCATACTTCAAGCACTGATGCCTGTAATACCCCCTTGCTGCAGCAAAACTTCTATTTTTACAAGTTAAATGCTGAAATATTCTCCATCTCCAGTGGCTGCAGACTCAAGTTCGTCAGTAAACTCTGATATATCGAGATTGGATAAAACTCCGTGATCTTTATGGTTTAACAGTTAAATAACAAGCTAATGGCTTCCCGTGAATCGAACGACGCTTTACGATTACGAACCCAACGAACTGATAGATAATGAAGTTCTCCACGACGCCCTTAATACTCTTTGGGTTTTATTATGAGTGACCAACAACAGTCAGTGTCTGCCCATTTACGTCCCATTCACCCGGAGAAATATCATTGTACAGGGTGCGGAAACGTAACTTAATTTTTTATGAAGCAAAATCCCTTTAAAAAAGGAAGTTATGTTGCCGCACCCTGTACTTGCCAACTCAGTCACTGAATTAACTACGTAAGCAATTTACACTTCGATGATTCTCCGCAAAATGTGAAAATTACTCTAATTTGTCGAGTAGGCTACCCAATGTTAGTAATGGGCAAATGATTCCCCAATAAAATTCACAGTTATGCTAAGTTCGTTAATTTCGATTTAATTCATAACACGTTTATCGAATATTATTTTCAAAGAAATTCATTTAATTTTGACCTTCATTAACAATTTTTAGAGTTCTTATTATGCTGTTCAATTGAAGGAGGTTGAATTAACGGGAACTACTTGAAAATGCGCAAAGAAAAAAATGAATAGCAGGTGGTGATAACTCGATATTTAAGATACTTCATTGCTAGTGAAATGGTGCGATTAAGAATCAATTTGTTTAAGTAATCCTGCGGTTTTATTGGGCTACGTTGAGATAGGTATAGGCCAAATTATGCATAACCTATTGCAGTTACATGCCCCAAGTAAAGCTGGTAGATCTACTGAACTGCATATGCGTTTCTAAAAACGTAAGCCATCCTAATTTACAGGAACCTACATCTCAATGGAAATTTATCCGGATGGTCTTTCCAGGACGGTTTAATGATTTATCAGAATTTATTTACACAATTAAAATAGCCTTGATGCTAAATAAAGTATACAGGAAATCCTTAAAAGGGGATACGTTGAGAAAAATTTCATTTCAATATTTTGAAAATTTCATTTCAACTGAATAAACTTAGTTTATAAAAGATAATTAATTAATAGACAAAGGGGTACTTATATTTATATACGAGGTCTGTTTGGAAGGTTCCTCAACTTTTTGAATAGCGCGCCTGCAGTTGGTTATTTTGTAATCTTCTTGCGAGCGTTGTTTCCGCGGAAACTTCCCGAATAACTACCTTCAACCACTTCTTTGATTAGGTAGTAGTAATATTTAGGGGAGGCGACCGACAGCTGAGGTCATTTGCGCCATAGGGAAGGGACAGGAAAGGACGAAGGGTAGAGAGAAACCCGGCGTCGGCTTTAGCCTACTCTTTACGAAAGGCGCCAAGGGGTCCGCAGCTTAACGTCCCATCCGACGGACGGCGTACGTACTCAAAGTGTCCTCCACAAAGTACCTCAAGTAGGGATCGAGATACCTCTGAAAAATATTTCGTTGATTAGTTACAGCTGTTTATGTGAAGGGGTGTTCGTGGAGTACGACGAAAATTCAGATGAACTCTTTGAAGGAACATCGTTGTTCTATGAAATTCTGCATAAAATTCTTCAAATACTTCAAGGAAATTTTTAAGTTGATTACCAAGCCTATTGGTGTAGATGCTATAAAACCTATGTCAAAGTGAAGTTGACAGTTTTTTTTCGGTGCAAAGGGGGTTGTGCATTACGAATACATATCTAAAGGCCAGACAGTTAACATGGAGTGCTAATTGGAGGTCATGAAACGCCTAAGTGAAAGAATCAGGCGAAAGCAGCCAAAACTTTGTAGGAGCGGCGAGTGTTTTTTCACCACGACAACGTGCCGGCTCATTCTTCACTTAGAACTCGTGAGTTTTCAACCAAAAAACGAGATCGTTATGCTTTCCCACCCTACTCACCAAATCTGGTCCCATTAGATTTTTTCCTGTTCCCCAAGCTGAGAACCCCGCTCAAAGGAAAAAGATTTGCCCCCATTCCAAAGGTAGAGAAAAATTTGACGAATCTTTTTAGCGTTCTGGAAGAAGCGTTCCAGGTCTGTTTCAAAAGGTGGAAGCACCGTTGGGATAAGTATATACTTTGGGGAGGGGACTAATTTGAAGGGGAACCTGACCAATAGTTTGTTACTTAAGTATTTATTTTTAATTAATAAACATAGGGAACTTTTATAATCGACCTCCTAAAGAAGAGTAATGGTATTATTTTGGATAAGGAGAGTATGAAACTCATTGAATATTTTTAATTTTATTGTTCCTATCTTTCACCCTTAATAACAGATCGCAGCGATGAACTTCCAGATTTGAATATTGCAGAGAGTCTGCCCTATCCATCAAAATGCCAGTAGCCAAAATTCATCCCCACTGCCTGAATCGAGAAATTGATGTTCCCAGTCCTACGTAAAAGGGGATATGCATTTTCTGAGTTTGGAGAAGAAAGTTTCCCATTTTTGGATTGATTCCGTTATTGCCGCTCTAAATTTCTCTTTAGGCAATGGCATGTGGCAAGAAGTAACGCTAGCTCGCTTAGGAATGCTGTCCGGATGATCAAATGTTATGACGGTAGGGTGATTTCTCTTTGCCCTAAGCTAAGCACTAGAGTTGAGCATTGATTTACTGCAAAAGTAGCATCAAACTAGACTGGAGGCAAGGCAACAGTGAGGAATTGACGTTGTATGCCTGGAGTTGAATCACTCCCAGCAACACACTCTAGCGGTAACTTGTAGGGTACCATGCAGAAGTAGAAGGCATTCCCTCTTTTCTTACAATGGAAAGGTAAAGTGAAAGCTATGTCGTAGGAATAAAAAATGTAATTGTTAGCAAAGAAAAAACTATAAAATCGTGTTGTATTTATAAATGTCGTATCATATTTGGTATCAGTAAATTATAGAATGACAAGGACTTAACGTTTATGTTTTGAGAAACGGAATGTATGAGATTATTCCTGAAGTATTTGAAATAGTTGAAAAGCATGATGTTGCAAACAATATTAATGAAGATATCATAAAATAAAGTAAGGTTACAGCAATTTTCCACAAAGTAAAACTTCATTAAAGACTCGCATTTCGACTCACGGAACCATCCTCAGGTATAAGATGTTTGCAGACACAAGAAAATTACTGAATATATAGCAAAAGGTTTTTTTCTCTCCCCTTTTTTTGCTATGTCATATATTCAGCAATTTTCTTGTTTCTGTGTCTTTTACCCGAGGATGGCACTGCTAGTCGAAACGCGCGTATTACAATAAAGGTTTATTTCGTGGAAAAGTGCTATATTTATTATAGATTCCTTCCACTTCATCAACTCTGGCACTATCTATCTTATTTATTTATCGACTTATTGGGCGAGGTTGGGACTAATAGTCCCTTCTTCCACCTAACCCTACATTACAGACATTATGGTGAAGACAATCACATACAACCAAGCCCTAGATGGAGGGAAATCCACCTAGGCGGGAATCGAACCCGCGACCTTTGGGATAGTAGGCGATGACGTTACCCCTCCGCCACCGAGGCCGGCGTCTTAAGGTATCACCTACACAAAAAGGTGAAGTCAACTCCTTGCCAGGAAGGTTTATTGACCGAGATAGTTCTGAAAAACGTTTTTATGATCGATATGATGTTTTGATGAGTGTTCTTGCATGAATGTATGCCATGTTTTTTTGTGGATGCATGAATTTGTGGTTTTTGCATGCGGGTTTTTTTTCTTTTCTAAATTACGGGTGGTGTCCTAACACCCCCCGCCACACGCCCTTGCGGCAGCTTGCGGGGTATTAAGTAGATGTAGATCAATTTATGAGTAGTAAGAGATTATTAGAGAAACTAGGTGAGGTATCACTCAAGGGGATTAGGTTAGATTACAGTAAAAATATCTTTCATCAATTAGAAATGAGTCCCTTTTACGATGGTATTGACACTTAGTCACAGCTTAGTACAGAAAGAGATATCATTAAAAATAAGACTAAGAGAGGTCAAGTGTAGGACATATTTAAGATGCCATTTTCCCGCGACGGATATAAGATCAGAATAACTACAAGCGACCGCGCATGAGGAATATTTAAAAAAATTCTAAGCAGCCTAGTGGGTTATCAATATTTTTATTCAACCCAAACTTAATGTTCTTGTTGAAAGAGACGTGCCTCCCATGCGTGGAGATTTCATATTTATTAACCGTAGTGTATGCAGCTGCTGTTAAAATAAATATATAAAATTTTCATTTTATATATTTATTGGCAAAGAATTATTAAGCAACTCTTAACATTGATGCTGCATGCCTGTTGTAGAATCACCCCTTGCCACACACCTTAGTGGTGTCTTATAGGTTACCATATAGATGTACCATGTAGGTGTAACAACTCTACGCTGTGAGTTCACAGGCTGAACAAAATTTAGTGAACCAAAGCCAGAACTTGTTGAGAAGGCGAACTCTTATCGTTTCATTTGGTATTGCGATGGAAGATCGACAAATTCGAGTCAGACTTGCTCGAATCTAGGCTCCTAAAATATTAGACACTTCCACAGAATTTACTATCTGGGCTATGTTGGTTACAAGGGTCACTACGGAAATGGGGATGGATGTGAACTCAACAATCCAAGTTGTTTTGCATAGGGTTACCAGCTCTTTTGAGGTTAATGGACACACTCAAAAAAAGAGATCCGGGAGAAATCGGACGTTTGGTGATCCATTCAATGCTTGACTGAGTGGGCCGTTATCACTGCGATTGTAAGATCAAGACCTTCCCTCACGATTTTTTGCCACAACCTGGTATCTCTGTCTAAGTGTGGATATGTTTATGGTCTGATTAGGGTGGAGACTCAAAACTTTCTTCCGCAGGATTTTTGTGACCCAAGACTGAGGGAATACTACTTTCCAAAATAAGCACTCCAATTTACCCAGCATTCGAACCCCATCCAGGTGCAGACTGGACAAACCGTGTTTTTCGCTTACAATTTACATTCTTATTGTTATTTCATTTCCATTCTGACTAAAACTAACGCTACCACCTCATGTCGTTAATTTTGCCGTTGTAAACGTTGGATAGAGTTTAAGGAAAAAAATCATTTTCTGTGAACAAAAAGATAAATGCTACATCATGTGAGGACTACAGAACAAAAAATTTTAATTCCCATTCAGCTAAAGTTGTTCCCAGAATCATCAACGAAAGGATGGAGAGCAAGGCAAACGATAACTTAGGGGATGATCAGTTTGGGTTTAGGAAGGGCAGAGGCACACGTGATTCCATTGTAGTACTGACATCACTAATCGAGAGGAATGAAGACTACAATTAGGGCGTATTTGCCTGTTTCGTAGATTTTGGTAAGGCTTTTGATACAGTGAATTGGGAAAAATCTAATGAGGATATTGCAGAAAATAGGAATAGATTGGAGAAACAGGGGGCTAATCCGCAACCTGTACATGTCTCTAACTGCTGAGGTACGAATGGGGAACGGGAAGTCCGGATGGAGCCTGTTAGGAAGGTGTAAGGCAGGGTTCCCCATTATCACCGGTGCTGTTCAACGTATACATATGTGGAGGAAATGATTAAAGAGGCATGGGAAGAACTGGAGGTAGGAATGAAAATCGGAGGGGAATCCGTAAAATCAGTTAGGTTTGCTGATGACCAAGCTATAGTTTGTCAGTCTATCAAGGAGTTGCAGGCATTGCTGAGTGAATTGGAAATTCAGTGCGACAGATATGGGATGAGACGTTGAGTAAGGATCTTAAGAAAAGACGATTCAAAACTTTGATATGGAGCGTAGTTATGTACGGTGCGGAAACGTGGTCATTGAAGCAGGAGGATAGAAGTAGATGGGAGACTTTTGAAATGTGGGTGTGGAGAAGAATGGAGAAGATGAAATGGACCGAAAGGAAAACAAATGAGGATGTGCTAGATATGGTGGGCGAAGAGAGGGGTTTGTTGGGAGAAATTCTATGGAGGCAGGAAAAGTGGATGAAGGGGGTATTGACCGGCAGCGGGATGTTGAAGACTGTGATAGAGGGTAGAATGTTGGGCAAAAGAGGAAAGGGAAGGAACAGGATAGGGATGTTGGACGGGATGAAGGGAGGAAGAAAGTACTCAGAGATGAAGAGGGACCTGATGTAGAGTAAGTTGCTGGATTGTGTTTTTTTAGGAGTCACAAAATATTTATTTGGTAGTTGTGCCCATGCAAAACCTACCTTAACCGGTAGATCACTTAATAATAATATAAAAAATGTCCCATTTTTATGGTTGAGCCTACCCCTCCCATTTCCAATCAGAGTCGTTTTCCTTTTTCTCATTACTTTCTTTAGCCAATGTGTCTTATATTTGCCCTTATATGTTCTCAAAAATGGCAACAATTTTTCTCTGGATGCCAAACTAAAACTTATGTGAATCTTATTGAATCATCTCCCCGTCTACTTTCTTTCCAATCCCCTCCCTTACCCATGGCTCCTTTACTATTATTCCGCCGTGTACTGAGAATCTGAAAGAGTATTAGTATATATACCTATAAATATATTAGTAGTATATACCTATTATTAGGTAATCTACCGGTTAAGGTAGGTTTTTGGATGGACATAATTACTAATTAAATAATTTGTGACCCCTGGCAAAACACAAGATCCTACTCTACATCAGTTCCCTCTTCAGCTCTGAATACTTTCTTCCTCCCTTCCTGTATTCCTCCCTTATATATATGTGTGTGTGTGTATATATATATATATATATATATATATATATAACATATATTATATATTTTTCAGATTCTCAGTCCGGTACTCTTATGTATTCAGTCTGATTCATCAACGGTCCAGAATGAAACCATAAAACTAATTCCCTCTCGTAATTAACACTTTTAAGAAATATTGAGCCGTAAATCTGAACTCCCACTGGGGTTCAAATATAATTACGTAACTGAAATTGACCAAGCGTTGCATAATATATTGTACAGCCGTTAAAAACTCATCAATTGATGGCGGTAACAGGGTGATATTTGGGTGAATTACATTAGGTTATTTTTAACCTGAAGTCAACATTGAAAATCAATATTATCAATACTAATGCCCAAATTTAAAGATGAGAAGTAGACTTGACTTTGCAATATAGCTAATCATTCTACTACAAAAATGTGTAGAACGATGGGAATTATTTAAAACTGCATGCAGCAAAAACTGCTCAATGATAAATCGTTTCAATTAGAAATGTATTAATTTCTTTGGCATATTCGTATTCCTTTCTTTAAGAACAGTTAAATTTAAGTTGAATCAGGAATTTCTAGGCATCAGAAAATGAACTGCGTTCTGGGAAGGACATTTGGATACATTTTTATTATGAAATCCATGACATTATGATGAAATACCTGGATTATTCTTGAGAGAGTTTTGAATCAATTTCCCCTCCTTAAAACTTATAATTTTCGGAATTTTATTTCCATATGCTTCTAGTTTTTTTTTCATTTCCCATACTTGGTGATGGCCTTAGATGAGGAGAGGATGTATTTTGTGACTTAGCCCTCCTGAAAAACAAAAATATATATATACCAATAAACTCCAAAACCCATTTATTACCATGACAGATCTCAAAGTTTGAGGAGCGACGAAATGTGTCAGTCGAGCGAGAGTGAAAGGGTGGAAGTCAAAAAGGTCAAAAAATCTGTTATTTGAAGGAACCAAGCCAACATAGGGAGAGAGGGATATGGAAGGAACCTCCATAGGTCATCGGTGAGGCAACCAGCCTGGGTCAAACATGATATGGAGTAGCAACCGGATGGGCACAAAGTGAACGATCCTCACCCCTTGGCTACCACATGGAAGTTTCCATTAACCACAAAGCAGCGATATTTAATAACCATATATCTATGTTACTGGTGCTATTCTGTTATTTTTTCCTTCTCCACCTTGCAGGATATCAGAGACAATGTGCGCCTTCCAGTACGACTTAAAAGGGAATTCGCCAAACCAAAGAATTTCTGAACGCTGAAATAAATATACCTGATGCATCCCTCACATTGAAGACAGGAAAGGATGTAAGGGAGCATGAGAGCTGTGCATTTTCATTTAAGAACATTATTGACTTTAATAAAATTCAAAACAAATATTACTTATACGATCTATACTAATTTTTCGAGTACCTAATTCATAAAATTATCTACTGAAGGTTGTGGTGCAGTCCCTAATTGTGTACGATTACTTAAATATTCAACATGTTTTTTCAATATATTTTTAAGAAAAAAGTAAAAAGATTATAGCTTCCCTTTCGCCGTGTTCAATTCACTCGCAAAGAAAGAGACGATAGTAAGTGGAAAGGTTTCATAATCTGTTAGCTTTACGTCAAGCAGGAAATCGCACCGAGTTTTTCTCACCTTCGTCGTTAAATCTCCCTAAATTTAATAATAACCCTTAACTGCCCTTTCGAAACTTAAGTATGCTTGCACCAAATATTTAATTTATAAGAAATAAATTTAGCGATGAGGGCAAAAAAGAAACTTAACACTTCCACAATAAAGATTTAATATTTCACGATCATGGTTTCGATGCTGCGCATCACCACCTGCTGATGATGCGCAGCATCGAATCCATGGTCGTGAAATATTAAATCTTTATTGTGGAAGTGTTAAGTTTCTTTCTTAGCCTCATCATGAAGGAATTCCACAAAGTTAAACCTGAAACTGCTATGTTTAATACATATAACATAAACGACTCCGAGAGGCTCTTAATTTGTAAGATACAATTTTGAACAAATGAAATTTTCCGCGTTACACACAATGTGCACCCGTTTGGTAATAAATAAAATGTATCACAAAGTAGATACATAAATTGTTCTTTATTATTCATGAATCTTCCTCCCGTAATTCACAAACCTCGGGCGCTCTCAAAGAATCATTGCTATGACAGAAAATAATTTAAATATTTTATAGTCAAATGTTGCCACGTATTATGAAACCCCAAATATGACTTCCATATGTTAACGACATTAACTTTGCGGTGAGATACGTTTATTTGCCGACTATTCAGTGCTTTAGTAGATGGCCTATACAACATTGGTGCGACACTTGGCAATTAGAATTAAATCTGAAAAAGTGAAGCAGTGGTGAACTTTTGGAATAAGATTAAATCCCTCCTGGACGCCTAATACATCAGGAATACTGATATGGAAAGTGTAGGCTCGATTAAATCTACGGCGTTACGCTCACTCACGACCGCTCCTGGATGAAACTTGCAAGTGGAATATGTGGACTAGCCACCAAAAAATTAAGATTTATTAGTAGAGTATTGGGAAAAGTGATGGAAAGGTTACGGAAAAATTTTATCTTTCGCTAGCTAGGCCTCATTTAGAAAATATTGTTAGTGTATGGGATGCTCATGAAGCTGGATTGATTGCCGAATTGGATCGCGTGCAGCGTAGAAGAGCTAGAGTTGTTAAACGCTGTTATGGTAAACTGAGCAGCGTATCAAAATTATCAGATGAGCTAGGTTGAGAATCACTTAAGCAATGGTGTGGGAAATGTGTTATTATCACCATTGTACTACGGTAGGCGAGATTATGCCAATAAAATCAGAGAGATTAAGAGTAGAACAGATAGATTAAATAAATCATTTATCCCAAGAATGATAAGGGATCAGAATAACTTTGTCCGACCGCGCCAGGAGGGGAAAGTATTTTGGGTCAAAATTATTCAGGTGTGTAATCACCCCCCTGCCACACCCCCTAATGGTTACTTGCAGAGTACTATGTAATGTAAATGTAATGGAGAATAAAGATTTGAAACAGAAAATCAATTAAAGCAGAGTTAACAGCACAAAACAAATCATCTTACGCGCTTGCCTGGTGGCCCTTCTAGATACTATAGTATAGTGTGTGCTGGCTAAATCAAGGTCGCGTGATCTTCTTCCTGTTGTGATACAAGTATGATGTGGGCTCTATGGAGCCAGTTTGAGCTCTTCCGATCCAGCCTCCTGTTACTAAAACACAGCATCCTCTTAAATTGTTATTTGATCCAACAACCACATGAACGCAACGAGTAATATTTTTCCCATGTGATCGCAGCTATACGAGCGGGATATATTTGGATTAAGTTTGCAAGTAAAAAGGAGGAATGAAGGAGTCTAAAAATAATGAACTCCTTAAAAGATCTGAACAACTTATACAGAGACAATAAAAGAAGCACAAGTTGATGGGGACAGCAACTTTACTGAAAAAAATATGTAATTTCAAGCGAATAACCAGAACGTGAAAAAGACATTCATGTAAAGTGTGGGACTCAGCAAGGGCCATTGGGACAGTACGCCAAACAACGGAAACGTAAAGGAAATAACGGCCAGTGTTTAAGTGGACACAAAATGCGGGGAGAGGAAGAACCCATACGAAGTCGAGCCTACGAGGAATGAGTTGGCACTTCTTGATAACAATTAGCTCTTTCGGGAACATGGTTGAAGGAAACCTTCCAAAGAGGAACGGACCAGTACAGAGACGAAATAAGGTAGGAAGTGAAAGAGATCTACTGAAGATTTCGGTTATCGATATTCTGATTGAATGAATAACACTAGAACTATTCAGTGATATCGCATTGATCAAATAATCTACGCACCCTTTACCTCCCATTAGCTAAGCCTGTTTTACTGGCCGTGTTTTTGGCAGATTGTGTAATTATCAGACTATCTAAACCATTTTCGGTTAATTTCAAAAATACACTATGGAACTTTATAGAGATTTTTAATATATTATCTCGGATTAGTATTTTTAATTAATTTATATATTTTAGTACCCTGAAAGCCACAGCTAGGGTGAACGGCAGGGGGTGAATACACACTAGACTAATTTTGACCAGAATATGACCCTATCGTGGTCGGACAGTGTTGTTCTGATTCCTTGCCGTTCGTGGAAAAATGGTATCTAAAATTTCTGTTCTACGCTTGATGCCTCTTATTTTATTGACGTAATCTCTCTAACCGTAGTACGAAGGGGACAATAATACATTTTCAAAATCACTGATTAAGAGACCTCTTTCCAATTTATGCAAGAGCTTCAATCTGTAATTTAACCTTCGCTCCGTGAGTGATTCCCAGCCTAGCTGCTCTAATATTTTGGATACGCTACTAAATTTATCATAACAACGTTTTACAAACCTAGCTCCTCTACGCTGTACGCGATCCAATTCGGCAAATAATCCAACTTCGTGAGGATCTGTTATACTTGTAGCATATTCTAAATGAGACCTAGCCAGCGAAAGTTGACATTTCTCTTTGACCTTTTCATCACATTCACCCTGTACTCTTCTTGTAAATCCTAATTTTCTGTTAGATTGTCCATATATGTATGCCTGTATGTGCCTTACTACGGAGAGGTTTTGTTAAAACACTTAAAATTGGGAAAATAAGAATTTATTACAAAATTGAATATTTGAATTTATATAATTGACACAGTATTATTCTTTGCTGAAATAATGCAAGTTTATTTATCTATCAATGACCATATCCAGTACGACATATGACGGTTATTTTGTTGCCATTAGGCGCCATTGTGAGCTTTATTTTTTTATAATTTGAGGAACTCTCATTAGATACCACCTGCCTACTTCTGAAAGCTCTTCTTTTTTCTAAATATTATAGTATTGATGAATTTATACCTATCAGGTGCCCTTGCCCTCACTCCTAACTTTCCCATCCACTCCACCTCCGTCTTTCGGGGCTACAAAACTCGGTCCTAGTCAAATGCTGCGCATGTATAATCAAAATTTTCAGCAATTTAATATTTGCAATATAGTATGTCCTCATGAATTAACTGATATGCGATGTATTGTTCATTAAGCATGTGAGAAACCACTGATATCTGACGGGGAGATATTAACAAAACGACTTCGTTAGCTGCTTTTCCTTCGTCGTTAGAATACTGGAGTACATTTCGAAATATCTAGCTCTTTGAGTATTTTGCGCGGAAAACATACGCACACACATTACATACGTATACAAACATTAAAAAATGCTGTGCACAAGTCCCTCTCAATTTCACTCTATTTGACTTTTTTCACATTTTGTTCTGTGGCCGAATATTTTGCGATTAAGACAAGATCATTCAGGTTGGAGTTCCACCGATTCACAGTATCGGACTTGCTTATTCAATCTATGTTCTACCGCTTTAAGGAATCACTTGATGATTCAAAGATTAGCTGCGAATAATAAGCGTTCTAGATCGGTATTTCTTGTGTTAGCTGGTGCATCGGAATATATATTTGACTCTTAATTTCTCTCTTCCAAATTTTTTTATATTACACTGCTGAAAAACCTTTTCAAGATTTTCAAAAAAGATTTTCAGACAGGTTTGAAATAACTTTTATAGTCATTAAAATTTCATAATTAATTTATCTGAAGAATTAATACGCTGAGTGTTCATTCCCTAAATCGAAGTAATCAAAAGGAGAGGATACAAGGAAAGCAAGGTAGGAGGAAGAAGAGGACAGGCATGTTTAAAGGAAAGAGGCAGAAAGTACGCGGAATTGAAGGTTCATTGTACTATGGCAGGGTGCGACTTTGTGTCGCGTTTGGTGAGACCTAGGAATGTGCGCAGCAGCGGATAGTCAGTGTCAAGTCAAAATCTACCTTAGCCGATAAGCTATGATAAATGATAAAAGGGAGCGGTATTATTTATTGTTTTGCATCTTCGGAATGTGTGATGTCTCATTCTTAAAGATGTTTTATATGTGACACTTACGATGATACCAGGAACATTTTTTTTAGCAAAGGAATTAGACTCTGCTTCGAAGAAGTGCCTTCATTAAATTAATTTCTTCGTTGATGAAATGAAAAATGATGGACAGATCATGATGATTAAGGATAACAGACAAAGAGGTTATCATGATTCGGAAAATTATCTTGTTTTTTTTTCATCTTTGATATCATTTATTAATTTCATTAATGGTGGAATTTTGTGTGCGTAAAAATGTGGCGATTAAAAAGAATTCATATTTAAAAGGCTTGCACAATTTTTATTAATGAATATAAGTATGAGTGGTGGTTGGTTAAGTGCAACGGATAACCTGCAGCCATCCAATCTTTGCAGTGATTGACTAATTAATTCATGATGAATTTCCATTCGAATGTTGTCTGCTCTGAAGATTGATCATACGCTATTACAAAGCGTCTGTTCACGTGATATACCCCGCAGTCGATGAAAATCGTTTCATTGAATCGCGAACTCGTAAAATAACTAATAAACGTTTCGGTATTTTCCTGAATAACGTCTTCCTTAGCATTCCGGATTTTTTCACATGACATTCGGACATTGAAGTGGAGTAACTTTAAGAAAATATCACGGGTCACGCGACCTGTCGCGTAAACTTAGAAAAAAAACGAAAGAAGAGCGGCGAGCGAATGTAAAAGATCGCCGCGGCGGGAGTAAGAGCGCGTTTGCTTCCGAGCCGTCGTGACGTAACGGCGAAGAGGGAGGGAGAAGCTCCCCCGCAACCCAACGGGGATGGGCAAACTTCACCGAGGCCAATGGAGAGGGTAGGGACAAATAAAATAATAACAGCGAAAGAAACAAGACTCCCCCTTTCCCCAATCTTGCGAATCATGTGACATCCTCATTAACTCCGACGGAGGCTGCAACCTCGGGCGCGGTCACGAACTCGTAAAATGCATTCGATGTGCGCGAGGGAGTGAGAGTGTGAGTGTGTGTGTGTGTTCGCGCGTGTATGTGCTGATAATTTGCGCGTGGACAAATAATTTACGACTTCATCCCGGAGATTACTCCAGAGAATTTTAGAACTCATAAAGTCGAGTTCTACTCGATATTTAAAGCTGAAAATCAACCGCACTTTACTCACAATCCAGTCAAATAATAAATGTATAAATTATCATTATTGCTCTCTCTCTCCTGCACATTATGGTTCCAAAGATATAGTAATGTAGTAGATAACTTTTTATTCTTTATTGGGCAGTTAATGCTTTGAAATTTAAAAGTGTCCTCATGTTCGTGGAAGGCTGGGCAAGTAGATGCAGGAGGTACTGGGAGGCAATGGGTTTCTGAGGACTAATAAAGGAGAGATTCTCGGGAAAGCGAGTTAGAGAGAGGAAAAGAATAAACATTTGGATAGAAGGGGAGTATAAAATATGTAGATCTGAAAAAAAAGGTTATTTCAATATGTTACATAAGGTTTAAGGTTATTTAGTCTGGGCTCAGTTAAGCACATTAACTCTCTCAGTTAGTAGTGCCAGGGTCCATCAAAAACCTACACTAATCCAGTAGACTGATGATCCAAGCATATTTAAAAATGTATATAATTTTGCATATACTTTAAATAAAAATACATTAGGGCGCTCGGCAAAAAGTAAATATTTTCGTCTTGTTTGGGAGAAGTATATTTTATTCCACTCTAATTTTTCAGTCACGTGTGCTAACATTTTTGAAAAGACGAAATCGTTAAGGACACAAAAGTACGTTATGATTAATTAGCAATTGCATTTGCGATACGATTAGAGTCATTCAATTTAGCATAATCTTTTTCTTCTCCATGACACCCTAAGAAGTGTCTCGTAATAAAAATTGTAGGATATGTTGTTACTTGTGCATGGAAACTCACAGTCTAATTTAAACAAGCGCCAGTAATTACTTATGTAGAAAAAATACTCTCATCAAATTATTCATTTATCTTAATTATGATAGCACTGTAAATTTGGGATGCGAATATTATCAGACCACATTAAATAAGAAGTCATGTCAACCCGACAACTGACTATGATAATATGTTGGGATAAAAGCTACGCTTCGTCCTAAGAGCGCATTAACAGCCAACTCCGAAACGGGAAAGTCCGAGCAATCGGATTATAATGGTGCACGATTTTAATTCCATTGCACTAATAAGAGATATCGCTACGTTCCCTAAAATAGGAAATTTACATTGGCTGTCCAAACAAATTGGAGAGAAGATGTTAAAAAGGTATTGAATTTACCATTTTCCTATTTCCTCCGTGTCATTAACTCAATATTTTTTTTAAGGTAATCTACCGGTTAAGGTAGGTTTTTGGGTGGACACAACTACCAAACAAATAATTTTATTACTCCTAACAAAACACAAAATCCATCATCCTACTCTTTATCCCTCTAAGTCCCTCTTCATCTCTGAGTACTTTCTTCCTCCCTTCATCCCGTCCAACATCCCTATCCTGTTCCTTCCCTTTCCTCTTTTGCCCAACATTCTACCCTCTATCACAGTCTTCAACATCCCACTGCCGGTCAACACCCCCTTCATCCACTTTTCCTGCCTCCATAGGATTGCTCCCAACAAACCCCTCTCTTCGCCCACCATACCAAGTACTTCCTCATTTGTTTTCTTCTCTGTCCATTTCACCTTCTCCATTCTTCTCCACACCCACATTTCAAAAGCCTCCAGTCTACGTCTATCCTACTGCTTCAATGACCACGTTTCCGCACCGTACGGAGCTACGCTCCATACCAAAGTTTTTACGAGTCTTTTCTTAACATCCTTACTCAAAGTCCCTGTCATCAACTCCCTCCTCCTCGTGAAATCCTCTTTGCCTAGCGCAATTCATCTCCTTACGTCACTACTACTTTGACCGTGTTGGTCCAAAACACTACCGAGATACGTAAACTGTTCCACCTGCTCTAGTTTTTTGCCCTCCTATTTTAATGTTAAGCTTGGCCTTTTTCTTTCTAGAAAATCGCATAACCTTTGTTTTATTAATATTGATTCTCATCCCATATGTGTCGCACCGAATTTCCAATTCACTAAGCAATGCTTGCAGCCCCTTCGCAGACTGACAAACTAAAGCTTGGTCATCAGCAAACCTAACTGATTTTACGAATCCTCCGCCCACTTTCATTCCTACCTCCAGTTCTTCCCATGCCTCTTTGATCATTTCCTCTGCATACAGGTTGAACAGCAACGGTGATAATGGGCAACCCTGCCTTACACCCCTTCCTAACACTGCCCATCCTGACTCCCCTTTTCCCACCCGCACCTGAGCAGTCTGAGACATGTACAGGTTGCGGATTAGCCTCCTTTCCCTCCAATCTATTCCTATTTTCTTCAATAGACTCATTAGTTTTTCCCAATTCACTCTATCAAACGCTTTTTCGAAATCTACGAAACAGGCAAATACCTCCTGGTTGTGTTCTATATTCCTCTCGATTAATAATCTCATTACTGCAACGGCATCACGCGTACCTCTCCCCTTCCTAAACCCAAACTGATCATCCCCTAAGTAATCATTTGCCCTACTCTCTATCCTTTTGTTTATGATCCTGAGAACAACTTTAGCTGCGTGGGATATCAAACTAATTGTCCTATAGTCCTCTCATGACGTGGCCTTTACCTTTTTCGGAATAGGAACTAAAACTGATCTCACAAAGTCTTCCGGCCAGATTCCCTCCTCATAAATGCTACGGATCAGCCCATATAGCCTCTTCCTCCCACATTTTCCTAAGCATTTTAAAAGTTCCACGGGGATGTTATCTACCCCCACGGCCTTATTTAGTTTCTGCCTGCCTTTACTAATTTGTCTAAAAACCCCACTCCCATACTCCGCTTACCCAACGTTCTCCCTTCCATCACGGCCTTCAACAGCCCACTATCCCCCAACCTACTTCCTCTCTCTTGTCCGGATTTCCCAAAGCAAATAACTCCTTTTGCTCATCATATTCAAAACTTCAGCAAATGTATTCTTCACTGTATCAACTTATTTCCTTCATTCTTCCTCTCAACCGTATCTCAAAAGCTTCCGATATACGCACATCCTCTTGTCTCCAAATACTTCACGTTCCCATAGTGCCACACGGGCTGTATTAATCTGTATTGAAGCCCACGCTATATTTTAATAATAGACTAACCTTTTCTCCACCTCTGTACTTAGTATATGTATCATCAAATCTCTTCATCTTGTGCGTGACTTTTGCTAAATCAACTGTTTCCCTATTGCCCTCATTTCCACATCTCTTTTCCTTTAAAATACTGTCTAAATACACTGACTGTTCCATCTGCTCCAGTTTATTCCCTCCCACTTTAACTTAGTTTTCCTAGTCAGAACATTTCTCCTCGATTTCCTTGAACTTTTACCATTTATTCACGGGAGACGTGTTGAAATGCATTGTGGAATGCGCGAAATCGTCCTTGGATGAATTCTTTAGACGTCTTAGATAGGTGGTGTAGACAAAATAAGACTTTTACACTCTAGGAGAACACAAGCTCGCACATGGTGAAAATAGCCGCCTGAGCGATTTTTATCGAAGGACATGGCCAGAAGAACATTGCCTGGGATGCCAAATTTAATGGGTTGGTTACACCTTCACTTAATACAGTACACATGTAGTTAATTAGCTCTTAGTTTAGAGTTTGAGTAACTGTTAAACGCGGTGCGTGACTTACCAGGTAAGGCTTGAAGTGAATTTATAGTGGAATTGCATATCCAACAATGCAAATTATTGAACCAATTAAAATACTGCCGACTTTTACACGTTTAAAGTACTTAAATATTTATACACATTAGATGATAATGTAAAACATAAGGCAAATTAACTTGGCTCATGGTGAGCCAATATAGATTCAGAGTTTAAGATATCAGCAAATGTTATCACTTGTCTACATAAAAATACCAAAAACATTTTCTCGCGCAGTAAATCCTCGATAAAACCATCGGATTCCGTGGGATATACTTTTTTGCTTCCATCAAGCTTAAGTATTTACCTTAAAACGAAACGTAGCACTTTTGAGGACGGCCAATGAAATTATTAATAATATGCCATTTAAATAATCGCGTACCCACAAGTTGTCGAGAGATGGAGAGCAATTTAAAGCCATTACTCTCAAGGACACGCCCGCAGCTTTGAGTAAAGCGAAGGTTGCATGAAGTACCTGAGCATGAGATACACTATTTGAATAGCTTTTCAACCGGGTAATAGGTATCTCCATGATCATAATGTAGATTCAACAGAAATGTCGTTTTCGTCCAAGTTTATATACATACAACGGGGTCTTGAATCTGGTCTACAATCTAATCTTAAACAGAGACAACAACCGTTGAACTTTTGTCCGCGGAAGTAATGATGATATTAGGATCCTTAATTAGCCTTCTTAGTTCTGTGGATTCGGTAGGAGACAGTTTGGGTTGAGTATTTAGGGACGGAAAGACGGTTTGTAAATTCTGGACAGGAGAAGGTTTATAAAAATTTAACTCCTAACTCCTTCTCCTTTAACGATAAATTCTTCTTGCAAATCAAGGGTTGTGCCATGGGCAGCAGGTTCAGCCCTTCCTATGCAAACCTCTTTCTTGGTCTCGCAGAGAAAAAATTGCTGTTAAAACAACCCCAGAAACTTTTGTGGCTCAGATACATCGATGATACTTTCCCTCTCTGGCCACATGGTACTGATTCTATGATGACTGAAAATATTTCTATTCAATTTAAGGTAATTGATTTTTAATATTGCTTAAAAATGTGAACTATTCACTCAAAGAAAATGGAAAATTGTTTCTGCTTTAATGATTGTACAGATTTCCTTAGTCTTCATAGGACGTAATTCCTACTTATTATAAACCCCCTGCGGAATATGATAGCGTAATTAATAATGAAACAGCGTCTAAAAGCATTCGAGGATCTTACAAATCCTACAGAAAAGGGAGAGAGGGTCTGATTTCTGGTATCTTCCCGAAGGAATTAAGGATAATATAAAGAAAAGGAGCCAAAGTATCGCACAGGATGAGCAGTTTGGGAAAAGGAAGGTAAAGTTGCCATCGAGACAAATGATAAACAACACACAGAGATATTGAAAATGTGTTCTGAAATACCAGTCAATATCCGATAAATTTACAAGATAGTTCAAACTGGAAAGTGGTCAGTTCAGGATTCTAGGAGGAGCTAGAAGGACAGAATTTCCCTTTGTGACTGATACGATGTCAAGGAAAAAGCGGGACCACAGCATACTACGAAACAATTTAACCAATTACTCGACTCCATCACTGCCGCAAAAAATAAAAACAAACTTTTGGTTGCGGTATTCAAGGAAAAGTTGGTTTTGACGTGGCAGGGAATTTAGAGCTACTACACAGCACGGCAAATTGGAAGCTATTTCAATGGCTGGTATATTGGACAACCTGTTACCTTAAGAAGCACTCTTGGATTAGGTGGAACCATACTAAATCTGACAAAATGTTTCGAGATTTGATTTTGAGATATAAGCTTGAGTCCGCCAACTATTGGGACCAGTTCTTTTCAAGATGTGCACGGCAGACTTCAAACTTCAATTCGAGCCTAGAATATAGTAATTACATTTTAGGCAGAAGATGCGACCATGTTATCAGCTAGCTTCCAGCTAGCTTTGAATCCCCTATCAAATAGACACAAATAGACACAGCCTACGGGGCTATGTCTATTTGTGTATGTTTGGAACACAAATTCCAGGCCTTGTACCATTGTACAAGGCCTAGAATTTGGCAATAAATACCAAAATACGCAGACCATTTTTTCTGGCCCATGTTTAAAGACGCTAAAAAACATACATGAGATCACGACGAACGAGACCATAAGGATGCGCTGAGAAAGCTGGTGCTGGAACCGGAGTCTATAGAAGAAAAAAAACTCATTATATGGAATAACATTTGGCGTTCTCATTATCAAAGCGTGTTCTGTGCCTCTTCAAAGAACCGCCGACGCTGGAAAACCGAAAAAATTCAATTCCCGCCAAGGCGTATGATTTTTACGCTTTGAAAATTCTGCATTTTGATACATATTAGCGGATGCCTCAGTTAAATGTTACTGTCGCGGCATCTTCCGCAGTTCTTTGAATATGAAGCAATTCACCTTTTTTTGTGGCTTGTGCAGTACGAAATACACTCTCTCGTTTGATTTGTACGTTGAAACAATTCAAACTATGTCTTAATTCAAGGTTGGGAAGCCCACATATATATTGTCCGAATAAATATTTGATTATATCAACTTTTCATTGAGTCACTAAGTGGTATCCGAGCACTACCATCTTTCTTCGAGCATCGAATCATATTTTCTAACGGAAAATTCAAGCGCATAAAATGCAACTCTAGGGTTGCGAATCATTAGAAGATAACTTCAGGCTTTAATGCGGCTGATTAGATAGGGCACGTAATCATACGATCACTGATTGGGAAATGTAAAAGTCCAAGAGACCCGTAAAAGGTCGCATGCGATAATGGATGTTATACGAAGTGGATTATCTGCACGAAAGGGTCTTGTGAAAAAAACTGCTGTGTTGACATCAATCGTGCATTTAGCGGGGAGTTATTTTCTCGCTGTTAAGAGCAAAATTGGAATAAAGTATGGAATTGATGAGGGAAAGTTCTTATAAATTAATGAATATGATGATAGATTGGAAAGTAGATAATAACAGGCCCATGAAGGAACTTTTAACCGTTTCACCATATTTTATTATTATTAGGTAATCTACCGGTTAAGGTAGGTTTTTGGATGGACACAGCTACTAAATAAATATTTTGTGATTCCTAACAAAATAAAAAATCCAGTATCCTACTCTACATCAGACCCCTCTTCATCTCTGAGTACTTTCTTCCTCCCTTCATCCCGTCCAACATCCCTATCCTGTTCCTTCCCTTTCCTCTTTTGCCCAACATTCTCCCCTCAATCACAGTCTTCAACATCCCACTGCGGGTCAACACCCCCTTCATCCACTTTTCCTGCCTCCATAGAATTTCTCCCAACAAACCCCTCTCTTCGCCCACCATATCTAGCACCTCCTCATTTGTTTCCCTTTCGGTCCATTTCATCTTCTCCATTCTTCTCCACACCCACATTTCAAAAGCCTCCAGTCTACGTCTATCCTCCTGCTTCAATGACCACGTTTCCGCGCCGTACATAGCTACGCTCCATATCAAAGTTTTCACTAGTCTTTTCTTAATATCCTTACTCAACGTCCCTGTCATCAACTCCCTCCTCCTAGTGACAGCCTCTTTGCCTAGCGCAATTCTTATGTGATATTAATACACTTAAATGGTAATTTTCTACTTAGGAAAAGAGGTAAACAAAATGCAACAAACATTCGTCAATCATTTTTATTAAAAGTTTAAACACGCGTGAACAATAATTTTTGTCCCTCAATCTCGAATGCTGGAAGTTAAGTCAGGTTCTCCCGAAGGCCACTCTTTTTTCGTTGATAACATTCGATGGTAATTCATCATTTTCATTCATCATTCATCCTTTGCGGGATATTGAGTGTAAGTTAGAGAGAGCCAGTATAAATAAGTCGATTCCTGCTTTTCTCACCGAACCAAGATACATATTTCGCCGTTTTTAGAAGTACATACAAACATCTCAAGTCATTTGTAGCCTTGGCTTTGGCGACACAAGACGGGAGATTTCGATCGAGATCGTCGGCCATACCTCAATCAAAAATGTCGCCCTGGTTTTACATCTAGCACGCAGCAAACCCTTTTCTTCACTGTAATTAGTCCAATCGCACCGCGGCAAGGTTAATGACCCATAAGGTTCGTATGCGGGCGAATCAGATTAAATAGCCTCCCGTTATAAATCTGGAAGATCTCTAATGTACGATACAGAGTCATTTTAATCCTTACATTCAGCTCTCCGCCCTTACTTTCCTCTATGGAAAAACATTTCTGAAAATACAAATGCATATGTAAAGGATTTTAAATAAGCATTAAATTAAAAAAGGGGAGTATTACTGCAAATAATAATATAAAATACAAGGGTACTACTACATCAATATCATTATTATTATTGTTATTCTACCGGTTTCGGTTGGTGTTGCATGGACACGGCCTATGCAACGGTGCAAAGAAACATTTCCATACCTCGACTAACCAAGTACTCGTACAGCCTGGCAGCCGATGCTGCATTAAGTACCTCTTCAATTTCGTATACGTCTTTCCTCCCTTCATTTCGTCCAATATGCCTATCCTATTCCTTCCAATTCCTCTTTTATCGAACCTTCTCCCCTCTATCACAGACTTCAACATCTAATTCGCGATCATAAGGATCTGAGACCATCATTACCGCCTCTTATGGATTTCTCCCAACAATCCCCAATAAATTCCCCACCATAGCACTTCCTCGTTTCTCATTATTATTTCGCCGACACTACAATTAACCCTGCTTGATTTCCGCATATTTCTTTCCTCCTTTCATTACGTCCAACATTATTATTCTTTGACTACCTCTTCCTCGCTCGTCTGACTTTCTCCCCCACATCTCAGTCTTCATTATACCATCGCCAATCACTGCGCTCTGTACCCATCTTTCCTGCCTCCTTTGGATTTATCCCATCAATACCCTCCCCACCCCCATCATAACCAGGCCCCCCTCATTCACCTATATCCACCTTATAAAATCAGTGATTTTGAACGGTATTTGAAATTGAAGGGTGCGTGATTATGGACGGAGTGCGTCGATGAACGGTGCATTGTATGAATGGTGTGAACCTTGTCCTTGTACGATGGTAAAGGTGCAGTTGGTTATCTTAAAGTATCATTGTATATAAGAGCATTTTGTTTCATGTCTATTCTTCTTGTGTATGTATGTATGCGCGTTATAAGAGTGACCGCTGACCATACTTGACCATTGCCATCAGGACAATTACCTAATTGAAACGAGAATTATATAATAATAATTTGTCTTTATTTCTGTCCACTAAACGTTGTCCATCCTTCTCCACACTCACATCTCAAAAACGTCCGATCTACGCCTATCGTCTTGCTTCAATGACCATGTTTCCGCGCAATACAAAGCCACGCTCCATATCAAAGTTTTGACGAACCGTTTGTTAAACCTACTTACTCACCGCTCCTGTCACCAATACCCTCCTCTTTTTGAAAGCTTATTTGCCTTACGCAATTATTCTTCCTATATCTCTGCTAATCTGACCATTTTGACTCAAAACACTTCAAATTGGTTGAATGACAACGTACTAAAATAAAAAATCCATGATTAATGCGTCAAAAAATGAGATAAACATAAATTATATGCAAGATTATTGACGTTTCTGTTAGGAGTCTATGTAAAATAGAGACCAGTCCTAGTTGTATGAACAAATATTGAGATTAGCACTGAACTCAGTTTTGCATAAAATAATTACTTCGATTTCACCTGCATAAATATTGTAAAAGATTATCGAAACTAGTATATATTAATTCTTTTTAGAAATGTAGTGAAAATACTACTCAAACCAGTATTGATACTCAAGTCATGAAGACAATACTCGGCGGCAGATATTACATTATCATAAGGAAATTTACAGACTCCTTCATTACAGTTACGCCACAACTCCATTTGAGAGATAAATAGTAACACGGATCATTAAAATTTCCTAATAGTTTCAATGGCCTTGGCAGTTGTGTCGCTTCGAACACTACTTTTCAGTTCCTCCTTGATGAAACCTCGTTTAAACAGTTGGAAGGATTCATTCGCCGTTAAGGCCAACGGCAATAACTAAACCGCATACTGAACTCCCTTGTGAATATCTGTTACATAATGAATTATATCTACATTGGATAACTCCCCACAGCATTGCATAACTCCTCAAAGAAGGCATTACCAATCAATATATTTGTAAAAAGGAGTTCCTAGCCCATCAGTGAACACTGCTAAGAGATAAATGACAAATTATACTCGCTAAAGTTAGCAATCATTAACGGTAGGTTTTAACGGTATTATTACCGGTCAGATAGGTTCTTGATGGACACCACAGATACATTTATTAAGTATTATCCAATATCACACACACACGAGGTACAATTTTTGTCGTACTCTTTCTCATTGCTTTACCCATTTATTCCGTCCACCATGCGAAATCTTTTCTTCCCTCTTCCTCGTCTATTCAACATTCACCATTCCATCGGCCTAGAAATTTCAGCTGCCTCTCAATATTCCCTCCATCCATTTTTCCTGGCTTCATCGAATTTTCCCAAAAACAACCTTCTCTCTCCTCCGCAATGTCTAGAATTCCAACGTTTGTTTCCCTACTCGTTCAATGCATTTTGTTTAGTTCTTTTCCACTGTCACATCCTAAGAGCCTCAAAACTACTCTTATCCGAACAGTAATAAATATATATATATTTACAATGTTCCTTCGCCTCGCTTTTATGAAGAGGGACGAATTGAAACATCCCCTCCTGGGCTTCCGAAACAAAAAAATCCTGATATTGCGAAAATTAAAGGGACCAAGGATCATGCACCGCGGCCAATTTTTAAAGGAGCGCTTCCTCGAAACGAGGAGAAATCCGTCGTTGCTCGGACGAAGGCCAAATCGGTGGTAGGCTCTGGACACGCGTCTCCCTTTCTCAGCCGAGGATGGTTTCCCTCGGTTAAGGCCAAGGTCGCCGGGAAGGGAAGAGGAAGGTCGGGGAGACGGAGAAACGGGTCCACGGGACATCAGGACTCAGCGAGACGCCCCCCTCACTCTGGGGGATCGATATTCCCGGGGACGATGAGCCCGCCCGTCAGTAGGTCATGAGGAGACGGCGGCGTTCGCCTCCCCAATATCAGCCACCAGAAGATTCCCAGCAAAGGATAGCTATTACTTTTGGTGTAAAGCATCTGACCAATTGTGCTTACACATGAGGCGTCACTTAGGCGCTTGCAGTGTCTGACCCTCGCGTTACCCAATCACAGCTACTTAGAATAGAGCAGTCGGTGTTACATATGGAAAAGCTACAGCAATATGCCTATACACTTAATATGTGATTTAATCATCTACACAACACCCACAAACCTCTGAAAGGGTGTGTGGCGGGGGGTATTCGGACCTGTAAATATACATGCACAAATATGAGATCCACATGCATGCATGTCCTCGTATACACAAACAGAATGATCGTACACATAAATGCTATACATCATGAAATAATTGTTTATTATTATTAGGTAATCTACCGGTTAAGGTAGGTTTTTGGATGGACACAGCTACTAAAT
Source organism: Hetaerina americana (assembly GCF_022747635.1). Lineage (NCBI taxonomy): Eukaryota > Metazoa > Arthropoda > Insecta > Odonata > Calopterygidae > Hetaerina > Hetaerina americana. The sequence continues at coordinate 10,369,462 of NW_027286625.1, forward strand.
AAATATTTTGTGACTCCTAACAAAATACAAAATCCAGTATCCTCCTCTACATCAGACTCCTCTTCATCTCTGAGTACTTTCTTCCTCCCTTCATCCCGTCCAACATCCCTATCCTGTTCCTTCTCTTTTCTCTTTTGCCCAACATTCTCCCCTCAATTACAGTCTTCAACATCCCACTGCCGGTTAATACCCCCTTCATCCACTTTTCCTGCCTCCATAGGATTTCTCCCAACAAACCCCTCTCTTCACCCACCATACCAAGTACTTCCTCATTTGTTTTCTGAAATAATTGTATGCCTGTCTAAATCGTTATATTTTGGTTTTTAAATGAAAGTATTCGGGCGTTTTCGTTCGATTTCGCTATGATTGCGCACCGTGCGAGGAAAGAATGAGTTTCTGACCCTTGTCTTTGGCGGTGTCTTTCTGTCATATTTGATCCCGTTGTGCGATTCTACCAATACACGTTTTATGGTGCCATAATTATTCCCTCCGTGTAGCGATACGTTTAAATTGTCCTGTACCTTTCTAAATGCCCAAGTCTTGCCTGTTATATTCTGGAATCGAGGGGCTACAAACTTAATACCTTCAGCACACCAGTGACGATTACTCTCTTTTCGTAGCAATTAAACAAAAGCGAATTTTTGGTGGATTTCCTTTAATCTTTTACCAACCTCTTCATTAACGTTTTCTCCCCTGATTCCCAAATACTTGTCGCGTATTCCAAGTGCGGCCCAACTAAAGCGAAGTAACCCTTCTTTCTTACTGTTGGATTACTTTTTCCTAAAACCAGACTTATTAAAACTAAAATTCTTCAAAACTGCCTAAATGACGACCATATCAAAACATCAAGAATTTTCACAACCCGAAAAAATCTTTAACACCCCGAGAAATAGCGCACACTAACGAACAAGTACTCGGTAGAAATCTCTAACGATACTTGCCAAAACCAAGCACAATAATCAACTCGAAGGTTGGTTAGGAGAGTTAGAGCTCACCTCGTACATACGTATTAATCCCAGCGGAGGCAGGGTCAGGTGAGGGAACAGCAGTTCATCTAGCTGTGCCGCTAGTGGTTTTCCAGGAAGATTACATATCCGAAAAATCACTTAAATTGAGTGAAGTTGAGGATGCCCAAAGTCATCCCCCAGAATTTAATTTGAGTCCTCTGGTCAGTAGACTACTCACTGGACTAAAACGTTCCTTGACAAAGCTTAACTCACCATGAAAAGTAAATTTTATAAAAAAGGAACAATTTTTAAAATGTTTCATGAAATTTTACTTAACTAGTTTAACATTCCGAGACTAACTGTCACGTAAATGGAAGGCAAATATCGCAAACGGAACGAGGGTTCACGGAGATGGAAAAAAATTGAAAAAAACGCAGTCTAAAATCAGAGGGAGAGTGGAACATTCAACTCGCCACTTGTCATTTTACATATATTTGCGGTTCAGTCGGTGGCATGAACCACATTAGATTTTTTTGCAAGAACAAAGTTCCATCGAGATATGAATTGAACGGAGGTGCTCCCCAACTCAAAAGGAGGAACACCTTTTGTGCTGACTTTGACCCACTTTCTCGAAGAGTTTTCTAAAACCTCACTCCAGATATCGACTTCGACGTGAAAGTCGTCAATCTTTCATTTCAAAGGGAGATGGATGAGTTGCAATAAGCGCGGTCAGAGGAAAAAAATATTTACATCCTAGACGAGCCATGCACTTCCACAATGAGAATCCCATCTACAATGAGAAGCCCTTTCACTCTATTTCCCACAAGCATTCTTTCACCCTCGCGAGATACAAAAAATAAGACTCTTTCCTCAATCTGATACCTATCTTGTTTCATATTTAAGTCTGTTAAACACGTGTGAGTTTGACCCTTACTGCTTTTACAAGCGGACCGTAGTATGATCATCATACGTTTACTTCGCAGCAAAGCTCTTACAGTTGTTTCACACTAGTAGGTCGCCGATATTCTCCGATGAACTCACTCCAGGGGAGCGCCAATAAGGCATTAAAATTTGGAGGTTTTTATCTTCATTAATTTCGTGAAACAGCTGACTGTGGAATATTAATTATTTATCCCGATGTCATCATCACAATCTATTTTATCTGAAGGCTTTGCCACGAAACGTAAGGGATCGCTCACTTAAAAAAAATTCTGGGCATTGAAACGTAAAATAATAAAGATTAATATTTCATATTACCCTTCATATAAAAAAAATAGACAGAACAATTCGAGTAGAACGTGTCGATCTTCCGTTGAATGACGCATTTCCATTTCTTGATGGACGTTCTCCTTAATTCTGCCTCATTCCCCTTCCTTGAAAAAAAGGACAATATTACAGGCCAAGTGCATTTGCTGCTCCGGCAGGATTGAAGGAGACTTCCGGATATCTGGAGATGCGAATGATTCATTAGCGATCGACGATCGTGATGCGCCTCCGATACCGGATCGCCAGCAAAAACAAAAAAGAAACACTTCGCGGGAAAACACCCGCACACATTAAAGCCAGATCACCCTCTGTCAATGCAAAATGATCAACCTACATGGAGAAGTCGAAGAACGAAACAAAATGTAATATGGAAAACTTGTACGGCGGAGTTAATCAGGGTTGCGGCGTTCCGAAGCCTGCTTTAGATGAAAACTCATGACAATCTGATTACTAAAGAAGAAACCGAGTAAAAGTCGGTTAGGGTGGAGAAAATGCCAAAGTTTTGGAGAGAATTATGATGACGACACAATAAAAGGAATGGAGGATTGAGAGAGAGAGTAAGAAGAAGGTAATATCTTATGGGAAATAAAGCTTCGTATTAGAAATAATTTTTCGTTGTATTATTATAATGTGCACAAGGAGCAATATTACGAATTATTTATTTATTACTATATTATTATTAGGTGGTCTTTCGTTAAATTTTGGTTTTTGGGTGGACAATTACTGAACAACGCTACGTTTCTTTGCCACTTTTAACCAAACGCAACGATACATTCGACACGACATTGAACGGTTGTTCAATTCCGCATACATACTTCCTTTATCCATTCATTCCATCCAACATGACTTTCCTTTTCCTCCCTCAGCCCCCCTTGCCCCACGCCCTTCCCTCTATCACAGCCTTCAATATGCAATCGCCAATTAAAATGCTTTGCATCCACCATTCCTAGTACTTCCTCGTTCTTTTTCCTTTTCTTACATTTCACTCTTTCCAAACATATCTATACTGATATCCTAAAAACATCCTCCTTACTTCAACAACCATGTTTCCCCACCATACACAATCATGCTCCATATCAAAAGTTTCACTAATATTTTCTTAAATTTAACTTATTATATCCGCACTCAACATCTCACTGTCATCAAATTCGCTCTCGCTTGAAAAAAGAAAGAAAGATAAGGTTTCCTTTTTACCTTTACCTATTATACCAACTTGATGATGCCGCAACTCAGTTAAACGCGTTCTACTGTGAAATGAAGCCTGTGGAAAATTACAAGCTCATTTAATGAGTACATCAAACAATTCCACGAAGTGAAGCCTGAAATTGTAAAGTATAGTTATGCCTGTTGAGTTAATATAATAATTTTCAGAAACCATTCAAATTTTTCCTTCCTAACCTACTTATAATAGTGGCTATCTAGCAGTGGCGACATATAGGAGTGACCACCTTTTTAGTAAGGGGCAGGTTTTTTATATGTAAGGCAAGTTTTTGACGATCTCGGACAACTACTCGGGCATTTAAAGCAGCATTCTACGTCCACGTCTCCCTTTTACGCCGTCGCCATTCGAATGTAAACGTGGTGAAGAGCTCCATCGGACAACAAGCTAGAGCCCACTGCTCACTCCACGAATTAGGTATTTCCCCTAGAGCGACGTTTTCCGCCCCGAGGACCAAAAGCTCGAGGAAGACCCGATACAGAGCAGAAGAGAGAGGGGGGGGAAGGGGCCGACGTTGGTTTTTGTCGACCGCGTAAGTTACTTGGCAACTCTTCTTCCTCATCTCTTCCCCTCCCGTCCCGTCACTCTCCCACGGGACCATTACGAAGGCAAACGGGTCGTGAGCGGTGCGAGGGCGGTCGTCGGGAGAGGAAAACAAAACGCGGGGAGAGATGGCAAACTTTTGCCATCGGATTGCGAAATCGGGGGTTTTGCAGACGGGAGGGGGGGAGTGGGATTCTCGCGTGAGATCCGCCATCGGTTTTCTGCGCCGTTCGCACGTGCGCAGACTCACGGCCGGTCAACCGGGCTGGGTAAAATGGCGAGAAACACGGAAATGAAAGGGTAAGGAAAATATGGTGAGTGAGCGCTTGACCGTGACAGAGACGTGGGGTATGCTCGGTATAACGTCCGACATCCCGTGGTCACTTCCCGACTAGGGTCACCTTTGCTATCCATCTCTCCGAATGGCCCTCTTCCTCCCTCTTCGAAAGCCAAGCATCGTTTCTGGGGGCGAAGTAATTCCATCCTATAGAGCAACCAATGCATGTCCACTCAAAGGCGGTGCTTCATGTTGCATCCACATACACATCATCAAGAACATATGTTCAAGCGTGTTCTGATACAACAAATTAATATGCAATTCACGATCCAATATTGACACTATGACAATCGGTTGGATTTTTTACACCAAATTTCCCACAAATAAAAACTGAAACGAGTTCCTGCGTGGTAGAAAGATGTTAATAATAAGAACACGAAGATAAAGAAATCGTTGAGAAACAGGAAATCTAGGCCAGTCATTAAAGTTGAAGGGTACATATCAGAGTAGGTAAAACCTATCAATTATATTTGGGAACCTTTTATGTAGATGAAACGGTGCAAAATAGTGAGAACATCAAAAAAAGAAATGCATATTGTAAGAAACATTTACAAAAATAATACGTTTAATGACAGGGTCCGTAAGTTAAGAGAGAAAGAAAATACATCTGAATGCTTCAATATGGACCGTAGTGTTGAACGGGACGAAAAACGGGTCGAAGGGACAAGCGGATAAGGATTGGAGTTTAAGGATTTGGGCGTGAATGAGGATGGAAAAAAAATTAAGTGGATGAAGGAAAACACAAATGAAGATGTTTTGGATATGGTAAGGAAGGATAGAAGATTTTTGGAAGGAATTCAAAGAATAGAGGAAGAAAGGATTCAAGGTAAGGCATATTGAGAGGCAGTGGAATCACAAGGACTGCAATCGAGGGAAGAATGTTGGCCAACAAGATAGACACACGGAAAGAAATGGTATTTTGGTCTGCATGAAAAGGGGTGAACATTAGCGAGACTGAAAAACAAGCTGCATTTCATTTTGATGTGTTACAGTAATAAATTAAATATTAGACATTTTAATCCTCAAACAATATACTCGGGAGTCAATGTAAATTTTTTCTGAGAAATTCACCCCAAAAGTAACAGACACATTCATACAATGCCATGGTAACACCTAGCTTAAGTAACTGGCAATATTATCCAACAGGCTACGAGCCAAAATAGACTAATGACCATTATTATAGAATAGACCATTATCAAAATAGACCATCATTATTATTACCATGGAGTCATCGGTTGCTACCAAAGTGTATTACGAAATGTCCATAGAATGATAATTTCGATAAGTGCCTCTCAGTACAAATACATACTACCTCAAACTATATGAGTATCAACAAACAACCTTCTCTACAGTCATCTCCATTTTCAGACGAAATTTGAGAAGAAGAGAAGTTAAGCGCACTGTGTACATCAGAACACATCATCCATTCTCAATTCCTCCCGTCACTTTCATAGTCTGCTCGGTAATATACACGTGCATTAAAAACATCCTAAAACCCCGTACCACATACATGTATTCCAATAACTCATTCCAATATCTCTGCATACTTTCTAACACTTGTAATTCCAACCAAAGTGTCTTTCTTTTTATCGCGCCACCTCCATTCCTTAGAAGTATTGCCCCATCTATTACTGTATTTAGTATCCCATTTCCTCACTTTAACACATTATTATTAGGTAATCTACCGGTTAAGGTAGGTTTTTGGATGGAAAAAACTACCAAACAAACATTTTATTACTGCTAACAAAACACAAAATCCAGCATCCTGCTCGAAATCAAGTCCCTCTTCATCTCCGAGTACTTTCTTCCTCCCTTTATCCCGTCCAACATCCCTATCCTGTTCCTTCCCTTTCCTCGTTTGCCTAACATTCTCCCGTCTATTACAGTCTTCAACATCCCACTGCCAATCAATGCGCCCTTTATCCATTTAACATCATATCTTAGAATAAATACTTAAAGTGGTTTCCCGTAAAAGACTAATGTCGTCCCTAACGTAGTGAATGTATTACACCGAATCACCGCTATGATATTCTTTTATTCGAAGGATGAATTCAGTAACCTTTCGGCCAGTAAATAAACCGCAAATAAATATAGCTATGAAACTAGACAGGTCCGTTTCCTTTGAAAAGGTTAAATACGCCCACGCATCATCGAAATCACATGCTTTAGGTTCCTCGTGATCACGGCGTGCAAATTTGAAAGTAACCCGAATTTAGGTCAAGCTTGGATTTCATCTTGCTAAGAGAGAAATTCACCACAAAAAATTGGCGAAAATTGACAGCGACCAAACAGGATACCATAATGAATTTGCCAATCTCATTCACTGGGACCCAGTCCCCGGACCGAGAATCGGACTACCACTAAAGATCCCCTCGCGTGATTTTGGAAGTGTGAATGAAGTCGAGAGCTTATTAAAACTTGTATGCATAAAAAAATGGATGAAATTGATGTTCGGGATCGTTGAGTAGAGACGTGGGGGAGTGGTGAAGAATCTGAAATGGAGCGTGGAGATTTTAACTTACGTTTCGTGAAACTACTCTTACTCCTGAGCGAAGAAAACGTGAGCAGATCAGATGGATGCCTTTGCTATTCTGACACAGAGAAAACAATAATGACAAATAAAAAGACATTAAAAGCCTTAGATTTACCAAGAATCGAGAGAAAATCGTTCGGCGACATTCGATGAAGGCAGGAAAAAGGGCGAGAGAAGACATTAGGAGGTGGCGGAATACATGCAATGAAGGCTATGAAAAACATGAGAATGTTGGTTAAGGGATATAGACGGAGGGAGGAAATAGGCATTCTTGAAGGCATGAAGTGTGCTAGAGACTATGAGAAGAGAAGGGAAATAGTACTCGGAAAACATGCTTATCGTCTTTAGAGGTTTGACATCCAGTATGATACCTGCATGAAGAATCAAGAGTGAACTTCAGTATCACGCTAAATATTAATATCAAGACTAAATATTCGTCAGCTTTAAAGAGAGGGTCTCACCAGGGGAGAGAACCAGATGTCATTTTGGAGAGGATTCGCTCTTGAAAGACAGTGGTGGGAATCGCAGTTGGGCGCTCCAAAAATATTTGAATAATTGGTGGATGGCGCCTCACCTCTTTGCCTTGATCTTAGCAACCTTTACTTTGAAACCAGTTGAGTGCAATACAATATTTCAGTCCCACTTAGTGTGTGCTGAAAGATTTTATTTAGCATCTGAACTCAGAGAACTCTATGCAATTTCATTTTTCCAAATATTTTAGGCTATGGAGAGGTGTACAAATCAAATGGATGATTTTGTGATCTGGCTACTCTCGCCCAATCTTGAGTTTTCTCCGCCATCACAAATGCACGGTGTGCTTTACAGTATTCGGAATGGCTAGAACAGTGATTCGGAATAGCTAGAAAACTTGCATCTGAAAGAACAGGTAACAGTGTCGTCTAAGCACACTGATCGAGATATTTTTCTATGATCTAGATACTTCACGTGAAAGCGACATATGATTGTGTACGAATTCCGCACATGGAAGTGCCAATATTTTCCAAAATAATTGTTCCAAACCAAAATTAATCCACCAAAATGAATTTTTAAAATTATTTGTTTCATTTTATTGCCCAAGTATTCAAGCATGGACAATAATAATTCAACATGAAAGTGTCCATGTCAGAAATCTTTTTTCATCGGCCTCTCGAAAATGTCTGCTCCTTCTGTGTAACGCATCTTTTAATATACCTAATAATAATAACAAATAGGATCTTTTTCTGATTAACGAACCTTATAGAATTGCAACAAAACAATAATTTAAATGATTTATTTGTAATTAAAAGATTTTTCGTGATAATTTTCATAGGGGGCAAGCGAATACCGTACACCATCCAATACCGTACCCTCCAAAGGGTATCAATCGCGACGTAAACATCCACACGACCCAGAGTAATATCCTTCTCATAACAAATTCCTTTGTCCCACTATCTCACACGCCAAGCTCATTTGTGGAAAATGAATATTACATTTTCATTCTTTAGTTCATTGAATGACACATGGTTGAACACACCCGAGCGCACGACATAAATACGAATTAAACTCGTTTACAAAACTTAGGTGGAGTTTGCGACGAAATAAATAATCGGAAGACGTATTCGGAATATTGTGAAAGGATATTCCAAGGGTGTGGTGGCATCTCAAGTGAGGTCACAATCTTTATTTGAAATTAAGTGGATAGACGCACCCCTGGGTAATAAAATTCCCGAATGCCCTCACTCCTATAGAATATAACAATAGCACCCCAAGTGAAATACATGGATGCCACCCAGGTCTGACATGGAGAGAACACGTGGGAGATATTGAAGTAGTCGCGTTGGAGGTACTTCATCAAATACTGCCATGCTTCCGAAGATGTTTCATTTAAGAAATCGAAATAAAACAAATGTCAGGATATATTTAAATGAAAGCGTTAAAGGGAATTTTTATTTTCAATCGGTTATTTAAGAAGCTAACTGCGGACCCAACGCCTTAGAGCAGATTTAAAAAAAAAATAACCAACCGAAGGCGCGCTATTCGAAAATGTCGGGAACCGTTCAAACAGACCACGTACATGTGGGTAATGATGTGGATAATTTGTATTAAAGTCAAAACTGGAAAACTTTCTGATTCGCTAAAACTCTTACGAACGAACGGGATTACATGATGGACGCGAGCCACTCAAAACATTAAAAATATGCGTAAAAATTTCACCTAGTGGAAATATTTATATGGTGCGAAATGAAACCGTTTCCGTTTTTCAGAAAAACACACCCGATTCCAAATAAAAAATGTTTATCAAAACGCTACCATGGTTTCAATGGTCACAACGGGTGACGATTACTTTTCCCAACTCCCCTTATTCACCAAATACTGGACGTATTAATCTGGCGAGTCGAGTGCTGGGCCACCGACCGGGGGGTCCGGGTTCGATTTCAGGTGCTGCCTCGCGGCACCCTCAGCGCCACCCATGCTGTGTGATTTTCAGGGAAAATCAGATTTTTCTGATAATCGCAGAGAAAGCACCGAGAAAGGAACTCGTCCCATCTCCTACGATTATTACTATAATATTCCACTGGGTTATTTTATTTTTTGATGGAACCAGTCACATACAGCACTCCTATACCCTGATCAGCATGACACGAAATATTCCTAAATCCCAAATATTACCATAAAGAATTTTTTCTTTTCCTTTAATGTACTAGAATTAATTAACTTTATTAAATGAAATCACTTAAATATTTTCAACCTCTAAAATTCCATCAAAAATGCTGGTTCCTTTCCTCCGTCCATCTCCTATTATGGCTTTCAGTATCCTACTGCCTCTCAGTATCTGCTGAACCTACTTGTCCTGTCTATTTCGCATTGCTTCCAATAGCTAACTATCTTCCGCTATCATGCCCAGAACTTCATTTCGTTTTGTCCGTCCTCCTCATCACCAAAATCTCAAAAGTTTTCCCTACGGCTCTCACCTCATCCAGTTTTCCAATAGAGCAAAGGCTTCCTCCATATTGAAGCTTTCTTCAGCCTTTTCTTTTCATCTTTAAGTTAAAGTGCCTGTCATCAACTCCCTGTCGAATTTCACACGCCGCTGGGCGTTAGTATTTGGTGAGCTCTACCCTCATCTAAAAAAACATCCTTTGGGTTCAATTTTGTGGTTTTTATTTATCTAGTATGTTGTCGGTGGGGAGGCGGGATGAGGAAGAAGCGATGTGGGAGGGCTGGCAGCGAGGAAATAGAGGCTGGACGGGAGAGAGGGTTGATTTTTTTTAAGTGTACGTGGTTGATGGTGTCGCAATGAGTTCCCCGGTGCATGACTGAAAATGGGCAGGATGGGATGAAGCAAAGCGATGCAACAGTCGACGGACATGTTGAGGATATTTTTTTCTCGACCAGCATCGTTGACAGTATGAGTTCAAATCTCAAGCCGATTAAATAGTTCAAACGCTACATTTACCTAGGTAGATGAAATCAAAGTTAGATGCAAAAGAAAAAATTCTCAAAAAAACTCACGAAAGTAATTATTTTTCTCGCGCGGAATCGAACTCACAGCAGGAGCAGCAAGCACAGCCATTCGAATTCCCCGGAAAATAAACTAATTCCTAATTTTCTCTTTTGAATTTCATTTTTTCCCATAACTTTCTCTAAATGGCCAGGGCCTATCATGTTACACGCACTGCCGTGCGCCTCGATTACGGTTCGCAGGATAACACGAAGATTCAGATGAGCAAACGATTGTGAATTTTGCATACCCATTCGCATAATTTAATATCAATATCATCAAAGCGTCTTAAACAACAATTATAAGAATGCCATGACGCGTGTAAAATAACCAACGCAAAACTTACTGGACAAACTTGAATTTACTTAGTTACGTCTTAGTGTTGCAATAACTCTACCATTGCTAATCGAGTTGACAGCAAAATTCTAATATTTCTCATGCAGCAGTAGTGTCGATTTGAAATTTTGCGCAATGCATCAATCACTGTCTTCATCCTTAAGGTCTACAGACTTAATTGTATCCTGAAATCCCACGCCGCACGCACGTCCGAAGTTGTGGGACCAGTCTCTTCCCTGGGCTGTTGGCGGTTTCTCAGATACTCAGAAAGTCAAATTAGGATTCTTCTGATTGTCAAGGGGTATAATGGAGATCTAAATTCGAGATCTTCTCGCCCTCAAACAAACCCACTGCCAACGAGGCTACCTGCTACTGGACGGCGGAGCACATGACTCTTTTGTTGGTGTTGCGTAGCCACTGGGTTACAATGCAAGCATACGCTAATTGTGAATAAAGCTTCCATAAATTGTCCCATAAAAGTTTGAAAATATTTTGATAAAATTGCATCAAGATCATTGAACATACCCATGGCATTTAATGAATTTTTTTTCAAAATATAATACGTCCATCCAGAAATATTCATCTTTTCAGTTATCCGTAAGGAGTGAAACATAGTCAATTTTGAACTGATTTCGGTATTTTCACCATTGGTTGTTCAATCCTAAGGATTGGTTGACTACAGCCCTCCATCTTACCCTATCTGATGCTAATTGGCTTACTTCCTGGTATTTTTTGCAACGTACTTACTTATTTATTTGTCTCATGTATTTATCCCTTATTGATATATTCGGCATTTTGCGGAAGTTAATCTCGGGCTTTGGGAACATAAGTTTATTGAAAATTGTCAAAGTACTGTCTCTCGCAGAGTGAGACATGATCAAATTGAGTAGCTTCAGGCGTGATGTGGTGGAAGTCGAACATAATGAATAACTGATCGAAGCACTTTTCCACTTGATAATTGTGATTTTATCAAGTGAAAAAGTGCTTCGATCAATTATTCGGTGAGACGTGATGTTTTAAATGGACCAGCTCATGCTCCAGTTGACCACATCTTACGATTAAGTCGCCTCCAAAATCAAGTTTGACCAAGAACGGGCTCGGGTACTCGGGAAGTATTCAATCGAAAAAAAACATGATTTCGTTACCTTTGCAAGCTTCGAATTGAGGATAGGGGAGGGAGGAGAGCCAACGCGGACTCCTCCGCGATAGTGCTTCCGCGAGATGACGGAGAGCTCAGCTGGAGCCGATCCTTAAGAGCTGATATAGGGAATTGGGTCCGCGGAATCCGCGAAATCTCTTACTCGCCGAAAAAATGCCCTTCGGCAGGAATGAAATCCTCGCACTGTGGGACAGGTGATATAGTTGCCACCGATCGTTGATACCACAATTGAATTAATAGATTGGACAAATGGAGGGCTAACCAATATTCTATGAGACGCATTCACCGCTTTAGTTTACTAAAAGTTCCAGTTTTTATGTTATTTTTGAGTTAACATCTATTTCATAGGCTTACTTGATAAAGTACTTGGAACTAAAGTTTATAATCTGTAGAGAGAAGTTCTCAATTTAATAGCAGATGTAACTTGTAATTTCTAAAATAACTTGCCAGGTTAACATTTTTTTGCGAAATTTATATAGTTAACCTATAACCTCTCTATCTTAATATGCTACTATGAAAAAATAATAGCAATTAATGCATCGCGGTGTAGAGGGAGGTGGACGCCACGAACTGCAGCTATAAACCCTTGATTTTATCTTCTATGATCAACCGAATTAATCCATCACCTCAAGGGGTGCCCAGTTCATTTGGGTCTTCTTTTTCCTTGACAGTTACAGCTATAGATGGGATTTGAACGTAAACTCAGGGCGGAATGATCTGGAGCCGACAATCAACCGTTTCTTCGCTCAGTAATCTGTGACATCTCAGGATATTCCGCCCTTACAGTAAACCCTTAAGATTCCGCCGGGAAGTACTATTTCGCATCTTTTCTACGGGGAAAATGTGACGCTTCATCGGTAGATATTGACCCTCGTTGACATTGGGAACGTGTATGCGGGCGCCTTCTCTTTAATAGTCAGTCAAAATAAATATCAATGAGAAAAGAAAATCGATCTTCACCGTTATTTGCTGAAATTTATCGGTTAGCGACTCTAACAACAGCGCTTCACATAGACATTTGACTCTTTTAATACTACTTTGTTCACAATTTTTTTCTATGCATTTGACATTTGGCGTCCATACACGTTTTCGAGTTTTCCCTCTCCACTGATCAATGGGCCAGGTCTCTGGTCCGTAGAGTGGCACGTACCACACGAGTATATCCATGTGTATCTTCTTTGTTTCCAGCGACTCCAGCCCTTTCAGCGCAGTAGGTACCTCTAGCTTAGGTGTCCTTGGCTTGTGCCAGACCGCGCCTGCTTATTTTCCTCTGATACCCCCCCCCACCCCCCGGTCTTATCCTATTCTGCTTCAGAAGAACGACGAAGAATTCCTCTTGCTCTGATTTCCTCCGGTTGGTAACCTAGGGGAAGGAAGCAGGGAGCGACAAAAAGGGTCCGTCAGAAACCCAGCCCCGTCCTTCCGTTTCCACCTCCACAGAAAGAGAATGGGGTCGATAACAAAAGGGGTAGGCCGCGCATTCAAATCCATGGAGCTTTCCAACCCAAGGGTTTTTTTGTTACGCTATCCCGCTGTACGTCGTTCATTCGGGGAGGTCAAGGATATCCAAAGGGGCGAGCTTTACGCGGAGGGACAAAGGAAGTTCTCAAAGGGAAGTGCACAACAGTTAGTCTGGGTAAGAGGTCGACAACCCTCGTGCTCATGACCACTGCATTGAGATTAAATGCATTGCATTATCCTAAATTAAGAGATTAAAAGAGAATTGAGCTAGCACCAGAGGATTATATGCTCTTTGGTAGTAGTGGATTAAGATCCTTCAAACAGCAACGGTTTAATTCTTCGCCTAACCTAACCAGAAAGCACAGCATCCATGTCCACGGCGGGAATGGACCGGATATATTTGAATACTTACCCATCTTAACTATTGTTCCACCACTAAAGTTGGTCTAAATCAGGGAGGTCTTTTCAAATAAAAATACCACCGGCAGTGGAAGCGAAACTGATGATTTTAATACCTACACATACAGTCAATCGTGAAAAATATTTCTTTCCACTCAAGAAAACATATTATAGATGTAAGTAATGTCGTAACTTTACTTTCCGTTTCCAAATTTCTGGAACCTATAAAAAAGATGATTTTACATTGAAACTGCACAAAACAATGACTTCCCCTTCAAACCCAACTCCATCGGATAGGTTACAACGCGATATTGGCATAAAACGCATTGTGATATGAATGTATTTACAGCAATGAACGATACCCAAGGACAACGGAGGTTTGCAATGACCCTGCAGATACCGAAGCAAGATTGTGATAAATGACGCAGGGTGAAGCTCGTCCAGACCAAATATTCCATTTCGCTGAATTACAGCAGTGGGGGCCCATATTTGTGCCACGTGTTTTTCATCCCATGTGCAATCGATAGCATCACCTCTTCTATCGGAGAACCGAGGTCGACTCGAGATGTATTATTCCAATGCAGAGAATACCTACCTTGGAGTGTGAAAATTCATGAAGTATTCCGGATTGAATTTTATAAATATAATACACGCCAACTAATTTTGAATAACTTAATTGCCTTTGTAGGTTGAAACTTGGTTTAATTATTGGACAATTCATCTGGGTGTACATATGAATTTCATACAATGGGTTTCCATCGATCATTTAACACATTCGCTTCTGGAACTCCTGTATGTGTCGGATTGATCCCGAATTCCTTGAGTGCACGTCAAATAATTGAGCTCACATTTTTTACATGTCAAAAGTTCCCAAATTCCTTGAGTGCACGTCAAATAACTGGGCTCACAATTTTTACAGTGTCATAAGTTATTGTGCTTGTTATTACCCAATTTAATTACATATTATCATCATCCAAGTCCCGATTTCTGGAGCAGTTTTCACGAGGGAGGCTCATGAACACCGCGGCCCCCTGGATTTCCAACACAGCCGTAAGAATAGAGCTCAAGGCAGAGCTTGGAAGAAAGTGGGCTGAAATTTGGTGGCCAATGACCTTTCCTTAGCAACTTCTGCTCGCGTTTAATGAAAACATCATGGACCTCGAATGGAATTTGGACTTTCACATTTACATCGATCAAAATGCGTCTTAATGTAACATTATTGGAAATATTTCTTGAACATTTCAAAGCTTCAATTTACTAGAAGGAAGGAATATCAGTGATGATATGAGGAAGTCTGCTGCTTTTTTTAACATTGTGGCACGTCAGATCAAAATTGTAATGCGGATTTTAAGATTTCATATGCTTAATTTTCTGGGGGGTGAGACTTAATTTGTGCAGAGAGTTGCGATTCATTCTAATATGGAGGTTCTTGAAAATAATATAGCCCGTAATTTGACATGCATAGATGACAGCAGTATCCGGGAGATGGGATTATGAAAACTTCTCAAAGAGAGGGAGACAAGGCGATGGAAGGCCATTTACTCACATTGGGGATGTTTCAATCACCATGTAGTCAAATAAATCAACCAGAAATATTTTTTCAACAAGTGAGGGTAGTTCCTTTCCCGCTGCTGTCATTCCGTTTCCTCTAGCAACAGAAAAACGCAAAACTTGACATTTAGACACGGTTTTCTAAAGTCATAACTCAGAATTTGTATCCTCTACGCACCTCCCTGCTAAATTAGTTTTTCAATGGTAATGTAACCCTAAATTCCTGTAGACATGAATGGCATAAGTTATTGAAAGACAAGAAGTAAATAATTATTATCTTGCTTGATAACGCGTAGGTTATCGCCATGGTGACCAGCAAACGGAGTCGTTTTGCTTGACCCGACAAGCATCTTCAAAGAGGGCGAACACACCTCCCACCCCCTCCCCCCCATTGCCCAATATTTCACCCGCCACATACGCCCATAGCCTAATAGTCTTGCTCAGATATTTCATAGGCCCTAAAATTCACGAGAACGTATTTACCAAGAAGCTATTTCAGCTACTGTCTTTTCCCTTGCAGATTTAGTCACTAGCTATTTAGGGAGTTATTTCGACTCCAATCAGGTATTCAGGTAGTTTTCTTACGAATTCCCCAGTACGAATATCAGCTCTACAGCAGGACTTGTCTCCTGCATAAGCACCTGCCGCTTGTCCCCTGACCTTCAATTGAGGGGGAGAGGCTGCATTATTTAAAGAGTAGACGAAGTCAAAATCTTGACAGGTGTTTCTTGAAATAACCCCCTTTCTTGACTAGTTGTTATTTACGAAGACTCTGTTCGAATCCTTTCGGTATGCGGTGGTGACTCGAATACCCGAGGTCTCCACGTATGAACTGCCAACCGAGGAGGCCCCATATTTACTTGTTAATAGGCGGTACCTCTTAATGAAATGAAATAATGAAATAAGGACAATTTGCACTTTTCCACAGTTTATTAAACGTACGACGCGTTTCAACTCACAGAGTCATCATCAGGTACAAGACAAACTAAATAGTAAGGAGACCTTATTTATATGGACAGCAGATGTGGTTGGGGAGGGAGAGTCGAGTAGGGGAGAGGAGGATGGGGGGGAGAGGCGGAGATGTTATAAAGAGCGAAAAATGGGGGGTTAATGACAGGAAAAACCGCAAAGTGGAGGACGAGGGGCTGGAGTATCGGGAGTGGGTTGTTGTATAGCAGGGGGTTAAAGGCTTAAGGACATAGGGAAGGAATTATCCGTAGGAGATAGTGGGGGGGGGGGAAGATGGGTTAAACAGGTAACTTTCTAGGAAGCAGAGCCCACTGCTGGTTTTAGTGGAAGGGATGAGCCACGTGCTGCGAGGGGGGAAAGGGGGGGGAAGTGCACTAGTTAATTCTTGGAAAATATGATGACCGGTGGTAGTGGGCAGTGAGAGACCCTGACAGGGGGGGGAAGAGAAGAGAAGGTAGGAGGGTGAAGTCATGGTACCTCTTAACATGAATGCCAAAAAATCAACGACATAAGGTTAAGTATAACTATCCTATTCTGAATTAAGAGACTGCTTCGTAGAATATGTTGACTAAATTTATCAAATTACTATAATCACAAATTATTAAGTAATTATTTTCACACTGGTCATATCCCTGAGGTCCCTTTATATAGAGATATTTTAAAAAAGTTAGAAGAAAATATTAATCACGTGCTCCGATATCAATTGGATTCTGGACACCATAACAAATCAAACTGAATCATTGAATAAGGCATAGGATTTTGGCCATAGACTAAGAAACAAACCCATGAGACTATTTTCTCCTCCTTTTTACTACATAAGAATGAAAATAAATCCAGTGAATGAACTAGAATGAACTTGAATCAGTAAAAAATCTGAAATTTTCCAGTTCTGAACTTGTGGTAGTGATATATATTCCACGCCATCCTTATCATTAAAACAAAACCGTAGAAAACCTGAATGCTCGATTGATAGGCGAGGATGTCCTTCCTAATACTCAAGCCTCACAGGACACGTGAAATTCACGCATTAGATTAGAGGGGCGAGTTCCTTTATCTGGGCCGACTGTGGTTTCCCAGGGAGACTTGGTACTCGAAACAAATAAAAGCTTGGGTGAATTTCGAGGTGTCCAGAATCGCCCTCTATTAGACTCGAGCGCTCTACACACACTTGCGTGTCACACCTCTAACATCTAAAAGGTTAGTTTAACATGTGTATTTTATGGGAGGAAAGATTGAATGCTTTTGCAGGTAAAGTGGGAAGCAATTTAATTGAAAACCAGTGAATAGGAAATAAATAGAGTTATATTTTTATGTCATCGTCCTTCCTGCTAGAAATAAGTGACGATCTTCAATGAACAAGTTGAATTAGTCCAACTTCGGCAGCGACATGGTTCTACGTAAAACCCTCAACTTCCTATAAATCCGATCTCGGTAAGTCCTTCGCTTTTTTATTAACATACAGAATATTTTTTGAAAAGCGTACGAATTACCCTTCGAAGAAAACAGTCTACTTTATTAGCCCTTTAGGAATCAATTACAGTTATCTCTGTTTTAGCATGTGAATGCACTTAGTTACTTACTTAAATAATATAATTAATCAAATATCACTCGAAAATTGGATGCTCGTTTCTCGCTTTTCATTTACCTCTATCAAAATGTAATTCCTTATACAATCAATTATTGAGTGATTGTCTAAACCATTGCCTGTTGATGTCACAAAATTTCATTACCAAATATTTAAGCTTCAATTTACTTAAGTTCAATTTTGTCTTCGTCCATTTTCACTATTTTTTGTCTTCGTCGATTGTCATTTCGGGGCATTTCATGAAATCCATTAGTTTCAAATATATGAAAAACGAGTCTTGATACAGTGTACTACTTTTGCCTTCTTAAAAAAAATTATGAATTTTATTCTTCCGCTCATATTTAAGAGAGTCGCTTTTCCTAACAAGAATTCTTAGATAAATAAAAAGAACACCTTTTTACTTGAATTAATACCTTTCAACAACTACACATATAAATATATATATATATATAAAATTATATATATGTTTATTGATTATTATAGTTTCTGTTACCTATAAAAAGATATGCTCATAAATACCTTTAACCCAATGTTAGAAATTTTCAGTTAACACACGCGTAGCCCTATCTCCACCGCACGCGCACTAGGACTCTTCGAATTCAATCGATTGCAACGGAAAGGGAAATTGTTTATGCAACTTTGCATCAGTTCACCTCGGAAGCTGCTGCAGGCAAAAATTAGGAAACCACATGACTTTTAAAAGATGTTATGAGTTTTTACAAAGAACATAATAAATAAAATTGCGCAATTCAACAATTCTAAACCCGTCTTTCCGCTAAATTAATAATAAGTCCCATGATCCGCGGAGGAAGAGGGTTCGCCTATCTACTAGGTATTTCTCGGCTGCGATATTTTTGTATTGCCTTTCATCATTAAATAAATATATGGGTAAGAGAAATTAATTTCTTAACGGTCGAACTATTTACCTCTGGTCACACGCGCTTCTACGGAGGACAATAAAATGGCCGGAACAAAATCATGGGCCCTTTCAGATTCTTTACTTAAATCGAATAAAACAGTCCCTTGAGATATCCTTTCACGCGTCAGGGACGTAGAACATACTATATGACAAGATTACATTACAATTCGATTAATAATTTTAACGTGCATTATTGGTTTTGGATATGAAAAAGAAAAAAACCGTCGAATATGATCACAGTCACTTCTATCGAGATATATTTTAAACACTGTAACATGACGCCCTTCGTATAGGCGCAAGTTGGCTTGCAAAGCGACACCGGTCAAATCAACCGTCAATCACCGAATGGAAGGAAGAAAAAGAAACAATCGTTCTTTACACCATACCTTCCTCTGTTTCCCGGCGCTCTCCGGCAATAACTCCAGCGGTTTGACGTTCAGCTCATTCTCCAGAGGATCAGAGACATGCTCCCCGGCGACTCCAGCGCAAGACGCCTTGTCGTTGCTGATCTTCAGCGCGACCAGAGAGTCGTTCGCCCCGTCGACGCCTCCCTTCCCGCCGCTGAGGAGGCCCTTGGACTTGGCCGCCGCCAGTCCACCCACGCACCCGTTGCTCGCCGACATGCCGGATGACGCGCGATTCAGACCGTGTGGTGTGGAGCCCTACTCCCAGACGCTTCTAAATGTATTTTTTTTGGGGCGAAATCCACCAGGGCCAAAGGGTTTGGATCGGGAAAAAAACAAGAACACACCCGTCTGCTGAATCGATTGATGACGGATGGAACTTGGAAGATTCCTTGACTCTGGGGAGCGAATTCGCACTGCGGGCGTGAGCGATTGGATACGTCGACCGCTTGCTATCTGATGAATGAATGAATGGTGCTGAAACTCCAGACGATTCTTGTTGTGATGGAAGAGGGCGTTGCCAATTCAATCCGACCGGCCGGTTTTCCTATCCCAGTTTCGCCGAAGGGGGAGGCGAGGTGGGAAGATGGGAAGAGGGAGGGGGGTTGGAGAGAGAGAGAGAGAGGAAGGGGTGAGTGTGTGTGTGTGTGTTGGCGAGAGAGAGTTAAAAGCACTTTAAAAAAAAAGGCCTCTTCTGACTTGCGACAGGAATGGTCTCTCCGAGCCGACCCGCAACCGAATTTATATAAACGCGGTAGGCGCTAGAGGGTATGAGTGGAGGGGGATCTCTCCGCTCCGAAAAAAAAACTTGAGTTTCCTGTCTGCGGCCACCCCACGGGCAAAGGTCTGGGATCGTAGGGTTAACGTTGATTGAGAGAAAATATCTCTCCCACCAGCAACGATCGGCAAGCGATAGAATGCCGACGCCGACACCACACCGCAAGGAGAGACCGCGTGCGACCGGCGCGGTGACGGTGCCGCCAGCCTGCAGAGCTGCGGTCGCCTTGGGAAGTTCCAGCGCATGCGCGCGATTCCCTGGAGGGAATTTGCGGCACCCCGGGGGAAAGACGCGCGATGTTGGATAATGGAAATTACGCAATCTGATTTTTGCGGCGAGTGAAACTTGGCATGCTAAGTAGGATTGCCACATGTGTTGAAAAAGTGGGATTATCCTAAATTTCGGCGTCATTTTTTGACTCGTGGTATTTACGAGTGCACTTGTACAATTACTCCACTCATTAGTACGGAACTATTAGTGCAATGACTCTTGTAACTTTCGTTGTCAACTTCAGGTCTTACATTTAGCTGCTAATGTTCATGATGTCGTTAATACGCGTTGGTTTTATTGTGATGATGTAAATCACTATAGAAGAAGGTCGATATTACAGATTCGTTTCCCAGTCTTTCCCGAGCGTAATTCAAGCGGAAAGATAGCCCATGGTGGTAATTAATTGCTGTATGAATTCAAATCCGTGGAAATAAAATTTAAAAGATTGATTACCTAGATGTTAATATTTTCTATGTGAGTGCATTGTGTCAGAATATCGTTGCTATTTAAAAATATACTTATGAATAATATTCAGGCATACCCTAAGGGAATGTGCTTTCGCTGATGATGTAATTTATATCAATGTAGCGCACTCAAAAATTTGTCATTCTGCGGATGATCGCATATTATATAGCGTCATAAATAATTGAAGTAATTGTAAATTATTACAGGATGATTTAAATTAGGTTCATGATTGGATGAGGAATTTAAAATGAACACGAATAAAGAAAAATAATTGATTTTTATAAAATTAAATTCAAATATAATTGTAAATTGGGAAAAGAAATGGTACCAGTAGTTACTAAGTGTAAATATGTAGGAGTAACTTCTGCAAATGAACTTAAATGGAATGAACATGTGGGGAGAATGACAAATGTAGCACACAAAACGCTAAATGCCATCATGCGCATTCTAAAGAAATGCAGTATAAAAAAATCAAAGAAAAGAGTTATCTGTCCATTATATTTATTTAACGAATTTATTTTAGAGTAAGGCCTATTTTAGAGAATGGATCAAGTTAATGGGATTCTCATCATAATCAATTAAAGAAAAAAATGAAAGGGTGCAAAGGAACGCCGCTCGCTTCGTTTGAGGTAAATTCAAAATGGAAGAGAGCGTAAGCGACGTGATTACGATGATCACTATTGTGAACTATTATGTTATGACTATTAGTGTTATGACTCATAATAGCGGTGGGACAGATCAAAGAAGAGTCGGACAATTGGAAGGCTGGGGAAAATATTTCAATTGTATGCGGGGATGAGGCATGCGGAGACATCAAAGGAAAAACAAAAGCTGGCTGTTAAAAAGGAAGAGGAGACCATACACATGAACTAAAATGGCTCAATTGAAGGAGCGACATAACTATGCACTCCTTCCTAAATAAGGGCATAAGTGATTGCAGCAGATTACCTGGAGATGTTTTAAAACCTTTTCCTGTAAACAGGAGCCTCAAGAAGTGCCAGGAGCCTTAAGAAGAGGATGGTCGAAAGCCTGGACAGAATTACTTTTTCTCCCTATTTTTTGATCTGGCTACTACTTAACTTGATTCAAATTACTGTTTGGTTGTACTGTATTTTTTTGTAACTCTTAATTATAATTTTTTATTGTAACTGTAATTTTAAAATATTTATTGGTGCAACTTTATCTGGCCACCTGGCTAATCGAAAAATTGCATTGTAATAAGTAAAGAAAATAAATATACACACTTACCATACGTGCCATTATCTTCTATTATTTCCTTCCTGATCTTTTAACCCTGGTACGGTGGGGCTGGCGGAATTTGAAAAAACGAGGACATTGGTAAATTTGAACGCTTGGGAAGGAGAATGGATTACTCCCCAATACTTATGGACACATAGACTTCCTACCTTAATCTCAGCTACTTCCATAATGCTATATTGACGACGGATATAAACGATGTTTTCTTCAGTTCAGTGCGGAGCAAGATTTAAAATCAATGTAAATATCGAACTATCATAGTTTTTCAAAAGTCTTTCGTATTCAAGGTATTCTACCTAATTAAATGGTCTGAAGTCGAATCGGGGAAGAAAATCTTCAAGAGAGGCTAGTAAAGACACACAGGAACAAGTGGAAAAGTTTTGCTATAGAGTAATCAGGATCGCAAGCGATAGAAGTGACAAGCGGATGGATAAAAACCACATTTAGAGGAAGTTTACACGGATCACATACCATGCATAATCCTTCTGGTAGCTTATATATTTATTCAATAAATCATAACTTTGCAATTAAAAAATTGTTTTCACACACTTTGAAAGTTATTTACATTAACAACGCGTCTTACTTTATGAAGGAATAACGCATAAAATAAAACAGTGAAATTTTATTTCACCTGCAGACTCAAGAGTATACTTTTCCCAATTGAAGCCTTCAATTCTTCATGATTCATGAATTAGTATGAAGTCTTCCGACCAAAGATATAAGGGTGAGCAAATTAATCCTACTTGTGTGCGGTGGCAACCCACATACATGGGAATCGGACCCCGGCCTTCATTATCTTAAGGCAAAATGATTTCCCCGCCGATAAACGAGGCCGAGGAGGTGGAGCCGAAGTACTTCCCATCCCGACTCTTTGTATCCTCTCGTGCTCCTGTCTTCAGTTCCCCTCCTTTCCAACCATCATTCAGATGGTCTTGAAGTCATTAAACTTTTTGTCTCCATGATTTTCCCGAATTTAACGTTTATTTCTCGACCACAAACTACAACAAATCTTCGACATTTTCAAGGCAAGTTCTTTGAGGTGATTGAAAATCGCATGGACAAACAGTAAACGAGGGTGGAGAAAAAAATAAAGGAATGGAAAAACCATAATATTTTTTCAATTTTTCATGTAATTTTTGACCTGAAAACCTGAAAATATTTTCTTTCTCTATCTTCCCCGCTCACCTTGCATCCACATTTTGATTCTTCAACGGAAAATATTTTGGAGTACCCTAAAAACCAATTTTATATTTCGCCAATTGAATTCCCCTCCTACTTATTCCGAAAAAGAATCCCGCATTGCCTTTTCTTCCTGTCGTCCATTCACTTGTTGCCTTGCCCGGGCTGCCATAGTAACCACTTTCGCGGGTCGGTCATTGATAAGGACAACCAATCTGAGCTTTCCCAGATTAAGAGCACGGTGACAGTGCTAAAAATATTATGAAAAATTTACCTGGGCGGAAAGATGGGACCATGGCGGCAGAACCGGCATGAATCGAACACAGTCCGCATTGGGCATAAATTCACTGCCCATTTCCGTGGACATTCATATTGAATGAGTCGATGTCATTGTGGCCTCTTCCCTTGACGTTGAGAGCCCCCTATCCCATCAACGTGAAAAAGGATGTGGCACGAAAGAGATTCTCTGCGCTTATCAAGGCTCTCTGTCAAACTTTACGGCCGTCAACGTTAAGGATATGACGCGGTTGAAACGCGTGACGTATTGAAAAGGGTCGACGTGTGACGTCACCTAGAATTTCCCACGCTACCGGTGGGAGAGTTAGGAGCTGGGAGGGGTGCAACAGGGATTTGATCATGTTTACACCCACTCACTTATCTGACGAGAATCAATTCAAGTGGTGTCGGGACCTAGAATTCTGTGGTTTTAGATGCGGACCGTTACGTTGAACGGGAGATAAATATTGCAGAAGAAATCTTCGGTAAATCAATGGTAAAAATGTTCACTTATCTAATTATGTCTTACGACCCATCCCCGTACCGTTGTATTTTACATGGAAGAGGAGACATGAAAAAGTTTAAAGGTCTCATATTTATTACTCGACGTCTTCGGAAATATGTGCAACAATCTATCTTGCTCGAGAGCGCTAACAGGAAGGAAGTAAACCATCTAAAAAATATTATCTCCATTCTACGACAAAATTCAACATATGTTCTTTTTTTTGCTTTCCGGATGCCTTTGGTGACCCGTGCGTCCCTTGAGATCCCGATAAGTCTTGTTTCGTCATAAGGCTTCGTGGGGGCCGAATCATTACCCCATGTTTGAGGAGGGACTCAAACTTACAACCTTCGGGTTAGCAGGCGAGCGTGTCACCAACCTGACTAACCCTCCATACATTTACACTCAATGTGGGAATATAAAAAAATTCTATTTATCCTTGAACGCATTTATAAAGAAATAGTAATATTTTACGTAGAATCTTTAACCTTCCACATCAAGATGAAAATACAAAATGTTAAGCCTTCAAGAGTGTATTCTACAAGGGCCACTTCTGCGGAAAAAGAAGCAGCCGATCATTTGCTAATTACTAATGTCGTACGTAACGGCAAAAACGATAAGAATGTCACGCAACTGGACGTGTGACGCGCCGCAAAATATTGACGCGTGGCATCACCCTGATTTTTCCACGTTACTAGGGCGGCTAAATATGGTTAAATTTATAATTTTCTGTAAAGGATCGATAAATGCAAAGAATAATAGGGCAATGACGTTCATGTAATAAATCATCCTATAAGCGTGACGAAAATTCAATAACTATGAGTATTCAATGCGTTCACCTCCTCTGGGAGTAGTGAGGAAACTAAATATCTCATATCGATGTACAGGTGCATGTAGATATGCATCGACTTAAATTTGCTGTGAAATCTTTAAAAGAACTGGTGGATATATTTACTTATTCGTGGAATTATAACCGCATAATCGACATAATGTTTAATTTTCTCTACTCGTCCCTTGCATAAACATTTTATTAACAAAAATCAAAAGTATGATATCTATGAGTGGCTCATAGTAACCACGACGAAGAGAAGTGAGGAGTAGGTTTGACACAGTATGCTGCACCTCTGAATTGACGAATAGGACAGTATTTATTTTAATTCTCCAGAACACAATACCTCGGGTGTCTACTCAAAACTTCCAGAGATGATATCAACACACGAAGATCGGGAAGAGTCAGTTGATAATGTACTGACTTCCAATCTGAGAGACCGGGTTCGAATCCTGGTGGTGGCAGGTATATTTCATTTTCATACCGATCCCTACTGGATTATATTGTGGAGTTTGAATGGGTACGCCGTCCATCGGATGGGACGTTAAACCGTGGACTCCTTGCCAAATTATCCGTCTGTCCCTAAATACCCTAGCAGTCAGACTTCTCCCCTAACAACTAGTACCACTGAGAACCAAAAAAATGTATCAGAACCGGCGGCTGGATAGAATTACTTAATTCAACCAAGCGTGAAGAATTTCCATTCTTTACCCTATGATTATACGAAAAAAATATCTATTTTTGACATGAAAGACTTTTCCGTCCCGAAGACTAGTTTGTAGACTGGAATGGATTACTGTCCCGTAAACTAGAATGAATTATATCTCGAAAAACCATAGGTCGTAGTAATCGCTACGCAGTCTGATACAAAAATATTAAAATCTCCAATAATTAATTTTGTTATTTGCAACGAAACATTTAACACTAGAAATTTTTCGACTTGTTCCGGATAAATCCTAATTGGTCAAAGGAACGTATTATAACACTAACTTTACTTCCTAATTTCTCCAACTTTCTACATCGAGCAGAGTAGACTTGGTAGGGATAGTAAATGAAGTTTACTTTTGGAAGTTGAATGAATTCAATACGTGAATTAGTTATTTAGATATTGACTTAATGCCATATACACACGAAATGAAACTTGACTTCCACGCCGAGTATAAACGCATTTCATCTATCAAAGCTTCTCTCGATCTCAAAATATTCCTTTTGTTATTGGACATTATCTCCTCTTTGGAGCGAATACCCTCATTTTTCATTTGGAATATATTATTATTAGCGGAGGTGTACCGGGTAAGGGTAGGTTTTGATGGACTCTGGCAGTACACACTACTCTACTCCGAAGCCCTGGCTGAATGTTTTGGGGTGCCCGGCAGACCCGATTGGTGACAGAAGCTTAGTCCAGGTGCTAGTTTGTCATTTAGGATCTTTTCATCAAAAAATCGTGGAGACTCGTCACGAAGGGGGCCAATTGCAGTTTTCAGGGTGATATTTGATAAAACAATGATATGCGTTCTCATTTTAAATGGAAGTTGACGGATAATCAGTTTATCAGGAGGACTAGTGGCAGGTAATGACGATTAGTGACACGAGAAAGTGTTGGTGGGGAAGAGGCGCATTGAAATTATAATACAACTGCGAGCATGATCGAAATGAAACTAAGCAACCAGGTGGTGAATCAGGGAAGTACCTACAGTCAAGTTAATGCTTCACTGGAGCAACTTTCATCCTCCAGCCGATCAGAATAATATTATAAGTATTGCATTGGAAGGGTGGGTGATCAGTTCAAGGGAAAGTGATCAGTCTCCATATAACTACCGTGATATATGTATCCTTCGGTGCCTTCTCAACTGTTTTGTCAGCTCTATTGAGTAGTCAGGGCACGCCGCAACTCCCTGCAGTCGAATACTCTTTTATTTGCTCGGTCTGGCAACCCTGTCCCTCCGCTCGGAACTTCAAACGATGTAGAAAATAATAAAGAAGGGGCTCCTATTCATTGACGGACTCCCTGAAGGTCAGCAACCCTGAATTGCGGAAATAGTCAAATAAATTAATATACAAATCCACGTAAAATCGGAAGAATTATTTTTTTAATTTAACTGCCTTAACCGGTGGACTACAAAACAAGAATAATAGTATTATACTTCGCTACTTGACGCTTTGCGATACAGCTCCATCTTTTATAAGTGAAAAGAGAGTACAAGTAGGATGAAGTTCTTTCTGCCCACACATTAAAGTGAAGAATTTCTCGGTAAATCACGAGAATTCATGTTTCGGAGGCTGAGACTTCTCCTTGCTTCTCTTTGTTTTCAACACACATGTACAGACTTACAATAGTTTCATATTTATATAATAATCTAGTTTCTTGCAGGCTATTCTGCATTTCTGGTTTCAATACAGGTTTTATTCAAGGCGACTCAGCATCAATGGCATTTTGCATTCATTTTCACTATTTCGATGTTTGTTAAATTTCCTTTTTATTTCTAAACAATATTTTTATGATTTCATCTAACCATTTTTTTTTAGCTTTTAGATACATATAAAAATCGTGTAAAAGTAAGTGAAGAGGACGTGTTGCCCAGCTCTGACAGGAGAAGAATAAGAGATGGTTTGAACCATCGACGTCCTATCGCTAGTCGGACTAATTGGATCAATCGTTGGCCATCGGTGTCTCAATCTTATGAGAGTTAATGACAACATCAGCCTTAGGAAAAAAGTGGCATTCCTTTTAAAGTAAAGTCGAATTACACATTTATTGAAGTATTGCATTTATTTCCTTCTGTTTACAGTTCTAAATCCAGCACCTGACAGTGCCCGTATACCCATGATTAACTAATAGAATTGTCCAGGAAATATTCGGGAGACGACAATGATCGAGACCACATGTGTAACGGAAACATACGTTTTATCTGTTCGTTCAAACCCTGCGCGAATGGCGTTGAGGATCGTAACGTCCTACAATTCTAGAGAAATAGCATCAGTTTCCATGGCTAAACGAAGTCACTGGGAAGAGCTTGCTTTCAAGGCACCCTCAGGTAAAATGCTTTGTTTACCTTACCTAACCGTTACAACTTTATCCTTGCAAAGTGGATTATCAGATCTTTGTCCATGAGACATCACAATTGTACAGGGTGCGGCAACATAACTTCATTTTTTATAAGTAAAACCCCTTTAAAAAAGTAAGTTATATTGCCGCATCCTGTAATTTGTCTCAATATGGGTAGACGCAGGCTTTATGTCATTACATTTTCATTTTCATATATTCGTTGACTAAATATTGTCCGGGAGAATTATCTTTTGATTTAAATGAGATGCTGAAATCTCCCTTAATTTTTGTATAAATCCATAACGCTGCAAATAAAAAACAAAAAAGTTCTATTCTGATGGGTTTTAGAGAAAGAGGAAGGCTAAGTTGAGAAGTTAAGGGTTCCACAAGGAGGAGAGAGCTAATGACAGTATGAGTTGAGTAAGTATGTAAAGAAAAGGATCGTCAAAACTTTGGTATGGAACGTGGTTTTGTACGTCGAGGAATCATGTTTATTGAAACAAGATGATTGATATAGATTGGAGAATTTTGAAACGAGAGCGTGGAGAAGGCTCGAAAAGGTGAAATGGACAGAAAGGAAATGAAAATAAACGAGGAAAGGCGGGAAAAGGAAAGGAGAAAAGAAGGAAATAAATGTAATTGGTCTCCACACCCACCAAAACCCCATTCAGATTCTGAAGATTGTGGCCTGCCTGTCGAAACGTCAAACATATACGTATCCTTTCATTGTGTTTCCAGGGTATACAGACTTGTAGTTTCGTATACCCCGTGTGTGCGTCGAGAGATATTGTATATGACATTCACATCACGTAAAAGTCACACCATCCAAACAGGGATCGAAATGCTACTGAAAAATATCCGTCATGTCGGGGCTTGAACTTGCACCCTCGGCGTGAATAACCAGTTACTCCAGACATCGTGCTATTCTGACCTCGCCTCACTTCTTTCGTATTACACCTGCGAGACCTTATGTTAAATATCACACCCCTGATATGAAATTTTCCGATCAATGGACACGCGCCTACTCATAGAAAGAATTGAGTCCGTGCCTGACTCATTTCTTCTTAAACTAACCTATGATCTGCTCGTCAACCAATGGAGCGCAACATTTTACAACACTAAACGGCATTTCCCTCAAAACGTATGGATTTAAAAGTTCCTCGATACATACCCGACCCACTAAAGTTTACCCTATAATAAGGTTAATAAAACAAGATAACAATTTCCGATCACAGAGTATGCGTTATGAAAAGGCGGCTTCAGACAATCATGTCAGATCTGCCATCGAGACATGGCGGTTACGATAGGTCGCGGTAATTCACTGTCCTTTTATCTAAAGTCTGCCATGAGATGTAGTTCATGAAGTGGGCCGTATTGTGCGGACGCCATGGGTGCATCCCATACTGTCTCGTTCTCAAACAGATTTTTATCAACCTCCCATTATCTAAAGGCCTTATCCCTCGGATATATTAAAATCCAGCGTCGATGAACGTAAACATACAAGCTTTGATAGAGGAAAAAATCAACCTGGGCGGAATACCTCAGACACGCGAGTTAGCCATCAAGGGTGCTATTCTGCTGCCACCTAGGCTATAAATTTGCTCTAGGCCAACTGCTAACGTAGACTCATTTCACGGTTGATTAACACCAACTGCACTATACAAGAAGGTTGAAATACTATCTGGAATAAAGGAGAGAAGATATTGTTAACAGTCAGAGATAAGTCAGGTAAGAAACACCAACTTTTTTATTGCTCCATAGTTACAGAAATTAAATTTTTTTCGAGTCCCTCCATGGAAGGAATGCCAGCCATTGGATGGATCACCAAACAACAATTAATAAAGCTGAATGCACGAAGAATAGCCATATAGTTCTAATTTTAAATAAAGAAACAGAAACTAAAAATCCCATTGGGAAGAAAAAGTTATTCTATGAGAGAATAGCCCCTGCTTACCCCATATCATTTCTTTCTTCAGTTCTTCATTTTAACTTCCTGATTTTTCCAATCTATAAAGCCTATTCTCTCCTTTCTCTACCCCACACAGTTAAAATTCTCCATGTTATCACAGCCTTCAGCGTCCCGCTAGTGGTCAATATGTCCTTCTCTTTTGTTTCGGCAATTTTTGGATTTCTCCAAGCAACTCTCCTACCATCACATCTAAAACTTGTCTTCCTCTCCGTCCAAATATTTTCTCAATTCTTCTCCATCCCCACACCTCAGAATCTGTGAATCTAAAATTGCTTGAAGCACCAAATTTCATATCCATATGATACTATGCTTACATTAAAGCCTTAACTAATCTTTTTTGTACTTAGCATACCTATTATCAGTTGACTTCTTTTTGTGATTGCCTCTTAAGCCAACACTTTTAATCTCTTTACGTCCACAATGATAAACCCATTTTTCCCTAAAATTCCACTCAAATATTTTTTTTTAAATTTATTCAACAACCTAATTGGGGTGAGATTGAGACTTTATAGTCCCTTCTTTCACTTAACCCCTAAACATTACATTGAAGGCAATTACAAATTGAACCCACGACCTCTGGGTTGACACACAATTAAATTACCCTGCTGTCATCAGGGCCAGATAAAATATATCCTCCCACTTGCTCTAGTTTTGTTGCTTCTACCTTGATGTTTCACTTAGCTTGCCTCCCTCTTGAGAATCTCATTACTTTGGTATTCTTATGGTTAATATTCATCCCATATGTCTCAAATATTTCTCCCTTCATCATGCATAATGTTTTTCTTTGCACTGTTTGCCATTCCATTTTTAATATATACCTCCTTTCTTCTGTATTTCTACCTTTATCCTACCTTGGAGTAATATCAAGAGATAACTGCTACTTTTCATTTTTCTCTCCATTGAACCTTCTACATTTCACTTTCATAATCTCCTTCCTTTATCCATTCTTTTAAACTTGACATTACCCTTCATAAGCACCAAATTATAATAATCCATACGAGCATTTCCTCTCAGGATACAGTGAATTATTTATGTCATTCCTCAATCTGTCTGACTATTGTTGCGATAATGAAACCTCTCAGCTAGACTCCAAACTATTGATCATCACTTAATGAACTTTTTTTGATTTAGCAATTAAGACAACTAGAAAAGGTTCATCATACTCAAAAACCTTAATTTTATCAAATTAGTTTGCCAAAAAATATCTATAAATTACCTTTTATAAGTTTGTGGGTGTGTATGCAGTACATGCTGCCACCACTCTATGAATTTATAACTACGGCCAATATATTAACAACCTGCTGTGAATTCTGTGAGTGCACTACCTTGATCACCCCAACCATCAACCATATATTTTTGGTCAGTGGTAGTCTACATTTAAAGTAGGTTTTGGATGGACTAACCACTACATATTTCCAAGCCTCACTCAACAAGGCAAAATCTGATACCCAATACCACAATAAACCCTTCTATTCTCCATAAATTCTAAATGACAGGACTAAGCATTTCATACCTAAAAATACAATGCTTGCTTAAAATTATCCCCTCTATTACATCCTTCAATATTCCCTCACCAATCACAATACACTGCATCCGCTTTTTTGCTTCCTATGAATTTCTACCAACAAACTTTTCTCCTACCATATTGTACCTAGTTTTAACTTATTCATCTGTTTTATTTTCTGTTCATGTTACTTTTTCCAAACTTCCCTACCCCAACATCTCATAAACCTCCAATAAATGCCTTTGCTTCATAGATCAAATTTCTGGACTTTAGAAAGCCATGCTCCATGTCAAAATGTTGATGTGTCTTATCTTAACACACTCACAGTCTCCGTCATCAATTCCCTCCTCCTTGTGAAGCATGCCGGCACAGTTTAATTCTTCTCATGCCCCTACTATTTTGACCGACTTCATCCAAAACATTTCCATGATAAACAAATTGAGTAGCTTCAAGTGTGATGTGGTGGAAGTCAAACATAATGAATAACTGATCGTAGCACTTTTCCACTTGATAAGTGGATCAGTTATCAAGTGGAAAAGTGTTACGATCGGTTATTCATTACTTCCAAGATAAGTTAACTGCTCCACCTACTCTAGTTTATGCCCTCTAATTTTGAAATTTATTCTAGCCTTTCTTTTTCTTGAAAAATGAATTGCCTTATCCCATATTTATTACATTGATATTCAAATGCACTCTACAATGATTTAAACCAAACATATCCAAAAATACAGTTATCAACCCAAAGATTGGTTTGATAGCTTACCAGTAATAAGCACAATGGCATTTGTAATTCACACATCATGGTAGGGGATCATTTCCTTTCACTGTGCCATCTTTGGTTTCCCAGGAAGATCTGGTGGCTGAAAAATCGCACTGGTTGGGTGAAGCTGAGGGTGCCCAGAGCCAATCCCAGCCAAAGCCAGGACAGTAGCCCAGGACTAACCACATCCCAAACAAAGCATATACGAAGGTCTATGTATATATCTAAGTTGGCTTCTATAAAAGTTAGCGACTATAGCAGCAGTATCAATATGTGCTATCACTGGCAGGATGTTTACATAGCCATTAGTATCTTGTAGCAATAGGCAGGTGGACTTGAAAGATCACATTGAAAGTTTACCAGTATAGAGGAGCAATTTTAGGTGTGGTCATAACAAATGACTCTAATTGCTACCATAGAGTAAAGAATGTTAGGTTTATTCTATCATAGTAACCACTTTGAATTCTTACCATCTATAACAATCTGCACCAAAGCAATGAAAAATTGTACATATTTCATAAGCTCATGTTGTTCAAAGGACAAGAGACTAAATCATTTATGACAAACATATAAGATATGTAGACAAAATACAATAAATCAGTACATTCGCATACCAAAAGATAATGCTTAAAAATCAGGATGATGAAGATACAACACTCCTCCCCTTATCATGAGTACCTGTACACTCCCATGAAGCTTTCTTCGTCTCACCACCAGCATCACAAACTCCCATCCAGATTTTGGACTCTAAACGAGGGTCAGTGTGGAACATGTGCAACAGCTAAATTCATTTACAAGAAGAGGACAATTCAGGGTGGATGGGAAACAGGTTGGATGGCAAACACGGCAGATAATGGGGTTTTAATGGATAAAAAAATAAGAAACAAGGGGTCTGTGTATCCAGAAGAGTAAAAATGGAAAATATGGTGCCATATGAGGAAAATGAGGATTAGGAATGAATTGGGCCCACCTTGACATATGATGGATTTGTTAATCATCCAATGTTAGGAAGGGAAGATCCCATGAGGAATGCCATACATAGTCCAAACAAAGAGGATAAGAAACAGAAGATATTTCCAGGCATAACAGAAGACACATCGGGGAGGGAGGAATTAAGAGCTGCAATCTTCAGATTAAAATACTTACATTGAAAAGGGTAGAGGGTTTAGAGGAAGAGTGGTATACTGGTTGTGGCATAATCTTATACTGGACAACAGCTGTTCAAGGCTAATGCACAGAAGATCATTTTAATTAGAAGGCTCACAAAATATGAACTAGATGAGGAGGGCGATCAGATGCCAATATAATGTTACTTGAAATGTTTTAATACAGCTAAGAAGACCTCAAGGATGCATCCGCTACATTTTTTCTGCCAGTGAACCTGTAGAAACATGATTAGGCCCTTCAATTTTTTTTTGCAATGGAATAATTAAAGCAGTATTATTATTCATGGTAGTCTACTGTTTAAGGCAGGTTTTTGATAGAAAAACGAAGACTAACATCTGTTACAAAAGTAAAGCTTACTGAACAGGACACAAAATAATGCCTGAAAATACAATAACACTTCTTTGATTCCATATACTTCCTTCCTCCCTTAATACTGTCCAGCATGCCTTTTCTTTTTCTACCCCTACCTTGCCTAACTTTATCACAGCCTTAAACAATCGGAACACAATCTGAACAATTGACAATCCCAATGCTCTGTATCCTTTTAATTTCTCCCAACAACACTCTTTCTCCTACCCCAACCTTGCCTGGTATACTTCCTCATTTGTTTTCCTTTCTGCCCATTTCACCTTTTCCATCTTTCTCTACAACTAGACCATAACATTTTCTCAACAGAGTGCAATGAAAACATAAAATAAATGCTGTGATTATTTTTATTATCATCTTAATTTTTTGATAAAAACACATTCCATGCATTTTTGTCCACAGTCAAACAAAGTTCAACACTTTAACAATACCCAAGAGGGGGCATTCTTGTCTGAATATCAGACACATTAATGCCACATGCAAGACATATATTACAAGGAATTCACAACTGTCTGCAAACCATTATGCTTTCTTTGTACACATTTTCCCCTCCAAGTTAATGCTACCAATATAACTAACTGAAACCCACAATATAATACACTATTCAGTCGAATGACCAGAAATTTAACATTATTTTCTAAACTTAGAGAGTAAAATGAAGATATATACTATGTAACCTCAATGACATATGATGCTGTCAAGTGATACCAGTTTAAGCCTTACAGCCATATTCCTTACAGCCATTATGTGCATCAACTTTCCAAAGGGCAAAATTGTGTCTCATTCTTCCAATTAAATCTAATAATGCACCAAAATGACAGTTGCTGCCTTTCAATGATTTCCATTGCCAAAGGCTCAATTTGAGCAAAGTCCAGAAAATAGAGTCCTGTGAGGTTTTGCAGGCCAGAGTTGACAATGCTAGCCCCCAATGAATAGTTCAGAGGAAGTACTGCTGAGTAAATACTCACTTATCAGAAATAAATTGAACACTCTAGACAAACAACCCCATTTTCCTCATGACCTTGAGACAGTTCCGTGAATACTTCCTGATAAAAAAGTTCATGTGAATGAAAAATTTATACGGACATTTGCTTTTGAATCTCATAGTAACTACAGCTGGTGCTCGGCATATATTACTTCTGTACTATTCTGAAGATATTCAGCTTCATTGGATTATGCAATTTTAACGTCTTAAAGATGTCAAAACATCATATTCGGAGCCAGCTCCTAGAATTGATCAAAGATTGTGTGCAGTAACATCTTCAAACCAGACAGAAAGATTTTATGCACATACAATTTAGTAATTTAGATTCAGTGCATAACTGGAATGCAAATTTCGGAAGCCTATATACATTTTGCTACTTGAAATATGAAACGTACCAATTTCAGCAGAGAAATCTGCTTTCACCAGCATATGGTCACAGCGAATATGGCTTGCAAAACCACAGGTTGACAGAAAACATATAAAAAAAATAAGTTTCATAAACAACTAATTCACATTTATCACCCACTACAATTCATTTTACATTTTGGAATGGAGAAATGAAAAAGTTAGAAAACCGCACAGAAGACACCAACTCCATTTCAAACATAAAAGTAAACATGGCAAAACAATTCATTGCAATAAATTTAACACTAAGGAACTGATGAGCAATTATGCTCATTAGAAGAAAAGAAATTAAGAATACAAAATTCAATCATGTAAAGTTGACTGCTGCTCAATTAAAAATCATATGCCATTACTATCATTAACCTACTTTAAATAATTATTTCAATCAGGAGATGTTTCCTTATTTTTTTTAAGACAAAAGCATTTCATTATTCTTAAGGCAAAAATTTAAGGATAATCCCATAATTAATAAATTCAAAAAGAAAAAAAAAATTTTCAATGTGCCACGTGCTCAAACAACCATTCTTGACACTTCAGAAGCACTCATCCCTGTCGCTACCATTGTACACTTTTAACGATGAAGTCAAAGAATATTTTCCTGGTTCCTTCCACACACGCACAAACACCCACACACACACACAAATCACACAGGAAGATGCTCTCATTGATTTATCAATTATTTTGGTCACACAACCAGTCTCCACTCAAATCAAATGTAAAGCAATTAATGGATTTTGGGAATCATAGGTCCCTTGTGAAGATGACGGGTGGGTGAGGGCACTGATAAATGAACAATGATAAAAATACATCAACATTAAATGGGCACTGGCAGTGATGATATCCATTGGAAGAGCAGAGTTAGGAAAATACACACTATGATGACAAAATGCCCTGAACAAAATCACACTCATTTAAAATACCTAACTAATATTAATTGTTGATGAGAATGTCACATGAAACAAAATATCAAGGGGTGGATTGGCTATATAGGCTTTTCACTTTTTACAGACAAATTAATTCAAATGTCAACCTTAGAAAACCAATGAAGTGAAATTGATTAAATAGAATTGAAATAAGGATGACATAAACACCCTCTGTGAGCATAAAGTGATCTGTACACAGAATGAAAGATCAAAGTTGAAGGAAATATGATAATATCCTCTTTTATGCTAATACATCATTCATAAGCAAGGGCAACAGTTTTCCTTCCATTGAAAAATAATATTTTAGGCTATTTGCAGACATGATTGGCAACAGCTAGAGAGAATAGATTTCTTTATGGCTCCGTGATTTAATGAATTGCATGCAAAAGACATGACTTTGACATAAGAGGTAAAAATAATATTTTATCCATTTTAAACAAAGCAAGGCAGGTGAATGGCCTAAGAATGTCAAAGTGGACTATGTAATCCCTAGGTAAAAATAACAATATTACAAGTAACCTGAGCACATGTTGACAGTTGAATGAAAATGAGTACTGAAGTATAATAAGACACTTATGGATTAATTATAAGCTTATCACATGTACAACATAAATACATGATAACAAATAATTACTATCAATGAATCTGGTGTACTTTATAAAAGGAATGTACACTAGAGCTGATATATTTATATATATATATATATATATATATATATATATGTTTATGTGAATGATGTAAAAACTGAAGATGTCAAGAAGATGATGACTGTCGATTGCGAATTCCAGATAAGTACCCATAAAAATGATGCAGAAAGAATAAAATTCGAAATCAGTGGTGGTTCTGGTATGGTTCCCAGGTTCCATGACAGTAATGGAGCTTTTTTTTCAGTTAGCACAAATATCAGACTGCAAGCTGAATCTTCTGAGACAACTATAAGAAGCACTGCTTTATTAATATATCAATTTCCAACAAATACTTATGAAAGTTTTTGGGACCCATCGGAAAGGTTTTGGCTTCCCTGGGCATTTAGTCTGAAACCACCACCATTTTATTACTGTATCAATGCTCTTAGCAACTCTAGCATTCTTCCCAAGGTTTATAGCCATAAGATGTTACCAAATGTGACACCAATAAATGCTGACTTGAATCCAGGACACATTCCAAAAACTCTATCATTATGGAATGTACTGCATCATCTGTCCTCACATTTTATGGCATAGTTAGGTTTTAAGTCATTACAAGGTCCTTTTTCCCTCAGCAATTAGTTTATATGACATGCTCAGGCTTGAAAATAACAAAATTAAGTAAATTTATGAGTACTTTTTCCAAACTTATGACTAATGCTGAATGCAATGTTGTTGAGAAACTGGACTTTACCGAATGAAGCTTGTTGATAAAAAAATATGTCCACCCAGAAAACACTATAGAAACCCTAATTCATACATGAAGTAATGGCTATAATGGAGATAAACCTGAATATTTTCTTGACCTATTCCATTACTGGAGCCATAAATGCCACAGTTAACACAAGAGTCATCTGTCAACAGCATATTGGTGCATCATACTTAGCGTAATTAAATTTTTATTATTTCCTCTAGTGTCTTGATAGAGTAAAGAAATTAGGCTTTCAAAATTGTCCACATGCACGGTTTAAGTTGATTTTTTTTTCTAGCACACAATAAATACTCTCTCGTACTTACTACTCAAACAATCTCAACTCTTTAACCTTAATCTCAGTCTTTACCCATAATATTACAAACCAGACGTTCACTCCAACTTAATTTCCACTAAAAGCATAAAAAAACCTTTCACATCATATCAGAAATACAGTCATTTTCTTACAAAGTCACCCTCAATGAATGCTAAAATAGATTTCAATCACCTTAAAAAATACAAAACACAATGAAACGTTTGCACAAACCTCATGCAAGTGCAAGTGCAAGGTTTCACTTTTGAGCTAGGTGAAGACAGAGAGAACTTATTTTCTATTCAGAAAATGGGGAACAAAATATCTGCATAGGCCATATAGTTGCTAATCACATACAAAAAACATGAAACTTCGACAGAGCCGGCAAATACATTCAACCAAGTTGGATTAGATTTTAGTATTGGAGTACCCTGAATTAAAACTTCATAAAAATAAAATTACTACATACATGAAAACCAAATATTGAACAACCACTGAAATCACTTAAAATGTGATTTGGTGGCATTTTAATGTCAGATGAGAGTGATTCTAGATTTTGGTTGTCTCTCTCACCCCATCTGATATTTAATTATTTGACTCTTAGGCAAACATGCATCCAGTAAACTATTTACACAGTTGACACCTCACAAATCGAGTAGTCTTTCACATTGCTCTTTTAACCTACGAGTCTTCAATGGAGGGCAGGGATCCACCAAAGATTTGGAAGGTTACTTTTTCTCTTGGTCGGTTCAAATTGCACTGCCTGAAAAAAAATATCAGAAGTTGAAGAAACAACACTTCTATAGGGCTTTACAAGGAATGAGAATAGATGCATTATATATTCCTTATTTTCATCCTCTTTAAGTGACAGTTGAGCAATCACCCTCTTAAATTTGCAAAAATACTATTTATTAATCTATTTATCACACCGGCAATAGCAATCTGGGTGTATGATATAGTAAAATAGAAAAAATTACGCTAATTTTATCAGCATCCATATGTATCAATGATTAAAAAAAATTAATATCATGTAATGCGGCAGCATACATATATTATCATAAAATATTTTTTTCACAGAAATTAGTCATCATTACTTATTAATAGGCTATCATTGGTTTTTTTTAAATAATTAGGCAGTAAGGGATAATTAGTGTGTCACAACTCTGTTAGGGTTACAATATAACACTGTTTCATGAGCAAATAAATCATTAGATGCATGCAAGGAAGTCTAAAAAAATAACATTTAAAATGAAGAGAGAACTCACCTAAGACAATAAATAAGAATTGGATCCTAAATGAAATCAGACAAACTCTCGATAAAGAGGGTTTACTCCCTTAATTGGTAATGGATGAGCTTCTGTATTAAACACCCAATCATCGAAGGAAATCAAGCTATCGTCACTGAAGAGCAGGTACAAGTACTGAAAAGATAAAGTTACTAATTAACACATACACAAACATGATTGCAGAAAGGGTACTTGTGGAAAATTACATGAACAACATAACTGTGGAAGCATTTAAAATGAGTTAGTTCCCCAAAATATCATTCTCTCTAATGTACATGCGTTCAATATATTGCATGCATAAATGAGCAACATCCTTAAATGGAATGTTGCTGTTTTAAGTCACTTTAAGGCTCCTCTCCCATCATCACAAGGACAAAAGTTTGGTAAATTGATGCCGCTTTGCTTTGATGAGCACTCCTGGAAAATTTTGCAGGAAATACTTGCCTTGGTATGCTGACAATTAAAATTTTCTTCTCCATATCAAGGTACCAGCAGCATATTAGGGCATAACTCACTCACAGAAGTCAATTCAAGTAAACACAAAGAATTTGGAAATGGCATAGTGCAAATAGTTACCTCATTTTACAATTCTGAGCCAATTTCTACACATCGTGAAATAATTTATCTAATATAAGAACAGAAGAGGGCTGTTCGTTCAAACTCTACCTCTCCCCTTGTTATGGAGAATTAATAATGGCAAAACCTCTAAACATGATAAAGTGGGTCATAATTTGTGAATGATTCTTTACTGTGTGTTTTGGCAGCACTGCAAATTTCCCACTTGATTGCACTGCAGCAGAGGCAGTATAGCAGTGTTGCCAGAGATGGAGTCAATGTAGCAATTTTGAAAAATTGAGTGACTAGACATTGATGCCAAAGTAAAGCTTTTAAACTCTGATGTTATAACTATAATGGTCTCCAACATCAGTTTTCATTCTTAGAATAAAAAATTTAATACGTGGACATTAAGAATTTCAGGTCGAATTTGTGATGAACACCACTGGCTTTCCCAAAAGTACACAGGCTTGAACCTCATTTGTTACACTAGCACTGAACAGTCAAATGATGATTTCATGAGTACGATTTATATCACATTCAAATAACTCATCTCTCAAAGTAGCTAAAAATTCAGGTGGGAAGACTAGAAAGTGCAGAGAAGCTTTAAACAAATTCAGACCATATCGAAATGACTAATATAAGCCAAAAAACCCACCCCAGGATGTCATAAAAAAATGATAATTTTACAAAACCATGCAATAATATGGGAAATGAGAAGGTGGCCTCTGGAAAATAATTCACAGAAGTCAATCTTACACTCATATCTTTGTTTACTCTGTAAGCAATGAAGATACACATTTATGAATAAATGCCATGTATGCTTCATAGATAAAAATATATTATAGATTGCACATGAATAATTTGGAATTGATGAGGTGCCACTGAAAGATGATGCCCAAATATCTAATGCCAATGACACTGATTTACACTGGAAGTGCTATTCTTGAAAAACATTACTGCATGAAATTGAAAAAAGTGCTGCGGGGCATAAATGTTAAAATTGAAGGGTTACAACCTTTTCCCTTGGGATATGTACTTTGACAATGCCTCCATATCTCATTTGTTAAAAGTGCTTGTCCTTGGGGCTGCAAAGAACCATGAACTTACTAAATTGTTAAAAGATTGCAAACCCATATTCAATATTCTCATATGGAAAATATGTCTCAGCAAATGAATTTCCTGAAGTGGAGGCAACCCAATTTCATGTTTCCTCTGTAACTTACGTATTATGTCCAATATTTGATAAATATTTCAATCTTTGAATACCCAAAGCTGGACATCACCTTAATTCTGTTGACCAAAGATGAATGCCTTGAATTGCAACAGACCAAAAAAAAATCACCATAATTATATTTGTAAGGTCCACATTTTTAATTAGAGAGTGGATTAACCAGGGCTGTCATTATCTAAGATAATTGATTCCCTTTTGCCCTAGACAATTTAGTCTTCTGTACGGTAAATAAACAAGTAAATCTAGGCAAGGGGCCATTGGAGAGTAGCCACCTTAGACATTTTCACCATGTAAAATCATTTAGTGCAAAATATGCCACTGGTTTTTATTTAAAACTAAGGCACCCATTTTTCACTACAATCCTGAGATAATTTCAACCTATGGCTAAATCACAACCAAAAAATAAAATACATCAATCTGTAAAGAAGAAGCTGATAAAAACACGAGATGCATGCAGCAGCTTCAAGGAGGCTTCATATATCAATGAGTTTCTTGTATACCCAAAATAGATGCACAGTAAACTATCAATTATCCTTGCTAATGGATTCATGATGAAGCATTGATAATTGGAACAACACGAATACCAAATAATGCAGAAAATATGATCATGATATAAATGGATATACATGGAAACTCTCTGTTTTCATTCCTCGTCATTAATTGGTAGTTTTTAACAATGGGAAGTACATTTTTTCAACTTTTCAGCCATTTTTACTAGGGTGGAATTATAGTTTTACAAGAATACAGGATTATAACCAAGTTAATAGCAGAATGCATTATCCGCAGAAAGCTAAGCCAATCACTTAGTCAGGAAAAAAAACAAATGACGGGCGATGGAGGTATATTGACCAAGGATTGCTGATATATGAATTCATATTCATCATATGATACCAATTAAAATAACGCAGTGTAGACAGTTAATGACTTATTTGTTGCATGGCTAAGCTATATATTTGCTCATCTTAAAGGAGAATATGGAATTTGCAGGGCTAATAAAATTCGAGGGAAATGATAATGGGAAATTACAGATAGAACAAAAATGTTTAAATTAATAAATAAATACT
The DNA here is from genome assembly GCF_022747635.1 of Hetaerina americana. Classification (NCBI taxonomy): domain Eukaryota; kingdom Metazoa; phylum Arthropoda; class Insecta; order Odonata; family Calopterygidae; genus Hetaerina; species Hetaerina americana. The sequence goes on from NW_027286625.1 coordinate 10,411,081, forward strand.
GTTGACAACTTTTGATTTTGTGATATTTAAAACTTTTAAGAAAGCAGAGGTATTTCGAAATTGTATTTTTTAACAAGTATGTCCAAGTTTAAAAGCATTTGATAATCTTTTTGAGCATAATTTTATGAAACTTTTGAGGAAATAGAAAGAGAATAGCACAGATAACCTGAAAAATGGTTATCCGCTCATTTATAATTGAGAATTTACTGTATTTTTTAAGTGAATCTGTATTTTATTTTGTCACAGTAAGAATTATGTACTTCATAGGTCCTCATTATTGTCCAGAAAATTAAATGCACATTGTTATATTATTCATGACATGCTTAATCAGCTCTATGAGATTACCTTTTTACAATGTAATTACCTGTTACAACAGGATTACACTCCTATATTTAATCTTTAAGGTGTTCTATCATTTAAGGTAGGTTTTGTGTGGCTGTAATAATTATCCATCTTCAAAATGTGCATGCATGAATAAATTACTAAAATATTTTGGCATGAATCAACAAAATAGTAGACTAAAAAATGCTGCTGTTACCTTCAATGTTTCAGCCAAGAAGAAACTTTGCTGAACGTCATCCTTCTGGGGGTCCTCCAAGTATACATTTTTAATACCACTGTAGCCACCACTTACTCTGCAATGCTTTTCTAGGGCCTGGAGAGGATAAGAATTATAAAACATAAATCATTCACTGTGGCACTACATAACAACAACCAACAATAATTAAGGATGAATTCTTGAAAAATAAGATGCTTTCTATTTGCTGATAAATGTTTCTCATAAATGGAGGAAGGCTGACCCTGAGAAAGTCCCAGACAACAATTATCAAAGAAAGCAGGAAAACTAGAAGTTAGAAACCTTATAAAACATTAATAATTACATGGGTTCTATTGGAAACCAAATGAGCACCAGGAAATCAAGATCAGTTGTAACTCTACGACTGCCTACTCGCTATTTTGGCAATATGTGGGCCAAATGATTTTCATTAAAAATTGGAAATATATATAATGAATTCAGATGCGTGCACACATTAGTTCACACAGTTAAATGCTTATTTTCATTCCAAAAAAAGGTTATCTTATGAGTTTTGCAATATAGGGAAAAATAAATGTTTGACTGAGGTAAACCACTTCTTATTCCCAGAAAATTATTTATTCCATGACCAATGTTTTGAGCAGCAGAATCACATTCAGGTGTAAATCAAAATCATGGTTATGGATTGAATAATTTTATATTAAGCCTTAATTTGGTTTTACCTTACTAGTACTTGTTTCCAGGGGGATCGAGAGGGTGGGGTGGCTAACGTACTGGCTTCCCACCCAGAGGGCCCGGGTTTGAATCCTGGTGATGAGAGATATTTTTCAGCGGTGTCCCGATCTTGAGGTGCTTTGTAGAGAGCACTTTGATAAGAGTATGCCGTTGGATGGGACGTTATACTGCAGACCCCTTAGTGCCTTTCGCTAAGAGTAGGCTAATGTTGATGCTAAGTTTCTCTCCACCCTTCCTCCTTTTGCATCCATCCCCAATGATGCAAAAGACCTTAGCTGTCGGTCACCTACTCTACATCTTCTTCTTCTACTAAAACTACTACTGTTTACACAAAGCAATACCAGCTGTTAACCAATTTATCAAATGATATAAATCTGAGCTGAACTAAAAATCCCTTCATAATAACACTGCTGCATTACATGCCCAAAAACAAACTCTCTTGAATGGAAAAAACTCCAGATATACAGTAAAGTTAAAAAAAAGCCATGAATATTTCCAACTTATGATAAAATAAAGAAGATTAACAGACATATACACATTTTTATACAGAGAATTCAGGTTTAGCAGAACCTCACACAAATTCATTCAACATTAAACTAAAATTCTTTTGTGAGTACAAAATGTTTTCTAGTTAAGTCCAGCCATTTGCTATTAATACTGGTCTCTTTTCTCTCCTCCCACAGCAATCACAAAATAGCAGCCGCATCTAACATTTGGATGATCACATTTACCCCTCAGCAATATAATTTCACCAGCTAAGAGAATTAGAAACTTAAGAACACAGAAAAAGCATGTTTAATCAAACAATTTCATCCAAATCTAATGAAGGTGTCTTGCAATACTTCCAACAAAAAATTCTTCTACTTGCCCATCCAAGTACTTGTACTTACTTCCCACATTACATATGATTAGCCTTTAAAAGGTGCATGCACACACAATGCCCATTGGCAAAAAATATCTCTTTTCACACAATATTTTAGGTTAATACACTTTTTCACACTTCTGCCCTAACAATTTGCTCTTATGTTTCATGTATTGTATAACTTCTATCATTGTGTACACATACGGCCCACTAAAACCAATTTTATAATAACTTTAAGAATATTAAGACTGAAATGAACTTGGCTATTTAAGCTTATCCTAAATGTACTCCATTTTATGTATTTACTTTTCATTAATTCTGTTTAAAACTAAATAATATAAGCTTAAAGTATATTAGTAAGAAATTTAATGCTAGAGTGAGGTAGGGAATGATAAATGGAATCATATACACAATTCACAGAGGATCAACTTACCTCAACAGCTTCCCAACCCCAGTCTCTGTATTTCTGGTCTTTTGTAAGCCTCCACATAACAAAGTATGACTCTATGACCTCTGGTCTGAGGATATAATACTTTTCATTGGTCTTCATTGCTTTGGCCTCGAGGGCTTCGGTGAATCTAAATGATTCTGGTCCAAGTTTTGTAGCACTTCGGTCATAGGACTCATGACAGGTATTCGTTATTCCCTTTGCAATATCCATATATCTTTCAGAAACTTCATTCTTCAAACTTTGTGCTCCAAGCCCTAACAAGCCACCTACAACGAAAAACAACCGCAATATCTTAGAACCAAACTGACAGAAGCCTTAAAAAGCAGTAATGAATCAATAGAGTAAGTGATCACTGAATAAGAGTATGTAAGTCTCTTTTCTAATTATGAATACAATTCTCAAAATATTACAAAAAATGTAATATGCTGCAAATACTTGGTACAGATTTTTACAGTATGAATATTAAAAAAAAAACAAAAACTTATTACATTATCTGCTTCAGTGTCTTCTGGGATTTGTTTCAAATTATGAAACTATTCACAAATACAAGTATGTTTTTATTATTTTTACACATTTATCTTTGTCAAATCCAATAACTTAGTTGCATAGATTCATTTTGGCATCTTTTCAATTTGGAAAACATGACTTTTCATGAAACAGTTTATCTAAAAATATCCACTCTGAAAAATGGTTCAAGAAGATCAAATAAACATAATTCAAGGACTCAAGACTTTTTAGAAATCTCCAAAATTTTTCTTCGCAAATGATTTGTTAATTACTGTTTAATACTTCTTATAATTGGCCTTTACAGAGGCATACAGATCACTATTAATTAAGTTCTTCAAGAAATCCAGCAAGAATTTGTTGCATTGAGGAATTGTGCATCAACTGAGAAAAGGTCTCATTCTAAGCAATGCTCTAGCATAGACTTAGTTAGCATGACTTAAATTGAATTTTGATGTCAGCTATTCCCATATTAAATGAGAATCAAAGTGCTTGTATCAATTCCATCTGAATACTCAAAACAGAACCATGTGATTGTGTACTTAAAATTTGCAACGACTGACATTTTATTGGTCCACACCTTTAGTACATATTTCTCATTATATTTCTAATTAGCACTTCCCCAAAATGGTGGTGAGAAAGTCAGTAAGGGGCGATGATAAAAAAATCAAGTGGTTCAGACATTCCACACATTCTATCAAGGCGTGTGGTGTATATATCATTAAATTATCCAATGGAGAGATGTTGCACTATTAGAGCGAAATAAATGGAACTTGATTTCTTAAGCGATTGCAAGAGACTAGGATACTCAACTATGGTGTAATTTAGGAAATCAAAACTTCCTTTCACTTACTCGTATGACAATGTAAGTGCTGATTAAGGGCTTTTAAATCATCATCAATAACAAGGAATTAGGTTATCATGGTAGGTCTGATGCTTCATGATAAGTTCTCACGGTAATGGTACAATTTATTGAGTGACTGCAATACCTAAAAAGTGGCCTAGTTAGCCTTGGTGTGATCTTAACAGAAGGAAAATGTGTACGGATAGACTTACCCGAGAAGCACGCCAGGTGGTCCATTTTGTGCTCCAACCGGTCGAATTTCATGTCTGAGAAATACATAAGTTTACTCCTCTGTGAAACTTGAAGCATGTGCTGTATCAAGCGAGCCAGTGCTTCGTCATACATCTCACGAGCTTCCAGGTCCTCCTTGCCTGACTGTAGCCATGCCTTCAGCAAGTACTCGTAGAAACTGTCTCCGAGGGCTCCAATGGACATGTGATCTAGAATGGACATTAATGACATTATCTCCCAAGCAAATGTTAACCTTAAATTGCAGAAAATTTTGAAAAGATGAAGGGAACATTTTCATTTTCGTTTAAAAACGGTAAAATTAATATCACTGTGTTTAACTGCATCGGTTACCATTTAATTCTGATATGATTCTACCATAATTCAGATGAATTATAGTGAATATATTTGCAAATATAAGAAATGATAGTTTTGTTTAATTTATTAAATATGTCACTGTCCACAATTTGATTTTCTTTGAACCACACTGCATTTCAACACCATGTCATTTTCAATTTCTTCCATCACGTCATTATGCGACTTAAAAATTATGCTAATCAAATGGCACACAGTGAGGAATAAATAATATCAAATTGTGAATATTAGGTTGCTTTTTTTTAATTTTTCTAAAATATAAAGAATAAAATAACTTAATCGTGCCTAACACATAACTTTTAAGCAATCAATTTCAAATCATAATGCTGTAGAACTTTTTTGTTAGTCCCAAATAATTGAAGGCAATTAAAAAAATAAATATTAGAGAAAGCACAGATTTCATCGAGTTCAACACAATTCTGAAACAGAGGAGATTATAAAAGCCTTTACTTACTTTGACCCCATTTCCCTGTCTTTGGATTGAGGTAGTTGGGATACAGGCCTCTTGGCTTTTCCATTCCCCTAAGGACCTGACGAATGTGCTCCACCTTCTGCCTATAGATGGGGTTTCCAGTGACATCTGAGAGATATGTAAACTCTAAATGCAGAGTTCCAAATTCAGAGAGTATGCTTGCTCCACCGCTAGCCCATCCATAGTTTTTGCTTGCCTGCAGAAAAATGTAAAGCCACATTGTACTCAGAGAGATGACAAAACTGCTCCACAACCTCATGTTTAGCTGGCAAATGATTCTGTTTACGAGGGTTTCAAAATTTTACAGAAGGTTAAAAGTTTCAAAGAAATGATCACACATGACACCCATGTTAAGATGAATACTATTTCCTAAGCAGTAAATATAATGTTACACTTACCCCGGTCCGTACATTGACAAGAGCATATGGAATGCCAGTTGGAGTCTTAAAAGCAGGGAGAAGTTTCTCAGCTACATGTTCTGCCTTGTCCCGGAACATAACATCTCCAGTGAGCGCATAGCATGAAAGAAGACCTCCGACAAAGCGAATGTTGGTTTCAAACACAGACAAATCGGAATTCTGAAAATATAAAATCAAAATTTTATTAAGGATTGCAAGAATTACACATTTCACTACAATTTAGAGAGGAATTTTAACCTCAAACAGGAGTCAGCACGACGCCATGCACTGATTTTTTCTGGGAGTGACCACATATTTTTCGATTTTTTCTTGAGATCCAAACAAACGATTCATATTCATTTTCAATCAATTAACTACACTAATTTTTCATAGAAAATTTGAAACTTATGTGAAGATTTGCAATTAACCAACGAATACGTGCTAAGCTCCAGATTTTGGACCCGACCTTACATGACCAGAGGATAATGAAAGTGGTGTGACTTTCTGGCTTGTGATATTCTTGGAGAAATCATGGGAAATCACAGCGGCCCCCCCCCCTCCTCTGTTTAACATCCTTGTGAGTGGGGGGTGAAAAACAAGTATCAGGGTGCCTAACAACCGGGAAAACTAAAAAAAATGGAATCATGCGAGAATTCGAAAGGAACCGGGAAAAATCAGTACTTCATCTGGAATTCGTCAACCAACCGGTGATTCAGGCAAACGTGAGCGTGTGCTGCGTGTAACAAATTTCCAGGGTAAGTATATCGCTTAAGCACCAAATTCAAAATTCACTTTCAGTTCCCTAATGCTTCTTAATCACTGCACACTAGGTGTGCGTGCGCTCTGTGAAGGAGCGCAGTGCGACAGGGTGCCATCAGAACTCAATTCATGGCGTTATTTTCCTTCTATGGGCCCGGTCATGGCGTTGATCCTCCACTTCTGAAAAACGAAGTAGTAGTTTTTGTGATGCTACAGACTGTTTTTTTGCGATGCATCATGGCTGGGAACTACAGTGTGATGCTTACTTGAACAGAACGCAGTGGACATACCATGCTAGCAGCATCGTTTGAGGTATTTGAGCAACAAGATATTAAGCTACTAAGGATTACAGTCTGCCCGATTCAGGGTATTTCCCGTTTTATTTGAAAACTAAAGTTGGGAGAGAATAAATTACACGATGATACATTTTATTCATTAATCAAGAAGAAGTTGGGCTTACGTTACGCGAGGACAAAAATACTATATGTTTATCTGTACGAAATTTTACTGTAATGGGGAGGTGACAACGTCAACCAACAGTACAGTAAAATTTCGTACCGATGTACGACGCGCGTTTGTACCGCACGTACGACGCGCAACCCTTCGTTAACGCCCTTGGTTTGGGGATAGATTTGGCACGGGGTACAAGATTAAATTAGGTAATGCAATTTACGCATCCTATGGAGAAAGGCTGATCTAAAAAGCAGATAATTTGACCTGGAACTCCGGGAAAAAGCCGGATATTTCATCGGGTCTTTTCGGTAGAGATCCTGAAATACGAGTACGATGGGTGCAATCACAATAATTTATTTTGCAAATCATCACCATTACGCCCATGGAGTAATTTCACTAAGGAGCGTACATTATGCAATCACAGATCAGGCAGCTGTCTATTGATTTGAATAAGCATTGGGTGTATATTATCAACTATACTGGGTTCGATAGTGAAAAAGTTTTATAATGATAGTGGCAATTTTGATATCCATGACTAGCAATAACCATGACGACTGCAACTAAGTAAGATTTGTGATTGCACCTCAGCGGAGGAAACAAACTAGAAGCATGAGATGGTAAACCACTTCACATGGTACAGCATATATTCTCAGAAATTAAATTCTGCATACGTTTCCTACCACATTACAACAATGACAATGAAATTTCCACGTAGTATATACTTAAGATAATCTATCTATAATTATTTTTTATCGCACACACAAACTTCAATGCTTGTCTGAAGTATTTTAAATTTATATAAATGCTTTACATTCTCAACTTAGTTATTAAGAGTCACCACAAGCATTTACCGAAAGGAAAACTTAGTAGCTTCAATTGGGGATATGAAAAAACCGTTTTCTGAAGTGATGACAAAACAAAATTTTATTAAGTGATTGCCTACTGAAATGCAGTCTCTCTTCAGTAAAATCTTTCATTTACATCCATTGCAGGATGACCGAAATTCCCCAAGTGGATATCTCCATCTTAATTAGAACCCACTTCGAAAGTTTTTCAAGGATTCTTTCCTACACTAACGACTTCTACGACAACAACTTGTCGTCTAATTTACTTTGGAGCTCACCCAGAGAATAAATATGGGTTACCACAGCATGCCTCGTGGTCTCTGTTTTAAAGATCCCCTTGACATAAATTTGTAGATAGAAAAAGAAAGAAATGTTTATGTATCGAATCACTGCAGGCATGAGCAACTATCTGATACATTGCTGGCCACTGAAATGATTCTCCACGTATGATCATTACGATCGCAATAGGACTCACCATGTTGTTCAAATCTAAATTGTTGGCTATCCATTCCCTCCCTTGGTTGAACTCTTCCTCCATGCCCATGATGTACAGTGTGTCCAGTCCATCCACTATCGTGGCTCCCAGAGCTGCAGACCCGAAGATACTTGCACTATGACCTCGCCGGCTCATTGGCCTCAGCTCATTCTTTCCCCATGCATAGCGAACGTAGTTGTCCCAAGCATGCTTCATCATCTGTAACAAGAAATGGTATGAATTAGGACGATAGCAATGTTATCAAACACTATTATTATTCACGAGCGAAAGCTTTAGCAGTAAATTTGGGGAAATTCATATATTTCTGGAAACACAATCTCATCAAAGAATTGTACCCAAATATATTTACAATGTTTTAATTTCAAGAAATTTATTTTCAGACACTTAAGATTTCCCTGACAAGATCTCGCTTAAATGAAATCGAGATACTCTTCAAATCCTGATTCCATGATTAGAAACGACATTTTACACTTTTACAAGGAGAGGAAAATCCCTCAAAGAACCATGGCTGAACTCAACCTAATCTGAATCCTTCAGAGGAATTTACGGATTACCAAGCAGGAGTACAAGCCGGTAAAAAAATGAAACCTATTTATGAAGGCACACGAAGGATAAAACTTATAGATAATGTAGCCTCAACATTTTTTGCTTTAAGAAAGTTCTGGTAATAATGGAAGGTGTCAACTCAAAACAGAATCAAAATTCAATTACGATTTCCTCCATTTTATGGGTCTTATTGATGCAGCATATAATTCTCAACATTGTACGCGGCTTGAGATTTTAAAAATGTGGAATTAATATACACATGTTTGAAAGATCACGTAAGACTGTTTTGGGCAATGGAGACTTGCAATTCAGAAGAATTATCTTCATTTAATTATCTTAGTGGTCCATGAAATACAAACTAAAATGGATATGAAAGAGGAGATGCAAATGAAATTACTTATTAATTTAAGACAACATGCTGGATAATTTTTTTTGCAATCATTGTTTTAAATAAGGCACCTCTGCATGGGATAAGAACATTTTCTCCAAAGGGGTGAATGGTGATAAATCCATTAAAATATCAGGATTGATTTTCCATTTACCTCACTACACAAACAAACCTTCGACTTAATGACTATGGTTGTCCAAATCAATGACATAATCCAACACACAATACAATACCAGTATGGATTAATCCATTTTCATAAAAAGAAACAAATCTCTGATAAAGTATGATGCATTAGTTGCATCTGAATAGTAGAATAAATTAATAGAAAAAAACTACAGTTTCTAGGGGTAACATGATAATAACTATTTTATTGTGTGTCCATTATTATTAATTTTTGTATCGTCTGCCTGCATCCTTGTCGTATCTTCTTAAATCGACATTGAAAAATTGATCTGAATCTTCTGTAACTACATTCACCCCAGATGCATCCCGAGGTGGCTTGGCAGTTGATGGTCTGGGCAGCACTTCCATTCCCGCTGGACTAGATGGACCCTAATTGGCCAAACTGACCCGTCCCAGATGACGTCGGAGCCGAGTGCATGCGAATGTTTAGCCACACCCGGAATGGGACACGGATGTTTGGGGATCGGGCCAAACCAAATACAGCTGCAGATGCTCATCAGATAGGTCTAGAAGGGAGCGCAAACCTCTGCTCCACCCCAATAACTTGGGACACCGACGCTCTGTGTATGCCAAACGCATTCCTCCTCCACATCCTCCCGCGCGGTCGGTGGCTCGTACTCAACCGTCGCTTCGTCAAAATTTCGGGGAAGATATCACGGTCGAGAGGCGAATAACAATCGCCTGCTTCCGCTGTAGCCCCCCTTGGACTCTCCCAAGCTGGAGTTAGGGTGGCGAAAGTTGCTAATAACTCACCCGCTTCTCAAATATGGAGGAGGAGAAGGAGAGAGATGGGTGAGTCGAGGGAAAGAATCGATACGAATCACGTCACGTTTATCGATTCATTCAAAACATCGTGACCATCCCAAACAACGACTGCTCCCGAATCAACTAAAACCGTATCCTCGGGCGGATATCATAATCTGCCACTCGAGATCGAATAGCGTTCTTTTTCTCTAGTTTTTGGGATAAGGGGGGGGGCAAGGGATTCATAATCCCGAATCGGTTAGCTGCAAATTTGAATTGGGTCGAGTCATGCGAAATATGTCATCTCGCTAACCGAGGTAAAAATCTGCAGGAAAGAATTAAAAAGAAAAGGTCCAGAGATATGGGATGAGACAAAATGTAAAAAACAAAAGGTCGTGAGGCATTAAAAGAAGAAGAGAGGCTTAAAGTTAAACGTTAAAATTGGAGGACAAAAACTTGATCAAGTAGAGCAGTTCACCTATCTTGGTCGTGTTTTGGACCAAGATGGTCAAACTAGTAAGAAAATCAGAAGAAAATTGAGTTAGGCTATTAAGCTTTCACAAGGAGGAGGATGGAGTTATTGTCGAGAACGTTAAGTTAGAAAATCCAGAAACATTTGTGAAAACCTTGAATTGGGCGTGGTTTTGTTAGGAGCGTCAACTTGGTCATTGAAGCAAGATGATAAGCGTGGATTGGGAACTTTTAATACGTGGGAGCGGAGAGAGATGGAAACGGTAAGATGGACCGAAAGGTTGACAGAATGATGAACTTGATGCAAGTGGACAATGGAGAGGAGCAAAAGACAGGCATATTGAAAGGACTGAAGGAAGGGACGAAGTATGTAGCATTGAAGAACAGTTGAACGTTGTTTGGGGTGCCATGGTGTGTCTTGTTAGGGGAGGTTAAGATTTGTAAGATAGTCAGGTTTGTGTTTATCCAAAACCTACTTTAAAAAGTAGACGACCAAATAATATGCTAATACGTTTCACGCAATTTATCAAAGTATTTTAGCGGCTTCAACGAGTTGGCATAATGTCGGAAATTATTACCTTCAAATCAATTGCGTACAGTTTCCAAAACATATTTTCGATTCTTCCAAAATGGAATTCAACAAATTTGAACCGGAAAACATCGATCTCTACAGACACTTGAATCCAATCGCATCGTAATCCCATCGAATGAAATCAAAATCAAGTCGAATCGACGTCATTGTCCATTTGTAGGAGCCGATCGGTCAAGGTAGGTTTTTGATGGACCCTAGGGCTTGCGCAAGCACCATTACTGCACTTCCAAGCACCGCCTAAGAAAGATATTCATACCGTAATACCTTACATTACCACCGTAATCGATTCGAAGGTTGGTTTGACGTGTGAGTATAGAGCTCGCCTAATACTAATCCCAACGGTGAGTGAAATTCACACATCAGGGTCGGGCGGTCAGTTCCTTTCCTTGTCCCGCCTATGGTTTCGCAGAGAGATCTGGTACCCGAAAAATCACACCGTTTGGTCGTAGCTGGGGCTATCCAGAGGCGACATCCGTAATTGAACCCAACCCCACCAGTCAGTAACCCAGTGCTCAACCCCACAGTACCACTGCGCCCTCCCTATATTACCACAGACCATTTATTTTAAATCCACATACTCTTATTCACCTCCATTCAATCCCAACTGCATCGATTAAAAAACTCGGGACTTGCATACGAGTAAATCAAATCGGGATCGGGCACATCAACCCCCGACGCTCTCCTCCCTCTCCCCTCCCCAACCACCGCTAGGGGTGGTCTCCCTGCCACTCCTCCGCCATCGAATGAGCCAGTCACCGGACCTAAGCAGAGAGGAGGCGGGAAGGCTGGAGGGGGAGACGGGAATCTCGAGAAGGCGTGCGGAGTAGGAGGGTGAGGGAAAGCCGAGGCAAAAAGGACTCCTCCCCCGATCAAGAGGGCTGGTCACGTCGAGGTCCCTATTTCGAGGAACTCCTTCCCCGATGATGTTTTGGGTCCATCTTGCGTGAAAGCTCGATTTCTTCCATCTTATACCCTCCCCGTTCACTTTCTCTTTTTGACGTCCGAGAAGGGCGGCCGCGCGGAATCTCGTTTGCATCAAATTTTCATACGCTTACTAATCCGCTTCCCTTCCAAAGGGGCGTGGGTGGGTGGGGTGGGCATTGTTCCGCCCGCAACGTCCGAAAAAAATGATCAATCGCCCGCGGATCGTGTCTTTTATTTTGGCCATCCCGAGGCCAGACGAGTGGGGATATGAATAGGAATGCTCGCTCGTCCTCGAGCCGAGCGCCCGGATCACGTAAGGCGTAACAGCATCGCGTCCCGCACAAATTAACTTTTCCTCCGACATATATTCGTCCCGAACGAAGAAGGCAAAATGAAATTTGAACATTCTTGGAAAAAAGAAATGAAACTTGAAGGCATATAAAAAACGGAAGAGCTTATGTGTTCGGCCAGCGTTTTGGAGACATTAGCAGAACATCAGGAGGAGAATAACCGCAGGGAAAGGACCTAGAATGGGGAAAAGACCTGATGGAATTTTTGACCGATACACCAGGCAAAAATGCAAAGAAAAAATAATGAATGTACGGTTCCGGACCCTGGGTATCGATCTCGGATATTTAGAACGTTTTCATCCTTCGTACCGTGATTTTCTTCGGGAACAGATTGCGACCAAGGATTTTACAACAGATCTTCAATGAATCGAGAAGATGCCAAGAATAGGCTTTTCCTTCGTTTCGGGGATCGAAATGGTACGGTGGCTATCGTACTGGCTTCCAACCCAGGGGGTCGGGTTCAAATCTCGGCGGTGTTGAATATTTTTCAGCGGTATCTCAATCCCTACTTGAGGTGCTTCGTGGAGAGCACTTTGAGTGAGTACGCCGTCCGTCGGATGGGACGTTAAGCTGCGGACCCCTTGGCGCCTTTCGTAAAGAGTAGGCTAATGCAGACGCCGGGTTTCTCTTCACCCCTCATCCTTTCCTGTCCCTCCCCTATGGCGAAAATGACCTCAGCTGTCGGTCGCCTCCCCTAAAAACTACTACTTCCTTCGTTTCTAATCGTGAAACCTGAAGAACAACAACTGAATACTCGATAACTTCTGCACAGATAACGATAACGTGCACGCGGTCGACATTACACAGTCTTTAAGATTACGAGCATGTCAACAATCAAAACCCGTTGAACTCACGGCACGTCATTTAGGTGCGATCGGTTTTGGATGGACACGACTGAGCACCGCTACATTTCTAAGTCTCGCCTAACCTTACACTCCACACTACAAAAAACCCTTCTTCAACTTCGTTTTCACTCAAATTCCCTTCATTCCATCCAACATACCAATCCTTTTCCTCCAACTACTTCACTATCTCAGGACTCTCCCTTCTATTACCACCTTCAGCATCCCACCGCTAATCAAAATGCTCTACATGTATATCCATCTTTCCTGTCTCTTTTTGATTTTTGCTAACAATCCTCTCTCCTTCCCCCCCCCACGCCTGGCACTTCTTTGCTTGTTTCTCTCTGCATCCATTTCACTTTATCTATCCTTCTCCATACGCACACTTTAAAAGCCCCCAATTTATGCCTATCGTCTTGCTTCAACGATCGTGTTTCCGCGCCGTACATAACTCTCCTTACCAAAGTTTTGACGAACCTTTTCTTAACATCCTTACTCAACGCCCGTCATCAATTCCCTTCTCGTGAAAGCTTCTTTGCCTAATGGAATTTTTCTTTGACGTTCCTACTACTTCGACCATTTTGGCCCCAAACACTTCCAAGATTAAAACGGTTCTACCTGCACTGATTTTCACCCTATTATTTTAAATTTAAATTAGCCCTCCTCCTCCAAGAAAATATCATAGGCTTTGTTTTGTTTACATTGATATATCATACCTATCATACTGATTATATAATGCCTTTATGATTTTAACCCCTTGAACGACTGGTTAACCAAAGCATGATCATCAGCAAACCTAACTGATTTCATGGATTCCCCAATGACTGACATTCTATTTCCCATTATCCCCAAGCCTATTTTACCAATTCCTGTGCGTATATTTTCTCTGACCAATAAACTAATTTAATGACAAATATTTATAGGACTTCCTTTCAAAGACACTTCTAAAAACTTAACCTGTCCCAACATCTGCTCGCACAAGGTTTGAATAAAAAGTATCGGGAAAAGTTTAGGAAAAATAGATTTATTTAAGATATTGCTACAATGCCTCAAAATTCTTCAAAGTAAATCCCTTGAGCGTCGACACACACTTTTGCCAGCGGCTTTTCCACGACTCGAATGCTCCCTGGTAAGCAGATTCCGGAAGGTCCTTATGGGGAAGCGTGCAAGCTTTTTTGGCGGCACTTAGGGTTTCATGGTGGTGCCCTTTGAGGGAGGATTTCACTTTTGGGATTAGTAAATAGTCTGCCGGTACTAAGTTGGGACTGAAAGGGGGTTGGGGCATCGTCGCGGAAGGTCTTCGTAAGGAGACACTCGACTTTGCTTTGGGTGGTCCGTCAAGACCTTCGGAACGAGTTTAATGCAGATAGATCTTTCGCATCGCCAAATGTTCAGTGATAATGGGGTGCATTGTCTTTTTATCAATCCCAACACGATCTGCAATCTTGCGCACCCGTAAACGACGGTCTGAATTCAGCACTTCACGCGCATGTTGCACGTTACCGCTGGTTGTTGACGTCGTCGGCCGACCAACGCAGGGCTTGTCCTCCAAACGCTCTCGGTCATCTTTGAAGAACTCGTTTCACTTAAAAACTCGTCTGTGGGATTCTTTCATCCTTGAACAATTGGCATATCATGCTCAATTTCTCCCAAACCGATTTCCCCAGTCCAAATCAAAATTTGATGGCGTACCGCTGTTCAATCGTTCGCTGCATTTTGCGCTTGTTCTGAGTCACACGATAGGGGTTCACCAGGACATGATCTAGCCTGAACTAACGCCCGCAGGCGCTTGTTGAAGATGAGATCCTCCACCACCGAGCCTACGCGGTACGAGCGCGCTGCGAGGTACAGTCACGTCAGGAAAAAAAATTACTCTCCATAATTTTTATCCATAACATACATAGCGGTTCTTACTTAAATGGTAGGTACGGAAAAATGTGCTCTGCAACTATAGATGGAAATATTTCGAAAGCATGCAACATCTGGGATTTTTGTACGATAATAAGTTTTGTAAATATGGTAGTAGAGTAGGACCTAACCTTGTTTTTTCAAAAGATGCACAGATACGGGAGACGCGCTATTTTCCCAAGAGAAAACTATATTCATTCGCGGAGATATCCACTTCCATGAAATATAATACGCAGGGTACACGAAAGAAATGCATTCTTCCATGGTACCGCTGGTGAAGATACAGCAGGACCACCCCGTGCTTCCCGTGGAAACACGAGCATCATCAATATTCGCATGTTCTGAGTAAAATGAAATTTACTCACTCGAGGCGTGAGCACAAGGGAGGATGGAAAACAGTCGAAGAAAACTAAGGTCTATGACGTGAAATATTGGTCGATCATCAAACACACGTTTATTTGAAATCGTCCACCACTACACTCGTATGGTGAGCATGCTCATTAAATGAAAACTTTAAGTATTTTGCACAATATAAAATGAGTCATTACAAATAATCATAACGGTTAAAATAAAATTTTTACGTCAAATATTATCAAATAATAAATCTGATACTCTGTTTTGGAGATATTAAACGCTGAAATAGTGTACACCTGAGAGGAAAATCAAAAAGAACTAATAAAAAGGGAACATAAAAATAAATAACTTACATTTTTACTGGAATTTTTCGAGTAATTGTTTTATATCCGTCTGCTTTAACATAATGAGTAAAAAAAGACCACAAAAAATATCTGCGCACGTAATCGTGCTTATGCACGATTACGTGCGCAGATATTTTTTGGTATGATCTATTTTCTTGAGAACTCATTATCCATTACCTATTTCTTCGTTTAAAGCAATATTTCCCTCTAAACGGAACACTTTAGTGGCAAGACTAGAAAATATTTACAATATAAAATTAAGTTAAAACCACACAATATATTAACTTGATAAACTTATCATCTCCTCCTTACTGCCTACTTACGGAAAGTACTTATTAATGCGTTATAACACTCAATTGAAAAACTAAATCTGAGGTCAACTGCTAATTCCGGCTGAATCATCTTCAATACAAATGTTAGATAGAGTTCTTTATTCGCGCGAAATTGAGACCAAATGGTCTTAATTTTGCCCAAATTGGATGGACGATGGATGTTAAAGAGGAATAAAGAGTAATAAAAGAGTCGGGAGTTCTAATTCGTCGGGGCGTTCTGATTTGGAGAGTCGCGGACTAAGAATCGAACAAATAAAATATTAACTTTTCAGAACTTTTCTTTTCTCTTTTTTCAGAAACTGTTACGCATGACTCCATGGATACATTTGGGTATACCTGAGGATGTATACCAATACACAGTATCTGCCTTTAAATATGGTTAAGAACCTAAAGATCACTCATCAGCAAAAATTGACGTCGATACGTCCGTCGTAATTAAACCAATACATCACTTTCGAAAATTTTGATGATACCTTCTTACTTATATATGGGAGGTATTCATACGCTGAACTGTTGCTGACGATTAACGTGCCAGCCAAAAAAATGATTAGTAGAGTCTAGAACTCTAAAGGTATGGAATATTTAACATTTACCAAATTTTAAGTGCGACCTAACGATCACAACTATTTCTATCCCATTTGTTTACTGCCAATGCCTCCGCAATAAACGCATTCCAATCCAAGAACTCTCATTTCATCTGCTTCCCGTAGAAAAAAACCTCCTCGAAGATGGCGCCGAATCCTCTCTTGTCCGGGAAGAGAATTCACGCAAGCATCAGACGTTACACCAGTGTGACATCCCGGACTAACGCCCGAAATAATACGCCACCCCGCCCCAAAACGGCGAAGCCCGTGGCTAATCCGCTTCGGTCGGGACGTCCAAAACGCCCCCCCCCCTTGACGATTCCTCGCCACGCTCCCTCATCCCGCCCCTTGGGCGAACCCCCTTCCGAGCAGAAACCCCGAAGCAGCCGCCGCGTGGGTGCCCGCTTGTAATTTTTGGGACATCCACGACGACGTCAAGTTTCCTTTCATAATTTATCGCGTCGTGCGCATAACATTTCCACGGGGAGAAGAAAAGGAATGAAGTCCCGGCCCAGGAAGGAAAGGCCCGGCCCAGCCAAGAAGTTCCGATATGCCGCAGACTTGTCATCTCCTTATGGTCCGTGTCACGGACTATCCTCCATTCTTTCTTCAAGACCACACGAGAAAAAAAGTTACTTCTTTTGTTGCTGACCTCTCCCCGAGTTCCATTTGGGGATGGAACGAGGATTCCGATCCAATCCGCGCCGCTACACACGTGCGATCTATTATTTACTCTAGACTAGCTTTTTTTCATGCCAACAGATCATTATTTTGCCAATGAGCATAAATTTATAAAAATTAATACAATATGCAAATCAGGTTTTCAAAACCTACTTCATAATATTATACCTTTACATCGGGAGGATATATAATACATGATTAAGTAGTGTAACTGATTAAAGAACAAAACAATTTCAGCATCCTCCCTAAGATCTGAATAAAATTAAGAGAGTATGAGGACGTAGTATTTTTCCACACCTGGTAAGGGCGAGCGGGAATAAAAAAAACTTTCATTCTACCGATTTTAACACAAGTGAAAAGTTGTGCAATGCGTTGTTATAATAATTCGGCTTTGTTCGGGCAAGATTCAGACTGTGGCAGTCCCTTAATCCATCTAACCCATCATCAAATACATTCAATGAAAGTATAATTACACTTGAGTGCTAAATACTATATAAAAAAAGAACTAGATAATTATAATCGATTTACAATGAATATGCATAAATACAAAAGAGTGTAGAAAGATATAAAAAATTATGGGAAAATCGTAAGGAATAAGAAGATAATAGATATAAGATAGATTTGTACGGCACAAATTAGAAAGGAAGGCGGAACAAGGGACGTCAAGAAATAAATACGCAGTTCACGTGAGGAGAGACAGAAGGCCTGCCAAGGCGGACGATGGTGCCGACATTAGCAAGGGAAGAGTCAACGGTTGCAGTCCACCTATTCCTCGGAAGATAATTAAAAATGCTTTGGTTGCCCATGAAATCCTCGAACAATCGAATTGTATGGATTTAATCAATGGAATAAATAAATGTTAACATAAAAAAATATTCCGTTCTCTCACATATTCGCGAAGAAGAATGCATTTTTCGCAATCGCCAAGAGAACTTGAACAAGAATTTATCTTGCTTGATTCATGCGATAAAAAAACGGCGATAAATCGAAAATCCAAGATGACGCGTTTCACTTTGAATTTTTGGCAATTTTTCAGCTCCTGTTCTATTTGCTTTTTGGTCACTCCGAGTCCCTAAGATCGCTTTGGCTCAGGATGAACGAGCGTGTTTACTATTTTGGCTATTTTACTGATTTATACTCGGATTATCCACGACAGATAAATCTCGCTCATGAATACATAAAAATAACTAATATTTCAAGACGCAAATTTTCGAAATTCAAAGCTGCGGGGACGCACTTCCGTTAAACCGCAGACTACGAGCCCGAGACTGTACTTAGCCCGTATTCTTCAGAGTAAATAGTTATACTCAAAGTGTGAGATTCACTTCAATTACAACATCCAAGTCCTTAACATAAATTGCACAACCAGAAAACATTGACGCCTGAACAAATTCATGAAATTGAGCATTTCGGATAACAGGTACAGTGATTTATGTATCAATTTATACATGCAGCCTTTTAATCAAATACTTTACACAAGTGCCTAGTTTATATTATTATTGACCTTTATAGTAATATGCTAACAAATTAAATAACTCAGCTGTAAATGAAGGAAATTATACAGTCAACTGGAGTTGTTGAAAAAGCTTTTGACTTCACATCTGATTTAGAACTTAATAAAAAACTTTGCAAATCAGTGAATACCGAAAACGAAAGAGAAGCAAAAGAAAAAATTATTTTTTTTGTGAAAAAATGTCGAATTATTAAAGAGCAACAATTGCCCAGTACGAATTTTGTGCACCAATTGTCCGCCAGCAAAATTTAACAAGTTTCTTTTCTCAGTTTTGGAGGAATTTTATTAAAAACAAAGGTTGCTTATAAAGGAATGTTTGTTACTCCCTGAAAGGAGATTTTTTGACCTTTCGAAATTTCTATTTTTGAAACCGAACAGTCAGGCAAATTTATCATCTTGCATTTGTCTAGAAGTGGGTACTCAATGAGATCTCAGCTTTTTCATACTCTTAACCAGTATGCAGCATAAAAATACCGTACTACGGCAACTAAGGGATTTCACCATTTCTTTTTTTTGCCAAGATCTTCAGCCCTCGCTAGAGGGGGCGAATAAAAGAAAGAAGCAAAGTTATGCATACAAGGAACACAAATCTTTCGCCGGCCGGCATTAATAAAACCGTATTTCCTGCCTTTTATGATAAGGTCTTCGGCAATATGGACCTAAGTTCATATGAAAGCGTGCGCGCTCCTGAAATAATTCCTCACGGAGGAGAAAAGATCAAAGGAATTCGCTCAGCCATCTTTCGCGGAGAGAACACGGGATGATGAGATGGAGAAGGGACTCGTACAAGTCATCATGAATTTCTAACGACATATCCCAGCTCGCAAAAAAACATCGCTAAAATATGACAGGCATAAAAATAAAAGATGGAAAATGACGAGAGCCTGAATAAATTCAAGAAAAACAGCAGAGGTCCCATGCATCGGATATTGGAAGAGCGAAGACAAAAAAAAATGACTTGGCAATGCGGGTGCCACAGGTAGCATTCGATAGACCCGTGTACCAAACGTAGCCCCTTTGTGTGTGGGGAACTTTAGTGGGGTCATCGAAAACCTCGTTCTAGCAGCAGAAATACGGGATACTTCGTCAGAATTTGCATTAAAAGATATAGAATCCATGTTATTCTGCGTAAAATTTATCTCTATGCAACGCGAAAAATGACAGAATCAAGACAAAAAGGTCATTAATCGCGGAAGTTAACAAGGGCAGCCATTCACCAAGTACCAAAGTCAATATTCGTGGAAACTAAACAGTACTTATTCAAGGGTCAAGATACTACACGTATTCCAAGGATGAACGTCAACTTATGTTTATAATAATCATTAGGCACTCCGTGAACCTGCAAATCATTCATCAGGCTATGAATCTCTATGAAAATTCTACATTAAAACCATATGATACATCGGTTCACTACTAAGATAAGATCACTAAACGCATTTCCTATTACAAATAATCCCTTCAGGAAACCTCCCCTGGGGGACCTTTGGAAATACTTTTAGAATTCGAGGATGGTAGCCGATTTCATTCCACGTGTTGCAACCGATTAAATAAGTTCCCTTACCCCTGCCACGCCATTTGCAAGTTGACGAGCACATAAATCAAAAGATAAAAGAATTTAACGAGTTGAGTTTATCAGTTGCGGTAAAATGACCTCATGCAGTTTTGTGGACACGCCGTATGTGCCATTTCAGGCAGCATCATTTTTACTGACAAGCAATACAAATTCGGACAGATTAAGACGGCCTGACAACTCGGAAGTCGCACCAGTAGCTCCACGGAAATACCGCCAACTTAAAGGCAATCTTGATATAGTTAATACAGTCGAATTAACAAATTTAATCAAAAAATACGCAAGTAAACAAATCGTATTTAATTTACATGAGATGATACTTCAACCACAATGATTTCTACTGCTAGTGTTCTAATCAAACTGTATGGTATAATTATTGGCATTCTACAATTTAAGGCAAGAAGGTTTGGGATGGAAACACTCGTATATCAAGGTATGACGTTTTCCTCGCCTCTGATAAAAACACAACCGAACAACCGACAGTACAATTAACCCTGCTTCAATGCCGGCCGGCTTCCTCCTTTCATAATGTCCAACATGCCTAACCTGTTCCTACCCCTTCTTCGCTTGCCTAACATCCTCCCTTATATCACAGACTCCAATATTCCATTGCCAATCAAAATGTCCTGCAGCCATATTTCCCGTCTCCTTTGTACTTCTACCAACAATCCCATATTTATATGTACATATCTCAAATGTATACATATATATATATATATATATATATGTATGTATATATATATGTATGTATATATATATATATGTATATATATATATATGTATGTATGTATATATATGTGTATATATATATATATATATATATATATATATATATATATATATATATATATATATACATACATATATATATATATGTATATGTATATATATCCCACATTTCTACCAAAAATCCCTTCAATATTTTATTATACCCCGCCAAGCCAGTTTGTTTTCCTTTCTGTCCATTGTACTTTTTCATCTTTCTCCACGCCCACATTTCAGAATCCTCCAATCAACAACTATCGCATTGCTTACTCGCCGTACAAAACTAAGCCCCAAATCTGTCTTTTATTGACATACTTACTCAACGTCCCTGTTATCGTTTCCCTCGTCGTAGTGAAAGTTTCTCGGCCGAATACAATTCTTCTTATGTCCATATTGCTCTGCCCGTTTTGGTCCAAAACATTTCCTGGACAGATTAACTTTTCCACCTGCTCCAGTTCGTTAACTCCTCTTTAAACATTAAACTTAGATTTCCTCTTTCTCGAAATACTCATAAATGTTGTTTTATTTACATTGATTCAGATCCCATACCTAATGTACTGACTTTCCGATTAGCTCAGCATGCTTGCAACCCCTAGGCTAACCGGCAAATACAGCCTGATCATTCGGAAACCTAACTCATGCTATAAATTCTCCATCAACTTTCATTCCTATCTCCAGTTCTTCCAGGAAAACAGAATGACGACGCTCAACACTTATCTAGAGAGAGAGAGGGCGAAGTATTCTTAAGTTGGATGTGTTGGTGTGGGGAGCTGAAAGGGGAGGAGAAGGGAGCCCAGCAGGAAACAGGAGAACCTTCCGCCGCATTTACCATAGACAAAGAGCAGGGGGTGGCGGAATTTCCCCGTCGATTTCTTCAAGAGTAGACTGGGGGATGCACTAACGGGGGTAGAGGGGAGGGATACGCACGGTCACATCCCACAGATTTACGCATGATAATGAACGATCGACCAGTAACGAAACTCCCACGGCCTTTGACACGATGACAGAGGCGCTTACAACAGTAAGAGCATATCATGAATACAATAACAATGAGCACAATTTAAACAAGAAATTATCATTATAAGGGAGGCACAACATTAAATGGAAGTGCTTTGGAAGGTCACCAACCATCGTTTACATGGCATTGAGCGGACTTATGGCCTCTTCCTCCTGGGCTAAGAGCATCCGAATGGTGCGGTGACTAACGTACAGGCCCAAAGGCTGAGGGCCCGGGTTCAAATCCTTGAGACAATAAGTATTTTTCAGTGAATCCCGATGCCTACTTGAGGTGATTGTGAAGAGCACTTTGAGTGCGTACGATGTCCGTCGGATGAGACGTTAAAATACTGACTCCTTGGCGCCTTCCGACAAGAGTAGGCTAATGTCGACGCCGGGTTTTTCTCCAGTCTTCTTTTCCCATCCATCCCTAGTGGCGCAAATGACCTTAGATGTCTGTCGACTCCCATAAAAACTACTACTAACCGTACTAGGCCATACTCGAGCTATCTCTATGATACGATCTCATTCAGTTCTTCATACTTTTTCTTCAATCCATTAAATTCCGTTCATAAACGATATTCTATTCCTTTCCATAACGTTCCCTCTCACAAAACTATGGAGCTTCTAACGCCGCCTTAACATCCCACTAATTCATAATGACCGCGTCGGCCACAAAATCTGCCTTCTTTGATTTTCGTAGAGTCAATTCCTGTCTTCACCCGCCATGGGGAAAAATTCGTCGTTAGATTTCCATCCTCCCTTCAACTTATTTTCTCTATCCTTCTCCATGCACATATATACACAATCAGAAAAATGATCAAAGTATGACCAATCATTCATCATTATGGACTATCAATCCGAGAATCGATCGATACAAGTTTTTCAAAATAATTCTGTTCCTCACCCATCTCTTCATTATTTCATAGCTGCTTTCAACGACATTTTCCATTACTTGATTCTCATAGGTCATATTTGCCTTACGTCTGCAATTACTTGATGTTTTCTTCGATTATAGTTTTCATTAAGCTATCGTTCATCAAGGTATGGCCAATAAACTTCACACTTCCCTCATGCGGGTCTCCCACGTAGCTTCTCTCTCAAATCTTAGAAGTACTCGATGTTTTACAACGTCCATCCATATTCTTTTCATCATTCTTCTAGAGCATGAAAAAACACTACACCAAAAGCGAGTGTCCAGCAAGATGGGGCAGGATTGCACAAGGGCGTGATCGCAGCATCCATCGTATCAAATTGCAATCCTTACAACACTGATTAGAAGGCCTACACATATATTTGCATTTTAATTCCTAGAATTTTATTAGAAAAAGGTGCTCTCAAGATGTTTTATCTATTCAAAATTCAAAACCATTTATTAGTTTAAATAATGGT
The DNA here is from genome assembly GCF_022747635.1 of Hetaerina americana. Lineage (NCBI taxonomy): Eukaryota > Metazoa > Arthropoda > Insecta > Odonata > Calopterygidae > Hetaerina > Hetaerina americana. The sequence continues at coordinate 10,434,517 of NW_027286625.1, forward strand.
GAGATAACTAATTTAACTACGGCCGCGTACGATGTCCTCGGAGCAAATGCAACGCTCTCAAAGCACATGTAAAATTCTCTGTGAGAATTTCCTCCCGCACGCTGAATTAACTCACCCTCCTCCCCACATTACTGGAGAGAAATGACCAGAGACGGCGCAAACCCCGTCATCGGCGGTGTAGGAGGAGTATAAATAACAAAATTCACCCACCTTCGCATTTGATTTCTTTTTTCTTCTTCTTCTTCCTAAGGCATTTCAATCTCTACTACCACCTTCCCACGCGGTCGACCCGCCCGACACCCACTCCACCTCCCCATTATACGTCCGCTCCCCCCACACGGCCGTCGTAATGAAAGAGAAGACGTCTCGGAGGACCCTCGTCTCGGCCCAGGCCGACACCGTCACCACGTGAGAAACATAATACGGTCTTCATCCCTTGGAGTCACCACGGCCTCCGGCGGAAGCGCCCGAGTCGATGGCTCGTAGGACCAGCGAGCTGTTAGGATGGGAGGGAGGACTGAAGGGAAAGAGTGGGACTCTCGGGATGCAGCGGTAATCTGATACGCTATCTTGCTTCCATTGGTTGAATTTTCCCAGTTTCGCGCGAAGCGCTCTACTCGGAGGGAGAAATTCACAAACAAGAGGTAAGTGTGCAGTCGCCATCATCACGGGATCGCATTCCGCCGATAAAATTCATTCTCTAATCTCCTGGCAAAAATAACATTTGTCCCGAGTATCCAGCGTTTCTCCTTCGCATAGTCGATATGTTTGCTTTTACGAGGGAGACATATAAAAATCCCCCGCATTAATAATCGGGGGTAATGAAAGAGTTCTTGGGAAAACGGGGGTGCAATGAGTGACCGGTTCAAAAACCTTCCACAATTCTCATTCCGGACCGGCAGAACACCCTCTCCACGGAGAGAGAACAAACCTCTGCACCTGAACATTAACTCTCTACCTCCAAATGCATGATGGACGGTGATTTTTTTCAAGAGTTCCTTTCCTGAACAGAATGTCTCTTTTCAAAGGTCTTGATCGATCTCAACGAAATTCCCGAGCTGATTTTGCAGGGGTGGCATACTTCCTTGATCTGTAATCCCATGAAATATTGGCAGAATTTCATCTGCACTCATGTACATATTATAGTACCGCCCCGCGTTAAAATCTTGTTTCTTCTCCAGCCTATTTTTTATAACGGTGCATGATATTTTCTGCATTTTTCTTGGTCAAAGGAATTTTCATGCAGCCATAATTTCTCTCTGTCACTGAGATGCCCGCATTTTCCATATGCACCTCCATTAGGATAGAGGCACCAACACAATATATGTTCTTATCTTTCTGTAATGCTCTACTAATACCTACACAAAATTATTGCGTTCAAGATGGTTCATAATTACATCACCCTCTTATAAGAATATTAGAATGTCGGGTATTCATTGTGCTAAATTGAAATTCATTTCTCTAATTAGAAAAATCCTTATTTCTATAAAATGGAAAATCTATAAAATCAAATTGTATGCACGTACGCGGTTTAATCAAAGAGTGCTAGTTGTTACACAACTTTCAGATGTTCAGATGTTACAAAACTTTCAGATTGAAAACTAGCACTGTGTTTTGCATGGATATGTTCCGTTTTCGGTAGCCCAAAAGATATTTGCTAGGATGGAAGATTGCCTAGAGTCTAGAAAATTGATTAAGCATAATTCAGGAAAGGAGGGGCAAGGCCACAGTAGTTCGGTGCTCCAACGATCCGGAGGCATTGTGTGCTGCTATACTAAGGCCGATTGAATCGAATCCCTTCTACATCTCGAATTGGAACATTACGGGGCAGCCAATCTCCCATTCTCCTTGAAAACTAATATCAGATAGGAAATGAAAGACATAAAGGATTTAACGAAAAGGTTTCTCCAGTTGACGGGAAGAAATCTTCCTCTTTGGGAAGTCTCGAGTGAAGGGTAGCCATCAGTTATTGGAGAAGAAGGTTGACGGCCAACATTCACACCGTCTGGGAGAGATAAGTAAGTTGGAAGAGGGTTAGATTGATTGAAATGGGAGAGAGGGAAGAGCTGAGATAAACTTGGCTTCTGCATTGGTTCACTCTTAGTCGAGAGGTGCTCATGAGTTACACAATATATATCGTCCATTCAATAGACGGTGTACTCCGGTAACGAGAGTTCTTCCACACCAAAGCATTAAAAGAAAACAGAATAACATCTTTAGAATGAATCCACCACCTTCGGGATTCAAACCCCGTTCTCGATAACGGTCGTCAACGGGGGTCACGGGTTTGATTCCCGCATCGATGGAATTTCCTCTACCTGGTACTTGGGGCATTTGACTTTTTCCTAGCAGTTCCTTACAGTTTAAAAAAAGCTAATACATTTCTATCTTCATTTACATGCTACCCTAGGAAGCCGCCGCTTGGGTTTTTGGGCAGGGTATGATTCAACACCAGGTATGCAGCATCAAAAATTGTGATGTTAAGTGAACAACTTAATTGTATTTGGATTAGTTTTCAACTTAAAAAAAACACTTCGGTCACCACGATTAAATAATCACAACTCTCACTTGGTTTTCCAGGGTGCTTTTAATTTTGCCCAAACTGGGTTTCGTTCCGAGGCTACACCGTCAGGTGATTTCACGTGCTGTACCTGATGACGCTGCGGCCCTAAGAAACGCGAATCGTACAAAATTAAAAGTATTGTGGAAAACTGAGTTAAAGTTGCGCTCATTTTACATGAAGTATTTCTACGAAGTGACGTCCGTTACTGTTAATTTTAGCCCACATAGTATTGTTATGGTAGGCACACACCAGGCATCCATAAACGTTTAAACCCCATATTAGTTAACTGATATCGAGGAGAGACGTTAAGCAGCGTAAGGGTGTTTCAATTAACAAGAGTGGAGCAAATTGTGGCTTAAACCAAGAGCCCTCAAATTTTGTAACACATCGGTTCACTGGAGACCATCGGGAGAGAAGAGGACGATTAATCCAAATGTTTTTCCGAGTCCCGTCGGGGAAATAAAAGTGAATCGCCCCGACCACCGAGACCCTAAGAGCGAAATAATTCCCAACGGCGTTGTCGCAATTACCAACTACGGTCCTTGTGGTTCCACGAAGGCGATGGAAAAAAATAATAGCACCATTGCCGCCCTACGAGCACGCTTGAAAAAGAAAACCTCCCGATCGACTCCGTTTGGGGCCCACTTTTCCCTCGAGGGCCATTAAATATAGCAACCATCGCAACCGTAAATCGTCTTAATTAAATTTCGAGCCGGCTTCAAGCGGTCACAGCGGCGTTTCCAATTAATGATTTACGGCAGGGAGCGCGGGGGTGAAAAACGAAGTGAAAACATCTGAGGGTGGGGAAAAATGGAATTCTTCGGGTCCTACCGACGAACGAGCGACGAAAGCGCGAATCTGGGAAGGGTATTGGAGTTGGTTGGGTGGAGAGGGACGTGAACCTGCGTGGGGACCTCAGGAGCCGGTCGGAAAGGATGGGGGGGGGGGCAGGCCCAGGTGAAAGAGGTACGGAAAAATTGGCGAGGGAAAGACGCGACAAAAGAACGATTCCTGAAAAAACGGACACGGGAGGGGATTGGAAGTATTAAAAAAATTAAACATAAAGATTAGTTTCTAAATGTTCCCGCTCAGTTTCTATCCATTGTTTTCTTCGTTCCAGCATCTCCCGAACCGTTCCGTTCTTGAACGTTTCATGTTATTTCTCAAAATTTACGCACCGCTTGATCCAACGACAAATCCGTCCCTTCTGCCTGCACTTCCTGAATTGCAGAAATATCTAACGCTCACCCCATTGTGCCGATATTATCGTTCTCCATCAAAGATACCAAATTTCCTCCATCAAATATTTATACGAGGTCTTTTTGACAGCAAATATTATGCATATTGTTTTTTTCGAATTTCCGAAAATGATAACAAAATGGAGCCTACGATATTATGAAAAATAGTTTTATTTTAATGGAATTTCTATACAGAAATATAATACTCCTCTCCAAAAAATCCACAAGACGAAATGTAACGCTTCAAAATACTAAGTTTTAATATTTCAATCATATTTTCTTAATCCTTTTTTATTACTTAAAATTGAAAGCAAAATATTCCATGAAATTCATTTGCTCTCGAAAAGATTGTTCCATCTTTTTAGAAATCATTACAACCCGATCCGCGGTAATAAACGCTTAATTCACATTGCTACACTTTGCTACAAAATTTAGGCTGGGATTCCCTTAAAGAGCGGCATTTACAATATAGATAAAACTTATTAAAAACATTTAAAGATGGGTCCTTTTCCGATGACATCAAGAACATAGTACGAACCCCAACGTATTACGGGGGGAGGGATCACGAATATAAGATTAGAGAGATAGACTGCAAGACTGACAGGTTTAAATGGTCATTTTTTCCAAGGACAATAAGAGACCAGAATGCTTGTAATCGATATCTCCCACTAGTCGGCTCGATAAAATAAGTATTAACCCACAAGGTAGCGACTGCGCATGGTTATACTAGTATATTTATAAATTTTTTTGCAGGTTCCCCCCACCTTTCCCCTTCCATTTCAAAAACCCTAACCCCCTCATCCCTTACCCGTTCCTCCTGGTGCTGCACCCCCTGCCACACACCTTTTCTGGTGGCTCGCAGGGTATTGATGTAGATGTAGAAACAAAGTTGCGCTCATCAGAACCGTTTCCATGCCTTATTATTGTATTCGGTCCATTAATAGCATACCTGATTTGTCAGTTAAGTTTAAAGGCTTAAAAGGAATAAAACATATGTTGGACTCTGAAACATTTCATTTATCTAATACTAAATTCACCGCAAAATCTACTGGAATAATTTTCCTACAGCGTAAGTGCAAATCCGGCGTTTCACTGACTGGCACACATGGTCAAAGATTCTGAATGTACCAAAGTTCTGAAACTGCAGTAAAAAACCATGCTACTCGTACCACAAAGTCCTCTTCGGATTCAATGTTAGTCTTCTACACAACGAAACACAATAGTTAACTTGAAGGTCCGTTTGAAGTAGAGCTGTTATAAGATATAGCGCAACGGCTTGCGAAATTCCCTTATTCGGGGAAGAGGGAGACCAGTCCCTTCCCTTATGCCGCCAACTGTGTCTCAGGAAGAGATGACACTCCAAAAATTCACACAGCTTGGGTGAAGCTTGCGGTGTCTTGAAACGCGCAGAAATGAATCCATGTCACCTGGCAGCCGAGTGTTCCAGCCATCAGGGCGTCAAGCCCCTTATACTCTTTACGAAGCACAACTGAAATCATTCAAGATAATTAAAAAAAACCTCCGGAGGAATATACCAGTATATATTTCCTGCACGAGGGTAGTATTTTGCGCACATTTTGTGAAGTGAAAGATTGATTTCATTTACAGGCAAAGCAGACAGCTATTTAAGCACTATATAAAATCCCATGAATATCTGGTACCCGAAAACAAGGCTACAAACAATGCAGGGCTTGGGTGAAGATGGGGGAAGTCTAAAGTCATCGGGAATTGAACCCTGTACCTCCAGTATGTAGTGGAATGCTCAACTCGCTAGGATTCTACACAATTCTCTTAATTTTCCCAAAGAAATATCAAGCGGAGACGAGTCAGGCTACTGAGCAGGAGAATTAACAGTCCTCCCTCGATTGATAGGCACTCACGGTGAAAGTCAGCGAAGAGTCCGCCCGCGATCCCACAAAGGTACGCAAACCCACCGGTGGTGCCGATCCGACTTTAACACCAATTATCTTTAGAACGAAGGGAGACCCGGCATGCACTTCACTTCTCTTCTAGTCGTGTAAAATGCAAACTCTCGTTCCGTCCTTCTTACGTATTAACAACACCCGGTGCAAGGAGCTAACTTTAATTCGACCGATAGCAGCAGGGATGAGAAGATTACAAGTCAGAGAAAAGTCCCCCTGATGAAGAATGATGAAGAAAAAATGGACGGATAAGAGTGATTGATTAATGAAGTGATCCTCCGAGGATTGTGCGAAGAGAAAATCCTACGGAAGGTGAACACAAAAATAGAGTAGTTTGAACGCCTTCCGAGTGACAGCTGATTTCATTTCCTGATTGAAGAATCGTCAGAATAGAGAATCATGCAATCACAATCCCTGACGACTGAAATCAGATTATGGGACACCTAAATATAATTAGCAATGAAAGAAAACAGGAAAATCTTAGGAGAGCGGGTGCAAACAGAATCCTAGGATTGTTTCCAATAAGGATGACAGCGATGATTGCTTTTAGCGATGTCTATTGGATTACGCGCACCAACATCGATTCGATTGGTCGATTAGAATGCGGTTAATCTGATATTCCATTTGAAATATCGACCCTTGATTGAAGCGATAAAAACGTTGATATAGAATACCCATATTGGGTAGCATCGCATCGATAGCATAGCTCCCGTCGTTATTGGCCGGACGAAGTCAAAACGGAAGGGGTTGCTGCAAATCGATAAGTGACGCCAAATGGCATTTCCCTAATGTTCTCCCTGGGAGGGATAAGAGGATGTGAACGGCGCCTACGATATGGCATTCTGTACCGTTCGTTTAAGTCCTGATATCAATGATGCAGCCATTTTCTGGAATTTCGTTTTAATCGCTATGATGCTTCAAAGATTGGCTTAATTTGCGAACGAATAAAATTGATGGAAAGTTTTACATTCCCTAGTGAAAACGAAATTCTTAGTCGAGACAAGGGAGAGAGTCAGTTACCGACACATTTTGATTTTAAGGAATTTTGTCCGACAAATACAAGGATACTTCGGAATCGGTGGCATTCGGTGATAGAAAAACTCTCACATTTAGGTCAGTAACTCCCAGAATAGGAGTTCAATTCTCTAATCACATGAACCAACGAACAAATCACGGTAATGTAAGGACATATTGTATTGTGTATAAAGAGTACCTACCGCGTAAGAATGGATCTCGGACAGTTCCTTCACACCTTACGGAGTTTTTGCAGCCTTCTGAAAAACTCTTGTAGAATATGAAACCTTTTTCCTTGCACAAGAATGCCTTCTTTAAATCCCCTTAATTTTCAAACAACTCACTCCGACCCAAAATGACAATATATGGCCCCTTAAAAAATGATTAATTTAAGCAATAAAAATTATGTCCAAAATCAATCTCTCCTCCATCCACAACGGCTGCGAAATATTTCACACGAATAGTAGTCCATGAGTTAATGTTATCTTTTCGATGGACTCAGGGACTAAGCAATACTACTCCTCTCAGTCCTGCCAAACCCGAAACTAAATACCATAAAACTACACACTACAATAAACCATTTCTTAAACCCATCAACTTCCTTACTCCATTCCGTCCACTATGCCTGATCTTTTCCTCCCTCTGGGGCTGCTCAATATTTTTCCTCTATCGCAAAAATTCAAAACAAACTGAACGCTCGCATACGAGAATCAAACAGCCTTGCTCAAGGCGGTCGGGAACACGGGAGTCCGGGAAAATAAGCACCCCTCGATGCCCTAGAGCGGCTCCTCCGCCCCCTCACAACCCGGGCCCCCGATGGCGGATTCAGGACATCCTCTCGGTTACACGACCACCCCCGAGTGGCCAGGGTGGGGGATGAAGGGCGAAAGTAAAGCGAATCGGAGAGAGAGAGAGAGAGAGGGAATACCGATGGTGGGTCCGAGACCTTTAAGGAGGAAGACGCCCTAAACACAAGGGGAGCGCACCTATCGCCCAGGAGGTGAACTAAGCGCAGTGCGACGGCTGGTGTGGGGCTGAAACGTTAAGCTGGCTGGCCTCGCTGCGGCGAAAAGGACATGCCGTCGGAGGGGATTACACCGGAGCCGGACCAATTCGTGAATGGATTCTGCGAAGGAAATGTATCCCCAGGGATATCACCGTTCGGAGAAACTCTGCGGTAAGCTATCACTCCGAAATATTAAGGACCAAATGTGTGCGCCTCACATAAGCCACTGATGCCATCGGCGTCAGAGGGGTTCACAGTAAGTTAAAATGACTTTGAATTGGTGTTAATTTTTCGACGTCCAAGTCCCAATGAAATGAATGTATCACAGATGAACTTCTAGAATAAGGGCATCTTTTGAATATACACACGGTTGATTAATTAGGAAGAGCGTGGTAGGTGAATTAACGGTCGGAAAAAGAAATATTTATGGTGATTACAATTTGTTCCAAATGAGGCAAAACCCTTGACAAGGTATTAAAGGGTAAAGTGAACGATAATGTTTGAAAAATTTTAAGTACTAGAAATTTCCATCAACTTTTTTTTTATCCCTCCTTTTAATGTAATTTTTTTAATTACGTCGAAAATGACAGGATTTGAGATTGTAATATCAAATCCATGGATAAATAAATTCAGTCTTCATTTTTCCGTTTCTGCATTAAATTTTCGATAATTCACCGCCTAAATTTCGAACTGACATTTATTTCAATTTTTAACTTTATGTTTTCAAATAAAGTTGCCAATATTTGCAAAATAAGTCTTAATTATATTAGTTTAAGATATAGTAAAAAGGCAAACAGGATTATGTACTATGAATACAAAGCGCATAGATTAAGACATTAATTCCACTCTAGATTTTAAAACCTTAACATAGATAGTTATAAAAACGAAATTGTGTTGGTCAAGTCAATTCAAGCCACTTATAATGGTTAGCAATTTACGTCTTCGTAGGATAACAGGACGGTTTTCAGACAGAATCTAACCAAACTCCCTTGATTGGAAGAAAAAGAAATGCCCGTATTCAATATGATTATCGGCTGGTTACAGAATTGTCTCGGCATAATGACCACTTGTCTGATGGCAATCAACAGCTTTGACGTCAAACCAATGCTTTTCGCCTTGGATTTCGGGAATCATTAGTGTCCGCAAGATTTAAAATAATCTTGAAATTAATAAAATCATGCTTCACATATGGATTCACAATCGAAGCATTATTAAGTGTCCGTTGCAATAATTACTTCCAATCTCTTAAATGTAATTCCTATCCTTGTACTTATCGTGTGTCTCGCATGGTTTAAGGCATGTGTGGAACTAAATACAGAAATAAGAGAAAATAATAAGTTATGGCGGAAGACTTCGATTTGCGGAAATTCAACATAGATAACAAATGAATATTTAATTTTCATACGACTCTGTAAATATCGCAGAGCATTTCGAAGCATTACAACGTTACCACCATTTACACCTCGTGCTATGGCTGAAGCTAACCTTATGGCTATGCATAACCTGTCGAGAGTAAAACCTGTTTACTGAACCCACTACGACTATATACCTGCTGAATTCTGAATATTGATTGTCGTACTACGGATAACTTAATAAATTGAAGCATTGTAAAAATGAAAATGACCTAGGAGCACTTTATTCAGTCGCTAATCATGGGTTGCGAACTTCTACGAATGACGAATACATCTCGAACTGCGGTATGAATTTCCAGGACACCATTTCCCAAATCAACAAATCGAGCCACAAATTCTCTTTAATGAGCGTAAATGGAACATACATAATTCCAAAATATATACTTAAAATGTGAAAACACACAATTAAAATGGGTACATTTTATTGCCCGTAGAAGACCACATAAAGAGTTCTACAGGGACTTATTCATTGATTTTTGGCTTAGAGAAAAGGGCCCCAGAGATCTTTGTATCGAGATCATATCTAAAGCTACCAGAATTTCCCCGCTTTACTGGTGCCCGACTTATGAGTCTAGAAGGAAAGTATTGAGAATGTTTCTTTATATCGTTTCAGCATCAACTTCCTGGTCCAAGTTTCACAACTTCCAGCCAATAAGCCCCTTTTGCCACTTGACAAGGCGACATTCTGACTCTCCTAAGTCGCACGTCTTCTGCGCCGTCGTCCCCCTCTTCAATGCTGAACTATTCTCTAACAAAATCTGTCACAGGCATTCCTTCTTTCACAGGAATCTTGTGGTGGCCCGTCGTTCCAATTGAAAGTTAAATTCCTTCCTCCTCACCGCGTTTTTAAAGGTCCCATTTGATATATTGTCGAAAAGAAACCTCCCGGCAGGTAGCTAGATCCACCAATCCTGCTCTGTCCAAACCATCCGAGCACTTTCGACCAAAGCACCATGGGTACCTTCACATATATTAGATACTAGCATTAACGCTTAATGCGAAACTGAAAGTTTCTTCAAACTTCGCACGCAAATAGCTAAATGGGAACCCCATGCGAGACATAGTAACAAAGTTTAATTTGCTTTAATCCCTTAAAAAAAATCATACTAACATAAATGGAGAGGGATCTCTTGAACTAAATGGGGTGCAGCTGCGTCAAGGATGATATGGACCTTGCTCATTACTTTCAACAGTTTCAAGTCCCAACCCACAGGAGTACTCGTAAACAAAGGAGGAGACGACATAAAGACGGAAAACCCAGCATAATCCCAAGGGCATATATTACCGATTGGAATTGTAAGGCGTTTATTTTAAACGTTATATTTTACGACATAATGGTCAAATTAATAAAATGTTGGCAGCGACCGGTATTGTTGAAGGGAGATAAGTTTAAGTTTAAGAGCGCATATGAGGTACGATGCAGAAAGGCTGTTTGATTAATTTTCATTTACGTTTAAATGGAAACTCGTCCCATGGTTAAATTGTCTGACGAAAGCAGACAATGGACGCCCAAATTTCATGCATAGAGGCTGAGTTCAACGGGTAAGATTTTACTGGAATGATCCTCTTGAAAGAAAGTACTCTGGATACTTTTAGTCATAAATCTACTTCTTACAAGTTTCGTCAGCTTATTTTCTCCTTATGTAGTAGGTACCAATTAATTTGAGAGGAATATGTATAGATGACCACAGTTCGAAGAAAAAGCGTCCATGGATTTAAATGAGAAGCACTGGTTAATAATGATTGAAAAGTAACTGCAAGTGGTCGTAGATAAAAGGGTCAACAGGACGACGACCTTATAAAAAATAATCCCAATTGATTAATTCAGAAATACATTTCATTAAAATTATACAATACGTTTATATTAGACATTTATTTTCATACTGAACACACAAATCGACCATCATTACTCAAATTAACTTTTAGGCATACGTTTTTTTATCTATCAAAAACGCATTTCCACCAAACGATAGAACGATATACTTATGAACGGAAAAATTAATATTCGTCTTCCATTAACATGATGAAAAAGTGAAAGAAATAATAAATTTTCTGACATGATCGAAAAAAAATATAGAGTTCAGTAAGACGAATACGACATTGGAATCGAATCTCGATTTTCCTATAAAGAGGTCCATTATGAATCCCCCGCGCCATGGAGAGTTAAACGCTTCATTTCGAAGGATCCTTCCGGTTCATCGCCTTTAAGCCGCATCGAATGGCTGGGAGAGAGCTCTCCATGAACAAAAATCCAGGCATTTTCGTTCACATTCACCACCTTTCTCCTCACCACTTCCAAAATCATACTTTCACTTTCTCCAGAAACAGCAGCCAACCCCTCCTCCCCTCGCCCCGACGCCTGATTGTAATTGAAAGGAGTCGTGTTCGTGGCAATTGACAAGACATCAGACCAGTATCCTCGACTACCTTTCGCCCTTACTTCAACATTTAAATTCGGATGGGGAGCCCCAGGGCAGGCGGTGAACATAAAAAACTTAAAACATTTCTCTCAAACTTAACACATGAATGCACTTAGGCGCGGTCTCCAGGACAGTATGAATATTTACCTGCTAAACCACTGTCAACTTAATTAATTGAAACTAAAGATAGCTCATAAAAGAAATATATGGAGCGTAGCGGCTTACGGATATTAAACCTAGGCTTTCGGAGAAGAGAAGAAGCGTGGATTGGAGATTTTTGAGATGTGGATGAAAGAGAAATAAGAAAATAAGCTAGACAGAGAGAAAGACAAACGCTGAAGTTTTAAATAGGGTCGGCGAGTAGAGGAAGTTACCGGGAGAAATCCTAAAAAGGCAGAGAGAGAGAGGAGGAAATGTTGGAAGGCAAAGGGATGTTGAAGGCGGTGATAGAAATGGGGAACGCTAGCTAAGTGGGGTGAAGGAAGGAAGAGAATAAGCTTTTTCGACAGCTGGAAGGCAGGCATAAGTTAAAGAAAGTAAGTTAGAGAGAAATAACGTGGGCAAAAAAAATGAAAGTTCTCCTGATACGTGGAAGCCAATATTCCTTGGGGGCCGTCCAAAACCTACTCTTGATAGGACGAATTCCTCAAATGAATGGGTGAACAAAGGTACGAGCATAAGGGCAAATGGAAGAATAACTAAGGAAAGTTTAAAATTTCAGGGAAAAACACAAAAAAATAAGTTCATTACAATTCGATTCGAAGCGATGTGGTATCTTCAATTAAGTTCACTATCGTACAATTAATATCGTACTTATTGTACACTTCGTAAATGACCGTGCCACTTACGTCAATATATTCGAAATTTTCATGACAACCGTTCAAATTACGCGCTCTTACGAAAAAAGTAAAATATTATCTTGGGGTCGTAATATCAGCAACAAGAAATAAGACACATGCAATAACTCTGATATAAGGCACCGCATAAAAATTGTGTTCACCATTGAACGCACGCGAAAAGTGAACTCAACATTTTCAGGGATATTCCATTCCTAATAATTGCCAATGGGGAGCATTTGGAGCTGTGTCGAAAACAAATCAAGAACCCCATCAAATGTCGCGACGCGTACATGGGGAGATATGCCGCATTCTAACTTGTCATCGCGAACCACCATGTTGAAGTGACCGCAAAAAAAACTAAAGGCTGGGCGATTTTTTTGTCAAATGGCGAGAAAAAACCTCAGGCAGTCCGAAAGTGGAACCTTCACAACGTCCAGCATAACACGACCGCTCCCAGTAGTGCTGGACCCACGAAATAACTCCCAGGCACGCTGGAATACCGTTGACACGCGGGCACCTGCGTCCTCGCGGGCGGGAAAAGTTGAGGCCGCAGATAAAAGCGATCCGAGGCGTAAAGTATAAGCACGTCCCAAATCCAGGGAACCAGTCACCCCACTAAGACACGACGCACCGAGGGAGACGGGTGAGGAAGACAGAGGGAGAGAGGGAAGAATGGCGTGTATTAATCATCTCACCCCGACATACGCACGTTTAGAATAAAAAGGGATTAAAATTTCTGAAAAAAAAACAACCGAGCTGGACCTCAAACCCAGTGGCCGGAGTCCAACGTATCCCTTTCCTCACGCACCCCCTTGCCTCTCCACTCTCCCCTCTTGCCCTACTCCCTCCTCCGTCTTTCGTAGTTCCTCCGCCGGCTCTTTCGGGATGTCCCCGGAGGGTTTCGTGGAAGAAGGGAGGACACCTCGGGAAAGGGAGAGAAGGGACATTATCGCGCGCGGAGTAAAAAAAAACGTCGGAATAAAACAAGGAGAAAAAAACATAAAGAAAGACCGGTGGAAGGGATAACTCATTCCACCCTCGCCCGGGCCTACCAGCCTCGCCGACCGTGGGTGAGTTTCTCCCTTAAAAGGGCCGACACGGTCTGCGGAGCGGTTAAAGTCATTTAAATAAAAAAAGAATAAAATACACTCTTCCCCTTGCGCGGGAGGGAGTGGGGAGGACTGGGGTTTTTTGGGAGGGTGGACCCTTTCCGATAGGAGGGACGGAAATAAAGGGAGGCTGTGAAAAAAAAAGATTAGAAGAAAGGATCGGAGGAGGAGATGAGGGAGACACGTAACAAAAAGATACCGCGGGCGCGAAAATAAAAAAAAGGCTAAAAATGAAGGGGCACGGAGAGAGTTTTCCGGGACAAAAAGTTTGGAGGGGAGGAAAGAGAGGTAGAAACCCATACTGAAGTAGAGTAAACGGGGAGGGAATGAGCTGGGCAAGCGGGGAACGTGTCTGGCTTCTTCTCGTCACCCTTGTGGCTCTAATTTCCTACGGGGAGGGATGTCGGGGGTGGGAGGAGGAAGGGAAAAACGGGAGGCGGGAGGGCAGTGGACGGGGTGGGAAAGTAGGAAAGGGGCTTAAAGTGCACCTACAAAGGGCGTGGAAAGAAACGACTTTTAATTCTCCCCCGAGAAGAAGGCACACACAAAGGCCAGGGGCACGTATGATCAACCAAAATTTCGAACCGCACGGATTCTTTCCGGGTTTGACTGAGCACAAGAGCGCTAGTGCACATCAAAAAGGGATGATAAATGGCCTCGATGTAGCCGACTGGGAAAAAAGAAATAATAAAGGCTCTCACGCCTACGTTTGATGAAAAGGTGAACCCGGCCAACTAAAACCTAAAAGCGAATTTTCAACTCGACTAGAGATCCAAGAGGTCAAGACTAATCCAGAGCCTCCGCCCGGATCGGCAAGTGTAAATGCGGAAAAATGAAGGCTTTGTGCGCGGGAAGAGATTGGACCAATGACGAATGCCTCCTCTGAACAAACGGCGTGAAAATATCATAGCTTGTAGAGAAATGATTCATTCTCAATATAATTCTCCTCCTCAATTCAATCCAGAGGCTTCAGAACCTTTGGTGTTGATAAGTGGGAGTAGAGCAGAATCGATAGCAAGCGTGTGAAATGCACAAATTAAGGGTGCCTGAGAGTGGGAAGGGTTTAAATTCCATTTTCCCTGCCGTTTATAGCTCCCCAAGTCTTCGTATCCACGAAGTTAAAACGTTTAAATCTTCACTGGGGGTGTGTCCAGAGGTAAAATTTAACCCAAAACCCTCTGTCCAGCAACCAAGCACTCACAACCACTTTACTACCGTGCTACCCATTTCCTTTACTTAAGATCGAAAAAGCAATGTGTGAAAATTTCGAAATATAGGAAATGACGATACTTCAAAATTAATGAGATTTAAAAATAAATTATTTAAACTTTCTACGATTATTATTCCTTTTTAATACAATCCTAGATAATGTTTGGCTAATATAATTTCATATTAATAATGTAACCATTTCATGAAATAGTCAGGCATTAACAAAAAATAATTAAATACCATAACCCGATAAAAACTATCACTAAAATGAACGAAAAGTAATCCGTTCGGCGAATAATCGGACTAAAATTCGGAATTCGAAGAGAGAGCATTTGAATCATAATAGTCATTGAAATTTCCACAACGACTCCTTTGCGTATCTTTCGCGAGGACACACTTATACTAAAGAGTTCAACCGATTAAACCACTGAGAGTACACTATAAGAGCACGTATACTAATGCGTAAAGCATAAATCCTCGTCTCTTACATGAATGCATTTACCCCTCCTCCCTTATGGTTGATTATCTCGTATTATGAGGGAAAATTATTTTGCATTTTAATGGAGAAAAATCAAAACAAAATTGATCCCATTCGTTTCCGAAAATTTCGAGGCAACATTGTGCCCGAAATAGAGAAAAAAGATAAAAACGGAACGAATCCTTACGCTACGACAGCCTGCAGTACACGTATGTGTTGCGGGTTGCAGACGCGCAAGCTGACCCAGGCGGCGGTCTCCCCAGTGTGGTTTTAACGGAACGCCTTAACCTAGCCAGCCAGAATTTCGGCAAAGTCAAAATAATAATTTCTGAGAGCAGCAGTATTAGCAATAACCACCCATCAATTTGACCGGAATTAATTTTTTTTAATGAGAAATCTGGCGAGGTTTACAGAATAATTAACAAAAAAACCGCTCCGAATATTTGATGATACAATTAGAAGCTTATTTACTTCTAACGGTAGGTAGTAGTCCAGTAGGTAGAGCGCAGAACTACTGACCGGAGGGTCCGGGTTCGATTCCGTGCGACGCATCTGGATACCCTCAAATTAAACCGAGCTTTGTGATTTATCGGGTACCATATCTAATCGGGCACTATATATCCCTCGGAAACTGCACACGGCACAGGGAAAGGAACTGGCCCTCTTACTCTGATATGTGAATTTCACACCCCTTTGGGCAGAGAACTAAGTGACCTCTGACCTCACCTAACAACAAAATAATCCGGTTGATTGCTATGTTTATTACTTTTAGCGAGGCATCCAAAATGAAAGTAATAGGGAATATTTTTATAATATACGACCAGATCTTAATTTTGACAATCTTATGAATTTTAGTCACGAAACCGTTTAATGTGGACATAGCTGGACAGTCTACCATGCATGCTCCCAGCCTAGGATGTCCATGAAATGTCACCGAGAGATAAATTTTCCAGATACACCTGTTGGTTCATCATATTTATCATTCTTTGCAATTTAAATGCCTTCAAACCTTCATCATACACATGGAAAATGCAGAGGCTAAACAAAGCTAGAGGAATATTTTTTAATGAGTACGGCTTATGAAAACACACTTTTCACACATCCTCTCCGGGAGTAAGGAGAAGCTAAACACGAGCCTTCAAATTCACATCAAAAACCAATTAGTCATACGAAAAAACTCATAAACGGGGCGAGGGTATTATTTTCAATTTAACTCAACAAAAATACCACCAAAAAAGTCAAGTATGTGAAAGCACTGGCGTCAAATGAATGAAATGACGAGAGGTCTGGGAAAAAGGCGGATTTCCACACAATTTTCAAGAGGAACAGGCAAATATTTTTTTACTCTCGCACTCTCGCGATAGAAAATACGACATGGGAATATAAAAAAAATTAAATCCATTTCTCCCTCAAAAATAATTATGAGAACTCTTGGCGCATGTTTTCGGAATATCAGAGGAAAGCTTTTCGGAGTCGTATTATACGATAAAAAGGAATGATTAGAGAGATAGACGAGGAAATATACGAGCAGTACACCTGAACACACAAATATTCAGCAACTTAAGAAAGAGAAACTCACATAATCGATCGAAAGGCGAGAAATTTATTTAGGAATAATATGTACTCTGTAAAATATGTGTCCAATTTTGTCCATTTCGAGACTTGAAAAAAGTTTTTTTTTGCTATTCACTCCGAATGAGTCATAAATTTCGTTCCCAAAATCGAGTTATATAATACGTGGCTCTCCAAGTTGGTGAAACGTCTAATCAAAAACTATTAGATCTTCTCCGCATTTTCGTCTGATGGCATCCAAAGACCTAGGGATAGTTTGTAAATTAATAGCGGAAAAACTCATTCTTCCTCTAAAAGAAGGGGTGATCTTCTTTTTGGGAGTCATTGTTTGCTGTGAATGCATGGTTTTATTTTTTGCCGTACGCATCGCTGCTATTGTTTAGATTTAAGTGGGAGGATCGACCAGGAAATCCCACGAGAACCCTGCAAACGTGCAGGGCAACGTTCGGCGTACGTCTACCCCTCTATCACGGCCCACTTTGCGTCATCTCCCAGTGCTGACGTCAACGGAACGTTACCGTGGTACGATGATAATAAGACGGAAAACAAATTTGTCTCCTGATATTTCCATCAACAGTGAGTGCGGTCCTACGCATCTTGCGTCGTCCAGACGACAGCTTTCGCGTCTTCTTCTACATTTTCAATTCATTATTTTGATTGGAATTCGGCCCTGGTCTCACACTGTTGTTGGATATCTAGCGTGGACACGATTAATGCAATATCGTCTCGAAAACAAAGTAATTCAGCGGAAATCAATAAACATTTTCACTATGGTTCGTTATCATTGAAAAAAATAAAAACCAATCCCAATGGCGTTATTAATACTCGGGTGGGATTCTCAGAAGGTATACGGAAAACTGAAGTTTCCTTCCGCCTGGGGAAAATAATGAAAAACGCGTCGCTACAAGGGGGAAATGGCAATTTTTTTTAAGTGCGCGTCCTTTGCAGGGAGCGACTGCTGTGAACCCAGTCTCTTCTCCATCAATCACACATAAGCGGCTTTCCAAGATGAATTGCATCCTTGAGAAGCGAGTAGTTCCGACTAGATTAGAGCTAAAATAATATCGAGTCGAATAATTTACAGAGCGAAGTGCCAAACCCTTACAACACATTTACGATATTAATCGAAACGTTGGCACGACAGTTATAGAAAACCCATATTACGAATGACTGGACATAAATACCACATCACAAATTAAATCGCACCGGTTTAACATAGAGAACAGGGAAGAAATTAAAATTTACTGGATCATTGGGAGTAAAATTTCAAAATTTAAAAGGTTCATTTCAACAAAGATAAATATTGGAATCGACTAGGGGAAGGATGGACGACGGAAGATACAGTTGGAAATCATGAAGAACAATATTTTAGGAGAAAATAGAAAAAAAACATGATAAAAACTTGGATATCATAATAATTACGACGCGTGTAAGGTTGAGGAGGGCGTGAACAAGCTACGAGAGACTGCAGCGGCATCTCTGCACGGATTCCAACAGCAAGTAGCAGAATGAAGGCTTTTCAAATGGCTGGTAAACGTGAGTACTTATAGCTGCGTATAATATTTTCAAAACACTTTCAAACGCAGAAGAGAACGCATAAATCACCACCAAGGAATATTACATGACACAACGAGAAGAGCACCTCTCTACTGCCAAATTTTACATCACTGGTGAATTAATCAAGAAAGAGACAACAAGACGGAGAGATTCAAATCTTCCTAAAGTAAAGCCGTCGCACACTGCGAGAGACGCGTGACTAATGTAGCCATTTGAAAGAATGGATACATTGAAGTAGGTCCACTGACACAACTGAACCTCGGAATGAATAATGGAAAGAAGCAGGAGCTCGTGAGAAAACAAAGGCAGGTGGTTCACTGGGCTTGACGTACTCTCTACACGTGACTAAGAAATATGGAATATCCATCGAAACACCAGTTCTCTGAACTCAACTGAAACCCAATCCCGATGCATGGGATACTGGCAAAAATAAAATCGATATTTTGACGTTTCACGTTATGGTATGGAGGAAACAATATTTAAAAAAAATTTAAAATGCCAAAAAAATTAAGGGCATATCAAATATGAAACTATTTCGACAACATGCATTTGATAGATAGACTCTTTTTGGTAGGTTGGAGTTTTTTGAGATTTATCACCGCTTGCGATTAGTATAATATTTTTGGAGTTATCTCTCGATTCTATCTTTAGGGTTTTTTCTACTTAACGCCTGCTTCAATGTTTAAACATACTCTCCTTCCTCGACAAAGCGACTCAACGCTAACTAACCCTGCCATCTTAAACTCCATAGTAATTGCAAAACATTTCTCCTCCTTACATTTGACATAACATGTGACCTTCTGAGGTACCTCATACGTGCTGATATTGATTAGAAGATCACATGATGAGATATTTTACTCAATTTGATATATTTTTGGAAATGCAAAATTAATCACTGCACACAGTTTTTTTCGAGAACCAAAATTAGCAATACTGAAACACTGCGCACATCATCGATGCAAATATATTTTTTACAACACATGCATAATTGCAAGCAGATGGATAGAACGAGGAACATGAAAAAATGACTTGTGAGCGTGGATTTGACAATTAATTTGACCGTAAAATCTCAATTTTAGCAACTCCCTCAAATTAATAAACAAATTCAAAAGTAATGAAAGGGAAAAAATAAGTTAAGCAAACGTCAAGTGCTTTTTTTAAATCGGAAATTGGCTCCTCAAATCGATATTTTTTAAATATTTAATTAATGCAAAATAACTAACGATATATTTAAACTCAGCAGAGTTACGAGATTTCAAACCAATGTAATACGGCTTCCAAGCGGGAAACTTTCATGAATTATTGTAAAAAGTTAAGTACGAATGATCATCTACGTCGAATTTTCTCTCACAGATTTATCACCGTGCTGGTCCAACAGAAAATAAATTGTGAACTCACGCCAAAAACTATTTCTCTTCCTTCCTTGACCAGTTTCAGACAAAGCGACCATACAAAAGAGAAGAGGCGATAACTACTAATGGCGAGCCACCATGGTTTGGAAAACATTCGGTGAGAACGGATAATTATTCATTTGATGGAAGCAACTTCACCTCGAGAAGCGGAACCCTAGCGACAAACAACTCATCTTCCTAAGATTTAGATAATACTCATAGAAATATTTCATTAATTCTAAAAAAAACCGTTCTATTTGCACTGAAATCTAGGGCTTGCACGCCTGAACTATGTGCAAAAAAATGAAATAAAAAATCTGGGATACGGAGGAAATTAACCCAGAGGTTACGCCTGGCGTGGAAGATAAATGCAATAGAGATTACATTTTAATATTTAGCACAGGAGCACTCCTAGAGGAGGACGATGCCCAACCGTAAATACAAATGAGGTTGGACGGGAACTAAAAATTAAAAATCCAGCGATGATAAACATTTTCCCTGATTCCCCGAAACAAAACAGGACTAACTTCTGCGTCAGGGGAACATGCAAACCCTCGCGAGGACACCTGCACGTACCCTCGTCAGGATAACCTCGCCCGCAACAGTTCTCACTGGGAAGCAATCGCCGAAATGAGTCGAAAAATAAAATCCGTCCTCGTGCGCTTTCTGTGACATTTTCGCCCGCTCCGAAAAAAATACAACGGAGCATGGTTGAGAGCGGGCGTACGAGGAACATTTTCAAAGTAACTTTGCACCATCCATCACCGAGAACATCGGGTGTCTCATACTGCTTTAAAAATTTTGCCCGACTACAAAGGAGCCACGATGCGGGGTGGACCGTTTATCAAAGCTTGCTGAGCATCGGACCGACCACCGCAACTTTAAATTACACGTGTTCCGTGACGCTGCAGAATGGCTTGCCATTTGCTCGCGGGGATGCCGAGTAGGTTGACCACACAAGCATTCAATGAAATATTGGCGCGCAATTTTTTTTTTAACTGCTACCTTGTCTCATAACTTTCTGTAGCACAAGGGAAGATAAAATACTATAAAACATTAAATGGTCAAAAATCTTTAACAGCCCGTTCATTCCGAATAAATAACTATATTTTCAGTCAAGTTAATTTGAACGTAGATCATCGTCACAAATATGTTGGTACGCTATCTGATCGAGTTCACTCATTAAAAACATCCGCAAATTCCTCAAGAACATTAGTTTGCAGCATACTTTTCCTTGAAAATAAATGAATGAGGGAAAATGAGAAGTTACCAATGCTAAATCAGTTAATAAATGGTCCATTATGAAAGTAAAGAACATGACTTTATTGACTATCCATGGCAGCGCGGTAAAACAGGTCGGCAAATGTGGTGGGGGGTCTGTCCTTCCAACTCAGCCGGTCGCCAGTTTGCACCGACCAGTCTGAGAGGAAAGACATGCCTCCGCATGAAGTGTGTTTTTCGACTTTCGAGGAAAGCATAGGGAGACCGTGGGAAACATCCAAAAGCATGTTCCAACGTTCCTGAGAAACATTCCCGTCGTGGATTTTCAGGGTGCCTTCTAGGCGTAGCAGACACGTCTCCGCAAGTGTACATTGATGCAGGGGGAGATTATTTTGAAGAATTTTAAGCATGTATACAAATTCGATCAATAAATCTATTTTTCCCAGATAATACAATTTACTGAATAGTGGACCCCGTAAGACATTCTTGATACGTCTGAAACTACGGGTTTTAAGTTACTCTCGCGTTGTTCCATCTGGCTGGATGCTGGTTTTGCAGTCAGCACTTTTAGGTCCGAAGATTTCGAAAACCGTCATCCAACTAGATGGAACTACACGGTAGTAACCCGAAAACTCAAGTACAATTACCGCAGAAGCCCCTGCGACACTTTTAGATGTCATTTCTAAGATGCTTTAATTATATGTTCAGACAACTCAGACAACATTTGGCGTCAGCTAGTCCTATAACAGATAAATTCTGTGGTAGGTAAAATCGGCGATTAAATTTAACGTAAGTTAAAATGTCATTTAAATCATCAAATTTGTTACGATTAACATTTGCATCGTAATGGCTCTCGCTTAAAGAAAAATGATTGTGGATACACAATTTTATAAATAATAATGCAAAATAAATCATGGCCAATAATAAAAGCGTGCCCCACAGTTATTTATATAAATGTATGCCCTCATTTGAGATAAATTACCAACTTCAAAGACACTATGTGAAATTTGTTATGAGCTGAATGCCTTTTTAGTAAGCGTCCAGTAACACAACAATGGAGCATATCCGAAAGATAGCGATCAACAATCTCGAGCATTCTTTTTTTATATGCATCAGTGGACACCTGCAAATCCACATTGTCAACCTCAAATTCAATCACAGATACTGAGTATTCATTTTTTTGAAGCATTTTTCTACCACTCTGAGCTGCGGTGGAAGTAACCTACCCTTTTTTACTGAGCACTGTGGAATCCTTGCCCAAAATTCCACCGGGAAGAGGGGGAGAAATAAGAGGAGCCGTCAGGAAGAACGGCAAGTTGAGAGAATGGGCGACCAGGCACGCTGTTTGCATCCGAGTGCACCGCTAATGCGAGTCATGGTTTGGTTCGATCGACATCCGGCCGTTTGGGTGAAATGGGAGCAGATGCGGTTTTGAAGGGCTCGAATTCACCACTCCTCCCCAACGTTTGCTCATGCAACCCGAGCACCATGATTCGTCAGACGGGTCGAGATTTGATGAAATGACCAAGCGGGAATTATAGCGTGGGCAATCAACCGCGGAGATCTCGGACGGTCCCAAAATATTTCAACCCATCTCCTCACGCTGACCGAGTACTTTCCCCTACACCAAACTCTTCTCGCACCACCTTATTCCCTTTTACAAGTCTTCGTGCTTCCCATCTCCCCAGAGGTCGTCTGCGTAATCCTTCCTCCCTCCACTTCCCCTAGTCCCCTTCATGTTCCCGAGGTGAAGAGCGAAACAAAGAGAAGTACTCAAGATGCCCACGAGATTAGAAAAATATTGATGAAGTTCAACGAATTTTTGAGAGAGATTTTCCCATTCATATCTGGAAAACGAAGGAATCATGTTATTTATGACATCCAGTCCAAGTATCAAGGTTACAATCAAACTCCCAAGGTCCAATTCTGAGAAACTATCTCTAATCAGCAATGCTTTCAAATTTACAACTAGCGACTATTGAAAGTCCGCGAGGTAAGAGGAGTGAAAAAGTCTAGCGTACGAATAAAACAGGGAAAGGGAGCAGACTATGCCAGATCTAACATTGATAGAATAATTATTATTTAGCCAGAAAAGAAACGGTAGTTATTTCTGAACACAATACAAACAGCTTAAAGGAAATTCAGATAATTTGTAAGAAAAACGAAGTAAAGAAATTTTGTATTCGATTGTTTCTGGCTCATTAAATGTAGAACACAATGTATTTTTCCACTGTCCTTAGACTCCACTGTTCTTCTTTCTGCTATAAGAACATAGGAAAGATATATTGTGTTCTTCATTTAATAATAAAGAAATTTTCATGAACTGAGAAGTGTGTGTGAGACAATACATTAGGTAGGAATTCAAGGCATACAGTTACATTCGACGAGGTGAAACTTTACCTTCCTGAATTGGGATACTGAATACTGATGGTAAACACAAATAGAGAACACAATGAAGGATTACTTTGGAAAATATAAATTTCCAAAAAAAAGATGGAAATAATGATCGGGAATGCTGAAAGAGAGGGGAGGAAAATATCACAGAAGACAGGAAAACAACAGTAAACAGCACCTTTTGGCCAAATATCTTTCTTTAACAAAAGAAGATAAGGGTGGTATCAAAGAATGGGGTCGGTCGATGTAAAGAAGGGAGGAAACAAACATCCCTGGAAGATAAATTGAGTAAGCAATTATATTTAATGGCTGAGACAGAAGGGAGGAGATACATTCCTGACGCATGATATTTTGGACGTCATGAAATAAGTTAGAAATGTTGCACAACTGATCAGATACTATTCCTAAAATAATTTTTCATTGAATGCCTCTTGACGAATGCGTTAGATTTCCTATTCCGTACTTTTCCGGGGCAAAACAAGCCCCTGGTCTCTCCCATTTTTACTCGTACTGCTCGATCCTGGCCTTACCCTAGAGATTTTAGAGAGAGATTTTTTCTACAGCTACGATGCCGGTGATGGTTTTTCAAAGACGGTAATAAATGGTAGTTGGATCTATATTTATTGGAATCAACTTTAGAAAATACGTGACGTAAATTCGCTAATGGCGAAAATAAAGGAGAGATGAAATGGAAGAGGGACTCATGAATCACACAATACGTTAAGGAAGATATTTTCAAAATACTATTAACTATTGCGTAGAAAAAGGGCAGCAATAAGATTCTACGTATTCTACCGTAAGCTATCATATAACTGGGTACATTCATGGACGAAATATCGCTGAAGAATCAAGCTGTTTATTCCTAGGTTTTTCTCAGCACAAAAAGTTAAAGAGCCGCCGATATTCGCTAGCTTTCAAATCACATTTGAACATTGGTTTTCTCAAGTAAATCAAAGACCATCGCTTTTAATACTAGAAACTGATATAAACTTTCAAAAAAATTTTTCAATCCCTAAGGCCACAAGGCATTCCTAAGATTGAATGCGAACAGGATAAAAAAAGGAATGGAGTCAAAGTAAAGTTACCTCACTTTGAGAAAGATATTACTTTGAATAAAAACACGAATCTATTACATAAACGACTCCAGCGTTTTGGAAATAGTTCAAATAATTCCTCAGGTCAAATGCAGATAAAAAAAACTCTTCTCGCGACTGCAAGTCTGCACCTAGTCTCGAGGAAAATAGGAAGAGAGGTATTTCCTGGAACGCCAACTCGGCAATGGGATGGACTTCGCTGGGGTAAAATAAATTTCATGTTCGCAAAAGAGGGAGAGAGCCACGAAAAGGGTACAAATTCCCGGGGATTTATATACACTACTACCCGAAAGTTTGGAGCAAGTGGAGCGAGAAACACGGCACTGGAAATAAATGGCGCCTCTAAACGCATACTAACAGGACAATGAATACTAGAAAAGGAGCACTCACATCTACACGGGGAACAAGAAAATATAGACCGACATGCATAATAATCAGTGGTTTCTTCTGTTCCAGCGAGAGGGAGTTCAGAAAGAAACGCGCCCAGTTCACCATTCTTAAATGTCTTTCGAATTTAAAAAGAAAACTAATCCATCATCAATGGTTGACATTCGGGACACATTTATAGCTGTAGTCACTGGATCCGTACTCAATTTTAACAATAGAATAATCAAAATATTTCTTCTCTCGGCAATTTTCTTCTCTCGCAATATAAAAATTAAAAATTAGGGCATTAAATTGTGAACCAATAATCTAAAGTGCACTCACTACGACACAATTGCTTAAAACCAATAGGTTTTGCAGAACATGGAAATCTATTATCCTAACAAATACTTTAATAAGAATACTTCGAGTTCAGGAATATAATTCACAACGACGCGAGTAATTTAAATCACATACGCGTGTGCAAATAAAAAAAGGCAGAGGAATGATTGCCCAATTTTAAGAGGAGAAACTTGAAGGGGATTTCGCGGTCCACTGAAAAGAAAATAATGCAACCAAAAAAATTCCAATGAAATGACTGATTCTTCGCACGTGTCCTCGAGTGCTTCGCGAGATTTGATCTAAGTACTAGCCTTTCACGTCGCATTCATAGCCTCTCTGCCGTCACTAAAAATGACTAAGCCGCTATAATTCCTGATTCAATGAAATTTCAATTAAAATTATTATGCATAACCTATGGAACTGTGACATGTACCCGCACCGAACAAATCCTTCCAGCATATCCTCACCGAACTCCCCTGAGCATTCCAGGGTACCGGATTGAAAAATATATGCATTTAACGAATAACAACCCAAACGGTACCATCAAAATTAACTTTGAAATGCACAAACGTACTCCAAACTGCGAATTTTCTTTAAATACTACAAGTTCACATTTTCCTGACTTTTCATAGTATGACCGATGAAATTTATGAATCGAGATAAAATTATGAAACCTTCTCGTATAATGATCATTCTAGAATGAGGGAAACACACTGAGTCATTCTGAACTACAACACATTAACAAATTTCAATTAATTACCCACATCTTTCTATCAATTGAAGTGTAAAGATAAGTTTGGCAATATATATATATTTTTTTTTAAAGGTAATCCACCGGTTAAGCTAGGTTTTTGGATGGAAACAACTACCAAATAAATATTTTATTACTCCTAACAAAACACAAAATCCATCATCCTACTCTATATCAGGTCCCTCTTCATCTCTGAGTACTTTCTTCCTCCCTTCATCCCATCCAACATCCCTATCCTGTTCATTCCCTTTCCTCTTTTGCCCAACATTCTACCCTATATCACAGTCTTCAACATCCCACTGCCGGTCAACACCCCCTTCATCCACTTTTCCTGCCTCCATAGGATTGCTCCCAACAAACCCCTCTCTTCGCCCACCATACCAAGTACTTCCTCGGTTGTTTTCTTCTCTGTCCATTTCACCTTCTCCATTCTTCTCCACACCCACATTTCAAAAGCCTCCAGTCTACGTCTATCCTCCTGCTTCAATGACCACGTTTCCGCGCCGTACATAGCTACGCTCCAAATCAGAGTTTTTACGAGTCTTTTCTTAATATCCTTACTCAACGTCCCTGTCATCAACTCCCTCCTACTTTTGAAAGCCTCTTTGCCTAGCGCATTCTTCTCCTTACGTTCCTACTACTTTGACCGTGTTGGTCCAAAACACTACCAAGATACGTAAACTGTTCTACCTGCTCTAGTTTTTGCTCTCTTATTTTAATGTTAAGCTTGGCCTTTTTCTTTCTAGAAAATCGCATAACCTTTGTTTTATTAATATTGATTCTCATCCCATACCTGTCGCACTGAATTTCCAATTCACTCAGCAATGCTTGCAGCCCCTTGGCTGACTGACAAACTAAAGCTTGGTCATCAGCAAACCTAACTGGCATTAAATATATGAATATAAAATTCCAAACTTATTTTATTATTATTAATAATTAGTATTATATGTATACATTCATATACATAATATTAATAATAATTATTAATAATAATAAAATAAGTGTCGAATTTTATATTCATATATATAATTCCAGATAGCTTAGGTGAAGGCATACTAGACAATGAGATAGAAAGGGCATTAGGGGGGATGAAACTTAATAAGGCCGTGGGGGTGGATAACATTCCCGTGGAACTTTTAAAATGCTTAGGAAAATGTGGGAGGAAGAGGCTATATGGGCTGATCCGTAGCATTTATGAGGAGGGAATCTGGCTGGAAGACTTTGTGAGATCAGTTTTAATTCCTATTCCGAAAAAGGTAAAGGCCACGTCATGTGAGGACTATAGGACAATTAGTTTGATATCCCACGCAGCTAAAGTTGTTCTCAGGATCATAAACAAAAGGATAGAGAGTAGGGCAAATGATTACCTAGGGGATGATCAGTTTGGGTTTAGGAAGAGGAGAGGTACGCGTGATGCCATTGCAGTAATGAGATTATCAATCGAGAGGAATATAGAATACCATCAGGACGTAATTTCCTGTTTCGTAAATTTCGAAAAGGCGTTTCATAGAGTGAATTGGGAAAAACTAATGAGTATATTGCAGAAAATAGGAATAGATTGGAGGGAAAGGAGGCTAATCCGCAACCTGTACTTGTCTCAGACTACTCAGGTGCGAGTGGGGAACGGGGAGTCCGGTTGGGCAGTGTTAGGAAGAGGTGTCAGGCAGGGTTGCCCATTATCACCGTTGCTGTTCAACCTGTATGCAGAGGAAATGATCAAAGAGGCATGGGAAGAACTCGAGGTAGGAATGAAAGTGGGCGGGGAATTCGTAAAATCAGTTAGGTTTGCTGATAACCAAGCTTTAGTTTGTCAGTCAGCTAAGGGGTTGCAAGTATTGCTTAGTGAATTGGAAATTCAGTGCGACAGGTATGGGATGAGAATCAGTATTAATAAAACAAAGGTTATGCGATTTTCTAGAAAGAATTAGGCTAAGCTGAACATTGAAATAGGAGGGCAAAAACTAGAGCAGGTAGAACAGTTTACGTATCTCGGTAGTGTTTTGGACCAATACGGTCAAAGTAGTAGGGACGTAAGGAGAAGAATGCGCTAGGCAAAGAGGCTTTCAAAATTAGGAGGGAGTTGATGACAGGGACGTTGAATAAGGATATTAAGAAAAGACTCGTAAAAACTTTGATATGGAGCGTAGCTATGTACAGCGCGGAAACGTAGTCATTGAAGCAGGAGGATAGACGTAGACTGGAGGCTTTTGAAATGTGGGTGTGGAGAAGAATGGAGAAGGTGAAATGGACAGAGAAGAACACAACCGAGGAAGTACTTGGTATGGTGGGCGAAGAGAGGGGTTTGTTGGGAGAAATCCTATGGAGGCAGAGAAAGTGGATGAAGGGGGTGTTGACCGGCAGTGGAATGTTGAAGACTGTAATTGAGGGGATAATGTTAGGCAAACGAGGAAAGGGAAGGACCAGGATAGGGATGTTGGACGGGATGAAGGGAAGAAGAAAGTGCTCAGAGATGAAGAGGGGTCTGATGTAGAGTAGGATACTGGATTTTTATTTTGTTAGGAATCACAAAATATTTATTTAGTAGCTGTGTCCATCAAAAACCTACCTTAGCCGGTAGATTACCTAATAATAATAATATATATCCACACACACATATATAATCAGCTTCTTTAGGTCATCAGTCTCTTTTCTCCTTCATGCAGTCTAAAACGCCGATCTTCCTCATATCCGTTTCTGACGTTTCATTTTCTGCATGAACCTTCAACTTACCGCTCCTTCTCAATATCTTTTCCATTAACATTTACTAATACATTCAAATTCACAGAAAAAACGCTTTATTTTCCACAATCTGACGAGTATTTTTCTTTTCTTTCTCCTTCTTTTGTGCAGGCATTATTTCTCCGCCATTCCTCACGACCTCTCCTCGAAAGCCCTAATCTGCCCTCCTCCCTTTTCCGTATAAGACCAAGACTCTCAGCTATACAATTCCGAGCTACATGTTAAAGCCTTGACCATGGTCTCAGTAAATCTTTCCTGTGCTTCCCCACCCAAAGAGTCCCATTCACTAAATCCTTCCTTTTTGTAGAGTCTTCTTTTGCAAAGGCATTTCTTCAACTGTAGTTACGCTACGTCAGCGGATAAAAAATAATTCCGAATTAACTTTTGTACGCATTCAGATTTACCCCCCCTGGTTATTTCGATGCCAAGCAAAATCGCAATTGGCTTAATAAAACCCGTGTTTCGGAAATCCCGGCTTTTGGTTTTAAAACGGCATGTTTTGCGAACTATTTCCTCAAGTAGCAACTACTGTAGTAACAATCCTTTCTTTTCCTAAAGTGGGCATTTGAATAGTCTCAAAAATACCTTCCCGCGCTGAGAGATTTTATTACCCATCCTCATTCGGAGAAATGGGTATTTAATGACTACAAGAAGTAAATAACACTAATTTTGGACTTATATAAATGTAAGTAACCAATAGTTCATCAAGCTTTTAGCTTCTCAACAAGAGCCCCTGAGCTTCCATTACGGAGAGTTCCAATCATAAAGCATACCATAAAATGGCGTCCATTGCCGTCGCATTTCTCTTTGCACATTGATCTGCTCCGACAGCAGAAGACGGTGGCGTTAGTACAGGACTGGAAAAAAATTTAACGGCTTTTCATTCGAAACACAAGAGGACGCACTGTTGCGTGACTAAAGGGTCAGGATCAGGCGACTCGTGTACGTAATTTCAATTCGGTGCAGGCATATCGAGAAACGTCGAAATCTGGACGGCGGTCGATTAATAATCTCGCGGATGAAATTCGCCAGATATTATTCTCTTCCACGTGACGTATTCTTCGTACGGAATGCAAATTGGCATCGAAGCGAACGCCGACGCGTCTCCTGCCTCCACGGTGTGTCGTCCGTCACGTGCTCGCGCGTGTGTGTGCGAGTGCATGACTAAGACACGTGGCGTGCGACGAAGGGACACGCCCTCCCATTGCACCTCCGCATTGAACTCCTCTGGGTGTCTAGTGCGAATCTCTCTTTCTTTTTCGCGAGGGGAATCTTTCTCTGTGGGTTTTAAGAGCGAATCCCCGGGTCGCCTACCATTTCAACGCCCCAGTTCCAGATTTCTCATGTCACGGACGGAGGCATAAAACACGCGCGCGACTACTTTTCGCTGGATGGGCGTGTGTCACTTCGTTCTGGGCTGGGATTCGTATTTTATTTTCCCCGACTAGGTGTCACCATGGCGAAATGTGTAACGAAAATTCCCGCTCCAAGAGTCTATTTTCCTGAAACGCCCCACGTGTCGTTGCAGGGACACCGCCACGTCGCAATGATGCATCTATTTGGGGATCCTTTCAACATGGCGAGATTACAGCCAGGACACCTTTTTGAGCAAGAGTATGGCGTCGATGTCGGGGAATGGAGCTGAAATTCAGCGCGATCGTATTGCGAGCACTACTGAGAAAGACAATCTTTACATCAAGTGGCTACGTGAAGAGAAATATATGAAAAGACTGAAATATAACCAGATGGAGGCTAAAAGGACGAGGTTCCAGCCATAAAATTTTTATCATCATGAGGTGATGAGTTAAATTTAAAGGGTCTCCATTTGTTTACACCAATAGTTAAATGGAGAATGAAAAACATACGATACAATATTATTACAACAACCAAACAAGTATATGATATTTCTAAACGAACGAGGAAAATGCTTGGATAAGTTTGATAATTATTCGCCGATTTTCTATCCTTCGTTTATTGAGACAAGCATGCATACAAGAAACTAAGAAATATATGTAATTTAACCTGTGTTAGTTAAAACCGATTATTGACGCACTTAGGACAGTATTTAATAAATTATCCCTCTACGGCGATGTTAAGTGATTACTTTTCCTCGGCATTAGCATTAAAAAGAAAATAGGTTAAAATTGTGCATGGGATAATATTTTGGCAGAGTCGGAACCTAAAATAAGAACCTCAGTAATTGTGAACAACATGCAGTCAACGAGGTGGGGGCATAGGGTCCACTTATCTCCAGGAAATGTTTTTCAGATAATTCCCTAATCTATGGAATAAAATGGGATCGACTAATTTATTCTGTGCCAATTTTTTCCATGATAATAAAGTAAATAAACTATTGCACATTTATTGCGTTACCAGGAATTGAGCAATTCTTGAGTAGAACAAATTACATTTATGCATCCATAAGCTCACAGTAACATTAACTCTCCTTTTTTCCCCAATTTAAGTCCTGAATAAACATGAAAAAGACGCGGACCATGAAGGCATTGAGCAATATATGAATGGTCATAAAGAATAAATACCACTCAGGACTCGGAAGTCTAACACCTGAACGGGCACGCTATCAACATGAAACAGCTATTAATGCAAAGGTTTGTTTTGATGGATAAACAAAAGGCTCACCCCTACGGCATGGAGAATTCATACGTTACAGGTGGGGGGGGGGGGTGACTCCTTTCCCTGAGCCACCGTTTTGTCTCCCAAGAAGCCCTGGTAAACAGAAGGCGGTTGCCCGAAGCCATCACCGGATGTTCGAACCTGGGATCCTTCGGTAGCCGACGGGTATACCAACTGCGTTACTCGCCCCCGCTAATACGCAAGCCTTAATTCACAAAAAGCATAACATTTATGCAGCGCTGGGGAGATACAGGATGTGTCCTTTAAGTCGATGCGGACACGAAAGATCGAAATGGAATAAAAACGTTCAATTTGGAACGCTGGGAAAACTTCCCGAGACGTATTAGGAGCAGTCCTTTAATTAGGAAAGGCTTTTGGTGGGAAGTAGGCGTGTACCATTCCATTATGTTTCAATGGGAGTCGAGGGGGAATTCAGGAGGGATTTTCCGTAAGATTTATTCGACATTATTTCAGGGATGGCTTACGGAGGAAGACCTTTAGTATTTATTCTTAATAAAAAAAATTAATTTTAGCATTTATCAACATAATAAAAGAGTTTCGAAACGGGCATTGCAATGCAACAATTCGAAGTATAAAAATCATTCGCCTTGACCAGGATTCGAGCCCGGACCCCTCGTTGTCCGACCGAGTCCTTCACCCAGCAAAGCTACTTAGGCGTCTTCTTAAACTCAGACATTTTACAATTTTTTTAACTTTGAAATTTCTGCATTATAATACGCATTACTAGCTGCCTCCTTTTAAAGTTACTGCCGGGGTACCCCCCGCAGTTTCTTAGAAAGAGCTTCGAAATATTTATTTTCTTTCACTGCATAAACTCTTATACGACCAAAACAAAAAAAACAATCGCGCTTCCACGATAGTCTACTTTTTCAGTCCAAACAAGAAAATTGTCGATCAGTAATTACAGTAAAAAACATTTTCGTCAAATCTCAGAGAACTTTTATATTCTTTTTGGAAAAAAAGGTATTTATTTTAGAACGCCGATAATCACGTAGGATGGGGAAGGGGAGGTTCATATCTTACAGTCCCTCGTGAAAGCGGGAGAGGGATAACAAAGCTGAAAATGGTCTTGCGTGATTTAAGGCCTGCCCCTGAAACCAAAATGCTCACACAACAATCCTCGCGGCGACTCTACTCGGGACCGCAGTATCCATACCCTTCGCTTTCCGTTCCTGGGCCCGATTGCTATAGGGTTTTCCAATAATTCAAGGCCGGGACGAGAGTGTCCTGGCGTGCCGTGAAAAAGTATAGAATCACTCTTCACATTTTCAAAGGAGCGACAGTGGCTTCCGACGAATTCGCCGAACGACCCCGAACTCATCTTTCTCTTCCGCCACGTTACCTTTGGCACTATTAAGTCTCCAGTTTATGCGGCGCGGCGTTCCCATGAAAATCCCGACCCCCGCTTTTTTTCCCTGGCGGTGGGTGAGAACACGTGTCGACCCATATGGCAGAGGCCAAACCAAAGATTAGAGCCAACTGATGCCATTTAAGCAATTCCTCCGGGAAAAATAATTGACGTGTCTGCTAAGTGCCCCATTAAAGATTAAAGCAACCGTCCCCAAGTCCCTGATAAGTCATTGGACACGTAGTCGAGCGATGAAACTGAAAAAAATAAATCCTATAGGTCACAGATGTTCCACCGTAATTTCTCGCATGATTTCTATCATTTTTCACGATACCCTTGACGTGATACTACGGTACACGTGACTATTTCAAAATAATACAAAAATATCAACTGGAAAAATACGTCATCGGTGATCGAAGTTTCAATACTAGAACACTTAAGGCATTAAAAGAGTTGGATTAACGGTATCCATATGGATGTTTTAACAGTAAGCGTTCAGTGCTTGCATGATTACGTCAGAATTACGAATACGCCAGTCATTTGTTACGATTGTTGAAAATTACAGGACAGGACCTCTTTGGAACGAGAAATTAGGGAAAGGGGCCCCTCTCTACGATTTCCGCTGCAGGTGGAACATTGGAAAGTCATCAATGCAGGCTGGAAAAAAGAATGCGGCTATTTGCATTGTTGTAGGGAGAGGCTACAGCTCATTGCGTCGGAAATACTAATGCATGACGCACGAAGGCGAGACTTGAGATAATATCCAAACCCAGGATTACTGGCAGGCGAGAACAGTGCCACAAGATAAGGTTAAATGTACTAGAGAGTTAAAATAATAATCATACTGGGAATTTTTCTTTCAAAATTCGTTATCACAACATGAAAACATCACAAATACCACAAGCAAGCAAATGGAAACACTGAAATAATGATATCGATCACGGTATAAGTAAATCCACTACAAAAGCAGTAAGATACCAACGCAACTAATTGAATTCTATTTAATAGAATTGAATTAGTTAAATGGTAGCCTCTCATTAACTCTTACGCAATCCTTGAAACCTATAATTAACTTACACACAACTGAATGAGAATCTGGAACCGTAACAAGACTTATTTCGCAGTGACAGAGAAAGGAAGAGATGATTGAAAAAGTTCGCTTTAAAAAGAGGCGAGGAGGGTTCCCTTTAAGAAGTGTCGGCACGTGTCCATACTGAATAAAGCTGCCACTATCACTGCTCTAAATTATGGGTGTTGGCTTTTATAGTTTACGAAGCCCGATCGATACATTCACCGATGTAGACATAAATATTTAATTGCAGGAATTTTGTGCATTTCCAGAAAGAGCCGCTTTTCGCTCATGCCCTTTATATTATCGACGCGTGACGCCCACATGAAAAAGCTTCGTAGTATTGTGTGTGTACGTGGCATCCCACTATCTCTAGATCTAAATTTGACACATAAATAGAAAAGATGGTGACAGTTACTTTGCCCCTTTTAAAAATAAATCGCAGGAGAGAGGTCTTGGAAGCCAAAAACGTTCCCGGTTGGCAGATATCCCCTTGAAATTTTCCTAACAACGTCAACTCGCACCAGCACGTCTAAATTTTTGGAGATTTTGCTAGCGTTTCATCTTACACAAAGCAAAAATAGCGCAATACATACAGTATTATAAGCGATATTAATATTATAAATATATAAAAGTTTTTTTATTATGAGATCTGTACAGAACGAAAGAAAAAAGAAAACTCGAACGAAATACATACTTAATTAATCATCAATAAAGCCCTTGACGCCATTACCTTGAAGCCATAGAAAGTCTCATTTGACGCTAGTTCACGAATCAGGAATCTCCAGTCCAATAATTTCTTCCCCACTAACCTATCCCTCCATTTCACCTTACACATTAATACGTCGTTTAGAAAATTCTCTTTCGTTCTTGAGGCATCTCATATTCCTTACCTCCGACCGCATTCCCTCATCCCCGTGACCACCTTTGATGGCAAACCATGTTTCAGTTTGTGACCATAACCTCGACCGGTCTCTCCAAATGAAGACACAATCGTAGCACGATTCTTTCAAAAACCAAATTACTTCAATCCACACACACACCCACTTTCATAATCGAATGATTCTTCTCCCGTTTGAAAAAAAATTACGCCTGAAACTTAGGTACGAGATGCATTAGCATATGGCTCGAAAACTCTGATCTCAATGAGAAGGGGAGGAAGTAAGCTGAATGGTCCGGGGATGTGCGTCTAGGGTAGAATGGAGACAGCACTTTGGTCATGGAGGAAAAATAACTAAGGAGAAGCCGATTTCCTTATAAAGCAAGAAGACGTACATGGATGGGGATGGAGAATTAGCTCCGACTGTGACAAAATAAGCAGTTTAAGAGAACGGAAGAAGGGATAAAACATGAACGCTTGAATGAAAAATAAAACTTGCAGTGGAGACAAAAATAATCCATTATAATTTACGCTATTCCATAAAGCCAAAAATATTTTGTTTACATGAATACCACACCACTGACAGGGGTACCATGCCAGTGGTGTGGTATTCCCAGAGAACATTTTCGTGTGATTTCATACAGCGACATTCTCGCAATTTATTTCTAAAATAATGCTAAAATAAACAAAGGCACAAATTACTAATCTACTATGAAGGCATTGTGTATTTTTTTGCAACACTGATAAAAGTAAAAAATTAAAATAAGATTTCCGGTCACAATACTCATATAGCAAAGAAGTGTAGGTAGGGTTCACTCTCATACCACCAATTTTCATCTGCGAGGGGACAAGAACGAATGTGAAAAAATAGGGAAAGGAGACCAGAGGTTACAATTTAAAGTACGGTAGTCGTCTTGAGTTACTCAAAACTAAGTGTACTTTTATTCGTAAATTTCTGCATTGAAGCAAAATATTGTAAACGTGCCCATTGACCTACCTACCCATGGCATCTTACGAGTATATTCATGGGAAATGCAAATATTTAGCCTGTGATCGTTTGGGCTGAATATTCCATTCGCCCAATAAACAATGCAGTGATAATTAAAACAGCGAAATTGGGAAGTGTACGGAAAAAAGATACTGGCTTTGAGAAGTAAATAAATTTTCATAAACGATGACCATTTTCACTACCAGTGAAGATGATTACCTATTGACCGAAATACTATGATATGAGTGCTTCTTTCACAGAAACCTCAATATCTTGGCATTAACATCTTCACAGGTCGTTATGGAAGTAATCTTAAGTAATGAGGACGATTGTGCTAATTCAAACTTGCATTAAGGTATTAAAAAAAGATTAACAGAAGTTGATGCCGATATGTATTATTGTGGTACATATAAGAGATCTGTCAGTCTATAACTGTTTCTAAGTAACGGAGGTGGAGTAATGTGCCGTGATTTCTACAGAAAGTTAAGAAAATTTTTCGGGACTTGAAATTCTATCACAAATATTTTTGTCTTCGGCCCTGTCTAACATTTGTTCGCCGACATTCGATGGTCTTTGAGATGCCGATGCACTGCCTGGACGCAACTAACATGACCTGCCGCTAGCCGATCTGTTCCCACCATGTCCATTAAGGTTTCATCGCAATGGCGTTCACAGAGCATGGGATCGATATGTAGACGTTTGGCAAGTGGTTTTTTTATGACCGAAAGGGATTGAAAGACTTAACGATGACCCGCTATCGGAACGGAGAGGCCACTTGGGTCTCACGGGGGTAGATTCTAAGGCTCAAGCCGAGGCCCACCATCAAGTTTTCCACATAAGAAATCAAATCACACGTGGACGGATTATTTTTTTTAACAAGCAGGCTTTAAACTTCAAGAAAGGAAACGCATGCAACAAGCTCTTACTAGATATTCTCTTGGCACTGCAAGTAAGCGGTGATGCAGAGCTCATTGTCATTAATACGGCCGGTCCCTTCGTCTTAATCATTCTCATGCAATGTCAAATTCATGTCCCTTATCATCTAAGCTGGTACAATTGTCGGGGTCTATCCCCATAAGAAATGTAAACCCCCCTTGCATACTTAAATGAACCGTTACATGAGATCAGGCCTTGTGCTGTTGGCCGTCGATATTTATTTTTCCACTCAGAAGAGCCTCTTCCGAGGTCACTCTTCTGATTACCACTCTCACTTCTGCTTTCTCCATCGCTGGTGATCCTGCTCCCGGGGTAAAAATATTTCCTACGGCTACAATGATTTACCTCCTTATTTCAATTTTCAAACTTTTTCCCTTCGCCCAACAATATCTTCCTTGTGTTTGTGTGTGAAATGTTTCATCTCTTTCAACTTTATATTCAATTTCTCCTCCACTCGTGACTCGTTCTCTTCATGCGACACACACCACTGAACGAAACGATGCGCGACGAGAGTGGCCAGTCAGTGTCAAAACTTGAGCATATACGCGGGAGTGAACTGAAGGTAGGAGGAAAAATATCCTCAAGGTTTTGCTCCCAACACTTCTACGCTGTTTTTGATGCCTCAAGGATGACGCGACATTAAGGACCGTGAACGTAAACAACACCGTTCAAGTGATTTCGCGCCGTGTACCGCCGGATCAACACAAAGACCGTATTGATAAATAATGCCTCATCCGATAAATTACTTGCTCGTCGAAGGAATAAAATTTTTAAATTCAATTCCTCGAATCATACAACTTATTGCGCCGGAATGATTCCAACTCGGACCGTAAAAATTTAACCGAGCACCTCGTCACGGCCGTAAAAATTTATACGACTCCATTTCCTGCGGGTATCTGGAATAGCACCCGGACAAATGCGCCTTAAACCCCTGAAAAAGGAGTGTTCTAGGTACAACACGCGCCCCAAGAAAGCACAGTATGGCATCGCTGGCAGGCCATTAGCCCTCCTGCATGACATTTTCCGAGGAACACTTCAGATGTATCAATTTACACCTCAACAGTTCTAGGAGAACAGGATACTCTTCGGCTCATCAACAATAAAATGCTCCCGGAAAATAAGATATCCTCCGCAAAAGCAGTACCAGACGTTGCCCCAATCAACTCGGGTGGAGCACGGCTCTAGTGAGGTGAGTATTATGAAATGATCTCCAGTTGAACGTTCATTTTTTATGAAGGCACTCGAGAAGAAATCACAACGCGGACTTCCACTGCTAAGAAAACTCACACTGGGGAAACAGGCATTGGGGATAATTCTGATGCTCAGGTAAAACGGCTCAAAGGCTCTCATACCAAAATAAATATGATTAAACCGTTATGTACATACGAAAAGGATATCATGCAAACTCTTATTTGAAAGACACAGGAGGGTCAATTAAACGTGAACGAATGCCTTAAATTAGAAAAAAACAAGTCATCGGGAACTTTGAATTTCACATTCAAAACTATATATATCTTCCAACTAGGCATAGGTTTCCCAAAAGAATGCTTTATAGAAAGCGTTACAGCCGATCGATGATTGGGAAGAGACCACACCCCACTAATGATTTTCAATAATTGGCATTGTTTAGCACAACGAATTTGGAATGCGGAGAGAATGCTTTGCATCGTTTATGCTCGGAAGTCTATGATAGTATTGCGAACTAAAAAACTGGTATGCTTCACCGCGATTAAACGAGTTCGTTTCAAACCAGTCAACGGTTACAGTCAACATCTGTAATCAACCAGAAGGTTGGTTCGATAAATGATGGCAGAGCTCACCTTGAACAAAGCACAACGGCGTGAGAAATTCAATCATCAGGGTAGTCAGGCCAGTTCATTTCCCTGTACCACCTGTGGTTTCCCACGAAGATCTGGTACACGAAAAATCACACAGTTTGGATGAAGCTGAGGGTGCCCAGAGGCGGCTCCAAAAATCGAACTCGCGTCCTCAGGTTAATGGCCCAGTACTCTACCCACTGAACTGCTACGGCCATAATTCAACGCAGATACATTTAATTGAATGATAACAATAACCCTGGTAAATAGCGTAAAACTTAACTCTAAATTAGGAAGATATGAGAGACGAAGACTTACGTCAGTATCAACATTAATATATGTATCCGGTGTAGAATAGTTTTGGCAAAGCTCTCCAAAGCTCAAAAGTATTTACCAGGCAGCTACCGTTTCCATATTTCTAAGCGTCTATTTTGTTACCTATTTCTTTCACTGTACTTCTGGTCTTCCAATTAGTCCTTCCACCACCGCCTTCTGTTGGTTAAATGCCTCAAAATATCTCTCACGATCAAACCTCCAGCATTTTGTATGAGATAATTTTTCTACAGATCTTTAAAGTACTTATTCCTTAGTCATTCGATATATGCATGCACCGTCATCTGTGTTCTGCGATCGACGAGTAAACATAAGCGGCGAAACGGAAGTTTGAAAATAGGTTTTCAAAATAGCAAGAAGAGAAGCGTAATAGTATATAAGAGATAATATTGCACGGTTAAACGAGTTCAGCCTGGAGGCGGTAAGTAGGTGATGATGGATAGTTTTAAGGGACCGCCCATCTTTAATAGGTAGGCTACCTATCATGATTGACCTGTGGCATCACATTTTCATTTCTCACATCTCTAATTCATCGTAAAATTCACCCTCTTCATGTCTCGATGAAGCGCTCCAGAATTCCACGGCTAACATTCCTTTCTGTCCGGAATATTTTTCTTATCGCAGACGCCCACTTTTTCTTCTGCTCCATACCGCGGGCCGGTGGAGCTAAAAAACACATTTAAGGCCAATTTCTAAAAAGTGTCCCATCAATAATAAGCATTTCGCGCAGAAAATGGAGCACGATTTTAGTCAAGAAACATTATTAATGCCTCACACAGTGCAGTCTGAAACCAGCGCTCACGGGCGGACAGAAACGCAAGCGGAATGCAACCAATGGGACGAGGGAATACCCGTTCGCACCCCTTCCCCACTCATCGTCCCGTCTTTATTTTCCCAGCACAGAAATGGACGGGGAGGGAGAGAGGGTTGGCGGTTAACTTGTGAGGTAGGTGCCGTAAAGCGTTGGAGGTCTCTTTATAAATAAACAGATGCATAAAACGGAGCGTGTGGCTCGGTGGACAAGGCACCGGGGGACGTAAAACTGACTCGGAACGACAGCGGAATCCGCCGGGGGGTGTAGGAAGAGAGGCTGGGGGGGGGGGGACCAAGGAGCGAGACGGAGGAGGGATAAAGGCGGTGGCACGCATCCTCCCTTTTTCTTTCCTCACCGAATCGAAATTGCGCCGGAGAAAGCGGTTTATTTTATTTCAATGTTAGCACTTTTTCCTCCGTGTGGAGACGAAAGAGAGGGAAACCGTCGGTCATCGCCTCCGACCACGCCGCCCGATGGACGAGCAAACGGACCGCGTTGAAAGGCGTTCGATTCCTGTTCCGAGGATATCTGGTCGCGCCGCTGTTCGCGCTAATGCTCTCTCTCCCCTTTTCCCCATCGTTTACGACGCATGATGTCTATCGAACTCGGAAAAAAGATTGCCAAAAGTAATAATTCTCCCACATTTCAATGGGATTCCTAATTCGAGAGTAAAATTTATTCTAACTTATCTTCAATGTGGAAGGCTCTAAGTAATATTAAATTATTTAACCCGCAGACATTCTACGCGAATAAAAAAATCATCAAATACGATTTCGTAATCTTGTATTGCGCGTACATTTATCGACATGTCCTCAAAATGTTATCATTATTAATGTTAGGAAAACGTTTAAGGTGGATTTCGAATAGACACACAAGATAGATCACCGCTAATTTTTTAAACTTTTTCGACGAACACAACTTTAGGGTCCTGAACTACAATAAACCCTTCTTTAATTCATCATAAGTACTTACTGCCTACCTTCACTTCCATCCAACATTCCTCTTTTTCCCTACCCCCACCTCGCCTGTTCAACATTTTCCTCCCTATCACGGTCTTCAACGTTCTATTGCCAATCAAAATGAACTGTATCCACTCTTCTTGCCTCCTGGGGATTTCTCCCAACAACATTCCATCACCCCCTAACATTCCCAGGATTTACTTCTTCGTTTACTTTCCAATCCATTGAAGTGCTAAACAAATAATTATTAGAAAGAGACTAAAGGGTGGCGCTAAGTTCTAATAGACCCAGGTACTACATATTACGGTACGCCTGAGCTCTGACTAACATGACACAAGACATCCTTAAACCCTATAATACTACATACGTCTTACAATAGCTAGTTCATTAGCTCTACATACTCTTCACCACCTCTAATTTCATAAAAAAATGCCACTTCTTTTCCTCCCTCTACCTCGGCATTCCGAAAATTCTTCAAAGCGTCTTCAGTAACATTTTGCCTCGTAGTATCTCCTTCAACTTTTCATTCCGAACATTTTCCTTGCCGCCCATAATATTTTTTCACATTCTTCTCTACGCCCACATCTCAAAAGCCCCAAATCTAAGCCTACCCTCTCGTTGAGGAAAAAACATAAACAATTTAAATTTAATAAACAACATCCCTTAGTTTTTTTAAATTGGCAAATATGTTTGATCTCTTGAAAATGCCAACAAAACCCATGGATTACCACACTTGTAGAATAGATAATTTTTTACTTTTTTACACCATCTGATGCCGAGTCCCATTTTATCTGCATCGGATGCCGCGACGTCACGGAGAGAGGACGCGGCCGGAAAGGTCGATGTCGCATTGGGAACTAATGACGACCGCGGGAAACGTTTTGAGCGCGCGTTGATCGTCGGAGGATCGGGGAGAGAGGCGGGGGATGGCGGGTGAGCGGGGAGGTTGGTGGGAGGACGGGTTGATCGGCAACGTAGGACGGGGAAGAAGCCGATCACGACGTGACGGGACGTCCATCCAGGCCGCTGCGGATCGCTTCCTAGGGCACTCGGCCCTCCCTTTACGCCCGAGGGTTTTCCGGTTCTAAAAACGCACACGAGGGGGGGCAAACATCAACGCGAGATCAGTCCCTCGATCGAACTAGCAATTGTAAAACGGCCGCGCTCTCGACGACGCACGAGAGCTTTTTAGGAAAGAGAGAGGAGAAGAATCACTCTTTTTTTTTAAACGAGTCGAGGAAATGGAAGCCGATGCTCCCTCCATCTCCTGCAGGCCGGAACAATGGTCGGGATTTGATCACGCTTCGCGTCTAAAAAATCATTTTTCAGCGTAATCTGAGCTCGTACACATGTGTGGTTGCTCACATGGAATGTTTATTCGTCGGGAACATCGACAAAAACAAGAGTTTAAAAAATCCACATATTTCTCTCAGGCGTTCGAGGAATGATCGGAATACTCACATACTAACAAGGTTTGATTCCAGACCTTAAACAAGGGATTTAGCCTATTTATTTATCTTTTAAAACTGCCAATAAAACCGGTGAATTATTATTATGAATTACCTTTGATTTATTTGTACAAAAGATATTTTCTTTTAATTTTGCGGTTATGGCATATTAAATAGAATAATATCTTGTCATATTAAAACACTTGATCATTCGATATCATCACTCGAATGAATCAGAAACGAATGGCCAAAAACAGATGAGAGAAGAATTAATGGTTTCAGATGGAAATGTTAGATCGGGCAAATCACGGATGAATGGCAATAAGACTATGAGAAGAGTGTCAGAGGTCTCAGAAACAATATATGCGTAATAAAAAACTCATTTGTTAAACAATCCTAGAATTTGACAGATTGTAAGTACCTATTCAAGTTTAGGCTAGCATGGAAGAAATTGATGTAAGTCCAGTAAGAGCTCAAAATCATTTTTTCGTCTATTCCCACTTTGAAGAGAACACGGCGAAGGGTATTTTACGTATGCACGGTATTTTCATAAGAGGGCTGTTCAACAATGAGCAATGATAAACAATTTATTTGCAGGACTATTTGTGCGAAAATTAATTCTTTCGCATTATTGGCTTTGCGTGCAATATACATTAACAGTATGAGAACCTGTATGTGTGGAACAAGTTTTATTGATTTCACTCAAACAAAAACAAGGAAGCGCAACGCGCAACGAAATTTTAACATGTTTCCTTCGGTACAATTCGACAGCCGAGGCCTACGTAATGCTGCTACATGAGGCGTATAGAGTCAGTTCTTCGCCACAGTACAGATAGAAGATGGTTTTTAATGCACAAAGAGGGAAGAAACATTCAAAGGAAAGTGGATCCGGAGTTCAAGTCACGGCTATCACGGAAGTAAACATTAACATCGCTGTTACCAATGTGAAAAAAGATTTTTTGGACATAAACTTTGAGTGCACTCTTAAAATTTCCGTAAATTTCATTGGGTGCCATCCATACGTTGGCAACGGAAACATTCCACTTGAGGCATCAAGGTGCGCAGTTGGATTCCGTGAAACCCACCGCGAAATCGCAATTATCTCGCGAAAATCAATGTGAAGGGCATTTCCCTCGACCTTCCTATCGTCCGGACCTGGCAGCCTTTTTCCTGATCCAAACTCTGAAGAAACACCTTAGTAAAGGGCGTATCACATCGCCCGAATCAGGTGCAGGCAAACTGAATATGTTTCAACTTGCAACGCCTGCCTCAGACGCAGCACTGGAGTCAAATAAATAAACTTTCCATCACACACGCATTGCACATCAATTTAAAAACATAACATCAAATTGTCCACAATTAATCAAATGAATCAGAACTGTATGATCATTTGTTTTCATAAAGCCTTCGTGCATGAGCTAATTTCTGCCGACACGTAAACGAACGTTCGAACCAAACATAAGACACGGATACCGTGGAAAATCGGGGTAAGGGGTGTGTTCTCGTCATCTTTTCTGCGTCTAGAGGTTTACCATGGAGACGCCGGGAGCGCAGTCGGATGAATGCCACGGCGAGAGAGTTCTCCGAATCTCACGCTCTTATAGGACTGGGAACGTTCTCGGAAATGCTTAAGTACGGGTGGGGTGGTCAGCCTCTGGAGGCCTTCGGGCCCCACTGGAGTCACCCGTGAAGCAACTCGACCTGAAATTCCCGTGGGATTGAGCGAGCGGGGGCCCATAACGGCGACGATCCCCTCGCCCGGGACGGAAATCACGGACACTCAACCAAAAACATGAAACGAATTCCGAAACTCTCGAATGGTTATTACGCGTCATCCTGTCTCGCCATTTTCCTCAATTTAAAACCGACAGATGCATTACAAAACACCTTTAGTTTATTTTAAAGTGGCCTACCGCTCAGATGCAGGTTTTTGATGGACCGAGGAAAGGTCGACGTACTCCCAGGAACTAACAGAAGTATACCTGGACGCTAAAGCCCTAATTGCATTAAACCTAATACCATAACAGCTTAGAGAGCTGCTCATAATACAACATTATTTCCTTTACCACATAATTTGGTGGAATTTTCCAACTTCCATTCATGCGCGGTCTGTTTAATTTTGAATGAAATTTCCCATGACGTCAAAACGCCATTTTTTAAACTGCAATACCTAAAATATTAACAACCCACGCATTCATTAATTATTATGTGTACCCACCTAAGGTAAGGCGGTCTACACCCTTTTGGCCCATTGTGATCGGTAAGCATCCATTTTTAGGCCAATAAAACAATGTAAATATTTGAAATGAACATTAAAATTACGTCACACAATTAACATCATTTTAAAGGTGTTGAAATTAAATTATTGACTTTGTAATTCCGTACACTATATTTAAAAACACGACCATCATCAACTGATGACGTTCAACGTCGAAACCTGGATTGTGTTTTTACATATACTGTGTGGAATTACTAAGTCAAAAATTTCATTTCATTTCAATATTCTATGGAAATTCCATAAAGTTACGCCAGAGACAACAAATTTTAAGGGTGTATCCACATGGCCATCTATAGCAACGAAGAGTCCACTTCTCGACAATAGTTTTAAAAAGTAATGATGAAGAGGGTTGCTTTCTGATAACCTTTCTAGTCCCACTTTGACAATGTGCCACACGCAACGTGAGCTAGGCGCTGGTCGTAGTGAAGTTTGCGGTATGAAAGTACTGGGCTGTGGACTATGAATATTTCCACCAGAGCTGATCTCGAACTTCCCAAGCTTTAACGATCATTCATTTGACAGGAGCATGGAGAGCGATTGCTAAACATTCATAGATATTTTTTTCCCTTAAAAAGTACATTTCTTTCATGAAATAATGAAAAATCGAAAGTCATGCAACATGGCGGCCTACTCGCCAGGAGAAAGGGCCCACATCTTAAAGCTACACTTAGGTCAAAAACTTCTTACAATTTTCACGAATTTATGACAGTAAATAGTTAAGCAATTCTAGCGCACCCACTTTACATAGTAAGACAATTTGAAACCTTTATATTACACTCAAGACAAGCTATCAGAAGATTCGTACATCTACATGCAACTTCGACGTAAGCTTG
Organism: Hetaerina americana; assembly: GCF_022747635.1. Taxonomy (NCBI): domain Eukaryota; kingdom Metazoa; phylum Arthropoda; class Insecta; order Odonata; family Calopterygidae; genus Hetaerina; species Hetaerina americana. The sequence goes on from NW_027286625.1 coordinate 10,479,509, forward strand.
ATTGATTAATGAAGTAAACGAAGGAGACCACGACCACAATCTCATCAAATCACAATATTCTTGTCACTGACGTTACTTTCAGTTAATAGAGACTAAAAAATAGACTATAAAACGACTATTAGCTTAGGGATGGAGCGAAACATAAGGGAATGTAACAAATCGATGTATTCGTGTGCCGGGTTCGAGAAACGTAACTCGAATATTTCCTATGCATCGGGTGCAAATCGTATGCCGTTCACGCTTCGCAGCTGAGTCGGCTCGTAATTTTATTACCTCGGAAGGACGTCCATCGAATACCTGTCGGCGTGCAGAATAGACATCGTCGGCAGCGGAAAGAAGGAGCGAGAGAGCAAAAAGAAAAAACCTGAATGTTGAGGCATGCATTGCTCGCTTGGAAATCGCCAGTTTTAGGAGAGACATGAAGGATAAGAGCAGCAGTACGGCGGGTTTTGAGATATGTGCACGGGGTTTGGAAGTGGTAAGTTAGATATAGAGGAAAACAAAGTGAAATGTGGTAAATTGGCGAAAATTGAAAAAAGAAGTAGTGGGTTGTAGGAGTGATAACAGATAATTGCATCAGGTAGTCTGTTAGTTCGCAAGTAATAAAAGAAAATGCGAAATTAGCGGGAATTAAATTACTCTCGTCGTGTTTGGGAAACCGTTGCTGGGAGAGCTGAAGATCTACCGCTATATGGTGGGTTACCTTGAATGATTTAGCCGTAGGAAGATGTACATGTATTGAAAAACATAAGATTTTCGACACTTTAACAAGCAGAAATCACATAAAAAGTAAACCCTCACATTCAGTCGTGCACGGAGATACTCGAACATAATATTCGCGAACGTACGGGTTGAATCAGCCAAGACATCTACAGCGAAAGTTTGGTTTCGTACAGTTATGCATTTGTGATCTTCCCAGATTTTATTAGGTAATCTATCGGTTAAGGTAGGTTTGGATGGACACAACTACCAAATAAATATCTCCTAAACAAACACAACCAACATTCTACTCTACAACAAGTTCCTCTTCATATCTGTGTACTTTCGTCCTCCCTTTATCCTGTCCAACTTCCATATCTCCTCCTTGCCCTTTCCTCGTTTGCCTAGCATGTTCCCCTCTATTACAGTCTTCAACATCCCACTACTGATCAATATGCTTTTCATCCATTTTTCCTGCCTCCTTAGGATTTCTCCCTCCGAGTCATTGGCAGTTTCCCACAAAATTCTGGTAATGATGAAATTTAAGATTTAAATTAGGATCATCCGAAAGCCTCACCAGATTTTCGAACCAAAGATCCCACTTTATCTATACAACGCTCTCTTATCTTTCTCTCTATGACGAAGCGCTATAGTAACTCAGTACTCCTATGCTATTCACTCTCTTCTCACCAGCAAGCTGCCGCGTCATCGAAAATGACGACTTTAACTGTTTATTTTTGGAGCACCTCGAACTTTTCAGAAACTCCGAAGCTACCTCGTTCACTTTTTCCGTTTCCCAGGACTTATTTTTTTTCAATTTTCCTGCATTTCCAAGGCTTTAAGCCTGACCCTAGATGGAAAACTTTCCCACAGGAAACGCCCTCAAGTTTTCGGGCACACAATTCGCATTCCGGACAGTCCCGCGGTATAAAATTCGAGAACGGCGGAGGGGAACGAATCCTTGCACAGTGGTGGGGGGGGGGCAGACGGGTAACGCGCGAGGATCGCCGCTTGAGCCCGGGTCTAAATATTTAACCTCTTCCCCTTCGGTTCAGTTGGCCAACGCCGGGGATCGATCAAGACTTGCGCGCGTCAACCCAAGAAGATTAAACATGTAATATTTCATCAGGCACGACTACTCGGAAAGTGTTCCGTAAAGCGGCCGGCGCAACGCGTAACAGTGGGGAGGCTGGAGGGAGGGAAAAGGCCGGGAGGGCCGACGGCACAAACCAATCATCAATTTTCAGGACGCGGGGGCGGGGTTGGTTCGGGGCTGATGAAAATTGAAATAACGGTTTCAATTTTCATCGGCAGCGGCTCAACTTTCGGAAGCCAAAGATGCGGGGACGGACGTGGAGATAAGGAGAGGCGCGCGCGAGAGGACCCGGGGGGGGGGGAGGAGGAGGAAGAGAAAATGACTGAAAATCAGCGATTGCTCCTCGCGATCCCGCCCCTGTGGATCGTGAATATTTCAAGCGCAGCTGAAAACATGATGGGAGTGAAAATATTGGCGCCGAAGTAATTCCGCCACCTTCACACCGAAGCGGAGTGGACAAGATTAAAAATGAATTCCATGGGAGAAATTCTCATGGGAGTTACACAAAATTTAAATGAAATTTTTGAACTCTCTCAAGGTTGAAGGTCTGCCCGTTACATAAAACACCGCCGCAAGCATTTTTAAACTGGGATATCCTCAAAGGTATCGCCAAGGACAAATTGCATAGTTTCGCGAGTGATGTGTTTGAATTTGAACATTTGAACATTTTAATAACCAAATTATTGCACCTTTTAGCTGGTTAGCAAATTTATTTCCGCCAATTGTATTATACGCACCTGAAGATGATTTTGGTTCAGTAAACTCTAGTCGGAAATAAATTTGCTAACTATCGGAAAAATGAATTATATGATTATTCATTAATATGAATTTGAAACACTGTACTTCAAATGACAAATATAGCTTGCGTTCCAATAGTAATGCAATTCCCAAGAGATCCAATCAGCCGTGACGAAGACCTTGCGAGAGGTCCCCGAAGACGTCTTCCAGGGCGTATACCGATCATACCGCTGGGAAAAATGTGTAGAGGCCAAAGGGCAGTACTTTGAAGAATTTTCAGTGTTTGAGCAAATCTTTTCAATAAGTTACTTACAAAAATAATCGCATTACTTTTGGAACGCACCCTGTATATTCAACAGTAAAAACCGCATTATTTGTAAATAAATACTGAAGCATTGGGTAAAGATGTGAATAAATTATGAGTAAATACTTTAATATGTAGTACAAGTGCTCTATGGACGTAAAATCTGACCTTCGAGTCAAGAGGATGAGCCCAGAACGGAAGCGAGAATGCTGGACAAACAGTGACGAAAGAAGAAAACACGCCTTCTAGGGGAGCACGAGGACAGGCAAAAGTTACGAATTTACGAAAGATAGACCACTAATTTACATGAAAAAGGCTGGAATGGAACAGGACCCTGATGTATAAAAATCTTTGAATTACTACTCTATCGTATCGAGATACCGGTGGATTTAATATGGCTCTTGCCAACATCAATAACCTCGGCCACCAAATACGGCCCTCGCAAGTATGAGAGTGAAAAGTTGACAGCGGTTTCCGTAACAATTTTATGCTCTCAGACACTGTTATAGGCTTGGAGATCAGAGGAACACGCAGCACAAAAAGCATAATATTTATCGATCGAAGAGCATCCGGATACTCATTTCAGAAATAACTCCCCTCCGGAAGACACGTTCCCGCAATGAATTTTAAGTAGGATTACCATGACGGCAATCTTGAATTTTACTTTGTCTTTTCCTTCGTTTAATCACCTGTCCAACGCGACGAGAGAAACATGTAAAGCGTTTTAATGAGCCTGGGGTTCGATTCGGGCGTACGTATGACTGGGTATAAATGCATGAAGGATATTTACCAGACACGAAAGGGTTGTTGTGCAACTGAGAGTTGCAGATATTTCAAAGGCGGTTCTCTCTAGAGCAATCACAGGCATTACCTTCCTTACTAAAGAAATCGTCTGCTTCTTGAAACGATGGCAACAGTTCGTTCATTCTTTTACACCACCGAACGAAAATTTGTGAATCACGCAAATAATTCGCGTGAAAAATTGTCGGCCGAAAGAAACGTACGAAGTTTATTTTGAGTGTTCTCTTCTGGTGGTTTTTAAGCTAATCAGGGTCTTTGGTTGGTACACGGCTCCACGAGCATAAAATCATGTAAATCACACAGTAATCAGAATTCAAGAAATAAGAAAGAATTAATTTATTCTCAAATATTCGAGGTTGGCAATTTATTTACTTTCGCTTAAACCACGAACGAGGCGTCAAATACCAACTCTATGGGGTCTTAAGTTTTCTGAAAAACAGCCCAGAGGGAGTTTTTGTCTTTAAATTATACACCGCTCAAACCTAGGAGAACAGTCATAATCAACTATGACATCGAGCGTTAAAATTTAGCAACAGTGGCAGGCGTGTTAACCCATTTGACACTATTTAAATTTACTGAAGAACTTTCCGACAAACAAAAGCAAGCATGACCGCGCAGTTATGCGTAAAAAACCTACTAGGTACACCGGAAATATTTATTTCCATGGTCGAGAGGATTTTAATGCAGAAAACTCGCATTCAGTCTTCAAGGTGAACCTATGAGAACTTCAACAAATGGATTGCCTTATGGACCCACAATTATACGATAAATGCCACCCAATATACTCACAGTACTCAGCCAATCAGGTTGTTTAACAGTAACATGAAATTATTCTAGAAGACATGAAATCCTCAAGCTAATTTGAAGTACTCTATACAGGTTCAACCATTATTAATATTTATGCTAGATAATAACATCCTTGCAATAATTCATCGCTATCCGGATATTAAAATATTACCGTCGTCTTTAGTGAGTTATGCGAACGATGAAAACGCTAGTCACCGAAACAACTATCGAGATTTGGGAATTTTATAGCGTTTCATAGGTATTATCAGTCTAACTATGATGGGTTAAGACATTCACGAACCTTAAGTGCAATTATAAAAAAAAACTATAAACGCAGTAATCAACCCGAAGGTTGGTTTGGGAGGCGATGGTAGAGTTTACCCAGTACTAAGCCCGAGACGGCCAGTTCTTTTCCCTGTGCCGGTTATGGTTTCCCAGGAAGATCTGACACTCGAAAAATCGCGTAGCTTGGCTGCAGGTGCCCAGGGTGGCTTGCCCGGGAATCGATCCCGGGCCCTCCGATCAGTAGCCCAACCCCCTGGATTACCGCGACCCACAAGTGTATTTATACTAACCAATATTTTCTGGGTGATAAGGTACTCTTGAGCATACAAGAAAATAAATAAAGAGAAGATAAGTAGCGAATCCATTACACGGAGAGTTGTAAATTGACCTGTCTATGGTTTAAGGGAAAAGCTATCAATTGCTACAGTAGAAGAGATGCGACTTAATAATTCGTTCTCATACCTTGTATTCGCATTACTGAGTCAAAATATTTATTTCACTGTATAATCCGAAACTTCCTTTCTCACAAATCAGTCAGTCAGCGTAGATGAGGTGCTTCTGACGGGGGCACGATGAAGAACGCATAAAATAAGTCACACAGAGAGAACAGAAGTATTTGCAAATAATGGGAAAAGAGTGTTGCTCGAGAAATAACTACGAAAGGAGAGAGAGAGAAAGAGCGTGGATAGATAACATGCTTAAGGATAATGGCAAGTTGAACTTTGTGACCAAAAGAAAAGTTTGTGACTGAAAGGAAAAGTGTGCGAGATAGAGAGAACGAGATTACGCATTTTGAACGACGCGAAGGTTGCTTAGAAAGTGTGAAGGAACGAAGAAGGAAATGATTAAGTTTATAAAAAAGGTGGATACGGGCTTTTAAAGATGCGATCAGAATTAATTTTTTGGCGACCGTCCGAATCTTGCCTCCACTGGGAACACCCACATTATCAACCGAAATCTTCCAAAAATCTCGCACGCTTGCGCACGTAGCAATTAAGTTATTCGCATTTGCAGATGACATATGATAGAAAAACTCACGGAAATATTCCAATGGTAGCGCCCAAGACAAGGAACATTCCTTCATTAATCCATCCTTACCTGGAAGATAAGAAAAAATTATTAGCAAAGGTTGGAACAATCGAATATCGTCGTTATTATCAATTTTACCCAACTATACTAAGGGCTAAATATAAAAAAATCAGTGCATCCATACATGGCTATCACATCTGAGATATCAAATATGCATCGATTGAGGGCCACCATTTAAGGAAATTTGCACTCCAATCTCAGGGCTAAATAATTATAGGAGATATTACTTTCCGTTGAAGTAAATAATGCAGGGCAAGGAGACCTTGAATACAGTACGAAGAAGCCCAAGAAAATGAAACGATTGTGCTCCGGGACCGTCCACGAACCACTTCTACTCGAGGGACTATCTATCGCACTATGATGATTATATCGGATCACAAACTTTACATGAGGTAAAGATACTTGGGACACAACCAGAAACCAAAGAACATTCAAAGGCCAATAAATTGGGTAATCAGCGAGAGCGCATTCTAAATTATGACTACTAATTAACATCCCACAAAAACTACCACTGAAAATTGTTGGGAGTATTCAATGGAACATTGATTCGCAGTTATACAAGAGGCCACATACACGAAGGACATTTTTCCAATCGTGTATCAGCGCAGTCCAGCGCACATCGTGTTCGAATAATCTTTTTTTTGCCAGTGCAGATGGCAGCACCCTTGAAACATGATTGAGGCTTGTTTCATCTTGGCATATCTCCACGGTAACATGTCGGCACCAAGTGTTTTACATTCCCTGATTCATGAAAATGTGAAAGTCGGTTGCTTCCACTGTTTAATTATTGCTTCAACGCAAAACTCTTGAGATGAAAAAAATTCCATTCTTTACAGTTTCCCGCATTAAATTATTAGTTACCGTTCATTTCATTACTCAACAACGTGAAAATTTCCACAATAACTGAATAAGTAAATATATTCCAATTACTTTCGCAGATAAATTTTCTCATAGAGGGAAATGGTTGCTCCTTCCCCGTAATAGAGTACTAGCCGGCATGTATTTACATCGGAAGAAAGAAAAATTCCTTCGATTTTCCAAAATTTTCACTGATATCGTACCCCAATACATGCTCTCATTCAAGCCCTCAAGTTCCACAAGAGCTCCCTTCATTCCTCTTCCCGCCATACCATTAGCACTTAAGCATTAGTCAACCAATCAATCACCACCGCGAATTGAGCTCGAATTTCGCATTCACGGTGTGCGTCATCTGCGCAGATTAATCGAAAGCAACAGCACTCAGATTCACCTATGCTTTATGCGGTGCATGGATTAGCAGTAAATACAAAACCATAGAGGATAACGCCCACGAATCACGATTTTTAAAGGATAATTTCTCGACCAATTTCCCAGCATTGACATTTTCATGAATGACGGTATTCAGGTGATTCAAAATGGAGCATTTTGTTACTGGGGCTCTGCTTCTTGAAAATTAATCCACTTTCCAAATAGATGAATGAGCTCGTCCATTTTAAAGATATTAGAATGGAGTTTCGACCATGTTTCGCGTAGCACTTAAAAAGAAGCCAACGAGTTATCGAGAGGGTTTTGACAGCGATTGAGTGCACTTAGCAGGAGTCTCTATGAAAGTCCTGCCGTTTTCACTAACGAGCTTCCATTTCGTGTTCCGTCATGTATAGCGCAGACAAACGGACGCGGATTCAATAAGTATTCCACTCCGGCTGATTTACAAAAGAAAAGAAAATGTAATTGAAGACAGTATTATTCGCAAAGACTGATTGCTCTTTAGTTGATACATGTTTGTTATGGTCGGCGATTCAAAATGGAGTATTTTGTTACTGGGGCTCTGCTTCTTGAACGTGAACTGCATTTTTTCACAGACAAATACGTAGAGGAATACTCTAGTTTCCATCAAAACTATAACACATTCTAATAGGGCTTCTGGAACATTTCTGAGCAATACCCATGGAAGTACGATAGTTCCTTTTTCCGGTGCTAACAGCTCCTGTTCCACTTCAGTGATCGATTCCGTTTTCTCCCAAATTTCCCTAAAATATCCACTTTTTGCCAATAATCTTCTCCGGTGTCCTCCCGCACTGAACAGTTCACTTTTTCCATCCCTTACTAATTATCGGGCTGGAAGATAAGGAAACCACTCGAAATGAATGATCCATTACAGTTCTGCTGTAAGGACAGAATACGCTCACTAATACCACAAAAAAATATACATTTATCGAATTTTTCCTTCATAGAATATGTTTCAAGCTTACCTAAATATTGCTGAGATACCTCTGTGCAATTTCCCTTGAAAATTAAACATTTTAACACAGATACAATTTGAATTATTACGATTTAGTGCCTGCGGCAAAATAATTGAATTTTTATCAAATTACTTCTAAAAAATTAAAAAAATAAGGAGTAAAAATGATGATAAAAGGGTGACATTAACTGAAAGGTTATTGGCAGTAGGTTACCATGCTAGGGTGGATTTTTGACGGACTATGACGACACAAACTATGATATTCATAAGCTCTAACCAACGTTCACTCTAAGTTTTATAACAAACAGCGACGAACTACGAGTGGTGCTAATATTATTACTAATTACCGTCAAAGATAATTCCTTTCACTTTTCTGCCTTTTTAACGATTAATTTTTCCCGAGTCAGCCTGAGGATCTAATACTTCTGTATTCCATGGAATATGAATTCAGGTTCATCGCACTGCTAAACCTTCGCCCCCAATCTACATCTAATTATGACATATATTAGAAGCAATACGCCGTAAAATGACAATCTTAAAGTACGTATTATCTTTCCTTTCCGAGGCAAGGAAAGTATTCTCCACCCACAACTAAACCCACATCGGCTCAGATTGATGATTGCTGGCTGAAGTCAACAAGTGTTGATATGAACGACTCCTGATATATAACACACCATCATTAAAAAAAACGTTTTCAGGTAAGAATAATAACCAATTATTGAAGTGGAATTGGCGAGGTTTTGACACATGCACACCGGACAATGGGGCGATGCTTAAGGAGAAATTAACAAGAAATACCAAGGATATGACAAATGAAATAATGATGGACGTCTGAATGGAAGAAACACATAAGACGTGAAGATAGCCGATAGGAGGAATGAGTAAGTATTGAGCTGCTCCAAGGCATTCGCACAATTTATGGCCATTAACGATGACGAACAGGGGGATAAATGCCTCATGTGATCCTCTATACACCTCCTTCCGCCCTCTGAACTCGACTGAGACACCGGGAACGCAGCATGATCTTGGGAATGAACAAAGGTCACGGCGGAGGGAGGGAGTTGATGCCGAAACCCTTATTCATAACTTCAAAGCTGTATTGGACGCGACTGGCAGCAGACACACAAGGTCTCCCCCCCCCCTACAGAGCCAACGCCCAGCGATACACTACGATATATGAATGCGTTGCAGAATGTTTCATGCCGCATCGCATTGCTCCGCTTGGTAATTAGCGCAAACGCGATATAAGGGCGCACCGCGTCGAGATCTTTGCGATGTTTCAAGTAGTTTTTTGTGTGTACATCAGGACCGAAGAATCGCAAAGGGGATGTGGGCATTACAGAGAGAACGGCCAAAAAGAAGGGAAAAGACGAGATAAAACAAATCGCAACGAATTAAAGTCGCACAGCCTTAATTTAGATACATGGGTGCGATGTGAAATTCGATGTTATCTGTGTACACCTCGAAGTCGATCTATCGTGAAATTGGTGACATGCGACGCACATCGCGTCGCGATAATTGGTATAGTCCTCACTCACTCCAAGCTCATATTGAGTCTTCCTTATTAACTGAATTTCAGTGGTGCGTAATCATTGGCCCACCTCTCATTATTACTCGATCCGCGACAGATTATGTTGATTTTTGTTACATTAAGGATTTTCATGTAATTTCACAGGTTGCGATTGCGATTTTTCTCGTCAGTTAAATCATTCTTTCGTTAAATATAACTACACATGGGTTCCTTATCTTATGTAGCATGCTAATTTAATTAAATAATTCAAATTTAAGAAGTGATTTTTATACATGCAATTACGATGGTTTTTCCCAATGCGGCAAGCACATTAAATGATGGGAGTGAGAATATATGGGAAATATGCACGGGCGTGTAAGGAAACGGTTAGAGTCACTTTTTTGAGCCGTTCCGTCAAGCTAATTAATCGCTAGAGACGTGGTTCCACGGATAATCTCCTCCTCTCAGCATCTCTCGGGCGCCAGCTTTGCCCGACGATGAGGAAATCGGCTGAGCCCGAGCCAATCAACAAAGGGACGCGTGCAGGAAGTGCTATAGCAGCACCTATTGGCACTTAGCCATTTTTATGAGCAAGTTCTACTTGACCTATGGCAAATTCCATGTATTGATACTTAAACATTAGGTGATTGGAAAAAATATAATTTTCTTAGTTTTTCAATTGTTTGTAGGTTATAGGCTTTAGTTAGAACCATTGGCCTTTTTACAGGGACATTTATTTCTAGCTTTAATTACTTTATGTATTTCTTCTGCCGATTGTAGTTCGTTCATAGCTACACCTACGTCTTCCATTACATAAATTAATGATTTTGTGTTGCCATTTGAAAGTTTAAATCATTCTTTACCTTCCTTATCCCAGGATAAAATTTCTCCCAAACCTAACTCGGCTACTAGCCACGGCAACATTTCTGTCTTAGGGTTACATTTAAATCCCCGTGGAGAATTCCTACGTTAACTATATCATCTAAGCCCTTTCATTCCATATCATTAAATTATCAAAAATGCGAGTGAAAGAAAATAGAATCATGATAATATTTCCTGAAGGTACAAGAACGACTATAAACCAAAATATAAAAGATCAACCAGATATTGCTGCTTCATATAGCATATTATCTTTGCCCATTTATCTTATCCTTTGACCATTTATAAGAGTACGGCTGGGGTTGACTCTTCCCTTAATATTCATACGGCCGTAGTTACCGTTCGCTTCACACATAGCATATTGTCTGTTCCTGCATCGCCAGTTGCCTAAAACACTGGTTTGTTTTGGCCAAGAAGTATACTTTCTCTGAGAAAAAATCCCGGAAAGGCAATAATAGATATTTTGCACCCGATATATCGAGGGTTAAACAAAAAAGCATTACTCACAAAGTTTAAAAAAAAATCATCGAAGAGAGAAGTAGTAGATAGATACGCATAAAAAAAAACAGATATTGCAAATTAACAAAAACATTTTATCAGGTCGTTCTCCAGTTTCAGCCTCGCGGAGTACGAAAACAAGACAATGGGCGCCCTAACACGTGCGATCTTTCCCTTCCGCTTCCCTTCGCCTTGCTCGACTGCCGATGCGATCGGCAAGGGCAGCTCCTCACTTTTCGTTGGATGAATGGGATGGAAGGGTGACTTGGATAGTTACGTGCGGATATCTGGGCGAATGGCGATTGACTCTGGTCACGGCAGTGATTTTCCGCATGCCACAAGTAAGAATGCACTCTTTACGTATTGGCAGCAGACATACTTTGGTATCAATATAATATGAAATTTCACTGTGGAATTTGGAATGTAGTAAAAGTGGTTTCTCCTCCAAGTGTTCTCTTCTTCTCCTGGTAAATAATGTACACAGCTTTATTAACTATTTTCCAGCATTTTTTGCCCGATTCAGCTTTATAAAGAGTTTTCTCGATTTCTGATTTTAATTTACCAAAAATCGAATCACCATGTTTAACGACGTCACATTTTCAACACACCCACCATGTACTACTTCAAATAGTATATCTCTTAATTGAACAGTTTATGTGAGCTTGTTAGCGTATACTTATTAAAAGAATCATTATCTAAAGTTATTTCCAAGGTGCTGATTCCATTATACTGTCAAAAATTTCAGGTGGAACGTTCACATGGTGTGAATGGAACCTGAAAGCGCCACCGTTGCCTTGGGATCAAGGCAGACGTCACAAAAAGTATCAATCACCCTAACTCCCCCACCATTCCGCCTCGGCAGTTCCGTCCTCCTCCATCCACCCTTTGTGACGAATTACAAAAAGGAAGAGGGACCGGGAGGCTGTTTCGAGGCAAGAAGGGAGATGAATTATTTCAGCCTCGCCTCTCCTGTTTCCTCGAGAAGAGAGGGAGGCGATTCCCGCGAAGACGTTTGAGAGCACCACTGCCGACACCTTTCTCGTTCCCCGGCGCCGGGGAGAGAGGAGCCGAAGGGGAGAGAAAGAGATACAAGGATGCCGGGGGCAGCAAACCCGAACCGCATCGATATTTTGGAGGGAAATATCAAGGCGCTGCTCCCGGAAAGAACGATTCAATTCAGTCCCATTGAATCCAGTGACAAGTCCCGTTGATTTACGGACGGAGAGTCTTCGAAACGATTAAAATGAATTAACGAAAAGGTCTACATTCTGAGGTGTTTGATCAACGCAGATGATCAGGTTCAACACTGAAATGTCACCGGGCATTACTAGATGCTTACGCGGCATATTCGGTCTAGCTGGAAGAAACGCCCATTAAGGAGACTCGCAGTTGGATGCTAACAAAAGATTAGTTAAAAAACTGTTCTATGGAGCGTGGTGTCGCACGGCGAGGAAGCATGATGGTGGGTGCAGAGTGAAGGCTTTTGAGATGCAGGCGCGGGGAAGAATTGAAAAGGTAAAATGGGCCGATAGGAAATCCAACGAAGAAGTGCTAGGTGCTAGGCATGGTGGGGGAGGAGAGCGGATAATTATAATAATTCGGCTTCATTCGGGCGAGACTGTGGCAGTCCCTTCTTCCGTCCAACCCATTGTCAAATGCATTCAATGAAAATACAATTACATTTGAGGGCTGAATGATATAAGAAAGAACTAGATGATGACAATGATATGCATGAGAACAAAGACTGTAGAAAGATATACAAAACTGTGGGGAAAACGTAAGGAATAAGGCTGTTATCCTTGGCGAAAAAACCCGCAGCAGGAAAACACCCATACATGAAGGGGAGTTAGGAAAACCTTAGAAAACCCACAGACAGATAATGCTAATGTTGTAGTTTACTGAATTAAAAAAATTATAACAAATAAAAATGAATCAATGCATTAAAAATAAGAGAAGATAAAAAAGGAGAATTGATTTGCAAATACAAATGTGGAGACACAGTAATTAAAATAAAATTACTGATTAACAATACAGGTATGAAATATCAAAGAAAAAAATAAAGAAAAATATTACTACAGTACGGTTAAATGATAATTAAAAAAAGATGAACTGTAACCCATCACCAAAAGTGGGATGTTAACAGTAGGATTAATATGTGAAATGGATATTTCTGAATAATATTTGTTATTTGGAGAAAACCAAAAGAGACGGAAGGTGCATGCAGAGCATTTGGACTGGATACGGAATGCCTAAGACCGTGATAAGAGTACATTAAGCAAGCACTGCAGGAATAGAAAAGAACAGGTATGTTGGACGGAATGAAGGGAGGCAAAATGTATGCGGAATTGAAGAAGGGTTTATAACAGTGCTGGCTGTGTCCTGAGCGAGGCTTAGAAATGCAAGGGATTTTAATTTTGTGTCCATCCCAAAAATACCTTAAAGGATACAATACCTAATATTTACAATAACAAAATCAGTTTGATTAAATAAGAAGGTAATGCCACCCTTTCCCCAGTCTGCCTAACCGCCTACTCTGTCTATTCCTTTGTATTTTCTCATCCATGACCAATACGCTTCCTTCTAACGCACATCCACCGGGGGAGGGGGGAGGGAATTGATTCATCTCTCCTCTAAATATTACCCCGACCTACTTTTGTATCCGACACTACTACGTGTCATGACAACGTTTTGAACGTTAGAAAAAAGACAACGTAGGGTGAATGATTGGTATGTATGTAGAGGTAAAAGGCAAGTAACGTATGAATGGAAATGTGATACGTCCAATGCATCAAGTCCAGAAAATGGATGAGAGTCAATTCACATTTAAGAGTTGGACGAGAGTTAATGGATTGAGAGAAGAAGGGGATGACCGAGAAAGTCATGGGTGAATGTAGCAGATGGGACTCCACAGATGAGGGATATTAGGAGCCTCAGGAACAGAAGGGCATGCACGAAAAAATGCACGAGTATGAAATATGCAGGGGCAGCAGGAAGGCCCCGGAAAATTTTCAAAAGGATAGTAAATTCCATAAAATAACCTAAAATCAGTCAGACCACGGTATGTAAATCAAACAATGAATACGCGTGGGTCGTTCAACAAGTCCTAAGAAAAATGTAAAATTAATTGTTTTGGAAAGATTTTTTTTATTTTTTTAAATAATCTCCTTTTACCTCAATACCCTTTCCCCAGCATTTCTACAACCTTAGAAATTAAGAAAGTCACTGGGGGCCAGATCTGGTGAATAGGGTGGATTTTATGATAATTCGAATTTTTATTCCATAATTTTCACCGTCGAAACTGAGAATTTCCACATGGAAGAGAATTTTTTTCTTTGCCAAATAACGAATTTTTTCTATATTTCTTCCCTCAACCGTTGCAAAAAGGCTATACCTGTATAATACTATCCATTTATCAGTTTTCCTTTTTTGCAAGCAATCGATGTAGATGATTCCGAGAGCGCCCCAAAAAACCCTGGATATCTCCCTTTTGGCCAATTTCACTCACTTCGCCATCATCAGAACCAGATTGACTTAAGAAAGCCATGTTTCGACCGTTACTGTGTCTCTAGAGGGTAGTAGTAGCATGTCCATGTTTCGTCCATAGTTATTTATTGACGAAGAAACTCCTAAGGGTTGCGATGGAAAAGTGCCAAATTAGCCTCTGAATCGACCACACGATTGCGTTCATTCTTCTCCGAGATCAAACGCGGCACCTATCTTGCAAAGATGGCACAAACGCCACCATTTTAAGTATTAAAAACGTGTTTATCTGTAGCGGCAGCTGTGCGAACCCTGAGTACAGTGCGGAGCAAACATCTATACCTTGTGTACATAAATAGTGCCCGCGTCTTACAATCTCAATCAAATTGAGTAACCTTAGAAGTCGAACTCACCAAGCAGATTACACAAATATACTAAGGACTTGCGGCATCAACATACTACCGATCGGATACCTCGTATGGTTCCTGAAAACTGCAAAATATAAATCCTTATGTACTTATCAATATTGAATAACTACTCCTCCCACCCTGGGAAAAATTCTTCTTCTTCCGAGTTGCTTTCCTTTTCAGTTCACATTTTATACCAGTTTTTTTAAAATTGGGATTGCTTACTCTTTTCCTCCTCCTGTCACATCAATGTAGCAATACCTATTAATGAAATCAACACTGCACCGTACAATATCTATCTTTCTCTCGATTCTTCTCCATTTATCATTTTTCATCATGTTTTTGTCGCATAAACGTATTCATTTACTACGAGACCACCTCCTTTCTAGAGACAGAGGCACTAAAACTCGTGGAAGGAACACAAAAAAAGACCAGAGGTGGCCCCCAAGATCCCCAATAATCGATGCCCACGCCGCATCGAAACGGAACACACTCCTCGGGAATCTTGAGCATGTCCGCGAGCAACAGCAGTGATGGATGGAAAGGACGAGTACAGGAGGGAGATTTGACGAACTGAAAAGGGTCGGGATGGCAGAAAGGGAGGGGGAGAAGGAGGGAAGAGACAAATTAACGACTGAAAGAGGGGGAGGACGGTGGACGGCGAGGCGTGGAAGAGAGTGGCGGCTCCCTGGACTAATGAATGTCTTTCTCTCTCTCCGCTTATCTCCCCTCCCTGCTCCAGGGCCAAGCAGAGCCCCTAGACAAGGGACAGCGCGAGGGGGGCGGCGTGAAAAAGGGCGTTACGGTTGCCAGGGCGAACGCCAGACCATGGCATGAGGGAGTGCGGGTTTTATTTTTCTCAAATGGGAAAGGCGAATGAGGTTGAAAGAATATCATAATAATAAAATACATCCATTGCTGAAAGAAGAATCGGGAGAGATTTCGGGGAAGGTGTGAGCAAAACGTATAAGGGTGGTATCAATAATCTCGCGAATAATACATCGCTATTATATAGGTGGGTCAACGTTGCAAAAAAATATTTAGCGCATGCTCCATATGGAATAGTTTCTCGTAAGGCAGGATATACCTTCTAATGCAGGAACGTCCGTTTCTTTGAACAGCGCGGCAGAACGGAATGTGTCGGTTTAGGGGATGAGTATAACGTATCATTAAGTCACTGATTTTGAGCTTTCCCGGTCAAGGAAAATGATTTTTATCCTTTGAAATTTCTGCATTTTGGCGCATACTGTATTAGCGGGTGGCTCCGCTAAAAGTTCCCATCGCGGGATCTCCCGCAGTTCTTTACAGTCATCAATGCCCCCCAATCTCAGTTTTGCCCTCGCGCAGCTCATCATTGAGATTAGATTTTCCACATTCCTGGCTCCATACTGCTGTATTTTTGGAGCGCAAGGCAGTTTCGGAATAATGCACTCAAAATCTTCCCGTCCGGATGTTGGCGCCGCAGTCTCCATCTGATATAAGATAGATACTGGACATAAATCTCCTCTCAAAATTCCGCACATCAACACTTCCGGGTTTAACCGTGATTAAAATTTCATGCGATTTTCTCGGTTCATGGAATCCGTACTTAATAAATTCCAATACTGGGATATGGGGCCCAAAATAACTACGACAAATTCACGACACCAAACAATTTCCTCATGTCACACACTTCATGAGCTAATTGCTAAGCTCTCCATTTACTCGGTGAAAATTACAGTTCACGTTAACAACGCGGATCATTTTTTCTTTACATCCATACTCCAGATTAATATTCATATCTTAAAGCGTCCTCGCAAAATTGAATAAAACTTCGCTAATAATTGATTTCAACTTTAAAAAAAAAAGATTACGAGCATTGACATTTTTATTTGGGTGATAAATGTCAGTCTGCGCCGTCAGTTCAATTATGGAATATATTTACGGGAATTTGAATTGAATAATACAGAAATAATTTCCGCAATATAACAGATATTTTTAAATACAATTATTTCAGAACGTTTCACGTATATATGTGGATAACCGAATAAGGACGCTAATATTTTACTCACAGAAACAATTAGAGATAATAAAAGCAATAGACATTTTCATTTGGTGAATGTAGAAGGGAAATCGTGCATGATCAAAATCACAAACAAAAAATATAACAATAAATGAAATACCAACTCTATTCACTCCAAAGAGTTGCAGGGGATTACGCGTTCTTGTCCAAAAATTAATCGATTCATTTGGGGAATAATTTAAACAACCAGAAATGTACGGGGAAAGTTAAAAGAACAATTAAAATTGGTGAAAAAACTGAATGTGTTTGCAAAACCCACTACTGATAAGTTAAATACTGTAATGCTGCAACATTTAGATTCACGATGGGTCTCGTGAAGTTTAATTTGTTTTTAAAAGATTTTTATTTTGTAATTTTTAATTATGCTGACATAATTTATAACTATTGGTAGTCTACCGGTTAAGGTAAGTTTTCGATGGACAATGGCTACCCAACTGTATGACAATGATTCCCTTGCCTCTCCCACAAAACACAACCTGACCTTCAGCGCTATATTAAGCCCCTCTTCAAATCAGCATACTTCCTATTAGCAAAAAATACAATTATTAAAATTTCTCAAAAATAGGTAGGTTTGGAATGCGGACATTACTATCTAATTTACGAACAATTTGCTGCATCATCCAAAAAAAATAACTTGATATGTGACCACCAACAGTTTCAGTGGAAATTTGGATTTGATGAAGCATGCAATGTGGATTTGAAACAACATTACTAATGAAATAGCATAAGGAAATGATAGCACCAGTTAATTTTCACACTTAATTAAATACATTGGCCATGGTTTCAACATATTGTGTCATCAACAAGGTATCCGTGGCAATGACACACCGTGTTGAAACCGTGGTATGCGTATTAAATTAACAGTGGAAATTGACTGGTGATTTCTTTTATTACAATGGAATCAAATATTCTCACCAAGCGACAGACGAAAAACTATAGTGCATAGAAGAAAAGGGAGTAACCTTTTAATTACTTAAAAATAAATGAACAACGCATGCAGTTAATTAAAATATGATGAGAATATTCTATACGCTTAAATCATGCATCCTGTTTACAAAAAATAAAGAATATTTCATTCAGTCCGAATACATTTATTCGATAATCATTTCTCATTAACGGCGGTGATGTTGCACAATCTATTGTTTTAATTAGCCATAGCCTACCAGGTTAGTTTAGGATTTTATGGACCCTGAAACTACACGGTTTTGTAATTCTAAGCCATAACATGACATAAAAATTCATCTATATCATAAAAATCATCAATCAGCCCCTATACTATACATTGTACTAACTCATTCTTTAGTTCCTCATATTTTACACCTCCCTTAATTCCATCCAAAATGCCTATTATTTTCCCACCTCTACTTCGCTTACCCAAAATCCCCCCCTCTATTACCGCCTTCATCATCCCATTGCCTCTCACACCTTCCTTCATCCACTTGACCTGCCTTTTTCGAATTTCTCCCAACACCCGAATCTCTGACCCCACCATGTCCTACGCTTGATCGCATGCACCCTTTATGTATATTTAATATTATTCAATCTTCTCTACAACCACATCTCGAAACCGCATGGCTAAACTTGATTCTAAACTTCCGTCGACGGAAAGAGCAAATAAGCCACTAACATCATCTTCCCTTATAAATGACGCTGAACGCAGCTAAAAAGATTACTCGTACACTAAGACCATTAAATTGCCGTGCGATTTCCATACGTTTATTCCAACAAAGGGGATCCTCAAACTCAATTATCACATGAAGCTGAAGGGTGAATAATGGTCGAGTCGACAGTTTGCACACATCAATAGTGTTTTGAAAAGAAATACTAACTAACTTGTAAGTTTTACCAAAGAAATATATTATTTCCCGAACACTGCAATTCATTTTCCAAGTACTTCCCCAAACGGACTTAAAATATGACGCAGTAATTTATGGCAGATCCGGGTATTATACGAAAAAACAAACAAAGAAACAACTGCACCCGCGAGGATAAATCTAAAAACTGTCGATGAATAAAGCATTAATCCCCCATGGAACCACCAGCGTTCGATGGCAGTACGAATGGATCTCTAATGGTGATTTATTTACTAAGAGACCACAAAAAAACAATAAAAATTTTCCCTTAATGAATTATTTCGAAGCGATAATTTCAGTTTAATTCCTCCCTCGACACACTCCTACAGCAAAGCCGAATCATAATCAACGGCAAAAAAACAACCATCCCTTCTATTTACAATTCTTAAGCGAAGTTACGTCGGGATTAAAAAATATTTCCAGGAGATCAAGACCATTCATCATTTTTCAAAAGCGCCTGTCGACATTTCCTTCCGGGTAGAATGAGAACCAGCTCCGGTTTCCATACGGCTGCTCACTTCAGCGGGGAACGGAGAAGGCACATAAAAGGTTTCTCGTGTCAATGAGGAAGACCGACATGCGATGCGCAGGCAAACAGAAAAATTTCTGAAAATACCTGCGGTTTAATAGCGTCAAGGACGGGGAGAAAGTGAATCTCACAGAACTGGTCAATGTGTATTCCCTAACAAATAAAAAGCTTCTACCTGAGTGACACGCCGAACACTCAGCACATTCAACCATACACGTAACAAACCTGAGTATCCTACGGTGAGAGAAAATTGCAACAATAATATACACAACACACACTATAATTTGAACGATTCAAATAATTTAGATCATAATTAATACAGGTGAATGCACTATGACATCTAAGTGAGACTACACATAAGCATGGAGCTTTTAGTAGCAGGAAAACCAATGACTAAGGCCAGATGAGATAATGAAAGCATAATAGAATACTTAAAAGTAAAAAAAAAAGATTTCTACCCCCATAGCGGTCGGATGTAATTACTCTGATCCCTTATCGCCTGTGGAAAAAATGACGGTAATATCCATGCTACACTTTTTACCCTCTAATCATATATACATGATCCATCCCAGGGCAGTACGATCGGGCTAATAATACATTTTCAAAATTATCGCTATGGAGACCTCCTTGCAATGTATGCGAGTGATTTAATCTCTCATTTAAACCACTCCGTGAGTAATTCCAAGCCTAGTTCCCCTAATGATATTGTTGCTCTACTCAGCTAATAAGAACTAAGAAGTTAATAAAATCTAGCTCCTATAAGTTACAGGTGACCTAATACGTTAATTAATCCAAATTCTTGAGAATCCCATAGAACGTATCATCAGCATATTCTATAACATGCATTCCTAACTAAAAGGTAACTATTTAAAACGTAAAAATCACGCGCCATGACCGGGATCCTAGGAGCCTAGGACCCCGGAGCCTAGTTCCCCTAATGATATTGTTGCTCTACTCAGCTAATAAGAACTAAGAAGTTAATAAAATCTAGCTCCTATAAGTTACAGGTGACCTAATACGTTAATTAATCCAAATTCTTGAGAATCCCATAGCACGTATCATCAGCATATTCTATAACATGCATTCCTAACTAAAAGGTAACTATTTAAAACGTAAAAATCACGCGCCATGACCGGGATTCGAACCCGGATCCCGACCAAGGCAAACGATTTTTACACTTTGGAATTGTTTTTAATGCAGATTAGGGGATGACACCAAGGCTACTGTCCCGGCATATCCCGCAGTTCTTTGAAGGAGGCCTAATTAGCGAAAGATGAAATCGCTATTTCATCTTCTCGTTGCATCTCTCAACATTCTTCTATTAAATCCTTTTTTGCTAGCTTTTCCACATATTCCCGGTGTATGTTTCACCCAGGAGAGGTCGTGGGTAAGGGTAACGCCTAAGTATTTAATAGAGCCTACAGTTTCTACGTCGGTATTCACGATTCAGTAGGCGTTCGGGAAGGAACTACTTTAATTCAAAAAATTCATCAATATACACTCTTTTAAGTGTAATTCTAATTGCAAAGTGTCGCACCACCGTTGAATTGCATTAAGGCAATCTCAGGACTATGGATATCACGGCAAACCAAAGCGACGTCAGCAAACAAGCGCACCTTGACCTTATAAGCTTATCTAATGACCACGGAGTTAATTTGGTTAATATAAATAAACAATTAAAGGAACCCGATGATAATTCCCTGTAAAACAACTGAAGTGACATCTACTACGTCAGAGATAACACCATACATGTCAATGAGTGTATACGCGCACATGTGTTTGCATACGAAATGCGCATACGCAGATTTTTACTTTTTATTTGAGCAAAAAACACTTTCCAAACCGTTATCTAAAATTATCTCAGCCTTGCTGACGCTATATCCCTTCACTGCAATTAAGGCACCGCCGCCAATTCATTTACTCATTTCTATATACGGATAGGGATTCTGAGAAAAAATCACCATCGGTGACTTGAGTGGATGATCAGCTTTGGGTCAATTTTATACCTTTACCTATTTTTTGAATAAGATGTTGATACTCAGCGACTTTTATTTTTTAAACTTCGGCAATTAACCACTAATGCAGATACTTTCTTGAGATTGCGATTGCTCGCATATTCAACGGGGAATTTCTCTTGTTATTATCGAATGCATTAAAACATTTTCCGTCCGATTAAATACGATTCACGTGATATGACTTATTCTCTGCATTAGCACCGACCCTCACTTCATTTAAAGCTAATTTATTTGGCAATGAGGGCTATAGAGGCTCACTATTAGAACTACACGCTGATCTACCCTTAAATTTAAAAAAAAGCCCTACAGTGCTCGAAGAACTTCAGCGCTACACACCTCGTGGCCTTAAGCGTATTATGAACACCAGAGCGATTCAGAAGGTTCCTACACGATTGGATGGCCGGCTGAAGGTCAGCGAAGAAGGCCACGATATCCCAGCAGAAATAGCGCTACCTCTGATTTATGCCTTACAATGAGCTCCAAACCAGAGGTCCACGATCAGTCCTAGGGACAAGGCTACAAATCATTGCCATTAAAGGTCAAATCATTCACCACCCATATTTTCTCCCTGTAAAAGGCAATGCACCACCTTAAATGTTAATTTCCCAAGTGAATAGTCATTTCTCATTACGGTTGAATACCGTTTTCTGGGTGGACAGATGGACTGACTAACCAACTCTACATTCAAGAAACTTCGGGAGATGCCGCAACAGTAACTTTTAACGGAGTCATCCACTAATATGCACTTCAATGCAACAATTTAACATCCCGATCAAGGCGAGTGATTTTTACACGCTGAAATTGTTTCTTTCAATGCTACATTCCTAATCCTAGCCTTACACAACACAACGTCACACACTACACAACGATAGACCCTCCTCCAAATGATAAAATAAACTAAACGAAAAAGAAAGAGAAATGCCACTAACTCACTCTTACACTAATCCAAAATGGGATGCTAGCATAAAAATAAACCATTACGTAACATGCCTAAAATGAAATCTCATATAATGGAATAGAACGTTTGCTCAAAAATATAAAGCCTAATAAATCCTCCGAGCCCGATGAAATACCCACTCATATAGTTAAGGATCTAGCTTCGGAAATCATATTATCCTACCTAGAAATAATATTTAAGAAGTCGCTGGTAGATCACAAGCTTCCCAGGGATTGAAAAACAATTAACGTAACACCAATATTTAAAAACGGAGTCAGGGAAGAATAGAGTAATTACAGACCTAAAGGTAAATGTGATGAAAATGTCAAAGAGAAATGTTATCTGTCAAGAGGTAGGCCTCATTTAGATACACTGCAAGTATATGGGATCCTCAAGAAGTTGCATAAATTACCAAATTGGACCGTGTGCAGCGTAAGGGAGCTAGATTTGTGAAACGTTGTTAGAGTAAATTTAGTAGCGTATCCGAAATATTAGAAGAGAAGAAGCTGGGGATCACTCACGGAGCGAAAGTTAAATTACAGATTGAAGCTCTTGCATGAATTGGAAGGTCTCTCTTGCAGTGATGTTGAAAAAATATTATTACCCCTATCGTATACGGTAGGAGAGATCATTTCAATCAAATCAGAGAGAATAAGTGTAGAAGAGATAGATTAAAGATGTCATTTTTTTCCACGAACCGACCGTGGTAGGTTCATGTTCGGGAGAATTTTACTCTGGGGTGTATTCACCCCCTTGCCACACACCCTAGAGGTGGGTTTCAGGGTATATAAATGAATAAATCAATACATAAAATAAAACATGGCGGAGTGATGTAAAGCCGACTTTACGGCACCATTTGGACGGACGTGAGAAGTAAAAACAAAAAAATAAGGAGCAAGAAACACCACAGCAGCCGTAAACGCACTCGTGAAAAGAGGCGCTCACGTTCCGGAAGGGGTGTTCCACCACAAGAGGGGAAAAAACGGTTGAAAACTTTCGCCACGGAATCCCAAGACTACATGCACGTTCTGAGCGGTCGGCGGTGGTCGACGGAGCGCTGTGCCAATCGGTATCGCGCGCTCGTCCTTAACTACCGAAAAAAGCAGAGAAGCGTGTTCATCGCGATCACGCCGTCATGGCCCAGCCCACGCTACCATGAAATGCCGATTATACAGGCGGGGGGGGGAGTCGATATGAGTCGTTAGCTACCACAAGAGCGGGTAACGAGGGTGTTAGGGTTCCATATACTAATGACAAAAATGATGAATACATTAACACAAAAATTTAAACTAACAAATCCTCTCCATTGGTGATCTCAATACTGCAATGGCATTGCGGGTGCCTTTCCCAGTTCCTAAACCCAAACTGATCCTACCCTAAACAATAATATGCCCTGCTCTCCATCCTTTGGCTGATGATTCTGGGAACCACTTCAGCTGCGTGAGAAATCAAACTTATTGTTCTGTAGCCCTCACATGATTTAGCCTTTACCATTTGGGAATAGGAACTACCACTGATTTCACAAAGTCATCCGGCCAGATTCCTTCCTCATAGTTACTACGAATCAGCCCATATAACCTCTTCCTCCCACATTTCCTAAACTTTTAATAGTTCCACTGGAATATTGTCTATCCCCAAAGCCTTATTTGATTTCATCTCCATTAACGTCCTTTCTATCTCATCGTCAAGTATGCATGTACCTAAGCTATCTTCCTCTACGTAAGGTTTTTTTCTATGCCTAATCTTGTTGGCCTAAGCTCTTTACCAAACAGTTCTTCTATACATCCCTTCCATCTCCCATGGATCTTATCTGCTTCAAGTACTGTCTTACCCGACCTATCTCCAACTGTTAACACAGATCTTCCCTTCTTACTTCCCGATAATTTTTAACCTTCATGTAAAGCGCATCCATTTCACCCTTCCTCTGCGAACATTCAATATCGTCGCACTTCACTGCGTCTCCCACAACGCTTCTTTTGCTTTTTTTGCTACCCATTTCAATTAATTATTTAACTCTTTGAACTTCATTTTGCCAAACTCTGTGTTTACTTTCTTCCATTTCCTTCTCTCGTCTATCTTTCTAATCACCTCATTCATGACGCATGGTTTCCTCGTCCTTTTCCTACTAACAGTTCCTATAGTTCCTTTTGCGGCTTTCGATATCCCGGTTTTGATACATTTCCATTTTTCTCCGATAGTACTCCGCTCTTCTTCCTCATTCATGATTTTCTCTACAGCCTGCTGTTACTCCTTCCTTGTCATTACAGTGAATGTTTCTGAATTCCATTTCCTAACCAACCGCCTCAGCCTTTTCTTTTTTAATGAACGCTACATTTCATGAGCACTAAATTGTGATCAGAGACCGCATCCGCTCCCAGGAAAGTGTGCGAATTGAGCACGCTGTTCCTAAACCTTTGCCTAACCACGATATTACCTAACTGATACCTCTCTGATTCACCTGCGCTCTCCCCGCGGTCATTCCTCGTGCCTAAACCTTAGACCCCCACCTCATCACCATCTCATCCTTCGCCTACCGCCGCATTCCAATAACTATCAAATGTTTTCCTACAGGAACACGCGATTATGTTCTCTAACTGAATATATAAACTATCGACTTGGCATGTATACCTTAACAATGACCAAGTTCATCGGTTCTGCTTTTATCTCTACCAGTACGTACTATTCTGTTGCTTGCCCTATGTTGACTACGCTTCTCCCTGCCTTTTTATTCAACATTATGGCAACCCCTCGCCGGCTCTCGTCCCCTCCACTGTTTATTACTCTACGAGTATAACTATCACTCCAGTAATCTCCGCTATCCTTCCATCTCACCTAGCATAGACCTAAAATGCCTACCTTTCCTCTTTCCATTTCTCCCTTTATATTCTCTAATGTGCTTATCCTCAACAGTGTCATAATATTCAAAGTTCCCATTCTTACTAAATTGGTTTTCTTCTGCGTTTTCTGTCCTGCCGCTACCGTTTTACCTTCGCAAGGGTTTCGTGAGATGACAACCGCGGAAGCCTTGCCTCTCCCGCTGCCGGGCCCGACACACGGCCGATTCGGCCGAGTCCAGTGGTTGCCAGAACTCATATTCTCTACACTACCCATAGTAAAATGATTGGGAATAATAGTTGAGGTGGTTGCCCGTTACCTCCCTCAATTGTCTTTTCACAGTGACATCACTCTGGCCGCCCCAACGGGATCAGATGCCTTTGCAGCCGCCTCACTGAGTAACAGACGATGCGTGGACTACCTTTCGTCTGGCTCCTAACCTTCGACCTATATGGCATGGGTGATCCTACCAGGAGCAATTATCATTCCTCCAAACTGCAAAGCTCTAGAGGTCATTGAAAAGCAAAAGCCCTTAAATATGATATCGATATTTTGGATAGATATTTTAGTGCCCTGTAAGCTACCGCTAGGGCGTGAGGAAGGGGGTGAATACACCCCAGACCATTTTTGACCCCAATAAAACCCATACCGCGGTCAACCAATGTTATTCTGACCCCTTATTTCTCGTGGAAAAAATTACATCTCAAATCTATTTGTTCTGCACTTAATCTCTCTAATTTTATTAGCATGATGTATCCTACAACGTAGTACGATGGAGGTAATAATACATTTTCAGTATCACTGCTAAAGAGACACCCTTCCAATTTATGAGAGAGATTTAATTAGTAATTTAACCTTCGCTCCGTGAGTGATTCCCAGCCCGCTGGGATACTGCAACACCAATTTCGGTATGTATGTATTCTATATATTACATCACATAGATATTTGGGGCAAAAGAGACATAAATCAATGCAGGGAAACAATTACACAGTATTCCTGTCGAAACTCGATAAATGTTCGGAATCGTCGAATCAGTCAACCGAGGAAGCAAGGAAATTGAAGAATCAAGAAACCAAAATGGCGGACCGCAGTCCGCTTGAAAATACCCTAGATGGCGCCCGCCGTAGATTTCAACCCCCTCGCTTGCCCAAGTGCTTTGTCTTTCAATGCTTTGTCCACCGTGCGCACCCACTCGCCCCATTTGACACACCTTCCATCCCTCCGCCGCCATCAGGCTGCAACGCTTGGGAGACGCAGAATGGAGGAGAGGACCCGAGACACACACAATGGAAATGAATGAAGAGCGGAACGCGCCAGCCAACGGGACGGCCGACGGCGCCGGCCGCCCTCTCTCAATGGCCGTGACCTTCCCATTTCGCGCACTCTGGGAGGCATTGTCAACGAGATGTGTCGGGCGCCCCTTACACCCTACCCCTCCCACATCTCCTTCCCCACCCGACGCGGTAATTAACGAGTCGCTCATCCGTCCCGTTGCTCTGCGGTCGCAGTTAATCCATCAGGATTGATTAATAAACCTTCGCGAGACACACGCCTCTGTGCGGCGGCGTGACACCCACTTGGGGAGGTCCGCTCGATCGTCGGGCGGGCGGCGTCCTGGCAAGAGATCGACTCCCCTCCCACGCTGCAAATTATGTTTTCAGTACCACGCCTACAAAAAACCTTTTTCCGTTGATGCGGAGATGACCGTCGGGGAAGGGTAAGCCTTAAGACGCCATTCTTTTACGAAGAAAATCGTTGAAGTTGGAAGTTTCAACGTGTTTCACTGAGGAGGTACTGCATCTTTCATGAATGCCGTACTAATTTGATGTAAATCGCCCCAAATTATTATTAGGTAATCTACCGGTTAAGGTAAGTTTTTGGATGGACACAGCTACTAATTAAATATTTTGCGACTCCTAGCAAAACACAACATCCTACTCAACATCAGGTCCCTCTTCAGCTCCGAGTACTTTCTTCCTCCCTTCATCCCGTCAAACATCCCTATCCTGTTCCTTCCCTTTCCTCTTTTGCCTAACATTCTCCCCTCCATTACAGTCTTCAACATCCCACTGCCGGTCAATACCCCCTTCATCCACTTTTCCTGCCTCCATAGGATTTCTCCCAACAAACCCCTCTCTTCGCCCACCATACCAAGTACTTCCTCATTTGTTTTCTTCTCTGTCCATTTCACCTTCTCCATTCTTCTCCACACCCACATTTCAAAAGCCTCCAGCCTACGTCCATCCTCCTGCTTCAATGACCACGTTTCCGCGCCGTACATAGCTACGCTCCATATCAAAGTCTTTTCTTAATAGCGCCACAAATGTGGAAGTAAAAAGAACTAAAGGTAAATGGATGCGACATGGAAAGTCAAAATGACTTATCCATCACCTAATGTTACATTCGACAGAAATCGTATTATGTACCTAATCATTCTACGCGTGGAGTTAAGTGTTCACGAATTTCGTACCTTTTGAGTCGTGGGGAAGGTGTTTCTCTAAAGAAACACGACAACTATGGCCATTCCACTCTAAACAAATTGAAAGATAATGTTTTTAATGAATGTTATCAATTACATATAAATTACCACCACAGTGTTTAACCCGGAGGCTGGTTTAATAGGCGAGGATAAACTAAGCCCAACGGCGTCTCAAATTCACACATCAGTATAGGGGGGCCAGTTACTTTGCAAATGACACAGTCCGTGGTTCCCCAGGAAGATATTATGCCCGAATAATTAAACACCTTCCGTGAATAATAATAATTTACTTCGTGATAGAAGCTCAGGCTCGACCAAAAGAGCATGAGACATTAGATGACATTTTTCCAAACTTATTTGTGGATACCGTCGGTAAAATTCCTGTTCCAAACGACACGAGCCCACTGCTACACATCAAAAGCGATGAAATTTACCTGAAATGTTTACAGTTCTACCTGAGCGCTGAGTTTTAGGTCAGGCTAATTACCAAAAGAGCAGTAAGGAGAAGCCAGAAATTCGAAAGCAAAAAAAAGACCCAGCCGGTGAAATGTAGGCAAAATTATCATTCCTCCACACAACTGAACCCCTCGCTCAACTGGGCGGGGTGCGGACGATAGTCTGAACAGGCGAAAGTCACAACCCCGCCGACGAGCTTTGCACTCGGGAAATTTATGCCTCCACGACATATCCTTAATCCTTCATCGTCGACTCGCGATGGCAGCCGACGCCAGGACAGTTTTCAACGCCGTAAACCGCGCTTCATAAACGACTTTCGCCAACTAAAGGCTTCGATTTGGCTGGCTCTGTACTCGCAGAAACAAAAGCGGATGTGCGAAGCTTAAGGAATGCACAACCTTTAGAGGTTTGCCCTTGAAAACAACTCCCGAATGAAAATGGCAGCCGAGGGACGGCAAAGCTCATTACGCAGATGGGCAGGGGGGGTGGTGGTGGAATGGGAGAGTGAAAGCATTCTCCACTAGGCCTTTAAAAGTGAATGTTTTACGTATGTAAGCTTTGGACAGAGATACGAGTACTTGGTCAGGTTGAATGCGCTGACATCGAATACGCCGCCGATTATTTTTTCTTCGGTGATGACACTTGTTTAAATGATACAAGTTTTAAGTTGTGACGCGAAATAAAAAAAAATATTCTTCTTTAGCAGCATTATAGAAATATTTCCCGGCGAGCTGCAATTTTTTAACCCATTGAAAATAGATTTGGGTTTATTTATTATCATTATCTGGCGATCTAATTTCTAGGATAGGTTCTGATTCCACAAAGACTGAATGAACACCGCTACATGTCTAAGCCTCGCGTTACAGACCACAACGCAACGCTCTATGCCAAAATTAAATAAATATGACGAAAAGGTCAAAGAGAAATGTTATCTTTCGCTGGTTAGGCCTCATTTAGAATATGCTGCAAGTATTTGGGATCCTCACGAAGTTGGATTTATTTATTTTAATGTGACAAAGGAAAAAAAGTTCTATTTATGTTTCCCTGCATGCTACGCTAGGGTGGGTGGCAGGGGGTGAACCTAAACAAGACTCATTTTTACCCGAACACGGCACTACTGCGGTCGAACAATGTTGCTATGATCCACTATTGTTCGTGGAAAAAAGGGCATCTTAAATCTATCTGTTCCACACTTAATCTCTCTAATTTTATTAACATGATCTCTTCTACCGCAGTGCGATGGGGGTAATAATACATTTTCAACATCACTGCTAAAGAGACCTACTCCGAATTTATGCAAGAATTTAAATCTGAATTAATTACCTAATCGGATCGCGTGCCGCGTAGCGGAGCTTAATTTGTAAAACGTTGTTTTGATAAACTTAGTTGCGTATCCAAAATATTAGAGCAGCTAGGCTGGGAATCACTCACGGAGCGAAGGTTAAATTAAATATTAAATCTCTTGCATAAATTGGAAGGGTGCCTTTTTAGCAGTGGTGCTGAAAATGTATTATTAACCCAATCGTACTACGGTAGGAGAGATCATGTCAATAAAATTAGAGAGATTAATTGCTGAACATATAGATTCAAGATGTCATTTTTTCCACGAACGATAAGGGATCAGAATAACATTTTCCGACCGCGGTAGGGTCATATGCGGGTCAAAATAAATCTGGTGTGTATGCCACACACTCGAACGGTGGCTTGCAGAGTACTAAAATAAATGAATAAAATATTCTCCATCCATTCCATCCCGTATGCCTATACCCTTCGTCCATTTCGAGGCTAACTTTCGACCCTGTATCCCAATCATTAACATTTCGGTCCCCTTTAGATTTCTTCCGACACTCTCCTCCCCCATTAAGATACTTCTTCGTTTGTTTTCCTTTCCGTCTATTTTACCTTCAGCCTCCAATCTATCCCCTTCCTTCAGCGACCATTTCTCCACACCGTACAAAGCCACGTTCCATATCGAAGGTTTCACCAAACCTTTCTTGACATCTTTACTCAGCGTCTCGGTCATAAACCATCTCCTCCTGGTGAGAGGTTATTTGCCCAACGGAATTTTTCTGTCCCAACACCTTTGAGAATCTTGATACAAAACACTTCAAAGATAGTAACCTCGTTTTAAGTATTGGCAGCAAAAGTATGAATGACGGAAAGGTACCTTGTTAAGCTATTCGAATAGGCCAACTAAATTTCACTTCATGCCACATTTATGCCACTCTCAGCAGGGCTATGAATAACACCAGGGCGCAAAACTTGAAGAAATTTTATTTCACCAATTTGTCCAACAAGCTCACATTCTCTTCTCATCCTTTTCCCAATTCTTGAATTCTCCGGAAGATATGTCTGATCACAACGCCCAATCAAAGGGAAATAATACATTTATAATTTCATAAAAAACCACCCGAATACATTTTGCCGCTAAAAATCATCCAACACAGTGAAATCAATGACATCTCCAACGGCAAAATGGACTCGGGATGTGGAAGAAAATGGGAGACCTATTCCATCGAATTACCGGCTACAACACGACAAGGTCATCGGTCCAGCCCACATATTTACTCTTTTGGGGAGAAACGAGTATCTGGCTTGAAACCCTCCGGCTTTGCCCCCACACTCCATCCCCCTCGACCGCGCGCACTTCCGTCCCCCCCTCGCCCCATGACAACACCCACTCACCCCTCAGATCGAGACAAGAGGGCCTTGGACGAGAGTTGGCGCCGGGCGGCCATCCTGTGGGCGCCAAAAATACTCCAAGCGCCCATACACAAACGGAATAATGTAAAATAATCTTAAATTTTCCCGAAGGCCATGGCAACAATTACCTCATAGGAATCTAAAAAAATATATTTATATTAAATATTAAACAATGCATAATTAGGATCCTTTGTTAAATCATTATACTTTGGAATTCCTGTTGAATGTAATAAACAAAAGTTTAAATTTTTATTTCGTAAAATTTGGGGTGGTAACAAATACTTAACCATTACAATCACCAGACTCCGTTGTCCAAATTAAACGAACTCGTAAACAAGCGGGTAACTCTGAGAAACGGATCCAGTTAAACAATATAACGCATCGCACCATCTAAAAAAATATTACCTGCCGAAGAGTACGAATGTTTTTTTACAATGAATATTGAAAACACCTATGACGTCAAGGCTGTCGTAATAAAGTTTAGTGCGATTTAGAAAGTATACAACGGAAATAAATGCCACAATTACAATCATTCAATCCTCAACTACACCCAAGCCAACGTCGCGTTACAGTCATTTCGATTTTGGATCTCATGCTGAATAACACATTGTCACCTAAAAATATAATCGCATGAAAGCACCACCATGTAATTAACATGTCTATTAACCCCCCTTTTTGTTGGAGTAGGGGCAAAGCGCTAATTAATTGCAGCGCTGAATATTCCGATCCCAATAGATAGTTACCACAAGTTTTATTGATATTTGCATATTGCGCAGGATTACGTTTTAGTTGCGTTGAAAGATGCAAATTACACTAGCCCCGCTCTTATTGCTCTTGCATTACCACAGTAAAATATTTTTATTATTAATTTACCCTGTAAGCCACCGCATCGGTGTGTGGCACGGCGTAAATACCAGGATAATTTTACCTGAACATGACCCTACCGCAGTAGAACAATGTTATTATAATCCCCTATTGTTCGCAGAAAAAATGACATCTTAAATATATCTGTTCTACACTTAATCTCTCTAATTTAATTAGCATGATCTCTCCTACCGTAGTACGATGGAGGTAATAACACATTTTCAGTATCACTGCTATAGAGACCTCCTTCCAATTAATGCAAGAGCTTCAATCTGTAATTTAACCTTTGCTCCGTGAGTGATTCCCGGCATAGCTGCTCTAATATTTTGTGAATAAGAATAAACTGATGAGATAGAGTTTAGGAGAAATGTACACACCTAAAGATTCCTCATGAACTTGCAAAGTGACCTTCCCTCATCCACGCTGACCACCGCTGGGTAAGCTCGTATTTATAATCCTACCGGGACGGCGAGAGAGAGAGAGAGTGGGAGGCAGTGGAGGTTAAGGACAGTGGGCGTGCGTGGCTAGAAGCTTGGAGACTTTTAAAAATGCCCACCACCATTTCGGGAGTACCGACGACATCATTTCAATGTTATGCAATTTGGAGCAGACGGTACCGTAAGAGCGAGGGGGGGGGGGAGGGGTTGAGTATTGGCATGCTCACGGCGCATGCTTCACACGACTTGACCCAATTAACTAAAAATAACCTTCCTTCAACCCCCCCTCCCCCCGACGCGATGTAACGAAAAAAAATGAATGAGCGACAGCAGGGTCACACGTCAACACGGACACTAGTAAAGCGTGGAAAAAAGAAGTCCGACCGACAGCGTTATCACCCCCTGCAGCGCGTTTCTATTCCGTTATTATGGCTGACGTAAGACCCAAAGGCAGCGTTTGGAATGGATAATTTTAAAGCATTTTTGCGAGGAAATTCAATTCGCAGGGAAATAAATATATGTTTGGAGAACGTAAAGAATGAGATTACGGATGGGAGATGGATGGAAATCGAACTGTGAACATCCAATTGATACGTGGAGACAAGATTCCTCTTTTAATACGCGGATGGCAGCAGAAACGAAGTGACTAAACCTACTAAACCACCGTGATTGCGATACAGGATTCATGATAATCAATCTCACAAAAAAACTCAATCCTTCACATTATATAACAAATCAAATACGTGTGGTACACTTTAACGATAGTCAAAGACATGATTTTGGACTGTTTCAAACATTAGCGAAGAAAACTGAATTTTAACCAAACAACGCATGAAGTAGAACAAACGGGAAACATGAATGCGTACGGACCCCGAAGGAACCGGGTAATCGAAAATCGTTAGAATTCTGTGCGACAGGATTTAAGGGAGCTGCGTTTCGGGCTCTTACATTTATAAAAGAGATGGTATGGAAAAGATTAGAGATGCTACCTAACACAAAAAGACTAGGTGTCAATTGAAGAGGAAAGATGACGATGATGACGAACGAAGACTGGAGGTTTTTTTATTTTTGAGATTCGCGCATGGAAAATGATGGCCATTGCGCTGGACGGGACCCTTGTGCCACATGGGACGTAGTTGGAGAATAGGAACAGTTGGGGGGAGAAAATTCGAAACGGTACTTTGTATGGAAAGGATATTAAGAGTCAATGAGAAGTTAGGGAGAGCGGGATGTCGCAGTATACCTTAAGATTAAGGGCCTGAGAAAAAAAGCGTAGGACAAGTGACTGCATACTCGTACATCTATTACGATAAACAATCTTTTTAGATAATTCTCAAAAACCTGCATCAACAAAAAAACATAATCCTTCCTGATAACCCCTATAATTTTATTCATTCGTGTGCGTTACCTCACGCATAGTTTGGCTCGTTGAGAAGTATTTGCAGATGAAGAATAATCAGAAAACTCACACACATGTTCCACAGGCAGGGTTTAATGCTAGAAAATTTCCTTCGTCACATTCCATCCTTACCTGAAAGATAAAGAAAACATTATCAATGACGGTCGAGGTTATCAATTAGCATAACTATTCTAAATAATACTACACTACGGCAAAAACTGTAGTACAATCAAAGATAATACCCAAGCTTCACAGAACTCCGATACACTTAATTAACAATGGGGATATTGACAGGACTGATTTGTAATCCACTGTGCGTGATATCATTGGTTGGTTTTCACTCATGAACTTTCTTATACTCTTCCTTCGAGAATCCATCCATAATTTCACAGAGAATTAATTCTTTATCATTATATTTACTTATTTTCTGCCTCGGGGTCGGCGGAGTGAGGCCTGATGATACAGAGATCGGGGGTCAATTAATTAAGTACGTTTTCCTAGAGGTTTAGGTATTTGTGATAGCTCGTTTCGATTTCTTGTTTAAAAAAATTAATTTAAATGACATCTCAGCTGTTTCTTCATTAGTTTTCATACATTTAAAGATTGCATTTATGAACTTTTCACTCATGAAGTTTTGGAACCCTCCCAAGGAAGTCAATGGTGCAAGAGGCTGGATATTCAAACACTGGCGCGTATGTCCCTACGACGACTGCGACAAGAGAGAAAAATAATAGGACTTCTGGACACGTAAGGGAAAATGCAGGTAATGGTATGTGAAGCAAAATATTGTTTACTGCACGTGGGATAGTAGTGGTTAGTGTTGTAAGAGGCGGGGCTGAAATGCATAGCAGCGCTTAGAAGCAGACTCCTTTAAAGACGACCTTGACTGGCAGACTATTGCTAAATTAGTAGGTATTGACTGTGAAATCACAATTTTGCCAATCTTAAAAGGATGCCAATAGCTCAACAGGCGGATAAATTGAATAGTGACGCATGTTAACCCGTACAACCTGGTCAATAAAAGTATGGCTGAGAATCTTCCCTAAGTGGTAAGGACATAATCGCAATTTGATACGACGGTAATGAAATAGGGTTCAAGAAGGAAACGAATCCCGCGATTTGCTCACACATACTCACGGAGGTTTATGGAAAGAACAGCATGATAACATATAAATAGTACACCGTCATA